>NC_137817.1:5011472-5658972 GCF_963921795.1 Nannobrachium achirus
TGCACTTTGTCAAAAATGACATGACGCGTTGAATTTTTGTGGGACCCATAAAATATCCCTGGGACTCATCCGAAAGACCCTTTGTGGGTCCCGGGGACTCATTACATTAAAAACCTATTAACATCAATGTGTGTGTGTGTGTGTGTGTGTGTGTGTGTGTGTATGCAGATCACAGACACTACCTAATTAATGTTATAGTGGTAACTGCAATCACAAGATACGCATGGATAAAAAACTTTCTTTGAGTTCAAATTACATTATTAGTATTTTAGACCTACAGGAAATTAAATGTAACAAAGTTAGTTGGCTCATAAACACCTAAGGGTACACATAGCACCTTCTTTTCCTCACTCACACACACAGTCACACGTGTGTGCGCTCACACACACACAGCAGGCTGAACTTGTGGCAGATCTACGTGTTTAGACGTGCCACACTTAACACCAACATCTTCCGGCTACAAAATATTGAAAGTACATTTATTTGCATTTGTGTCTCTTTTACACACACACACACACACACACACACACACACACACACACACACACACACACACACACACACACACACACACACACACACACACACACACACACACACACACACACACACACACACACACACACACACACACACACACACACACACACACACACACACACACACACGAGAAGGGAAAAAGCAGGGGACATTCAAAAGTGAAAGCTAATGCTAGCTTCAACTGTTAAGGTTACCATTAAAGGAGCTATACTTTATGAAAAACAGACACTAAAATAAACATGTTTTGAAAATATTTTATAAAAAACATTAAGCTTCATATGTGTTTCTATTCAAAAATGACCACAAAAAGTATAAAATAATGGTAAAATAATCAACAAATCGAAATATTTTCGAAACAATTTTTATTTTAGTGTCCGTTTTTCAAGAAAAAGTTGACTATATAGTTCCTTTAACTTTCAGACTGTAAAGTTAGACAAACATTGATATTTTTACCCTCCGTTCTAAAACCAAAATAAATGGCCTCGTCCACACACACACACACACACACACACACACACACACACACACACACACACACACACACACACACACACACACACACACACACACACACACACACACACACACACACACACACACACACACACACACACACACACACACACACACACACACACACACACACACAGGGAGGAGAGCATGCTACCAATCTTCTTGTCACAGGAGTGTACAGTAAAACGCTCACAGTAGACTAATTGTACAGCAAGTGCTTATTTGCCAGAAAGCCAATGGATACCTTTAAATTTGGAATGTGCACGTGCGTGCGTATACATGCACACACGCATGGACGTGCACACACTCTATAGTCAAAGTCTATAAAGCAAAGAATGTGAAGCGCGACACTAAATGCCTAATTTACGATCCGTCATTACGGCAGTGTTGCACGCCGACAATAGCAGACCAACAAGCCCACGTGGCTCGGATGCAGCGACACCACACCATCATACGACGAAGTGTAAATCCTCCGGCCAAACTCCTCCAGGGTTTCCACTGCCCATGCTTCAGTAAACCTACCATCATCACCAGTCTATTCTGAAACACACTTCCTAAAAAACACTGCAGCCTCAGTCTGAGCCACTGCAATAAAGGGAAGCGTGTCGTTCTGTACTGTCTGCACGTGCACAGACAAGAGACAGCATGTCTGAGTCGTCCCCCCCCCCTCCTCCCAAAACAATATTAAGTAGATCTCTTGGTTAGGGCTGTCACAATTATTAGATAATCGTCTAATCGCAATTATTTGACATCATTGCGATTATTTTTCATAATCGTCATAATCGTTTCCATGTTGAAAAATGTTCATATATATTTTTTGAAGTAAGATGCGACGCGTTGTGAGCTTGTAGATCGGCTATTTCCACTATCAATGTTCTTTTTTAAGTATAAAGTTGTCAAATATGTCAGTAATGTCTTTGTATATTTAGATTATGTGTCATATCTATCATGTGCAACTTCAAAGCCTAAAAGCCGAACAGAAATGTGATTGTCAACGACAAAAACACAATTAAATCGTTAATCGCAATTATCCTGAGCAACATCCTCCAGTCCCTCCACTTCCCAGGCCAGTGTAATCTGGTCAGACAATTTGCCCTCCTGGCCCCCAAGTTGTGGAATAAACTCCCTGTCGCACTTAGAACGGACTCACTCGCTAGCTTTCGCCGTGGACTGAAGACTCACCTCTTCAGACTCCACCTAAACCCTTAGCACTACAGAAAATCAATGACCATACATGAAGCTAGTTAGCATTTGTTTTTAGGTTTTTAGAACTTTGATTATATTGTGTTTTTTTCTAGATAGATATCCATTTGCACTTGTTATAGCCAGGTTAGCCTAACCCTAACCCTATTATCTTGTGATGTCTTGTATCTGCTTATTGTAAATCGCTTTGGATTAAAAGCATCTGCTAAATGCCTAAACTGTAAACTGTAAACTCCAAACCTCACAAAACAAACTGATTCGACTACTTCTCGAGAAGGGGGCCCATGACCCAGTGCCAGCATATCTGACCAAATATCTACAAAAAGTTAGCGACACCCACAGCCACAACACCAGAGGGACTTCTGACGTAAAAAAGACTGTAAAAGGACTTATTTGGGATGCTCCTTTTAGGCAGGGTGTTTAACTGTACTGTACTACATTCTTTTAATGTATTGACTATACTTGTTCTGTTCTCCACTTTTGTCTAATAAAATACTCAATCAATCAATCAATCCCTGGACATGTAGATTTTTTGTCTGGTTATGTTATACTGTTGTTTTGTTTTGCTTTTAGTGATGTGCTCTTTTGTAATGTTACTTGTTTCATGTATGGGGACAACGGATGTAAATGAGCAAGTTGCATGTGTGTGTGTGAATGTGTGGTGTTCATCAATGTGTGCTGTCCCTCCCAAATATAAGTATAAATATTAAAATAAAGTTTGAGAACCACTTGTTTGTTTGTTTTCTGGCATAAAGATGATTTGACAACCGTTGCATGTTTGCAGTTTTGGGAATGAGATGATGATGTTTAGTGATGACTAATGTATGTAATCATACGTCTCCCCACTGCCCAGCTAATGGTTTATAGTTAGGAACCAAATGGACCCTTACGGGTTTGTAACTCAGATTCTACAAATGTAACCAAATGGACCCTTATATGGCAACTCAAGAGAGTGTACAAATGGACCTGTAAGGATCCATTTGGTTCATTTTGTACCCTCTCAGAGTTAAATAAATCTGTGGGATAAGGCATCTGTTGGGTAGAAACCTCATGTTCAAAAAGATTCTAATTGAAAAACAGAAACATCTGCAAGCTCAAAATGCAACTGGGAGGCCCCAATGTTATTATTTACACTTTTTTTTTTTTTTTTAAATAGAGCAATATACAGCATATCATCGCAAAATGAATAAATAGCAAATCTAGTAAGTATAATGTGTAGCTTAGGAAGGACTAATCAATTTAGTCGAGTATATCTATTATTTCAAGTCAATTTGTTATAAAAATAAATACAAATATAATATATAATATAAAATAAATTGTTCTTGAATGGAGAAACCGATGAGATACATAATGAGATAATTGCAGTCCTAAAGAGAAGGGGCCTGATCTTGATCTTCAATTCTGTGAACGGTTCTGTGGAATGTGTGCGTAAAAGCAAATGTACTTGTCGACAGTCACAGCATACAGCATATGCGACATGCTGTTTAAGAAAAAAAAAAGAATCTTGTTCACATCACAATAAACAAATTTCACAGAAACATTAGACTAAAATGTTAAATTCTCACTTCCCTTATATCTGATAGGACAGGATATAGGGAAACAGGACAGGGGTGATCGAATAGACAGATCACACTTCAGAACCTCAAAGCTTTACTTTAGCTAGGGTGTTTTTGTGTCTGATTGTCAATGGGAAAAAACGTGCTTTCTCAGTCTGCTGCCAGGTTCCTTGTGGCTATCTAACCACTTCCCATGTGACATCATTCTGAAACAGTCTGTGGTTGGGGGGTGACCGTGACGCGTGATTATGGATCCCACATCAGTTCTAAACTAGGCAAACCCCGCTGTGATTGGCCAGAAGTCTCTTTGATTGACAGTTCTCGTTTTTGCAACTATGCCTAAACCCTAACCTCAGTAAAACTATGACTAAACCTAACCTCAGTAAGACTATGCCTAAACCTAACCTTAACCATAACCTCAGTAGAACTATGCCTAAACCCTAACCTCAGTAAAACTATGACTAAACCTAACCTCAGTAAGACTATGCCTAAACCTAACCCTAACCTCAGTAAAACTATGCCTAAACCCTAACCTCATTAAAACTATGCCTAAACCTAACCTCAGCCAGACTATATTCCTAAACCTAACCTTATCCCTAACCCCAGTAAAAGTATACCTGCCAGGGAGCCAATCAAGACACTGGTGAGGCGTAAGTTGGTGGGATCCATAATCAGGCGACGGTGACCTTAAACACAGCGCTCATCGTAGTCTTGGGCCACCGCATCCTTTGTGAGCTGACAACTGGAAGCACCTGGCATAATCTAATGGACTATAATCTTTCTTTGCCATAAGAAGCAGTTAAATCCTTTTGAAATCAATTCAATCGTTTTATTGCATTTTGTGCCAATTTATTCATTGCTTTAATAAGTAGGCTTGTAATAAGCGTGTTAATAAACACTTATTATAAATGGTGAGAAAAACACCAACAGGGGTTTATTTCTCAACAATGACCTGCTCAACATTCATCATCCCTTGCGTATGTTGTGTTATGCTGATGCGGTGCATATTATCAGCAGCTAAACTCAAGACCATTTGGCCCGTCAAAAGAAAGACATAAGTTTGCGAAGGAAGAGAAAGTGGACAGGGTGAAAGTGGACAGGAAGGGAGAGAGGGTGTAGGTGGGACGGTATCAGGAAGCAGCTGATGTGTGGGCGTGGAGGTATGTGCATTGTTGCTGTTCATTAGGACAGTGGGGGGTCGGGACCCCTAGGGGGCGTCCCCAAATTAGTTTGGGGGATCCCCACTCCACAGCAGGTTTGCATTTCACCAGGTTAACATTCACCCGAATCGAACAAATGGAACGTCGAACAAATGTTACGTTGAAATATCGACACGCTCTCTATTGTTTTCTCACTCAACAGAAATTGTCAAATATTAGAGGCAGAAATTATTAAATTCTACATGCTCACAAGTCACAACGCCGCTATAGATTTGCTATTTTCACAATAGAACCGTGTAATTCCTCAACTCTTAGTGCTTGTCAGGGTGGTGGGGGGGGGGGGGGGGGGGGGGGGGCATGATCTAGGCATGGGCGTGCATGATCCATGCACTATGAATTACATGGAAGTCTATGGAGACCATGGCATCTTGGACCTTCAAAGACATTTAATTGATTGCAACTTAAAGTGTTAAAATATGATTCTTTTGGGGGCCACGGCCTGAAAAGGTTGAGAACCACCACCTCGTGCCAAGGACCCACACATTTATGTGTTTTGTGCCAGGACCTCTAGAAGCAAAGATTTGAGCCAACCAGAGTTCCACAACATCATTACAGGTGGTCCATGAGAAAATGACATTATAGATCAGCTAATTTCTGTGTGTGACACCAGCGTGCAATTAAGAATATATCCATCTTTAAGATTTATATTACGACTTTATCCACAGAGCTGTACTGTATGTGCATTACATGATTCACCCATTCACACACTGACAGCAGAGGAAACCATGCAAGGCACCAACCTGCTCATCGTGAGCAGTCAAGGGTTCAGTCAGTGTCTTGCTCAAGGACACTTCATTGATCTTTCTGTGATTCTATACAACTGCTGTAAATGTTGTTCTACTTGCACAAGAAGAATTTCACATTTGTAAGTCAGCAAAATGCCTAAACTGTAAATTAATTACCTCATTTTATTTCTGCCATGAACATGCATAATAATATTGTATAGCTGTAAGAGACCAGGGTAAAGGATAAGCTCCCATCGCCGTGAAGCTGTAAGAAAAGAGACCAGCGCAAAGGATAGAGAGAGAAACAGGAAACAAATTATACAATATTATTATGCATGTTCATGGCAGAAATAAAATGAGGTAATTAATTTACAGTTTAGGCATTTTGCTGACTTACAAATGTGAAATTCTTCTTGTGCAAGTAGAACAACATTTACAGCAGTTGTATAGAATCACAGAAAGATCAATGAAGTATTCTTGAGCAAGACACTGACTGAACCCTTGACTGCTCACGATGAGCAGGTTGGTGCCTTGCATGGTTTCCTCTGCTGTCAGTGTGTGAATGGGTGAATCATGTAATGCACATACAGTACAGCTCTGTGGATAAAGTCGTAATATAAATCCCGGCGATGGGAGCTTGTGCAAAACAGAGTTTCACTCCTTTACACCTTTTGTGATGTGACAATAAAGTTGAAGCTGATGTTGATCTGATGTTTGTTAAAACAGTTAACTGGGAGTAAAGCCATTTCAAAATGCAAATCTTCCCTGAGCTGGTCTGTTTAGTTTTTTAGTTAAAACTAGGCACAGGTCCTCCACCCGGCCAGGCAGGTTATTGGACCTACGGTCCAGGAGTTGCCATGATGTGAATATGCCTGAGGCCGATTAGAAAAACAAAGGGTGGCATTTCTTCCTTGTTATGATGAGCCTTGAGGTCGGCTATTTTCGATACTTGATACCACACTAAACTAAGCATAATCAAGTCAATACTGGAGATGTGGCGTACAGCTTGGATATCTACACAGCAATTCTTTGAACATAAGATGCTGCATTCAAGTTCAGGAGAGTTTGGACAAGGCAATTCTCATGAATGTAGCCTTCGGGTATGGCATGGAAAGAGCGCATTTGCATTTCTTTCACCATAGTAAAAACAGCATTCATGGTGTGGAGAGGGCACTTTTTACAGACAGGTAAAAGGGCAGGGGGCTCAAGCCTCCTTGATGTCTATGTGTGGCACGTGCCTGCAGAATACTGTATATCTCAATATGTTGATAGTATTCATTGCTATAGAGGGTTTGCTCAGTAACAGGGTTACTCTCCAGCTCTTTAGTAAACCAACTACAAAAACAAATCATATTAATAAGTTATAACTATAGCACATTCAAGATAATGTTGTAGGCTATATGACAGCATCAACACTGCTGGGAGTCTGTCTTGTGAACAACATTATGGCTGGGATCCTCAGCCACTACTGTTACTGCACGCCTTCATAACTGCTACTGGATGGAGTTATAAGGGTTGTAGAAGCAGAGGCTACGCCTCGGACAAAAACCTCAGTCCGGCTCCAACAGCAGGCCGTGTGCGTGGACGTTTAGTTTTACTGACATGTGGAGGGAGCGCCGTTTAATTTGACGTCTCTATTACCGACTAGAACCGCAGACTGATTGTAGCAATATGCCTGTGTTAAAACGCCACCAACAGGACGCCCACATCTGAGGAGAAAGAAAGAGCAAAGGGAGGCGACACAGGCAGCCTTCAAGTAGTGTGCCATGCTGCCCATGGGCTCCCCTGACCCCCCCCTTCCCCCCCCCCCCCCCCCCCCCCCCCCCCCCCCCCCCCACACACACACACACACACACACACACACACACACACACACACACACACACACACACACACACACACACACACACACACACACACACACACACACCACCACCACCACCACCCACCACCACCACCATCCAGGAGGAAAGTAAACAAACTCATTTTGCCCGACTGTTGGACGTTTTTTGTGTGTAAATGTACCGAGGGATCAGTGTTTTTTTATATATATTTTAAAAAGTCATAGGACACCCACATTTTGATCAGATACACAACATCACAACAGTATAGTAACAAAAACGGTGGTGTAAAGTAACTAAAGTAGATTTACTTAAGTACTGTCCTAGTATAATTTTGAGGTATTTGTTGTACTTTACTTGAGTCTTTCCAATACTTTTACTTTTACTCCACTATACATCTTGGATCCAAATATTGTACTTTTACTCCACAACATTTATTTGTAGATTGAATATTATTACAAAACATACAAGTGCTCTTTCCCACCACTGAAGAAAAAAAGAAGAAAAAAATGTTGTTAAATGTGTTGACTTTTCAGCAGTTTTTAGACGTAAAGTGACTCGGGGGAAATATAAGGGAACACAATGGACAAACCAACAGCACACTGTAAATAAATCCATGCATTTGAAACATTATTATGCTGCTGGCTGATGATGATGATGATGATGATGATGATGATGATGATGATGATGATGATTTATTACTAGTATTTCAACATTGTGCTGATGATTATAATCAATTCGTAAATTAGCTATAGAGAGATGTGTTTCTCAAAGTGATTTCCATGGACTCTGTGGGTTGCTTTTGGGGGGGGGGGGGGGGGGGGGTCTAAATTGACCCATACAAGTCTGTGACAATAACAACATACAAATTGAACCAAAATTGACCCATTTGTACACTGTCAAAGTTAAGGGGAGGAACCTTCAAAATTTCAAAGTTGAGAACCAGTGATATAGTAATAGAGTAGCCTATACTGACATATAGGTCATAAGACTGTAACTCTAACAGTATACAGATGGAACCAAATGGGACACGTTTATAGGGTCCATTTGGTTCCATTTGTCAGAGTAAAGGGCAGACCTTGAAATGTAAAAGTATGAGAAACACACTGATATAGAGAATACTCAGAGCATGCAAGTCTATAACTCTAATGCCTCATTCACACTACAGATATATAGTTGAACGTTTTGCTTGGTAATTCAATGTAATCTCAATGGAAACCAGCTTTAAAGATGCAGGGAGATGCTCAGAACAAAGCTTTGAAAGCTTTAAAGCTGGTTTCCATTGAGATTACATTGAATTACCAAGCTAAACGTTCAACTATATATCTGTAGTGTGAATGAGGCATAACAGCATACAAATGGTCAGGGGTCCATTTGGTTCCATTTGTACACTGTCAAAGTTAAGGGGAGACCTTCACATTTCAAAGTTTGAGAACCAGTGATATAGAGCAGTGGTTCTCAAAGTGAATTCAAGGGACTCTTTGGGTTCCTTTATGGGGGGTCTAAATTGACCCATACAAGTCTGTAACTCTGTCAGTGTACAAATGGAACCAAAATGGACCCGTTTACTGTCAGAGTTAAGGGGGAGAACCTTGAAATGTAAAAGTTTGAGAAACAGTGATAGAGTATAGGCTACTCAGAGCACACATTAGCAGCAAGTTTGTAACTCTAACAGCATACAAATGGAACCAAATAGAGTAGTAGACCCTCGTAATAGACCCTCATTTGGTTCCATTTGTATACTGTCAAAGAAAGTTAAGGGGAAACCTTCAAATGTAAAAGTTTGAGAAGCAGTGATACAACAGAGTATTATACTCACAGCACGCACAGGGCATAAGCCCCGGTGACGCTCTCGCTGTCCCGCACCAGGAAGCTCCCATCCCCTGGCCGCCCGGGCCAGCAGCTTCCTCGGCCGCGGCTCGGCTCAGGTCGCGGTGGTACCACAGCGGTTGCCACCCCGGTCCCAGCAGCGGCAGCACAACCACCGCCGCCGGCCATGGCCCACAGCCCTGCTGCTGCTACTACTACTACTACTACTACTACTGCTGTTGCTGCTCTCACACCTAAACTAAACTATACCACACGTCCACGGCGGAACCACACACCCGAGAAGAAACCTAAAACCTCCACACCTACTAGTCCACACTCCCTCCCTACACAACAACAACGAACGGTCAAACGATATCCTTTTATAATTCGCAACGCGCGAGGGAAGAAGAAAAGTACGGTTGGTTGTTGTAGGAAGAAGTTGCGACGGAGGTGTTTAAAAACGTGTCTTTTTTTGTGTTCGTTTCCAGTGTCTCTCGATTCGGGTTCTTTTTTTCCCCTTCTTTCTTTGCCCCTTGTTGTTTTAGTTTCCCGTGCTGGTTGAGTTCCTGAAAAGGCTCTCGCCTCGCCTCTCAGCGCCTCCTCTGTGTCGTTACTTCCCGGTGTCCCTGGGACGGAAACCAGCGGATGTAAATCCACCATGGAGGAGGGAGGGAGAGCAGTGGTGGAAGGAGTAGCTACTGTGGCGTCAGTTCAGCAAACGCCAAGGTATGGGCAACATGACTGGTGTCGAACGAATACTGGCCACTTCGCCAAAAATTCTACTCGCCAAATCAACTTGCTAGGACACCTCGTCGCCAATGAGCATGCAGGGGTTGTTAACATTGAACTGTCAGTCAGGAAAATCCAGGAGATTATTTTTTAGGGGGTGCGCGGAACTCCCTAGCCATAAATTATAACTTCCAGTAGAGGGTGCGTATGCGGAGGTTACGTCTCTCCTGGAGTTATAACGCAGAGTAAAATAGCTCTCGCTGGTTGAGGCCTCCATGTCCCTAATCGCCTCAAAACATGTTTAAATCATGAAGTTGCTCACCTCATCGTCGAAACAGCTTTATATCTACCGATGAGCCCACTCGTTGGCATGTGTTAGTCCATATGTTTCTAATAAATTAATGTTTAACTAAAACTTCTCTGAGACTCGCGTTTCCTCGTCGAATGTTTCCGCATACAGAGCGCTTCAGAACTACAGAACGTTGGAATACTTCCGCATACAAAAACGTCATGTCCTAGTATGAGCAAATCGCAACGGCGATTAACGTCACGTGATATGTAGCCTCGCGTAGCCAGCTTTTACTCATCTCGCGTGATATGTTCGGCCATTTTACCCAAGCAGTTCAAAAACAAGGAAAGCGATGAGACTCAAAGAAGTTTTAGTAAACATTAATTTATTAGAAACATATGAACTAACACATGCCAACGAGTGGGCTCATCGGTAGATATAAAGCTGTTTCGACGATGAGGTGAGCAACTTCATGATTTAAACATGTTTTGAGCATAGAGGTTTTGAGGCGATTAGGGACATGGAGGCTCAACCAGCGAGAGCTATTTTACTCTGCGTTATAACTCAGGAGAGACGTAACCTCCGCATATTAGCACCCTCTACTGGAAGTTATAATTTATGGCTAGGGAACTCCCCAACCGGGTCTGGTGGTCCTCCCCCAAAACTTTTTAAAAGATATATTTTCCTGTATTCTGTTGAATTTTGTGCATGTTTGATACTTTTATACAGGCTTGCTTTACTAGCATGAGTAGACTACAATTTCAAGCCTTAAAATGCCAAATGTAGGTGTACAGAGTCAGATTTGATGACTGCAGCAAAGTAAGACATCCTTAATAATGACTTCTCATCTGGGGGTCCTCCCCCAGAAAAAAAAATAACATAGTAGATGTAATTGCCAATCATCCTGGCCAAACCCAGGAGCATTGACAAGCCTGCCCAATGAGCGTGGACAATTTGACAAGTTGGATTTTTGGCGAAGTGACCTGATACCTGCAAGACACCTTACCTTAGCCTTACCTTAGCAACAGGCATGATGAATTTATTTTAAGAAGTACATTTTATGTGTTTCCCACTTCCCCCTGTAGCCAAGGTATGGCAGCTGCCATACCCAGTTGACGCCTCTGGAAAAGTTGTAGTACAAATCATAAAAGTACTCTGTCTCTGTTACAGCTTAAAGTCTTGTATTTTCTTGAGATTTTTATCAGAGCATCATGGGCCGGGGTCTTCAACAAGCTAGGGGTCCGGCCTCCGGGACCCCCTAGGGGTCCACTGACTCTACTACAAGAGAGGACCACCAAAGTTTTGTGTGCATGATGGGATCATAAGGCGCCGTACAGACATTTGCGTGAAACATCTTCTCCGTATCGTCTGAGAATGGCCACTGGGAGCGTCGTACTAATGCATTGACAATGGAAGGTTGTTTGGTGTTTTGTCGTTGCCATGTCTCTTGGCCAAAAGACAGGCTGTGGTTGAGCTAGAGACAAGGCAACGACAAAAAAACAAACAACCTTCCATTGACAATGCATTAGTACGGCGCCTCCAGTGGCCATTCTCAGACGATACGGAGAAGATGTTTCACGCTGCGCATATGTGTGAGTCCAGCCTAAGAACTTTTTTGGTTTGTTTGTTTGTTTGTTTGTTGTTGTTATTATCTATTTTTTACTATATAATTGAAGAGGCAATTTTTTTAAATGTACATATTCATACATACATACGTACCTACGTACGTTGAATTATAGTGTTGAAATAGCCCATATCTTTTCTGAGCTGATTTTTCTGAGGGGTCATGCCTCTCATGCAAACGGACCTGCATTGATGCCAAAACCCCCCAAGTTCACACCTCAACAACGCTTTAGTGTCACAGCAGCGTGTTTTAACAAAGAAACGAGCCTGTATGCATATCAATAGACCTGTATATAGTAGGTGTTAAGCGACGTGCGTGTGACGTCATGAAAACCGCGTACAACCCCCCAAACATTAGCGACTTTAAGCTTCGGACGGCTACGGCAGTTGACAATGGTAACCGGAAATGATCAGCGCTCGATAGATCAACCTGCCGTCATCGCAGCCGTCTCTACAATGCCAGAAGCTCCCTTTCCACGTAGCGTCCACAACGTCTGCTGCATAGACGTGTCGCCATGGGAACCAAATAGTTCAGTAAAAGGGATGGGACCACGTCGCCGACGGCTGTTTGCTTAACGATTTTGACCGCTGCGGCGATTACGTCATAGCAGCCGTAGTCCCGCCTCGCGTTGTGGTTGTAGAAGCGGACAGCTTAAACTGCCTACTGAATCAGCACTACAACACTGCACATATGTGGTGGAGAGAGTCGCAGCCCCTGCCCGAAGTCAATTGTTTTACTGGCACCTGAATAAAAAGGCTAGAACCGTCTGAGCTGCTCCAGTGTCTCTCTCTCTACTGCCCCTGCCCGAAGCCTCAAAAAGTCTAGTATCTCCCTCCTTCCATAGGGATATCCCTTTGGAGTAATGGTTAATATATTGGACTTTCACGCGGGAGGCTCGGGTTCAAAGCCCGGGTGGGGATGTTAGGATCACCTCCGTTGCACATACATACAGACAAAGCCAGATGTAGGAGCGGTGAGCACCGCTCTCACCAGTCAGTCAACAGACATTGATAACACCATCAGCTAAATATGGTGAGCTAGCTTTGAAAGAGGAACACAATTTTCTATCTCTCTCTCTGTCTAAGGGTCGTTTCATACCGTTATAAGGAGCCGACTAATTTCGGTTCGGGAGGACGCCCGACCCGAAATTATTTAGGTTCGGGGGTGATTTCATCCATACTTTCTTAACGGTTAGTGCCCAAGTCGCTTGTAAATATTGGAGGTCCGTGGCATGACGACGTTTGTGGCCGATGAATGAGCATTGCATGGCGGATACATATTTGCCTTCCCTCGCGCTGCACACTGAATGACTGGAGGTCCAGTGAGTAGCAGCTCCAGCAGGCAGCTGCAACTGCGGTCACGCCATCTACACTTCAGGAAAAGCTGGTCGCGCTATCCTCACTTCAAAATATGTTGCGCTTCTACACGGCTGTTTACGGTTTGACAAGGGGATGGTGCGTTCAAGAAAAGCTGGTAAATTATACTTTCTAGACTTTCGAGACCAAGGGTGTATAAAATATGGAAATATACTATTCAATTAACAGATGCTTTAAATTAGACCCCCCCCCCCACGTAGTGATGTCAGTAGCTCATATACTGAATGAATATGATGCATAGTAGTGATGTCTGTAGCTCATACTGAATGAATATGATGTATAGAATAGTGATGTCTGTAGCTCATACACTGAATGAATATGATGTATAGAGTAGTGATGTCTGTAGCTCATACACTGAATGAATATGATGTATAGAGTAGTGATGTCTGTAGCTCATATACTGAATGAATATGATGCATAGAGTAGTGATGTCTGTAGCTCATATACTGAATGAATATGATGGCATAGAGTAGTGATGTCTGTAGCTCATATACTGAATGAATATGATGCTCCATATATACTCCATATATGGACCTTGTCATACATCTTATCATGTCCACTAGGTGGACATGATAAGATGTATGACAAGGTCCATATATGGAGTTCCCTGATGTCTTCAATATTAAGCCCATATCTAACAGGACTTCATATGGGAATGCCCATATATGGAGGCCACATTGGCCACATACCACACTAACAGAATCCATATATCGCCAAGACAGATGGCCAAGACAGCCCATATCTGTGTGACTGGTTCTACAGACAGGGATCTCCATGTATGGGCATAAAAGGGTATGTTATCAGTTGTCATGGACATCATAGTACTTTCACATAACAAATAACTGAGTAAGCATGTTTGGGCTCTCACAGCATATCTCCATATACAGTACATGGATCTCCATATATGGGTACCAGGGGGTCTCCATATATGGGTAACAGGTCCGATACATCACTGGCCAGATGGCAAAGAATTGGCACCCTGAGGCATCTAACTAGTAAATAATACTGAGAATACTAATAAACCATCAAGTACACTACATAAACCCAGGATACATAAAACTATCAGTTTCTAATATTATTCTTGCAAGAATAGGGCTGAAACAGCCGTTTGGATGGCCCCCTGTAGTAACGCTGAGGACACCTGGGGGTCCCGGACCCTGTGGAAGACCCCTGGTATTAGCTACAGAGCCCAGGTACAGGTACAAAAGCTTTTATGCTTCAATTATGATCTAATTTGACACTGTTCTGGAGCAGGAGCAGAGCAAGGACTGTACTGAGATAGGCTCAGGGGTCATTCCGGGGGTCCCAGGTGAGGAGAGACCCCCACCAAAACTCATAAAGGTTATTCTGGCTGCTTCAAAAGTGCAATATATGAACTTAGAATGTTTTAAAACCTTCAAAACAACTCTAATATTATGAAAATTGGACATTAACTGGCTGGCATACTGTTCTGCGATAGATGACCCCCCAGAAAGGGGGCTGGGGTCAGGAAAATCTGACACCCATCATTTTCTGACAGTTTGGTCCCTATAAAAGCCAAAGCAGTAAAAAAATACATGTTAGCAAAGAAATCCTTAGAAGTACACTTATCACACTAGGTAGTAACTCAGAGGACCCCCAGGGGTCCCGAAGCCCCTGTGGAAGACCCCTGGTATTTGTTACTACTTTTTTTTTGTTTTCAGAAAAAAAGTTTATGCTTCAATTATGATCTAATATGACATTGTTCTGGAGCAGGAGCAGAGCGAGTACTGAGAAAGGCTCAGGGGTCCATCTGGGGGGTCCCAGGTGAGGAAAGACCCCAACCAAAAGTCAGAAAGCTTATTCTGGCTGCTTCAAAAGTGTAATAAATGAACTCAGAATGTTTTAAAACCTACAAAACAACCCTAATAATAAGAAAATTGGACATTAACTGGCTGGCGTACTGTTCTGGCAGGTCCCAAACTAGATGACCCCCAGAAAGGGGGTGGGGGTCCGGAAAAGTTGACACCCATCATTTTCTCATAGTTTGGACTCTATAGAACCAGGATCTGCAAAAAGATCAATTTTAGCACAAAAATCCTACGGGAGCAGTTTTTTGGACGCATCGCACCACACTATTAGCAGAATATTAAGATTCCGGGACTGATATATGGTACAAGGAAGCCATTGAGTAAGTCCATGGGTCCAAATTTGGATTCTACATAGTGATAAATGTATGATTTGACACAAAAATTATTCAAATAGGACAAGTCTATGGGATTTTATTGCGGAATGCAAGATTACTGTATATTCATTGGCGGCCATCATGAAAATTGGCCGCCATCTTGATTTTTTTTTTGGCCAGATGGTTTTCTGAAAAGAGCAATGCCTAAGGAGTATTTGTGCCAATTTTGGTGCTTGTATCCGCAAGTGAACGATTCACCTGTAATATGCACATCACTATGATGTCTGTAGCTCATATACTGAATGAATATGATGCATAGAGTAGTGATGTCTGTAGCTCATATACTGAATGAATATGATGTAGTGATGTCTGTAGCTCATATACTGAATGAATATGATGCATAGAGTAGTGATGTCTGTAGCTCATATACTGAATGAATATGATGCATAGAGTAGTGATGTCTGTAGCTCATATACTGAATGAATATGATGTATAGTGATGTCTGTAGCTCATATACTGAATGAATATGATGTATATAGTAGTGATGTCTGTAGCTCATATACTGAATGAATATGATGTATAGAGTAGTGATGTCTGTAGCTCATATACTGAATGAATATGATGTATAGAGTAGTGATGTCTGTAGCTCATATACTGAATGAATATGATGTATAGTGATGTCTGTAGCTCATATACTGAATGAATATGATGTATAGAGTAGTGATGTCTGTAGCTCAAATACTGAATGAATATGATGTATAGAGTAGTGATGTCTGTAGCTCATATACTGAATGAATATGATGTATAGTGATGTCTGTAGCTCATATACTGAATGAATATAATGTATAGAGTACTGATGTCTGTAGCTCATATACTGAATGAATATGATGTATAGTGATGTCTGTAGCTCATATACTGAATGAATATGATGTACAGAGTACTGATGTCTGTAGCTCATATACTGAATGAATATGATGTATAGTGATGTCTGTAGCTCATATATCTTGAGTGGGACTTGGAATCACAATGTCTGGCTTTTGTGGGGCCTTCGCAGCTCCACTCGCATCCGACCGAGGGGCCTCCGCCTCGGACTCCAGAGTGGCAGACCCTTCACCCGGGGACCACCTCCAGGGACCCCTGGTGATATACCAGCGCCCCTGGGGATATAGAGACTGAGAACCGGGTGGCGAGGGGCCGACGCCGCTCCTTCTCGCATCCGACCGAGGGGCCTCGGCCGAGGGACCAACCGGGGACCCCCTGGAGCTCCGGGGACCCCCTCGCGCCGCTCCGATTTTTGGACCTCCAATGTTAACTATGATCGGACACATTTTTTTTGAGAAATTCGGGACTTTGACTTCGTAGACCCCCTCCAGGGGGCCCCTCGGGCTAGAAGCGACTGGGAGAGACGGGACCGGTACCCACGCGTCCGCCTCGGTGCCCCGGAGCCGGCCGTGCATAGAGCGCCCCCTGGCGGCAGAACGCCGCCACTGCAGCCCGCCTAAAAGGCCGTAACTCGGCCCCCTGGCCCCCGGAAGACACAGGGCCGGCTCTGGGGGGGTTACCATAAACCATTCGCTATACAGCAAACAGTATAAAATCTGATAAAAATTAAGAAGATTTTTTTACCATAAAACAACTATATCCCCTTGTTCATGATGTACCTAAGTACCTCTAAAAAAATATTCCCAACCTGTTTTACTGTGCCAATAATTTATAATAAATTCGACAAATATTACCATCCATTCGCTATACAGCAAAAAGTATTAAATCTGATAAAAATTAAGAAGATTTGTTACCATAAAACAACTATATCCCCTTGTTCATGATGTACCTAAGTACCTCTAAAAAATATTCCTAACCTGTTTTACTGTGCCAATAAATTATAATAAATTCGACAAATATTACCATCCATTCGCTATACAGCAAAAAGTTTAAAATCTGATAAAAATTAAGAAGATTTGTTACCATTAAACAACTATATCCCCTTCTTTATGATGTACCTAAGTACCTCTAAAAAATATTCCCAACCTGTTTTACTGTGCCAATAATTTATAATAAATTCGACAAATAATACCATCCATTCGCTATACAGCAAAAATGATAAAATCTGATAAAAATTAAGAAGATTTGTTACCATAAAACAACTATATCCCCTTGTTCATGATGTACCTAAGTAGCTCTAAAAAGTATTCCCAACCTGTTTTACTGTGCCAATAAATTATAATAAATTCGACAAATATTACCATCCATTCGCTATACAGCAAAAAGTTTAAAATCTGATAAAAATTAAGAAGATTTGTTACCATTAAACAACTATATCCCCTTCTTTATGATGTACCTAAGTACCTCTAAAAAATATTCCCAGCCTGTTTTACTGTGCCAATAAATTATAATAAATTCGACAAATATTACCATCCATTCGCTATACAGCAAAAAGTATTAAATCTGATGAAAATTAAGAAGATTTGTTACCATAAAACAACTATATCCCCTTGTTCATGATGTACCTAAGTACCTCTAAAAAGTATTCCCAACCTGTTTTACAGTGCCAATAAAGTATAATAAATTCGACAAATATTACCATCCATTCGCTATACAGCAAAAAGTTTAAAATCTGATAAAAATTAAGAAGTTTGTTACCATAAGAAAACTATATCACCTTGTTCATGATGTCTCTAAGTACCTCTAAAAAATATTCCCAACCTGTTTTACTGTGCCAATAATTTATAATAAATTCGACAAATAATACCATCCATTCGCTATACAGCAAATAGTATAAAATCAGATAAAAATTAAGAAGTTTGTTACCATAAAACAACTATGTCACCTTGTTCATGATGTACCTAAGTACCTCTAAAAACATTCCCAACCTGTTTTACTGTGCCAATAATTTATAATAAATTCGACAAATATTACCATAATCCATTCGCTATACAGCAAATAGTATAAAATCAGATAAAAATTAAGAAGTTTGTTACCATAAAATAACTATGTCACCTTGTTCATGATGTACCTAAGTACCTCTAAAAACATTCCCAACCTGTTTTACTGTGCCAATAATTTATAATAAATTCGACAAATATTACCATAATCCATTCGCTATACAGCAAATAGTATAAAATCAGATAAAAATTAAGAAGGTTTGTTACCATAAAACAACTTTATCACCTTGTTCATGATGTACCTAAGTACCTCTAAAAATATTCCCAACCTGTTTTACTGTGCCAATAATTTATAATAAATTCGACAAATATTACCATAATCCATTCGCTATACAGCAAATAGTATAAAATCAGATAAAAATTAAGAAGGTTTGTTACCACAAAACAACTTCATCACCTTGTTCATGATGTACCTAAGTACCTCTAAAAATATTCCCAACCTGTTTTACTGTGCCAATAATTTATAATAAATTCGACAAATATTACCATAATCCATTCGCTATACAGCAAATAGTATAAAATCAGATAAAAATTAAGAAGTTTGTTACCATAAAACAACTATGTCACCTTGTTCATGATGTACCTAAGTACCTCTAAAAACATTCCCAACCTGTTTTACTGTGCCAATAATTTATAATAAATTCGACAAATATTACCATAATCCATTCGCTATACAGCAAATAGTATAAAATCAGATAAAAATTAAGAAGGTTTGTTACCATAAAACAACTTTAGCACCTTGTTCATGATGTACCTAAGTACCTCTAAAAATATTCCCAACCTGTTTTACTCTGCCAATAATTTATAATAAATTCGACAAATATTACCATAATCCATTCGCTATACAGCAAATAGTATAAAATCAGATAAAAATTAAGAAGGTTTGTTACCATAAAACAACTTTATCACCTTGTTCATGATGTACCTAAGTACCTCTAAAAATATTCCCAACCTGTTTTACTGTGCCAATAATTTATAATAAATTCGACAAATATTACCATAATCCATTCGCTATACAGCAAATAGTATAAAATCAGATAAAAATTGAGAAGTTTGTTACCATAAAACAACTATGTCACCTTGTTCATGATGTACCTAAGTACCTCTAAAAATATTCCCAACCTGTTTATCTGTGCCAATAATTTATAATAAATTCTACAAATAATACCATCCATTCGCTATACAGCAAATAGTATAAAATCAGATAAAAATTAAGAAGTTTGTTACCATAAAACAACTATATCACCTTGTTCATGATGTACCTAAGTACCTCTAAAAATATTCCCAACCTGTTTTACTGTGCCAATAATTTATAATAAATTCGACAAATAATACCATCCATTCGCTATACAGCAAATAGTATATAATCAGATAAAAATTAAGAAGTTTGTTACCATAAAACAACTATGTCACCTTATTCATGATGTACCTAAGTACCTCTAAAAACATTCCCAACCTGTTTTACAGTGCCAATAATTTATAATAAATTCGACAAATATTACCATAATCCATTCGCTATACAGCAAATAGTATAAAATCAGATAAAAATTAAGAAGTTTGTTACCATAAAATAACTGTCACCTTGTTCATGATGTACCTAAGTACCTCTAAAAACATTCCCAACCTGTTTTACTGTGCCAATAATTTATAATAAATTCGACAAATATTACCATAATCCATTCGCTATACAGCAAATAGTATAAAATCAGATAAAAATTAAGAAGGTTTGTTACCATAAAACAACTTTATCACCTTGTTCATGATGTACCTAAGTACCTCTAAAAATATTCCCAACCTGTTTTACTGTGCCAATAATTTATAATAAATTCGACAAATATTACCATAATCCATTTGCTATACAGCAAATAGTATAAAATCAGATAAAAATTAAGAAGGTTTGTTACCACAAAACAACTTCATCACCTTGTTCATGATGTACCTAAGTACCTCTAAAAATATTCCCAACCTGTTTTACTGTGCCAATAATTTATAATAAATTCGACAAATATTACCATAATCCATTCGCTATACAGCAAATAGTATAAAATCAGATAAAAATTAAGAAGTTTGTTACCATAAAACAACTATGTCACCTTGTTCATGATGTACCTAAGTACCTCTAAAAACATTCCCAACCTGTTTTACTGTGCCAATAATTTATAATAAATTCGACAAATATTACCATAATCCATTCGCTATACAGCAAATAGTATAAAATCAGATAAAAATTAAGAAGGTTTGTTACCATAAAACAACTTTATCACCTTGTTCATGATGTACCTAAGTACCTCTAAAAATATTCCCAACCTGTTTTACTGTGCCAATAATTTATAATAAATTCGACAAATATTACCATAATCCATTCGCTATACAGCAAATAGTATAAAATCAGATAAAAATTAAGAAGGTTTGTTACCATAAAACAACTTTATCACCTTGTTCATGATGTACCTAAGTACCTCTAAAAATATTCCCAACCTGTTTTACTGTGCCAATAATTTATAATAAATTCGACAAATATTACCATAATCCATTCGCTATACAGCAAATAGTATAAAATCAGATAAAAATTGAGAAGTTTGTTACCATAAAACAACTATGTCACCTTGTTCATGATTTACCTAAGTACCTCTAAAAACATTCCCAACCTCTTTTACTGTGCCAATAATTTATAATAAATTCGACAAATATTACCATAATCCATTCGCTATACAGCAAATAGTATAAAATCAGATAAAAATTAAGAAGTTTGTTACCATAAAACAACTATGTCACCTTGTTCATGATGTACCTAAGTACCTCTAAAAAGTATTCCCAACCTGTTTTACTGTGCCAATAATTTATAATAAATTCGACAAATATTACCGTAATCCATTCGCTATACAGCAAATAGTATAAAATCAGATAAAAATTAAGGTTTGTTACCATAAAACAACTATATCCCCTTGTTCATGATGTACCTAAGTACCTCTAAAAAGTATTCCCAACCTGTTTTACTGTGCCAATAATGTATAATAAATTCGACAAATATTACCATAATCCATTCGCTATACAGCAAATAGTATAAAATCAGATAAAAATTAAGGTTTGTTACCATAAAACAACTATGTCACCTTGTTCATGATGTACCTAAGTACCTCTAAAAACATTCCCAACCTCTTTTACTGTGCCAATAATTTATAATAAATTCGACAAATATTACCATAATCCATTCGCTATACAGCAAATAGTATAAAATCAGATAAAAATTAAGAAGTTTGTTACCATAAAACAACTATGTCACCTTGTTCATGATGTACCTAAGTACCTCTAAAAAGTATTCCCAACCTGTTTTACTGTGCCAATAATTTATAATAAATTCGACAAATATTACCATAATCCATTCGCTATACAGCAAATAGTATAAAATCAGATAAAAATTAAGAAGGTTTGTTACCATAAAACAACTATATCCCCTTGTTCATGATGTACCTAAGTACCTCTAAAAAGTATTCCCAACCTGTTTTACTGTGCCAATAATGTATAATAAATTCGACAAATATTACCATAATCCATTCGCTATACAGCAAATAGTATAAAATCTGATAAAAATTAAGGTTTGTTACCATAAAACAAATTCATCACCTTGTTCATGATGTACCTAAGTAGGCCTACCTCTAAAATTATTCCCAACCTGTTTTACTGTGCCAATAGTTTATAATAAATTCGACAAATATTACCATCCATTCGCTATACAGCAAAAAGTATTAAATCTGATGAAAATTAAGAAGATTTGTTACCATAAAACAACTATATCTATCCCCTTGTTCATGATGTCGCTAAGTACCTCTAAAAAATATTCCCAACCTGTTTTACTGTGCCAATAATTTATAATAAATTCGACAAATAATACCATCCATTCGCTATACAGCAAATAGTATAAAATCAGATAAAAATTAAGAAGTTTGTTACCATAAAACAACTATGTCACCTTGTTCATGATGTACCTAAGTACCTCTAAACACATTCCCAACCTGTTTTACTGTGCCAATAATTTATAATAAATTCGACAAATATTACCATAATCCATTCGCTATACAGCAAATAGTATAAAATCAGATAAAAATTAAGAAGTTTGTTACCATAAAACAACTATGTCACCTTGTTCATGATGTACCTAAGTACCTCTAAAAACATTCCCAACCTGTTTTACTGTGCCAATAATTTATAATAAATTCGACAAATATTACCATAATCCATTCGCTATACAGCAAATAGTATAAAATCAGATAAAAATTAAGAAGGTTTGTTACCATAAAACAACTTTATCACCTTGTTCATGATGTACCTAAGTACCTCTAAAAAGTATTCCCAACCTGTTTTACTGTGCCAATAATTTATAATAAATTCGACAAATATTACCATAATCCATTCGCTATACAGCAAATAGTATAAAATCAGATAAAAATTAAGAAGGTTTGTTACCATAAAACAACTTCATCACCTTGTTCATGATATACCTAAGTAACTCTAAAAATATTCCCAACCTGTTTTACTGTGCCAATAATTTATAATAAATTCGACAAATATTACCATAATCCATTCGCTATACAGCAAAAAGTATTAAATCTGATGAAAATTAAGAAGATTTGTTACCATAAAACAACTATATCTATCCCCTTGTTCATGATGTCTCTAAGTACCTCTAAAAAATATTCCCAACCTGTTTTACTGTGCCAATAATTTATAATAAATTCGACAAATAATACCATCCATTCGCTATACAGCAAATAGTATAAAATCAGATAAAAATTAAGAAGTTTGTTACCATAAAACAACTATGTCACCTTGTTCATGATGTACCTAAGTACCTCTAAAAACATTCCCAACTTGTTTTACTGTGCCAATAATTTATAATAAATTCGACAAATATTACCATAATCCATTCGCTATACAGCAAATAATATAAAATCAGATACAAATTAAGAAGGTTTGTTACCATAAAACAACTATATCACCTTGTTCATGATGTACCTAAGTACCTCTAAAAATATTCCCAACCTGTTTATCTGTGCCAATAATTTATAATACATTCTACAAATAATACCATCCATTCGCTATACAGCAAATAGTATAAAATCAGATAAAAATTAAGAAGTTTGTTACCATAAAACAACTATATCACCTTGTTCATGATGTACCTAAGTACCTCTAAAAATATTCCCAACCTGTTTTACTGTGCCAATAATTTATAATAAATTCGACAAATAATACCATCCATTCGCTATACAGCAAATAGTATATAATCAGATAAAAATTAAGAAGTTTGTTACCATAAAACAACTATGTCACCTTGTTCATGATGTACCTAAGTACCTCTAAAAACATTCCCAACCTGTTTTACTGTGCCAATAATTTATAATAAATTCGACAAATATTACCATAATCCATTCGCTATACAGCAAATAGTATGAAATCAGATAAAAATTAAGAAGTTTGTTACCATAAAACAACTATATCACCTTGTTCATGATGTACCTAAGTACCTCTAAAAATATTCCCAACCTGTTTTACTGTGCCAATAATTTATAATAAATTCGACAAATAATACCATCCATTCGCTATACAGCAAATAGTATATAATCAGATAAAAATTAAGAAGTTTGTTACCATAAAACAACTATGTCACCTTGTTCATGATGTACCTAAGTACCTCTAAAAACATTCCCAACCTGTTTTACTGTGCCAATAATTTATAATAAATTCGACAAATATTACCATAATCCATTCGCTATACAGCAAATAGTATGAAATCAGATAAAAATTAAGAAGTTTGTTACCATAAAACAACTATATCCCCTTGTTCCTGATGTACCTAAGTACCTCTAAAAATATTCCCAACCTGTTTAACTGTGCCAATAATTTATAATAAATTCGACAAATATTACTATAATCCATTCGCTATACAGCAAATAGTATAAAATCAGATAAAAATTAAGAAGGTTTGTTACCATAAAACAACTTTATCACCTTGTTCATGATGTACCTAAGTACCTCTAAAAATATTCCCAACCTGTTTTACTGTGCCAATAATTTATAATAAATTCGACAAATAATACCATCCATTCGCTATACAGCAAATAGTATAAAATCAGATAAAAATTAAGAAGTTTGTTACCATAAAACAACTATGTCACCTTGTTCATGATGTACCTAAGTACCTCTAAAAATATTCCCAACCTGTTTATCTGTGCCAATAATTTATAATACATTCTACAAATAATACCATCCATTCGCTATACAGCAAATAGTATAAAATCAGATAAAAATTAAGAAGTTTGTTACCATAAAACAACTATATCACCTTGTTCATGATGTACCTAAGTACCTCTAAAAATATTCCCAACCTGTTTTACTGTGCCAATAATTTATAATAAATTCGACAAATAATACCATCCATTCGCTATACAGCAAATAGTATATAATCAGATAAAAATTAAGAAGTTTGTTACCATAAAACAACTATGTCACCTTGTTCATGATGTACCTAAGTACCTCTAAAAACATTCCCAACCTGTTTTACTGTGCCAATAATTTATAATAAATTCGACAAATATTACCATAATCCATTCGCTATACAGCAAATAGTATAAAATCAGATAAAAATTAAGAAGTTTGTTACCATAAAACAACTATGTCACCTTGTTCATGATGTACCTAAGTACCTCTAAAAAGTATTCCCAACCTGTTTTACTGTGCCAATAATTTATAATAAATTCGACAAATATTACCATAATCCATTCGCTATACAGCAAATAGTATAAAATCAGATAAAAATTAAGAAGGTTTGTTACCATAAAACAACTATATCCCCTTGTTCATGATGTACCTAAGTACCTCTAAAAAGTATTCCCAACCTGTTTTACTGTGCCAATAATGTATAATAAATTCGACAAATATTACCATAATCCATTCGCTATACAGCAAATAGTATAAAATCTGATAAAAATTAAGGTTTGTTACCATAAAACAAATTCATCACCTTGTTCATGATGTACCTAAGTAGGCCTACCTCTAAAATTATTCCCAACCTGTTTTACTGTGCCAATAGTTTATAATAAATTCGACAAATATTACCATCCATTCGCTATACAGCAAAAAGTATTAAATCTGATGAAAATTAAGAAGATTTGTTACCATAAAACAACTATATCTATCCCCTTGTTCATGATGTCGCTAAGTACCTCTAAAAAATATTCCCAACCTGTTTTACTGTGCCAATAATTTATAATAAATTCGACAAATAATACCATCCATTCGCTATACAGCAAATAGTATAAAATCAGATAAAAATTAAGAAGTTTGTTACCATAAAACAACTATGTCACCTTGTTCATGATGTACCTAAGTACCTCTAAACACATTCCCAACCTGTTTTACTGTGCCAATAATTTATAATAAATTCGACAAATATTACCATAATCCATTCGCTATACAGCAAATAGTATAAAATCAGATAAAAATTAAGAAGTTTGTTACCATAAAACAACTATGTCACCTTGTTCATGATGTACCTAAGTACCTCTAAAAACATTCCCAACCTGTTTTACTGTGCCAATAATTTATAATAAATTCGACAAATATTACCATAATCCATTCGCTATACAGCAAATAGTATAAAATCAGATAAAAATTAAGAAGGTTTGTTACCATAAAACAACTTTATCACCTTGTTCATGATGTACCTAAGTACCTCTAAAAAGTATTCCCAACCTGTTTTACTGTGCCAATAATTTATAATAAATTCGACAAATATTACCATAATCCATTCGCTATACAGCAAATAGTATAAAATCAGATAAAAATTAAGAAGGTTTGTTACCATAAAACAACTTCATCACCTTGTTCATGATATACCTAAGTAACTCTAAAAATATTCCCAACCTGTTTTACTGTGCCAATAATTTATAATAAATTCGACAAATATTACCATAATCCATTCGCTATACAGCAAAAAGTATTAAATCTGATGAAAATTAAGAAGATTTGTTACCATAAAACAACTATATCTATCCCCTTGTTCATGATGTCTCTAAGTACCTCTAAAAAATATTCCCAACCTGTTTTACTGTGCCAATAATTTATAATAAATTCGACAAATAATACCATCCATTCGCTATACAGCAAATAGTATAAAATCAGATAAAAATTAAGAAGTTTGTTACCATAAAACAACTATGTCACCTTGTTCATGATGTACCTAAGTACCTCTAAAAACATTCCCAACTTGTTTTACTGTGCCAATAATTTATAATAAATTCGACAAATATTACCATAATCCATTCGCTATACAGCAAATAATATAAAATCAGATACAAATTAAGAAGGTTTGTTACCATAAAACAACTATATCACCTTGTTCATGATGTACCTAAGTACCTCTAAAAATATTCCCAACCTGTTTATCTGTGCCAATAATTTATAATACATTCTACAAATAATACCATCCATTCGCTATACAGCAAATAGTATAAAATCAGATAAAAATTAAGAAGTTTGTTACCATAAAACAACTATATCACCTTGTTCATGATGTACCTAAGTACCTCTAAAAATATTCCCAACCTGTTTTACTGTGCCAATAATTTATAATAAATTCGACAAATAATACCATCCATTCGCTATACAGCAAATAGTATATAATCAGATAAAAATTAAGAAGTTTGTTACCATAAAACAACTATGTCACCTTGTTCATGATGTACCTAAGTACCTCTAAAAACATTCCCAACCTGTTTTACTGTGCCAATAATTTATAATAAATTCGACAAATATTACCATAATCCATTCGCTATACAGCAAATAGTATGAAATCAGATAAAAATTAAGAAGTTTGTTACCATAAAACAACTATATCACCTTGTTCATGATGTACCTAAGTACCTCTAAAAATATTCCCAACCTGTTTTACTGTGCCAATAATTTATAATAAATTCGACAAATAATACCATCCATTCGCTATACAGCAAATAGTATATAATCAGATAAAAATTAAGAAGTTTGTTACCATAAAACAACTATGTCACCTTGTTCATGATGTACCTAAGTACCTCTAAAAACATTCCCAACCTGTTTTACTGTGCCAATAATTTATAATAAATTCGACAAATATTACCATAATCCATTCGCTATACAGCAAATAGTATGAAATCAGATAAAAATTAAGAAGTTTGTTACCATAAAACAACTATATCCCCTTGTTCCTGATGTACCTAAGTACCTCTAAAAATATTCCCAACCTGTTTAACTGTGCCAATAATTTATAATAAATTCGACAAATATTACTATAATCCATTCGCTATACAGCAAATAGTATAAAATCAGATAAAAATTAAGAAGGTTTGTTACCATAAAACAACTTTATCACCTTGTTCATGATGTACCTAAGTACCTCTAAAAATATTCCCAACCTGTTTTACTGTGCCAATAATTTATAATAAATTCGACAAATAATACCATCCATTCGCTATACAGCAAATAGTATAAAATCAGATAAAAATTAAGAAGTTTGTTACCATAAAACAACTATGTCACCTTGTTCATGATGTACCTACGTACCTCTAAAAACATTCCCAACTTGTTTTACTGTGCCAATAATTTATAATAAATTCGACAAATATTACCATAATCCATTCGCTATACAGCAAATAGTATAAAATCAGATACAAATTAAGAAGGTTTGTTACCATAAAACAACTATATCACCTTGTTCATGATGTACCTAAGTACCTCTAAAAATATTCCCAACCTGTTTATCTGTGCCAATAATTTATAATACATTCTACAAATAATACCATCCATTCGCTATACAGCAAATAGTATAAAATCAGATAAAAATTAAGAAGTTTGTTACCATAAAACAACTATATCACCTTGTTCATGATGTACCTAAGTACCTCTAAAAATATTCCCAACCTGTTTTACTGTGCCAATAATTTATAATAAATTCGACAAATAATACCATCCATTCGCTATACAGCAAATAGTATATAATCAGATAAAAATTAAGAAGTTTGTTACCATAAAACAACTATGTCACCTTGTTCATGATGTACCTAAGTACCTCTAAAAACATTCCCAACCTGTTTTACTGTGCCAATAATTTATAATAAATTCGACAAATATTACCATAATCCATTCGCTATACAGCAAATAGTATGAAATCAGATAAAAATTAAGAAGTTTGTTACCATAAAACAACTATATCACCTTGTTCATGATGTACCTAAGTACCTCTAAAAATATTCCCAACCTGTTTTACTGTGCCAATAATTTATAATAAATTCGACAAATAATACCATCCATTCGCTATACAGCAAATAGTATATAATCAGATAAAAATTAAGAAGTTTGTTACCATAAAACAACTATGTCACCTTGTTCATGATGTACCTAAGTACCTCTAAAAACATTCCCAACCTGTTTTACTGTGCCAATAATTTATAATAAATTCGACAAATATTACCATAATCCATTCGCTATACAGCAAATAGTATGAAATCAGATAAAAATTAAGAAGTTTGTTACCATAAAACAACTATATCCCCTTGTTCCTGATGTACCTAAGTACCTCTAAAAATATTCCCAACCTGTTTAACTGTGCCAATAATTTATAATAAATTCGACAAATATTACTATAATCCATTCGCTATACAGCAAATAGTATAAAATCAGATAAAAATTAAGAAGGTTTGTTACCATAAAACAACTTTATCACCTTGTTCATGATGTACCTAAGTACCTCTAAAAATATTCCCAACCTGTTTTACTGTGCCAATAATTTATAATAAATTCGACAAATAATACCATCCATTCGCTATACAGCAAATAGTATAAAATCAGATAAAAATTAAGAAGTTTGTTACCATAAAACAACTATGTCACCTTGTTCATGATGTACCTACGTACCTCTAAAAACATTCAAATTCGACAAATATTAACATAATCCATTCGCTATACAGCAAATAGTATGAAATCAGATAAAAATTAAGAAGTTTGTTACCATAAAACAACTATATCCCCTTGTTCCTGATGTACCTAAGTACCTCTAAAAATATTCCCAACCTATTTAACTGTGCCAATAATTTATAATAAATTCGACAAATATTACCATAATCCATTCGCTATACAGCAAATAGTATAAAATCAGATAAAAATTAAGAAGGTTTGTTACCATAAAACAACTTTATCACCTTGTTCATGATGTACCTAAGTACCTCTAAAAATATTCCCAACCTGTTTTACTGTGCCAATAATTTATAATAAATTCGACAAATAATACCATCCATTCGCTATACAGCAAATAGTATATAATCAGATAAAAATTAAGAAGTTTGTTACCATAAAACAACTATGTCACCTTGTTCATGATGTACCTAAGTACCTCTAAAAACATTCCCAACCTGTTTTACTGTGCCAATAATTTATAATAAATTCGACAAATATTACCATAATCCATTCGCTATACAGCAAATAGTATAAAATCAGATAAAAATTAAGAAGGTTTGTTACCATAAAACAACTTTATCACCTTGTTCATGATGTACCTAAGTACCTCTAAAAATATTCCCAACCTGTTTTACTGTGCCAATAATTTATAATAAATTCGACAAATAATACCATCCATTCGCTATACAGCAAATAGTATAAAATCAGATAAAAATTAAGAAGTTTGTTACCATAAAACAACTATGTCACCTTGTTCATGATGTACCTACGTACCTCTAAAAACATTCCCAACTTGTTTTACTGTGCCAATAATTTATAATAAATTCGACAAATATTACCATAATCCATTCGCTATACAGCAAATAGTATAAAATCAGATACAAATTAAGAAGGTTTGTTACCATAAAACAACTATATCACCTTGTTCATGATGTACCTAAGTACCTCTAAAAATATTCCCAACCTGTTTATCTGTGCCAATAATTTATAATACATTCTACAAATAATACCATCCATTCGCTATACAGCAAATAGTATAAAATCAGATAAAAATTAAGAAGTTTGTTACCATAAAACAACTATATCACCTTGTTCATGATGTACCTAAGTACCTCTAAAAATATTCCCAACCTGTTTTACTGTGCCAATAATTTATAATAAATTCGACAAATAATACCATCCATTCGCTATACAGCAAATAGTATATAATCAGATAAAAATTAAGAAGTTTGTTACCATAAAACAACTATGTCACCTTGTTCATGATGTACCTAAGTACCTCTAAAAACATTCCCAACCTGTTTTACTGTGCCAATAATTTATAATAAATTCGACAAATATTACCATAATCCATTCGCTATACAGCAAATAGTATGAAATCAGATAAAAATTAAGAAGTTTGTTACCATAAAACAACTATATCACCTTGTTCATGATGTACCTAAGTACCTCTAAAAATATTCCCAACCTGTTTTACTGTGCCAATAATTTATAATAAATTCGACAAATAATACCATCCATTCGCTATACAGCAAATAGTATATAATCAGATAAAAATTAAGAAGTTTGTTACCATAAAACAACTATGTCACCTTGTTCATGATGTACCTAAGTACCTCTAAAAACATTCCCAACCTGTTTTACTGTGCCAATAATTTATAATAAATTCGACAAATATTACCATAATCCATTCGCTATACAGCAAATAGTATGAAATCAGATAAAAATTAAGAAGTTTGTTACCATAAAACAACTATATCCCCTTGTTCCTGATGTACCTAAGTACCTCTAAAAATATTCCCAACCTGTTTAACTGTGCCAATAATTTATAATAAATTCGACAAATATTACTATAATCCATTCGCTATACAGCAAATAGTATAAAATCAGATAAAAATTAAGAAGGTTTGTTACCATAAAACAACTTTATCACCTTGTTCATGATGTACCTAAGTACCTCTAAAAATATTCCCAACCTGTTTTACTGTGCCAATAATTTATAATAAATTCGACAAATAATACCATCCATTCGCTATACAGCAAATAGTATAAAATCAGATAAAAATTAAGAAGTTTGTTACCATAAAACAACTATGTCACCTTGTTCATGATGTACCTACGTACCTCTAAAAACATTCAAATTCGACAAATATTAACATAATCCATTCGCTATACAGCAAATAGTATGAAATCAGATAAAAATTAAGAAGTTTGTTACCATAAAACAACTATATCCCCTTGTTCCTGATGTACCTAAGTACCTCTAAAAATATTCCCAACCTGTTTAACTGTGCCAATAATTTATAATAAATTCGACAAATATTACCATAATCCATTCGCTATACAGCAAATAGTATAAAATCAGATAAAAATTAAGAAGGTTTGTTACCATAAAACAACTTTATCACCTTGTTCATGATGTACCTAAGTACCTCTAAAAATATTCCCAACCTGTTTTACTGTGCCAATAATTTATAATAAATTCGACAAATAATACCATCCATTCGCTATACAGCAAATAGTATATAATCAGATAAAAATTAAGAAGTTTGTTACCATAAAACAACTATGTCACCTTGTTCATGATGTACCTAAGTACCTCTAAAAACATTCCCAACCTGTTTTACTGTGCCAATAATTTATAATAAATTCGACAAATATTACCATAATCCATTCGCTATACAGCAAATAGTATAAAATCAGATAAAAATTAAGAAGGTTTGTTACCATAAAACAACTTTATCACCTTGTTCATGATGTACCTAAGTACCTCTAAAAATATTCCCAACCTGTTTTACTGTGCCAATAATTTATAATAAATTCGACAAATAATACCATCCATTCGCTATACAGCAAATAGTATAAAATCAGATAAAAATTAAGAAGTTTGTTACCATAAAACAACTATGTCACCTTGTTCATGATGTACCTAAGTACCTCTAAAAACATTCCCAACCTGTTTTACTGTGCCAATAATTTATAATAAATTCGACAAATATTACCATAATCCATTCGCTATACAGCAAATAGTATAAAATCAGATAAAAATTAAAAAGGTTTGTTACCATAAAACAACTATATCCCCTTGTTCATGATGTACCTAAGTACCTCTAAAAAGTATTCCCAACCTGTTTTACTGTGCCAATAAATTATAATAAATTCGACAAATATTACCATCCATTCGCTATACAGCAAAAAGTTTAAAATCTGATAAAAATTAAGAAGATTTGGTACCATTAAACAACTATATTCCCTTCTTCATGATGTACCTAAGTACCTCTAAAAAATATTCCCAACCTGTTTTACTGTGCCAATAAATTATAATAAATTCGACAAATATTACCATCCATTCGCTATACAGCAAAAAGTTTAAAATCTGATAAAAATTAAGAAGATTTGTTACCATTAAACAACTATATCCCCTTCTTCATGATGTACCTAAGTACCTCTAAAAAATATTCCCAACCTGTTTTACTGTGCCAATAAATTATAATAAATTCAACAAATATTACCATCCATTCGCTATACAGCAAAAAGTATTAAATCTGATGAAAATTAAGAAGGTTTGTTACCATAAAACAACTATATCCCCTTGTTCATGATGTACCTAAGTACCTCTAAAAAGTATTCCCAACCTGTTTTACTGTGCCAATAATGTATAATAAATTCGACAAATATTACCATAATCCATTCGCTATACAGCAAATAGTATAAAATCTGATAAAAATTAAGGTTTGTTACCATAAAACAAATTCATCACCTTGTTCATGATGTACCTAAGTAGGCCTACCTCTAAAATTATTCCCAACCTGTTTTACTGTGCCAATAGTTTATAATAAATTCGACAAATATTACCATCCATTCGCTATACAGCAAAAAGTATTAAATCTGATGAAAATTAAGAAGATTTGTTACCATAAAACAACTATATCTATCCCCTTGTTCATGATGTCTCTAAGTACCTCTAAAAAATATTCCCAACCTGTTTTACTGTGCCAATAATTTATAATAAATTCGACAAATAATACCATCCATTCGCTATACAGCAAATAGTATAAAATCAGATAAAAATTAAGAAGTTTGTTACCATAAAACAACTATGTCACCTTGTTCATGATGTACCTAAGTACCTCTAAAAACATTCCCAACCTGTTTTACTGTGCCAATAATTTATAATAAATTCGACAAATATTACCATAATCCATTCGCTATACAGCAAATAGTATAAAATCAGATAAAAATTAAGAAGTTTGTTACCATAAAACAACTATGTCACCTTGTTCATGATGTACCTAAGTACCTCTAAAAATATTCCCAACCTGTTTTACTGTGCCAATAATTTATAATAAATTCGACAAATATTACCATAATCCATTCGCTATACAGCAAATAGTATAAAATCAGATAAAAATTAAGAAGGTTTGTTACCATAAAACAACTTTATCACCTTGTTCATGATGTACCTAAGTACCTCTAAAAATATTCCCAACCTGTTTTACTGTGCCAATAATTTATAATAAATTCGACAAATAATACCATCCATTCGCTATACAGCAAATAGTATAAAATCAGATAAAAATTAAGAAGTTTGTTACCATAAAACAACTATGTCACCTTGTTCATGATGTACCTACGTACCTCTAAAAACATTCAAATTCGACAAATATTAACATAATCCATTCGCTATACAGCAAATAGTATGAAATCAGATAAAAATTAAGAAGTTTGTTACCATAAAACAACTATATCCCCTTGTTCCTGATGTACCTAAGTACCTCTAAAAATATTCCCAACCTATTTAACTGTGCCAATAATTTATAATAAATTCGACAAATATTACCATAATCCATTCGCTATACAGCAAATAGTATAAAATCAGATAAAAATTAAGAAGGTTTGTTACCATAAAACAACTTTATCACCTTGTTCATGATGTACCTAAGTACCTCTAAAAATATTCCCAACCTGTTTTACTGTGCCAATAATTTATAATAAATTCGACAAATAATACCATCCATTCGCTATACAGCAAATAGTATATAATCAGATAAAAATTAAGAAGTTTGTTACCATAAAACAACTATGTCACCTTGTTCATGATGTACCTAAGTACCTCTAAAAACATTCCCAACCTGTTTTACTGTGCCAATAATTTATAATAAATTCGACAAATATTACCATAATCCATTCGCTATACAGCAAATAGTATAAAATCAGATAAAAATTAAGAAGGTTTGTTACCATAAAACAACTTTATCACCTTGTTCATGATGTACCTAAGTACCTCTAAAAATATTCCCAACCTGTTTTACTGTGCCAATAATTTATAATAAATTCGACAAATAATACCATCCATTCGCTATACAGCAAATAGTATAAAATCAGATAAAAATTAAGAAGTTTGTTACCATAAAACAACTATGTCACCTTGTTCATGATGTACCTACGTACCTCTAAAAACATTCCCAACTTGTTTTACTGTGCCAATAATTTATAATAAATTCGACAAATATTACCATAATCCATTCGCTATACAGCAAATAGTATAAAATCAGATACAAATTAAGAAGGTTTGTTACCATAAAACAACTATATCACCTTGTTCATGATGTACCTAAGTACCTCTAAAAATATTCCCAACCTGTTTATCTGTGCCAATAATTTATAATACATTCTACAAATAATACCATCCATTCGCTATACAGCAAATAGTATAAAATCAGATAAAAATTAAGAAGTTTGTTACCATAAAACAACTATATCACCTTGTTCATGATGTACCTAAGTACCTCTAAAAATATTCCCAACCTGTTTTACTGTGCCAATAATTTATAATAAATTCGACAAATAATACCATCCATTCGCTATACAGCAAATAGTATATAATCAGATAAAAATTAAGAAGTTTGTTACCATAAAACAACTATGTCACCTTGTTCATGATGTACCTAAGTACCTCTAAAAACATTCCCAACCTGTTTTACTGTGCCAATAATTTATAATAAATTCGACAAATATTACCATAATCCATTCGCTATACAGCAAATAGTATGAAATCAGATAAAAATTAAGAAGTTTGTTACCATAAAACAACTATATCACCTTGTTCATGATGTACCTAAGTACCTCTAAAAATATTCCCAACCTGTTTTACTGTGCCAATAATTTATAATAAATTCGACAAATAATACCATCCATTCGCTATACAGCAAATAGTATATAATCAGATAAAAATTAAGAAGTTTGTTACCATAAAACAACTATGTCACCTTGTTCATGATGTACCTAAGTACCTCTAAAAACATTCCCAACCTGTTTTACTGTGCCAATAATTTATAATAAATTCGACAAATATTACCATAATCCATTCGCTATACAGCAAATAGTATGAAATCAGATAAAAATTAAGAAGTTTGTTACCATAAAACAACTATATCCCCTTGTTCCTGATGTACCTAAGTACCTCTAAAAATATTCCCAACCTGTTTAACTGTGCCAATAATTTATAATAAATTCGACAAATATTACTATAATCCATTCGCTATACAGCAAATAGTATAAAATCAGATAAAAATTAAGAAGGTTTGTTACCATAAAACAACTTTATCACCTTGTTCATGATGTACCTAAGTACCTCTAAAAATATTCCCAACCTGTTTTACTGTGCCAATAATTTATAATAAATTCGACAAATAATACCATCCATTCGCTATACAGCAAATAGTATAAAATCAGATAAAAATTAAGAAGTTTGTTACCATAAAACAACTATGTCACCTTGTTCATGATGTACCTACGTACCTCTAAAAACATTCAAATTCGACAAATATTAACATAATCCATTCGCTATACAGCAAATAGTATGAAATCAGATAAAAATTAAGAAGTTTGTTACCATAAAACAACTATATCCCCTTGTTCCTGATGTACCTAAGTACCTCTAAAAATATTCCCAACCTGTTTAACTGTGCCAATAATTTATAATAAATTCGACAAATATTACCATAATCCATTCGCTATACAGCAAATAGTATAAAATCAGATAAAAATTAAGAAGGTTTGTTACCATAAAACAACTTTATCACCTTGTTCATGATGTACCTAAGTACCTCTAAAAATATTCCCAACCTGTTTTACTGTGCCAATAATTTATAATAAATTCGACAAATAATACCATCCATTCGCTATACAGCAAATAGTATATAATCAGATAAAAATTAAGAAGTTTGTTACCATAAAACAACTATGTCACCTTGTTCATGATGTACCTAAGTACCTCTAAAAACATTCCCAACCTGTTTTACTGTGCCAATAATTTATAATAAATTCGACAAATATTACCATAATCCATTCGCTATACAGCAAATAGTATAAAATCAGATAAAAATTAAGAAGGTTTGTTACCATAAAACAACTTTATCACCTTGTTCATGATGTACCTAAGTACCTCTAAAAATATTCCCAACCTGTTTTACTGTGCCAATAATTTATAATAAATTCGACAAATAATACCATCCATTCGCTATACAGCAAATAGTATAAAATCAGATAAAAATTAAGAAGTTTGTTACCATAAAACAACTATGTCACCTTGTTCATGATGTACCTAAGTACCTCTAAAAACATTCCCAACCTGTTTTACTGTGCCAATAATTTATAATAAATTCGACAAATATTACCATAATCCATTCGCTATACAGCAAATAGTATAAAATCAGATAAAAATTAAAAAGGTTTGTTACCATAAAACAACTATATCCCCTTGTTCATGATGTACCTAAGTACCTCTAAAAAGTATTCCCAACCTGTTTTACTGTGCCAATAAATTATAATAAATTCGACAAATATTACCATCCATTCGCTATACAGCAAAAAGTTTAAAATCTGATAAAAATTAAGAAGATTTGGTACCATTAAACAACTATATTCCCTTCTTCATGATGTACCTAAGTACCTCTAAAAAATATTCCCAACCTGTTTTACTGTGCCAATAAATTATAATAAATTCGACAAATATTACCATCCATTCGCTATACAGCAAAAAGTTTAAAATCTGATAAAAATTAAGAAGATTTGTTACCATTAAACAACTATATCCCCTTCTTCATGATGTACCTAAGTACCTCTAAAAAATATTCCCAACCTGTTTTACTGTGCCAATAAATTATAATAAATTCAACAAATATTACCATCCATTCGCTATACAGCAAAAAGTATTAAATCTGATGAAAATTAAGAAGGTTTGTTACCATAAAACAACTATATCCCCTTGTTCATGATGTACCTAAGTACCTCTAAAAAGTATTCCCAACCTGTTTTACTGTGCCAATAATGTATAATAAATTCGACAAATATTACCATAATCCATTCGCTATACAGCAAATAGTATAAAATCTGATAAAAATTAAGGTTTGTTACCATAAAACAAATTCATCACCTTGTTCATGATGTACCTAAGTAGGCCTACCTCTAAAATTATTCCCAACCTGTTTTACTGTGCCAATAGTTTATAATAAATTCGACAAATATTACCATCCATTCGCTATACAGCAAAAAGTATTAAATCTGATGAAAATTAAGAAGATTTGTTACCATAAAACAACTATATCTATCCCCTTGTTCATGATGTCTCTAAGTACCTCTAAAAAATATTCCCAACCTGTTTTACTGTGCCAATAATTTATAATAAATTCGACAAATAATACCATCCATTCGCTATACAGCAAATAGTATAAAATCAGATAAAAATTAAGAAGTTTGTTACCATAAAACAACTATGTCACCTTGTTCATGATGTACCTAAGTACCTCTAAAAACATTCCCAACCTGTTTTACTGTGCCAATAATTTATAATAAATTCGACAAATATTACCATAATCCATTCGCTATACAGCAAATAGTATAAAATCAGATAAAAATTAAGAAGTTTGTTACCATAAAACAACTATGTCACCTTGTTCATGATGTACCTAAGTACCTCTAAAAATATTCCCAACCTGTTTTACTGTGCCAATAATTTATAATAAATTCGACAAATATTACCATAATCCATTCGCTATACAGCAAATAGTATAAAATCAGATAAAAATTAAGAAGGTTTGTTACCATAAAACAACTTTATCACCTTGTTCATGATGTACCTAAGTACCTCTAAAAATATTCCCAACCTGTTTTACTGTGCCAATAATTTATAATAAAGTCGACAAATATTACCATAATCCATTCGCTATACAGCAAATAGTATAAAATCAGATAAAAATTAAGAAGTTTGTTACCATAAAACAACTATGTCACCTTGTTCATGATGTACCTAAGTACCTCTAAAAACATTCCCAACCTGTTTTACTGTGCCAATAATTTATAATAAATTCGACAAATATTACCATAATCCATTCGCTATACAGCAAATAGTATAAAATCAGATAAAAATTAAGAAGTTTGTTACCATAAAACAACTATGTCACCTTGTTCATGATGTACCTAAGTACCTCTAAAAACATTCCCAACCTGTTTTACTGTGCCAATAATTTATAATAAATTCGACAAATATTACCATAATCCATTCGCTATACAGCAAATAGTATAAAATCAGATAAAAATTAAAAAGGTTTGTTACCATAAAACAACTATATCCCCTTGTTCATGATGTACCTAAGTACCTCTAAAAAGTATTCCCAACCTGTTTTACTGTGCCAATAAATTATAATAAATTCGACAAATATTACCATCCATTCGCTATACAGCAAAAAGTTTAAAATCTGATAAAAATTAAGAAGATTTGTTACCATTAAACAACTATATCCCCTTCTTCATGATGTACCTAAGTACCTCTAAAAATATTCCCAACCTGTTTATCTGTGCCAATAATTTATAATACATTCTACAAATAATACCATCCATTCGCTATACAGCAAATAGTATAAAATCAGATAAAAATTAAGAAGTTTGTTACCATAAAACAACTATATCACCTTGTTCATGATGTACCTAAGTACCTCTAAAAATATTCCCAACCTGTTTTACTGTGCCAATAATTTATAATAAATTCGACAAATAATACCATCCATTCGCTATACAGCAAATAGTATATAATCAGATAAAAATTAAGAAGTTTGTTACCATAAAACAACTATGTCACCTTGTTCATGATGTACCTAAGTACCTCTAAAAACATTCCCAACCTGTTTTACTGTGCCAATAATTTATAATAAATTCGACAAATATTACCATAATCCATTCGCTATACAGCAAATAGTATGAAATCAGATAAAAATTAAGAAGTTTGTTACCATAAAACAACTATATCACCTTGTTCATGATGTACCTAAGTACCTCTAAAAATATTCCCAACCTGTTTTACTGTGCCAATAATTTATAATAAATTCGACAAATAATACCATCCATTCGCTATACAGCAAATAGTATATAATCAGATAAAAATTAAGAAGTTTGTTACCATAAAACAACTATGTCACCTTGTTCATGATGTACCTAAGTACCTCTAAAAACATTCCCAACCTGTTTTACTGTGCCAATAATTTATAATAAATTCGACAAATATTACCATAATCCATTCGCTATACAGCAAATAGTATGAAATCAGATAAAAATTAAGAAGTTTGTTACCATAAAACAACTATATCCCCTTGTTCCTGATGTACCTAAGTACCTCTAAAAATATTCCCAACCTGTTTAACTGTGCCAATAATTTATAATAAATTCGACAAATATTACTATAATCCATTCGCTATACAGCAAATAGTATAAAATCAGATAAAAATTAAGAAGGTTTGTTACCATAAAACAACTTTATCACCTTGTTCATGATGTACCTAAGTACCTCTAAAAATATTCCCAACCTGTTTTACTGTGCCAATAATTTATAATAAATTCGACAAATAATACCATCCATTCGCTATACAGCAAATAGTATAAAATCAGATAAAAATTAAGAAGTTTGTTACCATAAAACAACTATGTCACCTTGTTCATGATGTACCTACGTACCTCTAAAAACATTCCCAACTTGTTTTACTGTGCCAATAATTTATAATAAATTCGACAAATATTACCATAATCCATTCGCTATACAGCAAATAGTATAAAATCAGATACAAATTAAGAAGGTTTGTTACCATAAAACAACTATATCACCTTGTTCATGATGTACCTAAGTACCTCTAAAAATATTCCCAACCTGTTTATCTGTGCCAATAATTTATAATACATTCTACAAATAATACCATCCATTCGCTATACAGCAAATAGTATAAAATCAGATAAAAATTAAGAAGTTTGTTACCATAAAACAACTATATCACCTTGTTCATGATGTACCTAAGTACCTCTAAAAATATTCCCAACCTGTTTTACTGTGCCAATAATTTATAATAAATTCGACAAATAATACCATCCATTCGCTATACAGCAAATAGTATATAATCAGATAAAAATTAAGAAGTTTGTTACCATAAAACAACTATGTCACCTTGTTCATGATGTACCTAAGTACCTCTAAAAACATTCCCAACCTGTTTTACTGTGCCAATAATTTATAATAAATTCGACAAATATTACCATAATCCATTCGCTATACAGCAAATAGTATGAAATCAGATAAAAATTAAGAAGTTTGTTACCATAAAACAACTATATCACCTTGTTCATGATGTACCTAAGTACCTCTAAAAATATTCCCAACCTGTTTTACTGTGCCAATAATTTATAATAAATTCGACAAATAATACCATCCATTCGCTATACAGCAAATAGTATATAATCAGATAAAAATTAAGAAGTTTGTTACCATAAAACAACTATGTCACCTTGTTCATGATGTACCTAAGTACCTCTAAAAACATTCCCAACCTGTTTTACTGTGCCAATAATTTATAATAAATTCGACAAATATTACCATAATCCATTCGCTATACAGCAAATAGTATGAAATCAGATAAAAATTAAGAAGTTTGTTACCATAAAACAACTATATCCCCTTGTTCCTGATGTACCTAAGTACCTCTAAAAATATTCCCAACCTGTTTAACTGTGCCAATATTTTATAATAAATTCGACAAATATTACTATAATCCATTCGCTATACAGCAAATAGTATAAAATCAGATAAAAATTAAGAAGGTTTGTTACCATAAAACAACTTTATCACCTTGTTCATGATGTACCTAAGTACCTCTAAAAATATTCCCAACCTGTTTTACTGTGCCAATAATTTATAATAAATTCGACAAATAATACCATCCATTCGCTATACAGCAAATAGTATAAAATCAGATAAAAATTAAGAAGTTTGTTACCATAAAACAACTATGTCACCTTGTTCATGATGTACCTACGTACCTCTAAAAACATTCAAATTCGACAAATATTAACATAATCCATTCGCTATACAGCAAATAGTATGAAATCAGATAAAAATTAAGAAGTTTGTTACCATAAAACAACTATATCCCCTTGTTCCTGATGTACCTAAGTACCTCTAAAAATATTCCCAACCTATTTAACTGTGCCAATAATTTATAATAAATTCGACAAATATTACCATAATCCATTCGCTATACAGCAAATAGTATAAAATCAGATAAAAATTAAGAAGGTTTGTTACCATAAAACAACTTTATCACCTTGTTCATGATGTACCTAAGTACCTCTAAAAATATTCCCAACCTGTTTTACTGTGCCAATAATTTATAATAAATTCGACAAATAATACCATCCATTCGCTATACAGCAAATAGTATATAATCAGATAAAAATTAAGAAGTTTGTTACCATAAAACAACTATGTCACCTTGTTCATGATGTACCTAAGTACCTCTAAAAACATTCCCAACCTGTTTTACTGTGCCAATAATTTATAATAAATTCGACAAATATTACCATAATCCATTCGCTATACAGCAAATAGTATAAAATCAGATAAAAATTAAGAAGGTTTGTTACCATAAAACAACTTTATCACCTTGTTCATGATGTACCTAAGTACCTCTAAAAATATTCCCAACCTGTTTTACTGTGCCAATAATTTATAATAAATTCGACAAATAATACCATCCATTCGCTATACAGCAAATAGTATAAAATCAGATAAAAATTAAGAAGTTTGTTACCATAAAACAACTATGTCACCTTGTTCATGATGTACCTACGTACCTCTAAAAACATTCCCAACTTGTTTTACTGTGCCAATAATTTATAATAAATTCGACAAATATTACCATAATCCATTCGCTATACAGCAAATAGTATAAAATCAGATACAAATTAAGAAGGTTTGTTACCATAAAACAACTATATCACCTTGTTCATGATGTACCTAAGTACCTCTAAAAATATTCCCAACCTGTTTATCTGTGCCAATAATTTATAATACATTCTACAAATAATACCATCCATTCGCTATACAGCAAATAGTATAAAATCAGATAAAAATTAAGAAGTTTGTTACCATAAAACAACTATATCACCTTGTTCATGATGTACCTAAGTACCTCTAAAAATATTCCCAACCTGTTTTACTGTGCCAATAATTTATAATAAATTCGACAAATAATACCATCCATTCGCTATACAGCAAATAGTATATAATCAGATAAAAATTAAGAAGTTTGTTACCATAAAACAACTATGTCACCTTGTTCATGATGTACCTAAGTACCTCTAAAAACATTCCCAACCTGTTTTACTGTGCCAATAATTTATAATAAATTCGACAAATATTACCATAATCCATTCGCTATACAGCAAATAGTATGAAATCAGATAAAAATTAAGAAGTTTGTTACCATAAAACAACTATATCACCTTGTTCATGATGTACCTAAGTACCTCTAAAAATATTCCCAACCTGTTTTACTGTGCCAATAATTTATAATAAATTCGACAAATAATACCATCCATTCGCTATACAGCAAATAGTATATAATCAGATAAAAATTAAGAAGTTTGTTACCATAAAACAACTATGTCACCTTGTTCATGATGTACCTAAGTACCTCTAAAAACATTCCCAACCTGTTTTACTGTGCCAATAATTTATAATAAATTCGACAAATATTACCATAATCCATTCGCTATACAGCAAATAGTATGAAATCAGATAAAAATTAAGAAGTTTGTTACCATAAAACAACTATATCCCCTTGTTCCTGATGTACCTAAGTACCTCTAAAAATATTCCCAACCTGTTTAACTGTGCCAATAATTTATAATAAATTCGACAAATATTACTATAATCCATTCGCTATACAGCAAATAGTATAAAATCAGATAAAAATTAAGAAGGTTTGTTACCATAAAACAACTTTATCACCTTGTTCATGATGTACCTAAGTACCTCTAAAAATATTCCCAACCTGTTTTACTGTGCCAATAATTTATAATAAATTCGACAAATAATACCATCCATTCGCTATACAGCAAATAGTATAAAATCAGATAAAAATTAAGAAGTTTGTTACCATAAAACAACTATGTCACCTTGTTCATGATGTACCTACGTACCTCTAAAAACATTCAAATTCGACAAATATTAACATAATCCATTCGCTATACAGCAAATAGTATGAAATCAGATAAAAATTAAGAAGTTTGTTACCATAAAACAACTATATCCCCTTGTTCCTGATGTACCTAAGTACCTCTAAAAATATTCCCAACCTGTTTAACTGTGCCAATAATTTATAATAAATTCGACAAATATTACCATAATCCATTCGCTATACAGCAAATAGTATAAAATCAGATAAAAATTAAGAAGGTTTGTTACCATAAAACAACTTTATCACCTTGTTCATGATGTACCTAAGTACCTCTAAAAATATTCCCAACCTGTTTTACTGTGCCAATAATTTATAATAAATTCGACAAATAATACCATCCATTCGCTATACAGCAAATAGTATATAATCAGATAAAAATTAAGAAGTTTGTTACCATAAAACAACTATGTCACCTTGTTCATGATGTACCTAAGTACCTCTAAAAACATTCCCAACCTGTTTTACTGTGCCAATAATTTATAATAAATTCGACAAATATTACCATAATCCATTCGCTATACAGCAAATAGTATAAAATCAGATAAAAATTAAGAAGGTTTGTTACCATAAAACAACTTTATCACCTTGTTCATGATGTACCTAAGTACCTCTAAAAATATTCCCAACCTGTTTTACTGTGCCAATAATTTATAATAAATTCGACAAATAATACCATCCATTCGCTATACAGCAAATAGTATAAAATCAGATAAAAATTAAGAAGTTTGTTACCATAAAACAACTATGTCACCTTGTTCATGATGTACCTAAGTACCTCTAAAAACATTCCCAACCTGTTTTACTGTGCCAATAATTTATAATAAATTCGACAAATATTACCATAATCCATTCGCTATACAGCAAATAGTATAAAATCAGATAAAAATTAAAAAGGTTTGTTACCATAAAACAACTATATCCCCTTGTTCATGATGTACCTAAGTACCTCTAAAAAGTATTCCCAACCTGTTTTACTGTGCCAATAAATTATAATAAATTCGACAAATATTACCATCCATTCGCTATACAGCAAAAAGTTTAAAATCTGATAAAAATTAAGAAGATTTGGTACCATTAAACAACTATATTCCCTTCTTCATGATGTACCTAAGTACCTCTAAAAAATATTCCCAACCTGTTTTACTGTGCCAATAAATTATAATAAATTCGACAAATATTACCATCCATTCGCTATACAGCAAAAAGTTTAAAATCTGATAAAAATTAAGAAGATTTGTTACCATTAAACAACTATATCCCCTTCTTCATGATGTACCTAAGTACCTCTAAAAAATATTCCCAACCTGTTTTACTGTGCCAATAAATTATAATAAATTCAACAAATATTACCATCCATTCGCTATACAGCAAAAAGTATTAAATCTGATGAAAATTAAGAAGGTTTGTTACCATAAAACAACTATATCCCCTTGTTCATGATGTACCTAAGTACCTCTAAAAAGTATTCCCAACCTGTTTTACTGTGCCAATAATGTATAATAAATTCGACAAATATTACCATAATCCATTCGCTATACAGCAAATAGTATAAAATCTGATAAAAATTAAGGTTTGTTACCATAAAACAAATTCATCACCTTGTTCATGATGTACCTAAGTAGGCCTACCTCTAAAATTATTCCCAACCTGTTTTACTGTGCCAATAGTTTATAATAAATTCGACAAATATTACCATCCATTCGCTATACAGCAAAAAGTATTAAATCTGATGAAAATTAAGAAGATTTGTTACCATAAAACAACTATATCTATCCCCTTGTTCATGATGTCTCTAAGTACCTCTAAAAAATATTCCCAACCTGTTTTACTGTGCCAATAATTTATAATAAATTCGACAAATAATACCATCCATTCGCTATACAGCAAATAGTATAAAATCAGATAAAAATTAAGAAGTTTGTTACCATAAAACAACTATGTCACCTTGTTCATGATGTACCTAAGTACCTCTAAAAACATTCCCAACCTGTTTTACTGTGCCAATAATTTATAATAAATTCGACAAATATTACCATAATCCATTCGCTATACAGCAAATAGTATAAAATCAGATAAAAATTAAGAAGTTTGTTACCATAAAACAACTATGTCACCTTGTTCATGATGTACCTAAGTACCTCTAAAAATATTCCCAACCTGTTTTACTGTGCCAATAATTTATAATAAATTCGACAAATATTACCATAATCCATTCGCTATACAGCAAATAGTATAAAATCAGATAAAAATTAAGAAGGTTTGTTACCATAAAACAACTTTATCACCTTGTTCATGATGTACCTAAGTACCTCTAAAAATATTCCCAACCTGTTTTACTGTGCCAATAATTTATAATAAATTCGACAAATAATACCATCCATTCGCTATACAGCAAATAGTATAAAATCAGATAAAAATTAAGAAGTTTGTTACCATAAAACAACTATGTCACCTTGTTCATGATGTACCTACGTACCTCTAAAAACATTCAAATTCGACAAATATTAACATAATCCATTCGCTATACAGCAAATAGTATGAAATCAGATAAAAATTAAGAAGTTTGTTACCATAAAACAACTATATCCCCTTGTTCCTGATGTACCTAAGTACCTCTAAAAATATTCCCAACCTATTTAACTGTGCCAATAATTTATAATAAATTCGACAAATATTACCATAATCCATTCGCTATACAGCAAATAGTATAAAATCAGATAAAAATTAAGAAGGTTTGTTACCATAAAACAACTTTATCACCTTGTTCATGATGTACCTAAGTACCTCTAAAAATATTCCCAACCTGTTTTACTGTGCCAATAATTTATAATAAATTCGACAAATAATACCATCCATTCGCTATACAGCAAATAGTATATAATCAGATAAAAATTAAGAAGTTTGTTACCATAAAACAACTATGTCACCTTGTTCATGATGTACCTAAGTACCTCTAAAAACATTCCCAACCTGTTTTACTGTGCCAATAATTTATAATAAATTCGACAAATATTACCATAATCCATTCGCTATACAGCAAATAGTATAAAATCAGATAAAAATTAAGAAGGTTTGTTACCATAAAACAACTTTATCACCTTGTTCATGATGTACCTAAGTACCTCTAAAAATATTCCCAACCTGTTTTACTGTGCCAATAATTTATAATAAATTCGACAAATAATACCATCCATTCGCTATACAGCAAATAGTATAAAATCAGATAAAAATTAAGAAGTTTGTTACCATAAAACAACTATGTCACCTTGTTCATGATGTACCTACGTACCTCTAAAAACATTCCCAACTTGTTTTACTGTGCCAATAATTTATAATAAATTCGACAAATATTACCATAATCCATTCGCTATACAGCAAATAGTATAAAATCAGATACAAATTAAGAAGGTTTGTTACCATAAAACAACTATATCACCTTGTTCATGATGTACCTAAGTACCTCTAAAAATATTCCCAACCTGTTTATCTGTGCCAATAATTTATAATACATTCTACAAATAATACCATCCATTCGCTATACAGCAAATAGTATAAAATCAGATAAAAATTAAGAAGTTTGTTACCATAAAACAACTATATCACCTTGTTCATGATGTACCTAAGTACCTCTAAAAATATTCCCAACCTGTTTTACTGTGCCAATAATTTATAATAAATTCGACAAATAATACCATCCATTCGCTATACAGCAAATAGTATATAATCAGATAAAAATTAAGAAGTTTGTTACCATAAAACAACTATGTCACCTTGTTCATGATGTACCTAAGTACCTCTAAAAACATTCCCAACCTGTTTTACTGTGCCAATAATTTATAATAAATTCGACAAATATTACCATAATCCATTCGCTATACAGCAAATAGTATGAAATCAGATAAAAATTAAGAAGTTTGTTACCATAAAACAACTATATCACCTTGTTCATGATGTACCTAAGTACCTCTAAAAATATTCCCAACCTGTTTTACTGTGCCAATAATTTATAATAAATTCGACAAATAATACCATCCATTCGCTATACAGCAAATAGTATATAATCAGATAAAAATTAAGAAGTTTGTTACCATAAAACAACTATGTCACCTTGTTCATGATGTACCTAAGTACCTCTAAAAACATTCCCAACCTGTTTTACTGTGCCAATAATTTATAATAAATTCGACAAATATTACCATAATCCATTCGCTATACAGCAAATAGTATGAAATCAGATAAAAATTAAGAAGTTTGTTACCATAAAACAACTATATCCCCTTGTTCCTGATGTACCTAAGTACCTCTAAAAATATTCCCAACCTGTTTAACTGTGCCAATAATTTATAATAAATTCGACAAATATTACTATAATCCATTCGCTATACAGCAAATAGTATAAAATCAGATAAAAATTAAGAAGGTTTGTTACCATAAAACAACTTTATCACCTTGTTCATGATGTACCTAAGTACCTCTAAAAATATTCCCAACCTGTTTTACTGTGCCAATAATTTATAATAAATTCGACAAATAATACCATCCATTCGCTATACAGCAAATAGTATAAAATCAGATAAAAATTAAGAAGTTTGTTACCATAAAACAACTATGTCACCTTGTTCATGATGTACCTACGTACCTCTAAAAACATTCAAATTCGACAAATATTAACATAATCCATTCGCTATACAGCAAATAGTATGAAATCAGATAAAAATTAAGAAGTTTGTTACCATAAAACAACTATATCCCCTTGTTCCTGATGTACCTAAGTACCTCTAAAAATATTCCCAACCTGTTTAACTGTGCCAATAATTTATAATAAATTCGACAAATATTACCATAATCCATTCGCTATACAGCAAATAGTATAAAATCAGATAAAAATTAAGAAGGTTTGTTACCATAAAACAACTTTATCACCTTGTTCATGATGTACCTAAGTACCTCTAAAAATATTCCCAACCTGTTTTACTGTGCCAATAATTTATAATAAATTCGACAAATAATACCATCCATTCGCTATACAGCAAATAGTATATAATCAGATAAAAATTAAGAAGTTTGTTACCATAAAACAACTATGTCACCTTGTTCATGATGTACCTAAGTACCTCTAAAAACATTCCCAACCTGTTTTACTGTGCCAATAATTTATAATAAATTCGACAAATATTACCATAATCCATTCGCTATACAGCAAATAGTATAAAATCAGATAAAAATTAAGAAGGTTTGTTACCATAAAACAACTTTATCACCTTGTTCATGATGTACCTAAGTACCTCTAAAAATATTCCCAACCTGTTTTACTGTGCCAATAATTTATAATAAATTCGACAAATAATACCATCCATTCGCTATACAGCAAATAGTATAAAATCAGATAAAAATTAAGAAGTTTGTTACCATAAAACAACTATGTCACCTTGTTCATGATGTACCTAAGTACCTCTAAAAACATTCCCAACCTGTTTTACTGTGCCAATAATTTATAATAAATTCGACAAATATTACCATAATCCATTCGCTATACAGCAAATAGTATAAAATCAGATAAAAATTAAAAAGGTTTGTTACCATAAAACAACTATATCCCCTTGTTCATGATGTACCTAAGTACCTCTAAAAAGTATTCCCAACCTGTTTTACTGTGCCAATAAATTATAATAAATTCGACAAATATTACCATCCATTCGCTATACAGCAAAAAGTTTAAAATCTGATAAAAATTAAGAAGATTTGGTACCATTAAACAACTATATTCCCTTCTTCATGATGTACCTAAGTACCTCTAAAAAATATTCCCAACCTGTTTTACTGTGCCAATAAATTATAATAAATTCGACAAATATTACCATCCATTCGCTATACAGCAAAAAGTTTAAAATCTGATAAAAATTAAGAAGATTTGTTACCATTAAACAACTATATCCCCTTCTTCATGATGTACCTAAGTACCTCTAAAAAATATTCCCAACCTGTTTTACTGTGCCAATAAATTATAATAAATTCAACAAATATTACCATCCATTCGCTATACAGCAAAAAGTATTAAATCTGATGAAAATTAAGAAGGTTTGTTACCATAAAACAACTATATCCCCTTGTTCATGATGTACCTAAGTACCTCTAAAAAGTATTCCCAACCTGTTTTACTGTGCCAATAATGTATAATAAATTCGACAAATATTACCATAATCCATTCGCTATACAGCAAATAGTATAAAATCTGATAAAAATTAAGGTTTGTTACCATAAAACAAATTCATCACCTTGTTCATGATGTACCTAAGTAGGCCTACCTCTAAAATTATTCCCAACCTGTTTTACTGTGCCAATAGTTTATAATAAATTCGACAAATATTACCATCCATTCGCTATACAGCAAAAAGTATTAAATCTGATGAAAATTAAGAAGATTTGTTACCATAAAACAACTATATCTATCCCCTTGTTCATGATGTCTCTAAGTACCTCTAAAAAATATTCCCAACCTGTTTTACTGTGCCAATAATTTATAATAAATTCGACAAATAATACCATCCATTCGCTATACAGCAAATAGTATAAAATCAGATAAAAATTAAGAAGTTTGTTACCATAAAACAACTATGTCACCTTGTTCATGATGTACCTAAGTACCTCTAAAAACATTCCCAACCTGTTTTACTGTGCCAATAATTTATAATAAATTCGACAAATATTACCATAATCCATTCGCTATACAGCAAATAGTATAAAATCAGATAAAAATTAAGAAGTTTGTTACCATAAAACAACTATGTCACCTTGTTCATGATGTACCTAAGTACCTCTAAAAATATTCCCAACCTGTTTTACTGTGCCAATAATTTATAATAAATTCGACAAATATTACCATAATCCATTCGCTATACAGCAAATAGTATAAAATCAGATAAAAATTAAGAAGGTTTGTTACCATAAAACAACTTTATCACCTTGTTCATGATGTACCTAAGTACCTCTAAAAATATTCCCAACCTGTTTTACTGTGCCAATAATTTATAATAAAGTCGACAAATATTACCATAATCCATTCGCTATACAGCAAATAGTATAAAATCAGATAAAAATTAAGAAGTTTGTTACCATAAAACAACTATGTCACCTTGTTCATGATGTACCTAAGTACCTCTAAAAACATTCCCAACCTGTTTTACTGTGCCAATAATTTATAATAAATTCGACAAATATTACCATAATCCATTCGCTATACAGCAAATAGTATAAAATCAGATAAAAATTAAGAAGTTTGTTACCATAAAACAACTATGTCACCTTGTTCATGATGTACCTAAGTACCTCTAAAAACATTCCCAACCTGTTTTACTGTGCCAATAATTTATAATAAATTCGACAAATATTACCATAATCCATTCGCTATACAGCAAATAGTATAAAATCAGATAAAAATTAAAAAGGTTTGTTACCATAAAACAACTATATCCCCTTGTTCATGATGTACCTAAGTACCTCTAAAAAGTATTCCCAACCTGTTTTACTGTGCCAATAAATTATAATAAATTCGACAAATATTACCATCCATTCGCTATACAGCAAAAAGTTTAAAATCTGATAAAAATTAAGAAGATTTGTTACCATTAAACAACTATATCCCCTTCTTCATGATGTACCTAAGTACCTCTAAAAAATATTCCCAACCTGTTTTACTGTGCCAATAAATTATAATAAATTCGACAAATATTACCATCCATTCGCTATACAGCAAAAAGTATTAAATCTGATGAAAATTAAGAAGGTTTGTTACCATAAAACAACTATATCCCCTTGTTCATGATGTACCTAAGTACCTCTAAAAAGTATTCCCAACCTGTTTTACTGTGCCAATAATGTATAATAAATTCGACAAATATTACCATAATCCATTCGCTATACAGCAAATAGTATGAAATCAGATAAAAATTAAGAAGTTTGTTACCATAAAACAACTATATCACCTTGTTCATGATGTACCTAAGTACCTCTAAAAATATTCCCAACCTGTTTTACTGTGCCAATAATTTATAATAAATTCGACAAATAATACCATCCATTCGCTATACAGCAAATAGTATATAATCAGATAAAAATTAAGAAGTTTGTTACCATAAAACAACTATGTCACCTTGTTCATGATGTACCTAAGTACCTCTAAAAACATTCCCAACCTGTTTTACTGTGCCAATAATTTATAATAAATTCGACAAATATTACCATAATCCATTCGCTATACAGCAAATAGTATGAAATCAGATAAAAATTAAGAAGTTTGTTACCATAAAACAACTATATCCCCTTGTTCCTGATGTACCTAAGTACCTCTAAAAATATTCCCAACCTGTTTAACTGTGCCAATAATTTATAATAAATTCGACAAATATTACTATAATCCATTCGCTATACAGCAAATAGTATAAAATCAGATAAAAATTAAGAAGGTTTGTTACCATAAAACAACTTTATCACCTTGTTCATGATGTACCTAAGTACCTCTAAAAATATTCCCAACCTGTTTTACTGTGCCAATAATTTATAATAAATTCGACAAATAATACCATCCATTCGCTATACAGCAAATAGTATAAAATCAGATAAAAATTAAGAAGTTTGTTACCATAAAACAACTATGTCACCTTGTTCATGATGTACCTACGTACCTCTAAAAACATTCAAATTCGACAAATATTAACATAATCCATTCGCTATACAGCAAATAGTATGAAATCAGATAAAAATTAAGAAGTTTGTTACCATAAAACAACTATATCCCCTTGTTCCTGATGTACCTAAGTACCTCTAAAAATATTCCCAACCTGTTTAACTGTGCCAATAATTTATAATAAATTCGACAAATATTACCATAATCCATTCGCTATACAGCAAATAGTATAAAATCAGATAAAAATTAAGAAGGTTTGTTACCATAAAACAACTTTATCACCTTGTTCATGATGTACCTAAGTACCTCTAAAAATATTCCCAACCTGTTTTACTGTGCCAATAATTTATAATAAATTCGACAAATAATACCATCCATTCGCTATACAGCAAATAGTATATAATCAGATAAAAATTAAGAAGTTTGTTACCATAAAACAACTATGTCACCTTGTTCATGATGTACCTAAGTACCTCTAAAAACATTCCCAACCTGTTTTACTGTGCCAATAATTTATAATAAATTCGACAAATATTACCATAATCCATTCGCTATACAGCAAATAGTATAAAATCAGATAAAAATTAAGAAGGTTTGTTACCATAAAACAACTTTATCACCTTGTTCATGATGTACCTAAGTACCTCTAAAAATATTCCCAACCTGTTTTACTGTGCCAATAATTTATAATAAATTCGACAAATAATACCATCCATTCGCTATACAGCAAATAGTATAAAATCAGATAAAAATTAAGAAGTTTGTTACCATAAAACAACTATGTCACCTTGTTCATGATGTACCTAAGTACCTCTAAAAACATTCCCAACCTGTTTTACTGTGCCAATAATTTATAATAAATTCGACAAATATTACCATAATCCATTCGCTATACAGCAAATAGTATAAAATCAGATAAAAATTAAAAAGGTTTGTTACCATAAAACAACTATATCCCCTTGTTCATGATGTACCTAAGTACCTCTAAAAAGTATTCCCAACCTGTTTTACTGTGCCAATAAATTATAATAAATTCGACAAATATTACCATCCATTCGCTATACAGCAAAAAGTTTAAAATCTGATAAAAATTAAGAAGATTTGGTACCATTAAACAACTATATTCCCTTCTTCATGATGTACCTAAGTACCTCTAAAAAATATTCCCAACCTGTTTTACTGTGCCAATAAATTATAATAAATTCGACAAATATTACCATCCATTCGCTATACAGCAAAAAGTTTAAAATCTGATAAAAATTAAGAAGATTTGTTACCATTAAACAACTATATCCCCTTCTTCATGATGTACCTAAGTACCTCTAAAAAATATTCCCAACCTGTTTTACTGTGCCAATAAATTATAATAAATTCAACAAATATTACCATCCATTCGCTATACAGCAAAAAGTATTAAATCTGATGAAAATTAAGAAGGTTTGTTACCATAAAACAACTATATCCCCTTGTTCATGATGTACCTAAGTACCTCTAAAAAGTATTCCCAACCTGTTTTACTGTGCCAATAATGTATAATAAATTCGACAAATATTACCATAATCCATTCGCTATACAGCAAATAGTATAAAATCTGATAAAAATTAAGGTTTGTTACCATAAAACAAATTCATCACCTTGTTCATGATGTACCTAAGTAGGCCTACCTCTAAAATTATTCCCAACCTGTTTTACTGTGCCAATAGTTTATAATAAATTCGACAAATATTACCATCCATTCGCTATACAGCAAAAAGTATTAAATCTGATGAAAATTAAGAAGATTTGTTACCATAAAACAACTATATCTATCCCCTTGTTCATGATGTCTCTAAGTACCTCTAAAAAATATTCCCAACCTGTTTTACTGTGCCAATAATTTATAATAAATTCGACAAATAATACCATCCATTCGCTATACAGCAAATAGTATAAAATCAGATAAAAATTAAGAAGTTTGTTACCATAAAACAACTATGTCACCTTGTTCATGATGTACCTAAGTACCTCTAAAAACATTCCCAACCTGTTTTACTGTGCCAATAATTTATAATAAATTCGACAAATATTACCATAATCCATTCGCTATACAGCAAATAGTATAAAATCAGATAAAAATTAAGAAGTTTGTTACCATAAAACAACTATGTCACCTTGTTCATGATGTACCTAAGTACCTCTAAAAATATTCCCAACCTGTTTTACTGTGCCAATAATTTATAATAAATTCGACAAATATTACCATAATCCATTCGCTATACAGCAAATAGTATAAAATCAGATAAAAATTAAGAAGGTTTGTTACCATAAAACAACTTTATCACCTTGTTCATGATGTACCTAAGTACCTCTAAAAATATTCCCAACCTGTTTTACTGTGCCAATAATTTATAATAAAGTCGACAAATATTACCATAATCCATTCGCTATACAGCAAATAGTATAAAATCAGATAAAAATTAAGAAGTTTGTTACCATAAAACAACTATGTCACCTTGTTCATGATGTACCTAAGTACCTCTAAAAACATTCCCAACCTGTTTTACTGTGCCAATAATTTATAATAAATTCGACAAATATTACCATAATCCATTCGCTATACAGCAAATAGTATAAAATCAGATAAAAATTAAGAAGTTTGTTACCATAAAACAACTATGTCACCTTGTTCATGATGTACCTAAGTACCTCTAAAAACATTCCCAACCTGTTTTACTGTGCCAATAATTTATAATAAATTCGACAAATATTACCATAATCCATTCGCTATACAGCAAATAGTATAAAATCAGATAAAAATTAAAAAGGTTTGTTACCATAAAACAACTATATCCCCTTGTTCATGATGTACCTAAGTACCTCTAAAAAGTATTCCCAACCTGTTTTACTGTGCCAATAAATTATAATAAATTCGACAAATATTACCATCCATTCGCTATACAGCAAAAAGTTTAAAATCTGATAAAAATTAAGAAGATTTGTTACCATTAAACAACTATATCCCCTTCTTCATGATGTACCTAAGTACCTCTAAAAAATATTCCCAACCTGTTTTACTGTGCCAATAAATTATAATAAATTCGACAAATATTACCATCCATTCGCTATACAGCAAAAAGTATTAAATCTGATGAAAATTAAGAAGGTTTGTTACCATAAAACAACTATATCCCCTTGTTCATGATGTACCTAAGTACCTCTAAAAAGTATTCCCAACCTGTTTTACTGTGCCAATAATGTATAATAAATTCGACAAATATTACCATAATCCATTCGCTATACAGCAAATAGTATAAAATCTGATAAAAATTAAGGTTTGTTACCATAAAACAAATTCATCACCTTGTTCATGATGTACCTAAGTAGGCCTACCTCTAAAATTATTCCCAACCTGTTTTACTGTGCCAATAGTTTATAATAAATTCGACAAATATTACCATCCATTCGCTATACAGCAAAAAGTATTAAATCTGATGAAAATTAAGAAGATTTGTTACCATAAAACAACTATATCTATCCCCTTGTTCATGATGTCTCTAAGTACCTCTAAAAAATATTCCCAACCTGTTTTACTGTGCCAATAATTTATAATAAATTCGACAAATAATACCATCCATTCGCTATACAGCAAATAGTATAAAATCAGATAAAAATTAAGAAGTTTGTTACCATAAAACAACTATATCACCTTGTTCATGATGTACCTAAGTACCTCTAAAAATATTCCCAACCTGTTTTACTGTGCCAATAATTTATAATAAATTCGACAAATAATACCATCCATTCGCTATACAGCAAATAGTATATAATCAGATAAAAATTAAGAAGTTTGTTACCATAAAACAACTATGTCACCTTGTTCATGATGTACCTAAGTACCTCTAAAAACATTCCCAACCTGTTTTACTGTGCCAATAATTTATAATAAATTCGACAAATATTACCATAATCCATTCGCTATACAGCAAATAGTATAAAATCAGATAAAAATTAAGAAGGTTTGTTACCATAAAACAACTTTATCACCTTGTTCATGATGTACCTAAGTACCTCTAAAAATATTCCCAACCTGTTTTACTGTGCCAATAATTTATAATAAATTCGACAAATAATACCATCCATTCGCTATACAGCAAATAGTATAAAATCAGATAAAAATTAAGAAGTTTGTTACCATAAAACAACTATGTCACCTTGTTCATGATGTACCTACGTACCTCTAAAAACATTCCCAACTTGTTTTACTGTGCCAATAATTTATAATAAATTCGACAAATATTACCATAATCCATTCGCTATACAGCAAATAGTATAAAATCAGATACAAATTAAGAAGGTTTGTTACCATAAAACAACTATATCACCTTGTTCATGATGTACCTAAGTACCTCTAAAAATATTCCCAACCTGTTTATCTGTGCCAATAATTTATAATACATTCTACAAATAATACCATCCATTCGCTATACAGCAAATAGTATAAAATCAGATAAAAATTAAGAAGTTTGTTACCATAAAACAACTATATCACCTTGTTCATGATGTACCTAAGTACCTCTAAAAATATTCCCAACCTGTTTTACTGTGCCAATAATTTATAATAAATTCGACAAATAATACCATCCATTCGCTATACAGCAAATAGTATATAATCAGATAAAAATTAAGAAGTTTGTTACCATAAAACAACTATGTCACCTTGTTCATGATGTACCTAAGTACCTCTAAAAACATTCCCAACCTGTTTTACTGTGCCAATAATTTATAATAAATTCGACAAATATTACCATAATCCATTCGCTATACAGCAAATAGTATGAAATCAGATAAAAATTAAGAAGTTTGTTACCATAAAACAACTATATCACCTTGTTCATGATGTACCTAAGTACCTCTAAAAATATTCCCAACCTGTTTTACTGTGCCAATAATTTATAATAAATTCGACAAATAATACCATCCATTCGCTATACAGCAAATAGTATATAATCAGATAAAAATTAAGAAGTTTGTTACCATAAAACAACTATGTCACCTTGTTCATGATGTACCTAAGTACCTCTAAAAACATTCCCAACCTGTTTTACTGTGCCAATAATTTATAATAAATTCGACAAATATTACCATAATCCATTCGCTATACAGCAAATAGTATGAAATCAGATAAAAATTAAGAAGTTTGTTACCATAAAACAACTATATCCCCTTGTTCCTGATGTACCTAAGTACCTCTAAAAATATTCCCAACCTGTTTAACTGTGCCAATAATTTATAATAAATTCGACAAATATTACTATAATCCATTCGCTATACAGCAAATAGTATAAAATCAGATAAAAATTAAGAAGGTTTGTTACCATAAAACAACTTTATCACCTTGTTCATGATGTACCTAAGTACCTCTAAAAATATTCCCAACCTGTTTTACTGTGCCAATAATTTATAATAAATTCGACAAATAATACCATCCATTCGCTATACAGCAAATAGTATAAAATCAGATAAAAATTAAGAAGTTTGTTACCATAAAACAACTATGTCACCTTGTTCATGATGTACCTACGTACCTCTAAAAACATTCAAATTCGACAAATATTAACATAATCCATTCGCTATACAGCAAATAGTATGAAATCAGATAAAAATTAAGAAGTTTGTTACCATAAAACAACTATATCCCCTTGTTCCTGATGTACCTAAGTACCTCTAAAAATATTCCCAACCTGTTTAACTGTGCCAATAATTTATAATAAATTCGACAAATATTACCATAATCCATTCGCTATACAGCAAATAGTATAAAATCAGATAAAAATTAAGAAGGTTTGTTACCATAAAACAACTTTATCACCTTGTTCATGATGTACCTAAGTACCTCTAAAAATATTCCCAACCTGTTTTACTGTGCCAATAATTTATAATAAATTCGACAAATAATACCATCCATTCGCTATACAGCAAATAGTATATAATCAGATAAAAATTAAGAAGTTTGTTACCATAAAACAACTATGTCACCTTGTTCATGATGTACCTAAGTACCTCTAAAAACATTCCCAACCTGTTTTACTGTGCCAATAATTTATAATAAATTCGACAAATATTACCATAATCCATTCGCTATACAGCAAATAGTATAAAATCAGATAAAAATTAAGAAGGTTTGTTACCATAAAACAACTTTATCACCTTGTTCATGATGTACCTAAGTACCTCTAAAAATATTCCCAACCTGTTTTACTGTGCCAATAATTTATAATAAATTCGACAAATAATACCATCCATTCGCTATACAGCAAATAGTATAAAATCAGATAAAAATTAAGAAGTTTGTTACCATAAAACAACTATGTCACCTTGTTCATGATGTACCTAAGTACCTCTAAAAACATTCCCAACCTGTTTTACTGTGCCAATAATTTATAATAAATTCGACAAATATTACCATAATCCATTCGCTATACAGCAAATAGTATAAAATCAGATAAAAATTAAAAAGGTTTGTTACCATAAAACAACTATATCCCCTTGTTCATGATGTACCTAAGTACCTCTAAAAAGTATTCCCAACCTGTTTTACTGTGCCAATAAATTATAATAAATTCGACAAATATTACCATCCATTCGCTATACAGCAAAAAGTTTAAAATCTGATAAAAATTAAGAAGATTTGGTACCATTAAACAACTATATTCCCTTCTTCATGATGTACCTAAGTACCTCTAAAAAATATTCCCAACCTGTTTTACTGTGCCAATAAATTATAATAAATTCGACAAATATTACCATCCATTCGCTATACAGCAAAAAGTTTAAAATCTGATAAAAATTAAGAAGATTTGTTACCATTAAACAACTATATCCCCTTCTTCATGATGTACCTAAGTACCTCTAAAAAATATTCCCAACCTGTTTTACTGTGCCAATAAATTATAATAAATTCAACAAATATTACCATCCATTCGCTATACAGCAAAAAGTATTAAATCTGATGAAAATTAAGAAGGTTTGTTACCATAAAACAACTATATCCCCTTGTTCATGATGTACCTAAGTACCTCTAAAAAGTATTCCCAACCTGTTTTACTGTGCCAATAATGTATAATAAATTCGACAAATATTACCATAATCCATTCGCTATACAGCAAATAGTATAAAATCTGATAAAAATTAAGGTTTGTTACCATAAAACAAATTCATCACCTTGTTCATGATGTACCTAAGTAGGCCTACCTCTAAAATTATTCCCAACCTGTTTTACTGTGCCAATAGTTTATAATAAATTCGACAAATATTACCATCCATTCGCTATACAGCAAAAAGTATTAAATCTGATGAAAATTAAGAAGATTTGTTACCATAAAACAACTATATCTATCCCCTTGTTCATGATGTCTCTAAGTACCTCTAAAAAATATTCCCAACCTGTTTTACTGTGCCAATAATTTATAATAAATTCGACAAATAATACCATCCATTCGCTATACAGCAAATAGTATAAAATCAGATAAAAATTAAGAAGTTTGTTACCATAAAACAACTATGTCACCTTGTTCATGATGTACCTAAGTACCTCTAAAAACATTCCCAACCTGTTTTACTGTGCCAATAATTTATAATAAATTCGACAAATATTACCATAATCCATTCGCTATACAGCAAATAGTATAAAATCAGATAAAAATTAAGAAGTTTGTTACCATAAAACAACTATGTCACCTTGTTCATGATGTACCTAAGTACCTCTAAAAATATTCCCAACCTGTTTTACTGTGCCAATAATTTATAATAAATTCGACAAATATTACCATAATCCATTCGCTATACAGCAAATAGTATAAAATCAGATAAAAATTAAGAAGGTTTGTTACCATAAAACAACTTTATCACCTTGTTCATGATGTACCTAAGTACCTCTAAAAATATTCCCAACCTGTTTTACTGTGCCAATAATTTATAATAAAGTCGACAAATATTACCATAATCCATTCGCTATACAGCAAATAGTATAAAATCAGATAAAAATTAAGAAGTTTGTTACCATAAAACAACTATGTCACCTTGTTCATGATGTACCTAAGTACCTCTAAAAACATTCCCAACCTGTTTTACTGTGCCAATAATTTATAATAAATTCGACAAATATTACCATAATCCATTCGCTATACAGCAAATAGTATAAAATCAGATAAAAATTAAGAAGTTTGTTACCATAAAACAACTATGTCACCTTGTTCATGATGTACCTAAGTACCTCTAAAAACATTCCCAACCTGTTTTACTGTGCCAATAATTTATAATAAATTCGACAAATATTACCATAATCCATTCGCTATACAGCAAATAGTATAAAATCAGATAAAAATTAAAAAGGTTTGTTACCATAAAACAACTATATCCCCTTGTTCATGATGTACCTAAGTACCTCTAAAAAGTATTCCCAACCTGTTTTACTGTGCCAATAAATTATAATAAATTCGACAAATATTACCATCCATTCGCTATACAGCAAAAAGTTTAAAATCTGATAAAAATTAAGAAGATTTGTTACCATTAAACAACTATATCCCCTTCTTCATGATGTACCTAAGTACCTCTAAAAAATATTCCCAACCTGTTTTACTGTGCCAATAAATTATAATAAATTCGACAAATATTACCATCCATTCGCTATACAGCAAAAAGTATTAAATCTGATGAAAATTAAGAAGGTTTGTTACCATAAAACAACTATATCCCCTTGTTCATGATGTACCTAAGTACCTCTAAAAAGTATTCCCAACCTGTTTTACTGTGCCAATAATGTATAATAAATTCGACAAATATTACCATAATCCATTCGCTATACAGCAAATAGTATAAAATCTGATAAAAATTAAGGTTTGTTACCATAAAACAAATTCATCACCTTGTTCATGATGTACCTAAGTAGGCCTACCTCTAAAATTATTCCCAACCTGTTTTACTGTGCCAATAGTTTATAATAAATTCGACAAATATTACCATCCATTCGCTATACAGCAAAAAGTATTAAATCTGATGAAAATTAAGAAGATTTGTTACCATAAAACAACTATATCTATCCCCTTGTTCATGATGTCTCTAAGTACCTCTAAAAAATATTCCCAACCTGTTTTACTGTGCCAATAATTTATAATAAATTCGACAAATAATACCATCCATTCGCTATACAGCAAATAGTATAAAATCAGATAAAAATTAAGAAGTTTGTTACCATAAAACAACTATATCACCTTGTTCATGATGTACCTAAGTACCTCTAAAAATATTCCCAACCTGTTTTACTGTGCCAATAATTTATAATAAATTCGACAAATAATACCATCCATTCGCTATACAGCAAATAGTATAAAATCAGATAAAAATTAAGAAGTTTGTTACCATAAAACAACTATGTCACCTTGTTCATGATGTACCTACGTACCTCTAAAAACATTCCCAACTTGTTTTACTGTGCCAATAATTTATAATAAATTCGACAAATATTACCATAATCCATTCGCTATACAGCAAATATTATAAAATCAGATACAAATTAAGAAGGTTTGTTACCATAAAACAACTATATCACCTTGTTCATGATGTACCTAAGTACCTCTAAAAATATTCCCAACCTGTTTATCTGTGCCAATAATTTATAATACATTCTACAAATAATACCATCCATTCGCTATACAGCAAATAGTATAAAATCAGATAAAAATTAAGAAGGTTTGTTACCATAAAACAACTTTATCACCTTGTTCATGATGTACCTAAGTACCTCTAAAAATATTCCCAACCTGTTTTACTGTGCCAATAATTTATAATAAATTCGACAAATAATACCATCCATTCGCTATACAGCAAATAGTATATAATCAGATAAAAATTAAGAAGTTTGTTACCATAAAACAACTATGTCACCTTGTTCATGATGTACCTAAGTACCTCTAAAAACATTCCCAACCTGTTTTACTGTGCCAATAATTTATAATAAATTCGACAAATATTACCATAATCCATTCGCTATACAGCAAATAGTATAAAATCAGATAAAAATTAAGAAGGTTTGTTACCATAAAACAACTTTATCACCTTGTTCATGATGTACCTAAGTACCTCTAAAAATATTCCCAACCTGTTTTACTGTGCCAATAATTTATAATAAATTCGACAAATAATACCATCCATTCGCTATACAGCAAATAGTATAAAATCAGATAAAAATTAAGAAGTTTGTTACCATAAAACAACTATGTCACCTTGTTCATGATGTACCTAAGTACCTCTAAAAACATTCCCAACCTGTTTTACTGTGCCAATAATTTATAATAAATTCGACAAATATTACCATAATCCATTCGCTATACAGCAAATAGTATAAAATCAGATAAAAATTAAAAAGGTTTGTTACCATAAAACAACTATATCCCCTTGTTCATGATGTACCTAAGTACCTCTAAAAAGTATTCCCAACCTGTTTTACTGTGCCAATAAATTATAATAAATTCGACAAATATTACCATCCATTCGCTATACAGCAAAAAGTTTAAAATCTGATAAAAATTAAGAAGATTTGGTACCATTAAACAACTATATTCCCTTCTTCATGATGTACCTAAGTACCTCTAAAAAATATTCCCAACCTGTTTTACTGTGCCAATAAATTATAATAAATTCGACAAATATTACCATCCATTCGCTATACAGCAAAAAGTTTAAAATCTGATAAAAATTAAGAAGATTTGTTACCATTAAACAACTATATCCCCTTCTTCATGATGTACCTAAGTACCTCTAAAAAATATTCCCAACCTGTTTTACTGTGCCAATAAATTATAATAAATTCAACAAATATTACCATCCATTCGCTATACAGCAAAAAGTATTAAATCTGATGAAAATTAAGAAGGTTTGTTACCATAAAACAACTATATCCCCTTGTTCATGATGTACCTAAGTACCTCTAAAAAGTATTCCCAACCTGTTTTACTGTGCCAATAATGTATAATAAATTCGACAAATATTACCATAATCCATTCGCTATACAGCAAATAGTATAAAATCTGATAAAAATTAAGGTTTGTTACCATAAAACAAATTCATCACCTTGTTCATGATGTACCTAAGTAGGCCTACCTCTAAAATTATTCCCAACCTGTTTTACTGTGCCAATAGTTTATAATAAATTCGACAAATATTACCATCCATTCGCTATACAGCAAAAAGTATTAAATCTGATGAAAATTAAGAAGATTTGTTACCATAAAACAACTATATCTATCCCCTTGTTCATGATGTCTCTAAGTACCTCTAAAAAATATTCCCAACCTGTTTTACTGTGCCAATAATTTATAATAAATTCGACAAATAATACCATCCATTCGCTATACAGCAAATAGTATAAAATCAGATAAAAATTAAGAAGTTTGTTACCATAAAACAACTATGTCACCTTGTTCATGATGTACCTAAGTACCTCTAAAAACATTCCCAACCTGTTTTACTGTGCCAATAATTTATAATAAATTCGACAAATATTACCATAATCCATTCGCTATACAGCAAATAGTATAAAATCAGATAAAAATTAAGAAGTTTGTTACCATAAAACAACTATGTCACCTTGTTCATGATGTACCTAAGTACCTCTAAAAATATTCCCAACCTGTTTTACTGTGCCAATAATTTATAATAAATTCGACAAATATTACCATAATCCATTCGCTATACAGCAAATAGTATAAAATCAGATAAAAATTAAGAAGGTTTGTTACCATAAAACAACTTTATCACCTTGTTCATGATGTACCTAAGTACCTCTAAAAATATTCCCAACCTGTTTTACTGTGCCAATAATTTATAATAAAGTCGACAAATATTACCATAATCCATTCGCTATACAGCAAATAGTATAAAATCAGATAAAAATTAAGAAGTTTGTTACCATAAAACAACTATGTCACCTTGTTCATGATGTACCTAAGTACCTCTAAAAACATTCCCAACCTGTTTTACTGTGCCAATAATTTATAATAAATTCGACAAATATTACCATAATCCATTCGCTATACAGCAAATAGTATAAAATCAGATAAAAATTAAGAAGTTTGTTACCATAAAACAACTATGTCACCTTGTTCATGATGTACCTAAGTACCTCTAAAAACATTCCCAACCTGTTTTACTGTGCCAATAATTTATAATAAATTCGACAAATATTACCATAATCCATTCGCTATACAGCAAATAGTATAAAATCAGATAAAAATTAAAAAGGTTTGTTACCATAAAACAACTATATCCCCTTGTTCATGATGTACCTAAGTACCTCTAAAAAGTATTCCCAACCTGTTTTACTGTGCCAATAAATTATAATAAATTCGACAAATATTACCATCCATTCGCTATACAGCAAAAAGTTTAAAATCTGATAAAAATTAAGAAGATTTGGTACCATTAAACAACTATATTCCCTTCTTCATGATGTACCTAAGTACCTCTAAAAAATATTCCCAACCTGTTTTACTGTGCCAATAAATTATAATAAATTCGACAAATATTACCATCCATTCGCTATACAGCAAAAAGTTTAAAATCTGATAAAAATTAAGAAGATTTGTTACCATTAAACAACTATATCCCCTTCTTCATGATGTACCTAAGTACCTCTAAAAAATATTCCCAACCTGTTTTACTGTGCCAATAAATTATAATAAATTCGACAAATATTACCATCCATTCGCTATACAGCAAAAAGTATTAAATCTGATGAAAATTAAGAAGGTTTGTTACCATAAAACAACTATATCCCCTTGTTCATGATGTACCTAAGTACCTCTAAAAAGTATTCCCAACCTGTTTTACTGTGCCAATAATGTATAATAAATTCGACAAATATTACCATAATCCATTCGCTATACAGCAAATAGTATAAAATCTGATAAAAATTAAGGTTTGTTACCATAAAACAAATTCATCACCTTGTTCATGATGTACCTAAGTAGGCCTACCTCTAAAATTATTCCCAACCTGTTTTACTGTGCCAATAGTTTATAATAAATTCGACAAATATTACCATCCATTCGCTATACAGCAAAAAGTATTAAATCTGATGAAAATTAAGAAGATTTGTTACCATAAAACAACTATATCTATCCCCTTGTTCATGATGTCTCTAAGTACCTCTAAAAAATATTCCCAACCTGTTTTACTGTGCCAATAATTTATAATAAATTCGACAAATAATACCATCCATTCGCTATACAGCAAATAGTATAAAATCAGATAAAAATTAAGAAGTTTGTTACCATAAAACAACTATATCACCTTGTTCATGATGTACCTAAGTACCTCTAAAAATATTCCCAACCTGTTTTACTGTGCCAATAATTTATAATAAATTCGACAAATAATACCATCCATTCGCTATACAGCAAATAGTATAAAATCAGATAAAAATTAAGAAGTTTGTTACCATAAAACAACTATGTCACCTTGTTCATGATGTACCTACGTACCTCTAAAAACATTCCCAACTTGTTTTACTGTGCCAATAATTTATAATAAATTCGACAAATATTACCATAATCCATTCGCTATACAGCAAATATTATAAAATCAGATACAAATTAAGAAGGTTTGTTACCATAAAACAACTATATCACCTTGTTCATGATGTACCTAAGTACCTCTAAAAATATTCCCAACCTGTTTATCTGTGCCAATAATTTATAATACATTCTACAAATAATACCATCCATTCGCTATACAGCAAATAGTATAAAATCAGATAAAAATTAAGAAGTTTGTTACCATAAAACAACTATATCACCTTGTTCATGATGTACCTAAGTACCTCTAAAAATATTCCCAACCTGTTTTACTGTGCCAATAATTTATAATAAATTCGACAAATAATACCATCCATTCGCTATACAGCAAATAGTATATAATCAGATAAAAATTAAGAAGTTTGTTACCATAAAACAACTATGTCACCTTGTTCATGATGTACCTAAGTACCTCTAAAAACATTCCCAACCTGTTTTACTGTGCCAATAATTTATAATAAATTCGACAAATATTACCATAATCCATTCGCTATACAGCAAATAGTATGAAATCAGATAAAAATTAAGAAGTTTGTTACCATAAAACAACTATATCACCTTGTTCATGATGTACCTAAGTACCTCTAAAAATATTCCCAACCTGTTTTACTGTGCCAATAATTTATAATAAATTCGACAAATAATACCATCCATTCGCTATACAGCAAATAGTATATAATCAGATAAAAATTAAGAAGTTTGTTACCATAAAACAACTATGTCACCTTGTTCATGATGTACCTAAGTACCTCTAAAAACATTCCCAACCTGTTTTACTGTGCCAATAATTTATAATAAATTCGACAAATATTACCATAATCCATTCGCTATACAGCAAATAGTATGAAATCAGATAAAAATTAAGAAGTTTGTTACCATAAAACAACTATATCCCCTTGTTCCTGATGTACCTAAGTACCTCTAAAAATATTCCCAACCTGTTTAACTGTGCCAATAATTTATAATAAATTCGACAAATATTACTATAATCCATTCGCTATACAGCAAATAGTATAAAATCAGATAAAAATTAAGAAGGTTTGTTACCATAAAACAACTTTATCACCTTGTTCATGATGTACCTAAGTACCTCTAAAAATATTCCCAACCTGTTTTACTGTGCCAATAATTTATAATAAATTCGACAAATAATACCATCCATTCGCTATACAGCAAATAGTATAAAATCAGATAAAAATTAAGAAGTTTGTTACCATAAAACAACTATGTCACCTTGTTCATGATGTACCTACGTACCTCTAAAAACATTCAAATTCGACAAATATTAACATAATCCATTCGCTATACAGCAAATAGTATGAAATCAGATAAAAATTAAGAAGTTTGTTACCATAAAACAACTATATCCCCTTGTTCCTGATGTACCTAAGTACCTCTAAAAATATTCCCAACCTGTTTAACTGTGCCAATAATTTATAATAAATTCGACAAATATTACCATAATCCATTCGCTATACAGCAAATAGTATAAAATCAGATAAAAATTAAGAAGGTTTGTTACCATAAAACAACTTTATCACCTTGTTCATGATGTACCTAAGTACCTCTAAAAATATTCCCAACCTGTTTTACTGTGCCAATAATTTATAATAAATTCGACAAATAATACCATCCATTCGCTATACAGCAAATAGTATATAATCAGATAAAAATTAAGAAGTTTGTTACCATAAAACAACTATGTCACCTTGTTCATGATGTACCTAAGTACCTCTAAAAACATTCCCAACCTGTTTTACTGTGCCAATAATTTATAATAAATTCGACAAATATTACCATAATCCATTCGCTATACAGCAAATAGTATAAAATCAGATAAAAATTAAGAAGGTTTGTTACCATAAAACAACTTTATCACCTTGTTCATGATGTACCTAAGTACCTCTAAAAATATTCCCAACCTGTTTTACTGTGCCAATAATTTATAATAAATTCGACAAATAATACCATCCATTCGCTATACAGCAAATAGTATAAAATCAGATAAAAATTAAGAAGTTTGTTACCATAAAACAACTATGTCACCTTGTTCATGATGTACCTAAGTACCTCTAAAAACATTCCCAACCTGTTTTACTGTGCCAATAATTTATAATAAATTCGACAAATATTACCATAATCCATTCGCTATACAGCAAATAGTATAAAATCAGATAAAAATTAAAAAGGTTTGTTACCATAAAACAACTATATCCCCTTGTTCATGATGTACCTAAGTACCTCTAAAAAGTATTCCCAACCTGTTTTACTGTGCCAATAAATTATAATAAATTCGACAAATATTACCATCCATTCGCTATACAGCAAAAAGTTTAAAATCTGATAAAAATTAAGAAGATTTGGTACCATTAAACAACTATATTCCCTTCTTCATGATGTACCTAAGTACCTCTAAAAAATATTCCCAACCTGTTTTACTGTGCCAATAAATTATAATAAATTCGACAAATATTACCATCCATTCGCTATACAGCAAAAAGTTTAAAATCTGATAAAAATTAAGAAGATTTGTTACCATTAAACAACTATATCCCCTTCTTCATGATGTACCTAAGTACCTCTAAAAAATATTCCCAACCTGTTTTACTGTGCCAATAAATTATAATAAATTCAACAAATATTACCATCCATTCGCTATACAGCAAAAAGTATTAAATCTGATGAAAATTAAGAAGGTTTGTTACCATAAAACAACTATATCCCCTTGTTCATGATGTACCTAAGTACCTCTAAAAAGTATTCCCAACCTGTTTTACTGTGCCAATAATGTATAATAAATTCGACAAATATTACCATAATCCATTCGCTATACAGCAAATAGTATAAAATCTGATAAAAATTAAGGTTTGTTACCATAAAACAAATTCATCACCTTGTTCATGATGTACCTAAGTAGGCCTACCTCTAAAATTATTCCCAACCTGTTTTACTGTGCCAATAGTTTATAATAAATTCGACAAATATTACCATCCATTCGCTATACAGCAAAAAGTATTAAATCTGATGAAAATTAAGAAGATTTGTTACCATAAAACAACTATATCTATCCCCTTGTTCATGATGTCTCTAAGTACCTCTAAAAAATATTCCCAACCTGTTTTACTGTGCCAATAATTTATAATAAATTCGACAAATAATACCATCCATTCGCTATACAGCAAATAGTATAAAATCAGATAAAAATTAAGAAGTTTGTTACCATAAAACAACTATGTCACCTTGTTCATGATGTACCTAAGTACCTCTAAAAACATTCCCAACCTGTTTTACTGTGCCAATAATTTATAATAAATTCGACAAATATTACCATAATCCATTCGCTATACAGCAAATAGTATAAAATCAGATAAAAATTAAGAAGTTTGTTACCATAAAACAACTATGTCACCTTGTTCATGATGTACCTAAGTACCTCTAAAAATATTCCCAACCTGTTTTACTGTGCCAATAATTTATAATAAATTCGACAAATATTACCATAATCCATTCGCTATACAGCAAATAGTATAAAATCAGATAAAAATTAAGAAGGTTTGTTACCATAAAACAACTTTATCACCTTGTTCATGATGTACCTAAGTACCTCTAAAAATATTCCCAACCTGTTTTACTGTGCCAATAATTTATAATAAAGTCGACAAATATTACCATAATCCATTCGCTATACAGCAAATAGTATAAAATCAGATAAAAATTAAGAAGTTTGTTACCATAAAACAACTATGTCACCTTGTTCATGATGTACCTAAGTACCTCTAAAAACATTCCCAACCTGTTTTACTGTGCCAATAATTTATAATAAATTCGACAAATATTACCATAATCCATTCGCTATACAGCAAATAGTATAAAATCAGATAAAAATTAAGAAGTTTGTTACCATAAAACAACTATGTCACCTTGTTCATGATGTACCTAAGTACCTCTAAAAACATTCCCAACCTGTTTTACTGTGCCAATAATTTATAATAAATTCGACAAATATTACCATAATCCATTCGCTATACAGCAAATAGTATAAAATCAGATAAAAATTAAAAAGGTTTGTTACCATAAAACAACTATATCCCCTTGTTCATGATGTACCTAAGTACCTCTAAAAAGTATTCCCAACCTGTTTTACTGTGCCAATAAATTATAATAAATTCGACAAATATTACCATCCATTCGCTATACAGCAAAAAGTTTAAAATCTGATAAAAATTAAGAAGATTTGGTACCATTAAACAACTATATTCCCTTCTTCATGATGTACCTAAGTACCTCTAAAAAATATTCCCAACCTGTTTTACTGTGCCAATAAATTATAATAAATTCGACAAATATTACCATCCATTCGCTATACAGCAAAAAGTTTAAAATCTGATAAAAATTAAGAAGATTTGTTACCATTAAACAACTATATCCCCTTCTTCATGATGTACCTAAGTACCTCTAAAAAATATTCCCAACCTGTTTTACTGTGCCAATAAATTATAATAAATTCGACAAATATTACCATCCATTCGCTATACAGCAAAAAGTATTAAATCTGATGAAAATTAAGAAGGTTTGTTACCATAAAACAACTATATCCCCTTGTTCATGATGTACCTAAGTACCTCTAAAAAGTATTCCCAACCTGTTTTACTGTGCCAATAATGTATAATAAATTCGACAAATATTACCATAATCCATTCGCTATACAGCAAATAGTATAAAATCTGATAAAAATTAAGGTTTGTTACCATAAAACAAATTCATCACCTTGTTCATGATGTACCTAAGTAGGCCTACCTCTAAAATTATTCCCAACCTGTTTTACTGTGCCAATAGTTTATAATAAATTCGACAAATATTACCATCCATTCGCTATACAGCAAAAAGTATTAAATCTGATGAAAATTAAGAAGATTTGTTACCATAAAACAACTATATCTATCCCCTTGTTCATGATGTCTCTAAGTACCTCTAAAAAATATTCCCAACCTGTTTTACTGTGCCAATAATTTATAATAAATTCGACAAATAATACCATCCATTCGCTATACAGCAAATAGTATAAAATCAGATAAAAATTAAGAAGTTTGTTACCATAAAACAACTATATCACCTTGTTCATGATGTACCTAAGTACCTCTAAAAATATTCCCAACCTGTTTTACTGTGCCAATAATTTATAATAAATTCGACAAATAATACCATCCATTCGCTATACAGCAAATAGTATAAAATCAGATAAAAATTAAGAAGTTTGTTACCATAAAACAACTATGTCACCTTGTTCATGATGTACCTACGTACCTCTAAAAACATTCCCAACTTGTTTTACTGTGCCAATAATTTATAATAAATTCGACAAATATTACCATAATCCATTCGCTATACAGCAAATATTATAAAATCAGATACAAATTAAGAAGGTTTGTTACCATAAAACAACTATATCACCTTGTTCATGATGTACCTAAGTACCTCTAAAAATATTCCCAACCTGTTTATCTGTGCCAATAATTTATAATACATTCTACAAATAATACCATCCATTCGCTATACAGCAAATAGTATAAAATCAGATAAAAATTAAGAAGTTTGTTACCATAAAACAACTATATCACCTTGTTCATGATGTACCTAAGTACCTCTAAAAATATTCCCAACCTGTTTTACTGTGCCAATAATTTATAATAAATTCGACAAATAATACCATCCATTCGCTATACAGCAAATAGTATATAATCAGATAAAAATTAAGAAGTTTGTTACCATAAAACAACTATGTCACCTTGTTCATGATGTACCTAAGTACCTCTAAAAACATTCCCAACCTGTTTTACTGTGCCAATAATTTATAATAAATTCGACAAATATTACCATAATCCATTCGCTATACAGCAAATAGTATGAAATCAGATAAAAATTAAGAAGTTTGTTACCATAAAACAACTATATCACCTTGTTCATGATGTACCTAAGTACCTCTAAAAATATTCCCAACCTGTTTTACTGTGCCAATAATTTATAATAAATTCGACAAATAATACCATCCATTCGCTATACAGCAAATAGTATATAATCAGATAAAAATTAAGAAGTTTGTTACCATAAAACAACTATGTCACCTTGTTCATGATGTACCTAAGTACCTCTAAAAACATTCCCAACCTGTTTTACTGTGCCAATAATTTATAATAAATTCGACAAATATTACCATAATCCATTCGCTATACAGCAAATAGTATGAAATCAGATAAAAATTAAGAAGTTTGTTACCATAAAACAACTATATCCCCTTGTTCCTGATGTACCTAAGTACCTCTAAAAATATTCCCAACCTGTTTAACTGTGCCAATAATTTATAATAAATTCGACAAATATTACTATAATCCATTCGCTATACAGCAAATAGTATAAAATCAGATAAAAATTAAGAAGGTTTGTTACCATAAAACAACTTTATCACCTTGTTCATGATGTACCTAAGTACCTCTAAAAATATTCCCAACCTGTTTTACTGTGCCAATAATTTATAATAAATTCGACAAATAATACCATCCATTCGCTATACAGCAAATAGTATAAAATCAGATAAAAATTAAGAAGTTTGTTACCATAAAACAACTATGTCACCTTGTTCATGATGTACCTACGTACCTCTAAAAACATTCAAATTCGACAAATATTAACATAATCCATTCGCTATACAGCAAATAGTATGAAATCAGATAAAAATTAAGAAGTTTGTTACCATAAAACAACTATATCCCCTTGTTCCTGATGTACCTAAGTACCTCTAAAAATATTCCCAACCTGTTTAACTGTGCCAATAATTTATAATAAATTCGACAAATATTACCATAATCCATTCGCTATACAGCAAATAGTATAAAATCAGATAAAAATTAAGAAGGTTTGTTACCATAAAACAACTTTATCACCTTGTTCATGATGTACCTAAGTACCTCTAAAAATATTCCCAACCTGTTTTACTGTGCCAATAATTTATAATAAATTCGACAAATAATACCATCCATTCGCTATACAGCAAATAGTATATAATCAGATAAAAATTAAGAAGTTTGTTACCATAAAACAACTATGTCACCTTGTTCATGATGTACCTAAGTACCTCTAAAAACATTCCCAACCTGTTTTACTGTGCCAATAATTTATAATAAATTCGACAAATATTACCATAATCCATTCGCTATACAGCAAATAGTATAAAATCAGATAAAAATTAAGAAGGTTTGTTACCATAAAACAACTTTATCACCTTGTTCATGATGTACCTAAGTACCTCTAAAAATATTCCCAACCTGTTTTACTGTGCCAATAATTTATAATAAATTCGACAAATAATACCATCCATTCGCTATACAGCAAATAGTATAAAATCAGATAAAAATTAAGAAGTTTGTTACCATAAAACAACTATGTCACCTTGTTCATGATGTACCTAAGTACCTCTAAAAACATTCCCAACCTGTTTTACTGTGCCAATAATTTATAATAAATTCGACAAATATTACCATAATCCATTCGCTATACAGCAAATAGTATAAAATCAGATAAAAATTAAAAAGGTTTGTTACCATAAAACAACTATATCCCCTTGTTCATGATGTACCTAAGTACCTCTAAAAAGTATTCCCAACCTGTTTTACTGTGCCAATAAATTATAATAAATTCGACAAATATTACCATCCATTCGCTATACAGCAAAAAGTTTAAAATCTGATAAAAATTAAGAAGATTTGGTACCATTAAACAACTATATTCCCTTCTTCATGATGTACCTAAGTACCTCTAAAAAATATTCCCAACCTGTTTTACTGTGCCAATAAATTATAATAAATTCGACAAATATTACCATCCATTCGCTATACAGCAAAAAGTTTAAAATCTGATAAAAATTAAGAAGATTTGTTACCATTAAACAACTATATCCCCTTCTTCATGATGTACCTAAGTACCTCTAAAAAATATTCCCAACCTGTTTTACTGTGCCAATAAATTATAATAAATTCGACAAATATTACCATCCATTCGCTATACAGCAAAAAGTATTAAATCTGATGAAAATTAAGAAGGTTTGTTACCATAAAACAACTATATCCCCTTGTTCATGATGTACCTAAGTACCTCTAAAAAGTATTCCCAACCTGTTTTACTGTGCCAATAATGTATAATAAATTCGACAAATATTACCATAATCCATTCGCTATACAGCAAATAGTATAAAATCTGATAAAAATTAAGGTTTGTTACCATAAAACAAATTCATCACCTTGTTCATGATGTACCTAAGTAGGCCTACCTCTAAAATTATTCCCAACCTGTTTTACTGTGCCAATAGTTTATAATAAATTCGACAAATATTACCATCCATTCGCTATACAGCAAAAAGTATTAAATCTGATGAAAATTAAGAAGATTTGTTACCATAAAACAACTACATCTATCCCCTTGTTCATGATGTCTCTAAGTACCTCTAAAAAATATTCCCAACCTGTTTTACTGTGCCAATAATTTATAATAAATTCGACAAATAATACCATCCATTCGCTATACAGCAAATAGTATAAAATCAGATAAAAATTAAGAAGTTTGTTACCATAAAACAACTATGTCACCTTGTTCATGATGTACCTAAGTACCTCTAAAAACATTCCCAACCTGTTTTACTGTGCCAATAATTTATAATAAATTCGACAAATATTACCATAATCCATTCGCTATACAGCAAATAGTATAAAATCAGATAAAAATTAAGAAGTTTGTTACCATAAAACAACTATGTCACCTTGTTCATGATGTACCTAAGTACCTCTAAAAACATTCCCAACCTGTTTTACTGTGCCAATAATTTATAATAAATTCGACAAATATTACCATAATCCATTCGCTATACAGCAAATAGTATAAAATCAGATAAAAATTAAGAAGGTTTGTTACCATAAAACAACTTTATCACCTTGTTCATGATGTACCTAAGTACCTCTAAAAATATTCCCAACCTGTTTTACTGTGCCAATAATTTATAATAAATTCGACAAATATTACCATAATCCATTCGCTATACAGCAAATAGTATAAAATCAGATAAAAATTAAGAAGGTTTGTTACCATAAAACAACTTTATCACCTTGTTCATGATGTACCTAAGTACCTCTAAAAATATTCCCAACCTGTTTTACTGTGCCAATAATTTATAATAAATTCGACAAATATTACCATAATCCATTCGCTATACAGCAAATAGTATAAAATCAGATAAAAATTAAGAAGTTTGTTACCATAAAACAACTATGTCACCTTGTTCATGATGTACCTAAGTACCTCTAAAAACATTCCCAACTTGTTTTACTGTGCCAATAATTTATAATAAATTCGACAAATATTACCATAATCCATTCGCTATACAGCAAATAGTATAAAATCAGATAAAAATTAAGAAGGTTTGTTACCATAAAACAACTATATCACCTTGTTCATGATGTACCTAAGTACCTCTAAAAATATTCCCAACCTGTTTATCTGTGCCAATAATTTATAATACATTCTACAAATAATACCATCCATTCGCTATACAGCAAATAGTATAAAATCAGATAAAAATTAAGAAGTTTGTTACCATAAAACAACTATATCACCTTGTTCATGATGTACCTAAGTACCTCTAAAAATATTCCCAACCTGTTTTACTGTGCCAATAATTTATAATAAATTCGACAAATAATACCATCCATTCGCTATACAGCAAATAGTATATAATCAGATAAAAATTAAGAAGTTTGTTACCATAAAACAACTATGTCACCTTGTTCATGATGTACCTAAGTACCTCTAAAAACATTCCCAACCTGTTTTACTGTGCCAATAATTTATAATAAATTCGACAAATATTACCATAATCCATTCGCTATACAGCAAATAGTATGAAATCAGATAAAAATTCAGAAGTTTGTTACCATAAAACAACTATATCACCTTGTTCATGATGTACCTAAGTACCTCTAAAAATATTCCCAACCTGTTTTACTGTGCCAATAATTTATAATAAATTCGACAAATAATACCATCCATTCGCTATACAGCAAATAGTATATAATCAGATAAAAATTAAGAAGTTTGTTACCATAAAACAACTGTCACCTTGTTCATGATGTACCTAAGTACCTCTAAAAACATTCCCAACCTGTTTTACTGTGCCAATAATTTATAATAAATTCGACAAATATTACCATAATCCATTCGCTATACAGCAAATAGTATGAAATCAGATAAAAATTAAGAAGTTTGTTACCATAAAACAACTATATCCCCTTGTTCCTGATGTACCTAAGTACCTCTAAAAATATTCCCAACCTGTTTAACTGTGCCAATAATTTATAATAAATTCGACAAATATTACTATAATCCATTCGCTATACAGCAAATAGTATAAAATCAGATAAAAATTAAGAAGGTTTGTTACCATAAAACAACTTTATCACCTTGTTCATGATGTACCTAAGTACCTCTAAAAATATTCCCAACCTGTTTTACTGTGCCAATAATTTATAATAAATTCGACAAATAATACCATCCATTCGCTATACAGCAAATAGTATAAAATCAGATAAAAATTAAGAAGTTTGTTACCATAAAACAACTATGTCACCTTGTTCATGATGTACCTACGTACCTCTAAAAACATTCCCAACTTGTTTTACTGTGCCAATAATTTATAATAAATTCGACAAATATTACCATAATCCATTCGCTATACAGCAAATAGTATAAAATCAGATACAAATTAAGAAGGTTTGTTACCATAAAACAACTATATCACCTTGTTCATGATGTACCTAAGTACCTCTAAAAATATTCCCAACCTGTTTATCTGTGCCAATAATTTATAATACATTCTACAAATAATACCATCCATTCGCTATACAGCAAATAGTATAAAATCAGATAAAAATTAAGAAGTTTGTTACCATAAAACAACTATATCACCTTGTTCATGATGTACCTAAGTACCTCTAAAAATATTCCCAACCTGTTTTACTGTGCCAATAATTTATAATAAATTCGACAAATAATACCATCCATTCGCTATACAGCAAATAGTATATAATCAGATAAAAATTAAGAAGTTTGTTACCATAAAACAACTATGTCACCTTGTTCATGATGTACCTAAGTACCTCTAAAAACATTCCCAACCTGTTTTACTGTGCCAATAATTTATAATAAATTCGACAAATATTACCATAATCCATTCGCTATACAGCAAATAGTATGAAATCAGATAAAAATTAAGAAGTTTGTTACCATAAAACAACTATATCACCTTGTTCATGATGTACCTAAGTACCTCTAAAAATATTCCCAACCTGTTTTACTGTGCCAATAATTTATAATAAATTCGACAAATAATACCATCCATTCGCTATACAGCAAATAGTATATAATCAGATAAAAATTAAGAAGTTTGTTACCATAAAACAACTATGTCACCTTGTTCATGATGTACCTAAGTACCTCTAAAAACATTCCCAACCTGTTTTACTGTGCCAATAATTTATAATAAATTCGACAAATATTACCATAATCCATTCGCTATACAGCAAATAGTATGAAATCAGATAAAAATTAAGAAGTTTGTTACCATAAAACAACTATATCCCCTTGTTCCTGATGTACCTAAGTACCTCTAAAAATATTCCCAACCTGTTTAACTGTGCCAATAATTTATAATAAATTCGACAAATATTACTATAATCCATTCGCTATACAGCAAATAGTATAAAATCAGATAAAAATTAAGAAGGTTTGTTACCATAAAACAACTTTATCACCTTGTTCATGATGTACCTAAGTACCTCTAAAAATATTCCCAACCTGTTTTACTGTGCCAATAATTTATAATAAATTCGACAAATAATACCATCCATTCGCTATACAGCAAATAGTATAAAATCAGATAAAAATTAAGAAGTTTGTTACCATAAAACAACTATGTCACCTTGTTCATGATGTACCTACGTACCTCTAAAAACATTCAAATTCGACAAATATTAACATAATCCATTCGCTATACAGCAAATAGTATGAAATCAGATAAAAATTAAGAAGTTTGTTACCATAAAACAACTATATCCCCTTGTTCATGATGTACCTAAGTACCTCTAAAAATATTCCCAACCTGTTTAACTGTGCCAATAATTTATAATAAATTCGACAAATATTACCATAATCCATTCGCTATACAGCAAATAGTATAAAATCAGATAAAAATTAAGAAGGTTTGTTACCATAAAACAACTTTATCACCTTGTTCATGATGTACCTAAGTACCTCTAAAAATATTCCCAACCTGTTTTACTGTGCCAATAATTTATAATAAATTCGACAAATAATACCATCCATTCGCTATACAGCAAATAGTATATAATCAGATAAAAATTAAGAAGTTTGTTACCATAAAACAACTATGTCACCTTGTTCATGATGTACCTACGTACCTCTAAAAACATTCCCAACTTGTTTTACTGTGCCAATAATTTATAATAAATTCGACAAATATTACCATAATCCATTCGCTATACAGCAAATAGTATAAAATCAGATACAAATTAAGAAGGTTTGTTACCATAAAACAACTATATCACCTTGTTCATGATGTACCTAAGTACCTCTAAAAATATTCCCAACCTGTTTATCTGTGCCAATAATTTATAATACATTCTACAAATAATACCATCCATTCGCTATACAGCAAATAGTATAAAATCAGATAAAAATTAAGAAGTTTGTTACCATAAAACAACTATATCACCTTGTTCATGATGTACCTAAGTACCTCTAAAAATATTCCCAACCTGTTTTACTGTGCCAATAATTTATAATAAATTCGACAAATAATACCATCCATTCGCTATACAGCAAATAGTATATAATCAGATAAAAATTAAGAAGTTTGTTACCATAAAACAACTATGTCACCTTGTTCATGATGTACCTAAGTACCTCTAAAAACATTCCCAACCTGTTTTACTGTGCCAATAATTTATAATAAATTCGACAAATATTACCATAATCCATTCGCTATACAGCAAATAGTATGAAATCAGATAAAAATTAAGAAGTTTGTTACCATAAAACAACTATATCACCTTGTTCATGATGTACCTAAGTACCTCTAAAAATATTCCCAACCTGTTTTACTGTGCCAATAATTTATAATAAATTCGACAAATAATACCATCCATTCGCTATACAGCAAATAGTATATAATCAGATAAAAATTAAGAAGTTTGTTACCATAAAACAACTATGTCACCTTGTTCATGATGTACCTAAGTACCTCTAAAAACATTCCCAACCTGTTTTACTGTGCCAATAATTTATAATAAATTCGACAAATATTACCATAATCCATTCGCTATACAGCAAATAGTATGAAATCAGATAAAAATTAAGAAGTTTGTTACCATAAAACAACTATATCCCCTTGTTCCTGATGTACCTAAGTACCTCTAAAAATATTCCCAACCTGTTTAACTGTGCCAATAATTTATAATAAATTCGACAAATATTACTATAATCCATTCGCTATACAGCAAATAGTATAAAATCAGATAAAAATTAAGAAGGTTTGTTACCATAAAACAACTTTATCACCTTGTTCATGATGTACCTAAGTACCTCTAAAAATATTCCCAACCTGTTTTACTGTGCCAATAATTTATAATAAATTCGACAAATAATACCATCCATTCGCTATACAGCAAATAGTATAAAATCAGATAAAAATTAAGAAGTTTGTTACCATAAAACAACTATGTCACCTTGTTCATGATGTACCTACGTACCTCTAAAAACATTCAAATTCGACAAATATTAACATAATCCATTCGCTATACAGCAAATAGTATGAAATCAGATAAAAATTAAGAAGTTTGTTACCATAAAACAACTATATCCCCTTGTTCATGATGTACCTAAGTACCTCTAAAAATATTCCCAACCTGTTTAACTGTGCCAATAATTTATAATAAATTCGACAAATATTACCATAATCCATTCGCTATACAGCAAATAGTATAAAATCAGATAAAAATTAAGAAGGTTTGTTACCATAAAACAACTTTATCACCTTGTTCATGATGTACCTAAGTACCTCTAAAAATATTCCCAACCTGTTTTACTGTGCCAATAATTTATAATAAATTCGACAAATAATACCATCCATTCGCTATACAGCAAATAGTATATAATCAGATAAAAATTAAGAAGTTTGTTACCATAAAACAACTATGTCACCTTGTTCATGATGTACCTAAGTACCTCTAAAAACATTCCCAACCTGTTTTACTGTGCCAATAATTTATAATAAATTCGACAAATATTACCATAATCCATTCGCTATACAGCAAATAGTATAAAATCAGATAAAAATTAAGAAGTTTGTTACCATAAAACAACTATGTCACCTTGTTCATGATGTACCTAAGTACCTCTAAAAACATTCCCAACCTGTTTTACTGTGCCAATAATTTATAATAAATTCGACAAATATTACCATAATCCATTCGCTATACAGCAAATAGTATAAAATCAGATAAAAATTAAAAAGGTTTGTTACCATAAAACAACTATATCCCCTTGTTCATGATGTACCTAAGTACCTCTAAAAAGTATTCCCAACCTGTTTTACTGTGCCAATAAATTATAATAAATTCGACAAATATTACCATCCATTCGCTATACAGCAAAAAGTTTAAAATCTGATAAAAATTAAGAAGATTTGGTACCATTAAACAACTATATTCCCTTCTTCATGATGTACCTAAGTACCTCTAAAAAATATTCCCAACCTGTTTTACTGTGCCAATAAATTATAATAAATTCGACAAATATTACCATCCATTCGCTATACAGCAAAAAGTTTAAAATCTGATAAAAATTAAGAAGATTTGTTACCATTAAACAACTATATCCCCTTCTTCATGATGTACCTAAGTACCTCTAAAAAATATTCCCAACCTGTTTTACTGTGCCAATAAATTATAATAAATTCGACAAATATTACCATCCATTCGCTATACAGCAAAAAGTATTAAATCTGATGAAAATTAAGAAGTTTGTTACCATAAAAAAACTATATCACCTTGTTCATGATGTCTCTAAGTACCTCTAAAAAATATTCCCAACCTGTTTTACTGTGCCAATAATTTATAATAAATTCGACAAATAATACCATCCATTCGCTATAGTAATATTTGTCGAATTTATTATAAATTATTGGCACAGTAAAACAGGTTGGGAATATTTTTAGAGGTACTTAGGTACATCATGAACAAGGTGATATAGTTGTTTTATGGTAACAAACCTTCTTAATTTTTATCTGATTTTATACTATTTGCTGTATAGCGAATGGATTATGGTAATATTTGTAGAATTTATTATAAATTATTGGCACAGTTAAACAAGTTGGGAATATTTTTAGAGTTACTTAGGTACATCATGAACAAGGTGATATAGTTGTTTTATAGTAACAAACCTTCCTAATTTTTATCTGATTTTATACTATTTGCTGTATAGCGAATGGATTATGGTAATATTTGTCGAATTTAATATAAATTATTGGCACTGTAAAACAGGTTGGGAATATTTTTAGAGGTACTTAGGTACATCATGAACAAGGTGATATAGTTGTTTTATGGTAACAAACTTCTTAATTTTTATCTGATTTTATACTATTTGCTGTATAGCGGATGGATTATGTTAATATTTGTAGAATTTATTATAAATTATTGGCACAGTTAAACAGGTTGGGAATATTTTTAGAGGTACTTAGGTACATCATGAACAAGGTGATATAGTTGTTTTATGGTAACAAACCTTCTTAATTTTTATCTGATTTTATACTATTTGCTGTATAGCGAATGGATTATGGTAATATTTGTCGAATTTATTATAAATTATTGTCACTGTAAAACAGGTTGGGAATATTTTTAGAGGTACTTAGGTACATCATGAACAAGGGGATATAGTTGTTTTATGGTAACAAACCTTCTTAATTTTTATCTGATTTTATACTATTTGCTGTATAGCGAATGGATTATGGTAATATTTGTCGAATTTATTATAAATTATTGGCACAGTAAAACAGGTTGGGAATATTTTTAGAGGTACAGTCGTTGTACCTTGAAAGTGCTGGTGGTGGTACCACAATGGCAGTTTGGTGGTACCACCTAATTTTCTATTCTATAGCTCCACCACTAGGTGGTGGCAGAGAGCAACTAATGCCCAGACCCAGGCAGTTTCAGTCAACAAATAGACAATTGAAAAAAAAAAAAAAAAGTTAGTTAGCTGTTTTTTCTTCTTTTTTAAAAGAAAAAGAAAGTGTTGCTTTATACACAACTGTGTTTATAATATTTAACAACAATAAACCCACTAAACAATGTTAGACAAAATAAATACAAAAACATATTCATAATTTATCTTTTGAGGCAGAAATAAGCTTGGGTTGTTTATCCCTTTAAAATTATTCAAGGGGTAGCTTGAGTGAGCAATAATATTTTAATATCATGGATATTTTTAATTAAGTTTAAAATATAACTCTCTGTGGAAACAAGTCCCCAGTACCCAAGGAACAAAATCAAACCAATCAAATCTTTCAGTTGTAATCATTTTTTGGCAGTTGTAAATCTGCATTTTATGAAGCCACAAAAGATAGGCCTATATTTAAACGTGGTAAAACATTGGAGCTTTAGCAATGGACAACATTTTAGTGGCTAATGCAAGGATTGAACCCCCAACCCTTGACACACAAGTCTGACTCTCAGCCCACTAGACTACCTTCAGCCTGTTGATGAGAGAACATTGTGTTGCCTAGAGTTAGTTCGCCTGCTACAGTGAGTTTGAGATGCATTATTATAATAACTATAATGTCAAACTAATTGTGTGGAAAGTCGTATATAATGCATGTTATTGAACCGTTTACAATTCTCTCTGCTAACAAATGTGAATGGAACTCATTAGACAACCTGTAGTATCCTGACAAATCATGTGTGTGTGTTAAAGTAATGTGTTCTTCATTTTGAGGTAGAAATAAGCTTTCAATCAACAGATAGAAGCTTGTTGACAAGTGAAAAGAAAACTACTTGTAATGCTAATGAGTGACTGTAATACAGTAGGCTCATGTACTTTAAGTATTTTGAGGCCAACACTTTCAAACTAAAAGATTTGAAAAGTAAAAGTAAAAGATTTGAATACTTTCTACACCACTGGTGGTGAAGGGTATACAAATATGACCCTTTGTTTGAGCGGGATCTTGGTTGAACATGTAGACCACTTCAGTGCCTAAAGCTGGGATCATACTCGGAACCTCTGGCCATCGTGTGTGTGTGTTGGGGAGGGGGGCACAAAACTCCTGGGCTACACAATAAAACAATCTTTTAATGTATCTGAGTGTAGCCTAACAGATATTATCAAATGGATCAACTATAGTAGAGTCCGGTGCAAGTCTCTGACATTTGACACTCCCGGTCAAGAGTCCATTGTAATGGCCTAAAGTCTGTGGCCATGAGGCTAACAAAAGCAAGGTGTTAAACCAGTAATTTAGCATATCATTGACTCTGAGCATCCTGAGTTAGAACATGTATCCCCGGTGTTCATTTAACTGTTTCTTAACTTGTCTTTAGTTCCTAACTATTTATTTTTCTGTTAAGTGGAAAATATATTTTTCATACTATTATTAAGAACTCTACATATTTGTTCCTCATCTATTCAGACTTTCCAAGGAGTCTCAGATAAAGGGAGAGATGTTAGCCTACTGCATTACAGTGGTGTATAGTCATCTGCTGGTCTTGTAAGAGGGCTTGTAAGTGGGAGTTTGGGGTTCCATTCCGGCTAGGGGGGCTAACACTATCCAATATCTTGTGTGTTTGCTTTGTCTAAATAACATTGTTTATTGTAATAAACCGTTTTTTATAAAGAAACAAACTCTTCAGTCCCCATGTACTCAAGGAACACCGTACAGGGAAAAAAATCAATACAATAATTGTAATTGTAATTGTAATCACTTTTTGTAAACCTGCATTTTATGGAGACTGAAGATTGCCACTTTAAAGACGGTAAATTAAAAGGATAAGCTCAGGAAAGCCCAATGCTGTTTTACATTGAGATCCTTGTTTAACTCATACAACATTGAATGACAGATAGCCTAACCTAGCTGCTTAAGCTAGGTTCATTGTTAGCAGTTTCGAGTGTTTTTTCAAAGCTGTTGGCCTTCAGTAGGGTGTTCCACATTTTAGTGGTAGAGCAGGATAACAAATTTGACCCTTTGTTGTTGTTTGCTTGCTCTAACATTGTTTAGTGTAATAAACATAGTTGTTTATAAAGAGGCAATCTCTTTAGAAATCATCCTGACTAATTTTATTTAAACGGTGTCTCTCAGTTTCTGCATTTTGTGCGCAGTGGGTGCAAAGTCTGTTTTCTCTAGAGAGCCAGGTATGCCCATGGCAGCCTTTCTCAATCGCAAGATTAGTGCTCACTCGTACCTAGTTAATAGATGTCTTTTGCTTTGGGTCTCTCCTACTCCCCAACCCCCCATGTGAGACAGTTACAGCAACTTTGCCTCCTTAGAACGGGGGTCGACTCCAGGCCCCAGCTCAGAGCCAAACAGGTTTGGCCACTGTTTGTTTTTTTTCATTCATACCAGCAGTGCAGCTGTAGCTATATGGCTAGTAGTTGTGTGACCTCTGTTGAAGTAGCGATCTGTAAATTCAACACAGTTTGTAGACTAAAATGCAGATTAGCTTATTACTAAAAAGAAAGAAAAAAAAAAAAAAACGTTTTTGAGGCCTTTTTTTAAAAGTAACATTTCAATGAAATGCCTTATAAACAATAAAACAAACAATAAACAATCAAATGCATTTCCATATAATTAGTGTGAAAATATAATTATTATAATGCACAACAACTTAGCAGACTTTGGATGACATGCAAATGAGTAGTTTAGTACCGCCAATTCTCTGTAGCAGGGGCTCAGGGAGCAATAGGGATCTTGCTCACGGACACATCAATTACTAGCAGGCTTGGCCGGGAATCGAACCTGGGACAAACAGGAGCTTAGGCTCTCTAGGCATTCTCACTAACCACTAAGCTACAGCTGTCTAGGCCAGGATATAGATTTGTTAGTCAGGAGATCAGGGTTTGATTGTTCCTTTAGCCTCTAAAATGCTGTCCATTCAAACTGTTTCCAATGTTTTTATTTAAACCGTATTTTTCTAATTGTTGACTGAATATTTTATGTACTATTATTATTATTATTATAATTATTATTATTCCTGTCATGGGTCGTGAGGAAATTAGAATTCATTAGCATACTTATTATTACAAATCTAGTTGAGTTCTAGGCGCATCTAGTTTTTCATTTGTCAAATGTTTTTAAGTATAATAAACACAGTTGTGTATAAAGCAACAATTGCATTTCAATTCAACCTGAACTCTGCATTGTCAACAATCACAATGAATCTGTTCACCCTTGCCATGTTGCCAACACTGTAATGTAGGGTTCATGGACTCACATGTGCCTCCCTGTGGCAGATCAGCCACATTACATGCTGTAACACCTCTAAAAAAGGTGGTACCACATTTACTCAGCGGCACTACAGTGGTGCCACAGAGGCAGCCAACTGGTGACACTGCCAATCTTAACTGCTAACCACTGTACTTAGGTACATCATGAACAAGGGGATATAGTTGTTTTATGGTAACAAACTTCTTAATTTTTATCTGATTTTATACTATTTGCTGTATAGCGAATGGATTATGGTATATTTGTCGAATTTATTATAAATTATTGGCACAGTAAAACAGGTTGGGAATATTTTTAGAGGTACTTAGGTACATCATGAACAAGGTGATATAGTTGTTTTATGGTAACAAACTTCTTAATTTTTATCTGATTTTATACTATTTGCTGTATAGCGGATGGATTATGTTAATATTTGTAGAATTTATTATAAATTATTGGCACAGTTAAACAGGTTGGGAATATTTTTAGAGGTACTTAGGTACATCATGAACAAGGTGATATAGTTGTTTTATGGTAACAAACCTTAAGTTTTATCTGATTTTATACTATTTGCTGTATAGCGAATGGATTATGGTAATATTTGTAGAATTTATTATAAATTATTGGCACAGTAAAACAGGTTGGGAATATTTTTAGAGGTACTTAGGTACATCATGAACAAGGGGATGTAGTTGTTTTATGGTAACAAATCTTCTTAATTTTTATCAGATTTTATACTGTTTGCTGTATAGCGAATGGATTATGGTAATATTTTTTGAATTTATTATAAATTATTGGCACAGTAAAACAGGTTGGGAATATTTTTTAGAGGTACTTAGAGACATCATGAACAAGGTGATATAGTTTTTTTATGGTAACAAACTTCTTAATTTTTATCTGATTTTATACTATTTGCTGTATAGCGGATGGATTATGTTAATATTTGTAGAATTTATTATAAATTATTGGCACAGTTAAACAGGTTGGGAATATTTTTAGAGGTACTTAGGTACATCAGGAACAAGGGGATATAGTTGTTTTATGGTAACAAACTTCTTAATTTTTATCTGATTTTATACTATTTGCTGTATAGCGAATGGATTATGGTAATATTTGTCGAATTTATTATAAATTATTGGCACAGTAAAACAGGTTGGGAATATTTTTAGAGGTACTTAGGTACATCATGAACAAGGGGATATAATTGTTTTATGGTAACAAACTTCTTAATTTTTATCTGATTTTATACTATTTGCTGTATAGCAGATGGATTATGTTAATATTTGTAGAATTTATTATAAATTATTGGCACAGTTAAACAGGTTGGGAATATTTTTAGAGGTACTTAGGTACATCATGAACAAGGTGATATAGTTGTTTTATGGTAACAAACCTTCTTAATTTTTATCTGATTTTATACTATTTGCTGTATAGCGAATGGATTATGGTAATATTTGTCGAATTTATTATAAATTATTGGCACTGTAAAACAGGTTGGGAATATTTTTAGAGGTACTTAGGTACATCATGAACAAGGGGATATAGTTGTTTTATGGTAACAAACTTCTTAATTTTTATCTGATTTTATACTATTTGCTGTATAGCGAATGGATTATGGTAATATTTGTCGAATTTATTATAAATTATTGGCACTGTAAAACAGGTTGGGAATATTTTTAGAGGTACTTAGGTACATCATGAACAAGGTGATATAGTTGTTTTATGGTAACAAACTTCCTAATTTTTATCTGATTTTATACTATTTGCTGTATAGCGGATGGATTATGTTAATATTTGTAGAATTTATTATAAATTATTGGCACAGTTAAACAGGTTGGGAATATTTTTAGAGGTACTTAGGTACATCATGAACAAGGTGATATAGTTGTTTTATGGTAACAAACCTTAATTTTTATCTGATTTTATACTATTTGCTGTATAGCGAATGGATTATGGTAATATTTGTCGAATTTATTATAAATTATTGGCACAGTAAAACAGGTTGGGAATATTTTTAGAGGTACTTAGGTACATCATTAACAAGGTGATATAGTTGTTTTATGGTAACAAACTTCTTAATTTTTATCTGATTTTATACTATTTGCTGTATAGCGGATGGATTATGTTAATATTTGTAGAATTTATTATAAATTATTGGCACAGTTAAACAGGTTGGGAATATTTTTAGAGGTACTTAGGTACATCATGAACAAGGTGATATAGTTGTTTTATGGTAACAAACCTTCTTAATTTTTATCTGATTTTATACTATTTGCTGTATAGCGAATGGATTATGGTAATATTTGTCGAATTTATTATAAATTATTGGCACTGTAAAACAGGTTGGGAATATTTTTAGAGGTACTTAGGTACATCATGAACAAGGTGATATAGTTGTTTTATGGTAACAAACTTCTCAATTTTTATCTGATTTTATACTATTTGCTGTATAGCGGATGGATTATGTTAATATTTGTAGAATTTATTATAAATTATTGGCACAGTAAAACAGGTTGGGAATATTTTTAGAGGTACTTAGGTACATCATGAACAAGGGGATATAGTTGTTTTATGTGTGATAAGTGGGACAGGTGAGGGCAAGGGCAGTCCCACAGTAATCAGTGGGATTGGTACCTGGTGTGTGCAATGGCACCACACCTTTCAAAATGGCACCTGGACAGGCAGAGTGAGACTGCATTTGTCCAGGTTGTCTGCATGTTCTTGCTTCACGCTGCTGGCGGCGTGTTGCCCTGTTTGTGCTCGTGGCATAGGCCTAATGGTAAGCTTTTGCTAATGATGTAGTACTCTCTGGTTAGTTTGATTTTACGTAGACATCCTCAAAGTTACTTATATGTATATGTTTTTGTTAGATGTGTGATGAGCAGACTAGAGCCATTCCTGGGTCTGTGTGCGTGGTTACATGCTGGGAGGTACGCATGTCTGTTAATATCGCGACATAGCACAACTGTTTAACGAATGAAATGAATTAGTTCTCACAATGCCTCTGTATCCCGCAGACGGTGCAGTGCGTGCAGCGACGCAAACGTTTAACATTCAGTCTGGGATTCCCTGACCGTCTGTCTGGGTATGTTTCAATGTTTGGGACTAAACTTTGTAAAGTACACTGACTTCAGTTTGCTGGTAATTGTATTGTTTGATGTCAAGTTGCATGCAGAATCTGATTCTGGGTACAGCTAGACATCAGCAAACTCACAGCTCACTCGTGAGACTAACTCAGTATTTGCTTGTTTCATTACAGAGTGCCTTTATGTCAGACCGCTGTTCTTTTAACCTTTGTTTTTGTAGTGTGTTTTTTATCTATGCTGCTACCTTGAGTATAAATGGGTATATGGTATTTAGTCACCACTATTGTCACGCATCCAAGAATCAAGTGATCTTAAACTAGTACAGCTAATAAGGCAGAAATAAGTTGGGGCTTGCAGAGCTACTCCAAGGGTTTGCTGTGCTGTGTAGTAGAGTGCATTTTGGCCTTTTTTTTCGTTTTACTAATTTTGCTGTGTTTTACTATATTTTGCTGTGTGTTAAGTGCGGGGCTACCCACTCCCCTTTCAGAGTACTCACAGCAGCTACCCAGCAGTATTCTGGCCATTTAGTGGCGCTGTTTGGTTCACCAGCCATTGGATGCAAATATTAGTGGTTATCCTAAATTATATTATCTGATCCCATTCTGTGGTTCAACTATTGCTTGATGTCGTAATAGTGGTGTTTTGAACGTATCTGAAATGCATTGTACAATTCTCCTAAACTGTTAATAAATTTAACGTTTTTGCCAACCTTTGGTTATTATTCACTCAAACTGAATACTTACCTTTAAACTCGGGTCTCTCACCCAGTAATTGAGAGTGGCGTTGTCATATACATGTACAGGAGTGCTTAGCGCCTCCACCTGGTTACAATTGGCGTTGTCGGCAGGATTGATTTGGTTGGTTGGAGAATTGTGCATTGTATAGCAGTAGCAGCATAGTTGGGTTTTATTTTTGGTTTTTAAAGAACAGCGGTTGGCAGTGGAGACGGCTCCCTCAGTGGATGGAGAGCATGCTGTGCCACATGGCTGTCTAGTGGCCCTCCCCTGAACTGCAGCAACCATGGAAGAAGTGCTCCAGAGGCTATGGGAGGAGATGGCACTGCTGCAAGTCAAAAATCAAAGACAGTCAGGTCATGGTCAAACTGAGACTGTCATGCGTTTACACCCCCACAGAGAAGAGAAGTGGGGGAAAGAGATTTTAAGTGTTTGGGATATTGATGCTTTTGGGATCTGATTACATTTAGTGACTGTCAATGGAGTGGTTCTGTCCTAGAGTGATTGTGGAGCCAAGCAGCTGGGACAAGGGGGATGAGCGGCGTCATAGCCACACTCCTTTGGGCCCGGATCGACTGGACCCGCTGCTGTGTAACGTGTCAGGTTGGCTGGTGTCGCAGCCGACAGAATGACTGAGGAGTCGAAGGTCCCTTCCTTGGGAAGCGGGGTGAGCGGCATCATAGCCACACTCCTTTGGGCCCGGATCGACTGGCCTTGGTGGGTCCTGTGCTGCGTAACTTGTCAGGTTGGATGGTGTCACAGCTGCCGGACTCAGTGATTGTACTGCGGAAGGCCTGAGGTGGACTGAGAGCCCAAGTAACGTTCCTCCATGTGGAATCCCTAAGCATCAATTCAATCAATGTTAAACTAAAGTGGGAAACTATATATTTTATGGATGTAGAGTGAGTGGGATGCATTATTTGAATGTTTTGCTGTCTTTAATGCTGTCCAGAAAATTCTCAACAGTGATAGCCCTTACTGTGCCGGCACCCAGACTGATGAGTGAGCCCTGACTGGAAGGGCAGAGATGACCAGTGTATGGACTGACCTACACATGGTTTAATATTGGTTTGACATCGTCGGGGCGCCGATGCATTTTGGGAGGGGCGAATGTGATAAGTGGGACAGGTGAGGGCAAGGGCAGTCCCACAGTAATCAGTGGGATTGGTACCTGGTGTGTGCAATGGCACCACACCTTTCAAAATGACACCTGGACAGGCAGAGTGAGACTGCATTTGTCCAGGTTGTCTGCATGTTCTTGCTTCACGCTGCTGGCGGCGTGTTGCCCTGTTTGTGCTCGTGGCATAGGCCTAATGGTAAGCTTTTGCTAATGATGTAGTACTCTCTGGTTAGTTTGATTTTACGTAGACATCCTCAAAGTTACTTATATGTATATGTTTTTGTTAGATGTGTGATGAGCAGACTAGAGCCATTCCTGGGTCTGTGTGCGTGGTTACATGCTGGGAGGTACGCATGTCTGTTAATATCGCGACATAGCACAACTGTTTAACGAATGAAATGAATTAGTTCTCACAATGCCTCTGTATCCCGCAGACGGTGCAGTGCGTGCAACGACGCAAACGTTGAACATTCAGTCTGGGATTCCCTGACCGTCTGTCTGGGTATGTTTCAATGTTTGGGACTAAACTTTGTAAAGTACACTGACTTCAGTTTGCTGGTAATTGTATTGTTTGATGTCAAGTTGCATGCAGAATCTGATTCTGGGTACAGCTAGACATCAGCAAACTCACAGCTCACTCGTGAGACTAACTCAGTATTTGCTTGTTTCATTACAGAGTGCCTTTATGTCAGACCGCTGTTCTTTTAACCTTTGTTTTTGTAGTGTGTTTTTTATCTATGCTGCTACCTTGAGTATAAATGGGTATATGGTATTTAGTCACCACTATTGTCACGCATCCAAGAATCAAGTGATCTTAAACTAGTACAGCTAATATGGCAGAAATAAGTTGGGGCTTGCAGAGCTACTCCAAGGGTTTGCTGTGCTGTGTAGTAGAGTGCATTTTGGCCTTTTTTTCGTTTTACTAATTTTGCTGTGTTTTACTATATTTTGCTGTGTGTTAACAGTTTGACTGCCACGGGAGGTATATACCGCCCGTCACTTCCTGCGCAATCTTGCCAATTAAAAAGTTAGGAGGTATATACCGCCCGACCCTTTTTTTTCATATTACAGTAGTACAGTGTTGGATCTATGCGGTAACCAAGATACAGCCCTTTTGGACGATGGGACGGTTGTCATGCATGACAATTCAGTGGTGTCAGTTCAGAACAAGCTAAGGTATGGCAACATGACTGGTGTCTGGTGAAGACACCAGTCATGTTGCCATACCTTAGCAACAGGCACGATGAAAAGTACATTTTTATTATTTCCCCCTGTCAAGGTATGGCAGCTGCATACCCCTGCCATACCCAATTGACGCCCCTGCATGACATCACACGCTCATGTTACCAAATTCAAGCATGCTGATTGGCCGGTTCCCCCCAGACACAAGGGTCTACTCTAGAGGCCCATTATACAAACAACAAGAGTGACTTTACGTAACCGGACACACAGCAATCAGAGGGAGAGAGAGATATATTGAGAGAAAGAGCGAGAATCAGAAGCAGCAGAGAATTTAGTTATAAAATCATAGAATCATGCCCCGCATCCCGTGGTCTCTCCCCGCGCCGGGTCAGCGGAGTGGCGACATGTCGGAATGGAGAGCGACACCCCCCCCGCGCCATGCCCCGTGAACAGTCTGACTCTGGACACCAAGCCCGCAGTCAACGGCGGTGGCCGGCGCTCTTCCACGATCGGTTCATCAGCGACTAGCGAGGGCCTCTGCTGCTACATCCACTGCCTCGATTTTGGATCTGGCGGCGAGAAGAGCTCCTAACGGGCGATCGGTTCATCGAAGGCCTCGGCTGGTAGGATCCACGGCCTCGATTTTGGATCTGGCGGCCAGAAGGCAGAGCACCGATTGCTGCCGTTTCTCCCCGCGCCCTGTAGGATGCACTGCGAACCCGGTAAGCGTTACAAAGTTTATGTTTTCTACGATTCACTTTGTTCTTTACGTCTGTCTTTCAATGTTATATGAGCTCAGTGCTGAGTTCAACCTGTAACGCACGTATACGGCGTCTGCTGTCGGAAAATAAAAGGCAGGGGCAGGTAGGATTAGCCCGAATAGTAGCTGATCGTATGCCCTCAAAAAAAGTCTAGAACACACACCACTGTATGAGATGTGTTCCTGTGGAAATGAGCCATGAATCTGTAGGTCTACTTCTTTCTAATGCAAGCTTGTAATACATTCTTCAATCAATCAATAAGCCTGACCTGCTATTGTTTTTTTTCCACGTGGGGTGCATTTGGTAATATACAATTCAATTCAAAGGAGCTTTATTGGCATGAGAAAACATACGTTTACATTGCCAAAGCAAGTATCACAAATACAATAAAAAAAACAGTTGAAAATATACATTTGGAGGGGGTACAGCATTGTTCAAACAGAGCTATGTCGCATTGTGTCATTTTATATATATACAGGGTACAAATAGCAGCATTATTTTCCTCATAGTACATAAAGGTATCAGCTCTGTTTCATACTGTATGTGCAGTAGGTCTGATGTCAATCCATGGTTTGTGGTGTATGAAGTTCCTCCAACTTCTTCCAGTAAGAATACATTTCTTTATAGTTTAGTTTTTATTGTGTGTGTATACCTAGATAGATAGTTTAGTAATACAATCTGTGTGTGTGTGTGTGTGTGTGTGTGTGTGTGTGTGTGTGTGTGTGTGTGTGTGTGTGTGTGTGTGTGTGTGTGTGTGTGTGTGTGTGTGTGTGTGTGTGTGTGTGTGTGTGTGTGTGTGTGTGTCTACAAGCTTGTAGATCTGCTGTTTTCACTACTTTTGTGCGACAGCCTTTGCTAAAGAACATACAAATTATACAGAAGCACGATCATTTAGTATTTTTTATTTATTTCTATCATATACAGGGCCTGTGGAGTCTGACTGGATGGAGGAAGGATGGGAGCCCGATCTGCAACCAGACCAATGACAACGCAGAGGACAGTATGATGGCGGAGATAGCGAGAGCGGAGGAGTCAGGCATAGGTCATACACACTGTAGGTTCGCTGCCTGGACCAATGTCACTCTAGGGGAGCTGAAGAACTTTCTGGGACTTCTCTTCCTCACAGCTATCGTTCACAAGCCGGAGAGCCATGCACTGGTCAAAAAACATTGCCATGCCGACGCTGTACTTTCCCAGAACAATGGCAAGGAACAGGTACCAGGCCATTTTGAGGTACCTGAGGTGCACGCACGCATGCGCGCGCGCGCACACACACACACACACACACACACACACACACACACACACACACACACACACACACACACACACACACACACACACACACACACACACACACACACACACACACACACACAGTGAACAGTACCATCTTTGACCTTGATTTGTGGTGCCTTTGACTCCTGAATGTTGGCTTGTTGAATGCCTTTTTTGAGAATACAGTACTTTATTTTGACTTTTATATTATTTTATTTATTCTTTACTTGCTGCACATTTATTTTATTTTACTTTTATCCAGTTATATTTTATTTTTGTGAAGTCATATTTGTGATATTTTTTTTTGGAAATATTTGTAAATATTGTTGAACATAAATATGTTCATGCTGGATGTGTGAGGTACTCACCAGGGTTAGGGTTCGATGTTGCCATAAAATAAAAGGTTGACATCGCTTTTCTGACTTTTTGTCTTCCTGACCTTTTAGACCAGGTAAAAACACAGTGAATTCACAGTGCATAGTTCTATCAAAATGTAAGGCAATTTCCACCTTCTGAGTCATTTCATACTTTTTCACTTTGCCCCCTTGAAACTAGACGATGGTACAATATTTTTTTCACTTTCTTTGCATAAAATGAAAGTATGCATGCTATTCTTTCTGTCAAGGGTACTTGTGTTCCGTTACCATTTACCAATTTGTTGCTATGGCTTCCTAAAGTTTTTTTTCTTTGAACTCAAATATCTCAGAATCTAGATTTCTGAGGTTATTGACTGGTTTGCGCAGTGTGCACTCACCTATCTCCAAAACCGCTCACCGAAATCACTCCAAATTTTTTTTAGTAAAAAAAGAAATCCTCTTTTACCAAATTTCCCATTTTTGTTCCGATATTCACATCGCATCATTTTCAATTTATTCTCTGGAATGGGGGCAGAAATGAATGGGCCTTGATGGTGGCATTGGCCGGGGGAGGGGGGTGGGGGGGTCTGGCAGTCAAAGTGTTAAGTGCGGGGCTACCCACTCCCCTTTCAGAGTACTCACAGCAGCTACCCAGCAGTATTCTGGCCATTTAGTGGCGCTGTTTGGTTCACCAGCCATTGGATGCAAATATTAGTGGTTATCCTAAATTATATTATCTGATCCCATTCTGTGGTTCAACTATTGCTTGATGTCGTAATAGTGGTGTTTTGAACGTATCTGAAATGCATTGTACAATTCTCCTAAACTGTTAATAAATTTAACGTTTTTGCCAACCTTTGGTTATTATTCACTCAAACTGAATACTTACCTTTAAACTCGGGTCTCTCACCCAGTAATTGAGAGTGGCGTTGTCATATACATGTACAGGAGTGCTTAGCGCCTCCACCTGGTTACATATGGTAACAAATCTTCTTATTTTTATCAGATTTTATACTGTTTGCTGTATAGCGAATGGATTATGGTAATATTTTTTGAATTTATTATAAATTATTGGCACAGTAAAACAGGTTGGGAATATTTTTTAGAGGTACTTAGGAACATCATGAACAAGGTGATATAGTTGTTTTATGGTAACAAATCTTCTTTATTTTTATCTGATTTTCATACTTTTGGCAATATAGCGAATGGTTTATGGTAACCCCCCCAGAGCCGGCCCTGTGTCTTCCGGGGGCCAGGGGGCCGAGTTACGGCCTTTTAGGCGGGCTGCAGTGGCGGCGTTCTGCCGCCAGGGGGCGCTCTATGCACAGCCGGCTCCGGGGCACCGAGGCGGACGCGTGGGTAACGGTCCCGTCTCTCCCAGTCGCTCCTAGCCCGAGTCATGGACGTTTTTGTGCGCTGCAGTGCCAGGGGCGCTGTCAATTTTCCTGGGTTCCATGGGTCCCCTGGAGGGGGTGTACGAAGTCAAAGTCCCGAATTTCTCAAAAAAAAATTGTCCGATCGTAGTTAACATTGGAGGTCCAAAAATCGGAGCGGCGCGAGGGGGTCCCCGGAGCTCCAGGGGGTCCCCGGTTGGTCCCTCGGCCGAGGCCCCTCGGTCGGATGCGAGAAGGAGCGGCGTCGGCCCCTCGCCACCCGGTTCTCAGTCTCTATATCCCCAGGGGCGCTGGTATATCGCCAGGGGTCCCTGGAGGTGGTCCCCGGGTGAAGGGTCTGCCACTCTGGAGTCCGAGGCGGAGGCCCCTCGGTCGGATGCGAGTGGAGCTGCGAAGGCCCCACAAAAGCCAGACATTGTGATTCCAAGTCCCACTCAAGATATATGAGCTACAGACATCACTATACATCATATTCATTCAGTATATGAGCTACAGACATCAGTACTCTGTACATCATATTCATTCAGTATATGAGCTACAGACATCACTATACATCATATTCATTCAGTATATGAGCTACAGACAACATCAGTACTCTATACATTATATTCATTCAGTATATGAGCTACAGACATCACTATACAGCATATTCATTCAGTATATGAGCTACAGACATCACTATACATCATATTCATTCAGTATATGAGCTACAGACATCACTACTCTATGAATCATATTCATTCAGTATATGAGCTACAGACATCACTACTCTATACATCATATTCATTCAGTATATGAGCTACAGACATCACTACTCTATACATCATATTCATTCAGTATATGAGCTACAGACATCACTATACATCATATTCATTCAGTATATGAGCTACAGACATCACTACATCATATTCATTCAGTATATGAGCTACAGACATCACTACTCTATGCATCATATTCTTTCAGTATATGAGCTACAGACATCACTACTCTTTGCATCATATTCATTCAGTATATGAGCTACAGACATCACTACTCTTTGCATCATATTCATTCAGTATATGAGCTACAGACATCACTACTCTATGCATCATATTCATTCAGTATATGAGCTACAGACATCACTACTATATGCATCATATTCATTCAGTATATGAGCTACAGACATCACTACATCATATTCATTCAGTATATGAGCTACAGACATCACTACTCTATGCATCATATTCATTCAGTATATGAGCTACAGACATCACTACTCTATGCATCATATTCATTCAGTATATGAGCTACAGACATCACTACTCTATGCATCATATTCATTCAGTATATGAGCTACAGACATCACTACATCATATTCATTCAGTATATGAGCTACAGACATCACTCCTCTATGCATCATATTCATTCAGTATATGAGCTACAGACATCACTACTATATGCATCATATTCATTCAGTATATGAGCTACAGGCATCACTACTCTATGCATCATATTCATTCAGTATATGAGCTACAGACATCACTACTCTATGCATCATATTCATTCAGTATATGAGCTACAGACATCACTACATCATATTCATGCAGTATATGAGCTACAGACATCACTCCTCTATGCATCATATTCTTTCAGTATATGAGCTACAGACATCACTACTATATGCATCATATTCATTCAGTATATGAGCTACAGGCATCACTACTCTATGCATCATATTCATTCAGTATATGAGCTACAGACATCACTACTCTATGCATCATATTCATTCAGTATATGAGCTACAGACATCACTACTCTATGCATCATATTCATTCAGTATATGAGCTACAGACATCACTACATCATATTCATTCAGTATATGAGCTACAGACATCACTACTCTATGCATCATATTCATTCAGTATATGAGCTACAGACATCACTACTCTATGCATCATATTCATTCAGTATATGAGCTACAGACATCACTACTCTATGCATCATATTCATTCAGTATATGAGCTACAGACATCACTACTCTATACATCATATTCATTCAGTGTATGAGCTACAGACATCACTACTCTATACATCATATTCATTCAGTGTATGAGCTACAGACATCACTACTCTATACATCATATTCATTCAGTGTATGAGCTACAGACATCACTATTCTATATATCATATTCTTTCAGTATATGAGCTACAGACATCACTACTCTATACATCATATTCATTCAGTATGAGCTACAGACATCACTACTATGCATCATATTCATTCAGTATATGAGCTACTGACATCACTACGTGGGGGGGGGGTCTAATTTTAAGCATCTGTTAATTGAATAGTACGTATTTCCATATTTTATACACCCTTGGTCTCGAAATCTAGAAAGTATAATTTACCAGCTCGCCTTGAACGCACCATCCCCTTGTCAAACCGTTTCTCCCGGGAGAAAGCCAAGGAAATTAAAAACAAGGTAGGGACATATACGTCATTTTCGCTATCATGCAATTCCAGACGGCAGATTCGTCTCACCATGGGAGCCAGACCTGCGGCCGGAAGTTTGGTGGCCTGCATTGGATTCCATGGAAGTCCGTGGAGAAGCTCATGAACAAACCAACAACAAACAATTATTCTGACTGTCTTAGACCTTTGTCAAATAATCACTTCTGGAAAATAAAAGACATCATATAAAACTTTTTTTCTGCTATGTTACTTTTCAATGTGCACACTGTGCAATTTTATAGAGGTATCTAAAGAGTACAATGTACGTTCTGAACGTGCCAAGGATTTAGTGTTGCCATGTGTGCTTATTATAAGCGACTTTGGACTTATTTGTCTGTGAAGTTGCTTGTAAATATTGGTTATTGCAGGTGGCGTCTTGGGAGTGTGTGTGTGTGTGGGGGGGGGGGGGTCGACGACCCCCAGGGGGTCCGCGGAGGTTGACATTGTTGATAGTATTATTGACATTGTTCTCAATAAGGTATGCCTATGTATTCATGTTTAAAAAAAATACATATGAAACACAATGTCATACATGAATATAGCCTACCCGAATGTTCAATCTGCTCCATCTGATGGAGCAGATTGAAGACCTCTGTTCTAAAGTGAACAAGTTGCTTATTTATTTATTTTTTATTGATTGAAGAATGTATTAACAGCCTGGAAAACGTACAGTTTTATGACAGTAGGCCTACTTGTAGCCTAATCATTGGTACAAGGTCAGCTAAAAGGAGATCCTAGTAAGCTTTTCGTCTTATTTTAAGCCACTTTATGTATCTCATAACATTGAAAGAGACCGATGGAGCACAGTAGGCTACTTTGCATAGGATATGCAGTAACAAGGGAATGGGATTTTTATTGTTTTAACCAGTGGTTCTAAGTGGTGGTGGTGGTACCAACGTTTTTTACTTGAGTAAAAGTATCATCAATATTATCAACGTTTCGATCAATTGAGTACAAAGGACCCCATGGAAACAAGCCATAGCCTACTTGTACTTTTTTGGAAAAATAATTTTAGCAGAACTTGTACTGTAGCCTACTGTAGCCTACTTCTCTGTACCTGTCTCTGCAAACTGTAAGTAATCAATCAATACAGCAATTTAGAAATAATCTCACAAGTTAAACTCAGGAATTAAAAATGAATGATATTAAAATAAAATATTTAAAAAGTACCAATATAGAAAGTGCTCATTATGCAGAATGTCGCATTTGACAAGTTATCAAAGTCTTAGCAGATCTATAGCTTGTTGATGGTTATTTTCAATACAGCAGTATAAAGTGCTCATAAAAGCCTAGTACCTGCCTGGCCCTAGTTGGTTATTTTGGTCTTGTTTTCCTAGGCCTGGTTGCTTATTTCTCAGAACCTGGCAACACTTCCAGAAACGATACATGACGGAGGATGACGCTGTTTAGATGCCTCAATAAAATTATACAGTCTGCACATAAAAAAACAATTGATTGGAAAACAACCTGTGATATGCATTCTTTTATATTCCTGGACCGATTAACTGACAAAGGAGATAAACGTTCAGAAATAATTTATTCACAAGCATGGTCCAGCTGGCTGTCATCCTTCTGCCATGGACTCCATTGCAGTTCACACAACTTCCGGTCCCAGTTTTGGCTCCCATGAGCGTCAATGGCGGATGCCCAGCCGTTTTGGTGACTCTACCTTCTTTATAGTTATCTTGGAGAAAGCCTGGTAGGCGAAGTTATCAAACCGTAAACAGCCGTGTAGAAGCGCAACATATTTTGAAGTGAGGATAGCGCGACCAGCTTTTGTAGATGGCGTGACCGTAATGGCAAGGCAGCTTCTATTGGCTGTTCTCTCGGCCACCACGCCCACCTCTTTCGGGGGCAGAGACTCCGTGAGCGGTCCTGGTCGGAGGGGGCGAGTTACTATGGCAACCATGGGCTAGGTCACGTGACCATTTCATATTGTTGTGGTTTTGGCATTTATATGCATTTTGATAACATTTATAGCGTTATTTTTATCATGTCTTTTTATTTTATTTTCTCACAGTGATTTCATGTGCTTTTGTGTGCATTTATTCATGTATTCATTTATTCATTCATGTTTTATTTATTTCTTGCCAAATAAAATGACATGTCCATGATGGCCATCGTGTTTAATGACTAATTATTTGATGTTATTTATAGTGTAATCTGGGCCATCACGTTTATTAATTATTAAAATCCATTATTAAAATGTTCGAGCAGCACCTGGCTGCAGACACTAGGGTCCTGTTGATGTCCACGGGAGACAGGAACATCAACAAGTGGCAGGAAGTGACCTCACAGTGTCAAGTGACTTCATGCCGCTTGTGGAGGTCACGTGACGTCTCTGCCTTGCAGTCCAAGGCACTACAGTCCCTTTGAGCCGCATTGTCGCTATGTGTACATGTTATCTTTTATCTTTTAGACAACCCAACTCTACCCCCTAACCCTAAACAGAACCTCCATGGGGTAGAGCAAGAAAGAGGTGTGAGGTCACTTCCTGCCACTTGTTGATGTTCCTGTCTCCCGTGGACTAGTCTCGCGTAGCCAGACAACTATTCCACAATCTCTGAATGCTATATAGAGTCTGGAACAGCAGCTCCAGAACGGCGAGTAGCGAAAACGGGCATTAACGTTCAAAAATCTATATTTTAAAATGTCATTTCTGCTAAGCAGCAAGCTAAACATGCTTATATGATTTGTATTTATATAATGATAAATATTTGTGGGATGTGAGACGGAAGCGGAAGTGACGAGGGCTTCACTTCCGCTTTGACCGGGTACTCATCGTTCTTCTCTTGATGCGCCAGACTGTATGCTGGGAGCATTTGACCAAATCGCGGAGGCAACAGTCTGGCCACGCGAGACTACCCGTGGACATCAACAGGACCCTAGTGTCTGCAGCCAGGTAGTCTTGAAATGTTCCGGTCAGACCGGATGTTTTGTTGCTAAGGCGGAAGTTGCGTCACTGCTTCAGGCTACAGTACAGACTGCAGTTCATGTTACCCGCGAAATATAAACGCATTTTGATATTAAAAGATTATTTGCCTATCAGCTATCAAACCATCACGTCACGATCACGATAAAGGGCATCTTTCGATCCTACGGTAAGTGTGTTTTACCATCTGTTGTAAAGGGACAACGTTATTTTAGACGTAAAGCCAATGTTTTGTTACCCTATGGTTAGCTTAATGCTAGCTGCTGTAACTCATAATGTTAGGTTCCAGTGTTAGCTGGCGATCTAATCTGGTTAACTATACGTGGATAACACACGTCTTATCGATTAAAGGAAATAATAAGCTGATGTATTATTCATAAAATTTGCACTTCGTCTAGGTTTATAGGCTATATAATAGCTAACTCTTAAAGGAATACTGGTCAAACATACTTTTGAACAGTGGTTTTCAACCAGTGGTGAATGGTGAATGTAATGCACAATGGTGGTGAATGTAATGCACAATCTATGTAAGGCACCTTGGATAAAGGAGCTATATAAATGCGCCACTTACCATTTACCCTAATCCCTAGGGCTGTCACGATTATGACATTTTACGTGACGATTAATTGTCACAAATAATTGCGATTATCGTTTTTGTCGCTGAACACCAGAGCATATGAATAAAAAATACATTTCTGTTTGGTTTTAAAGTTGCACAGGATAGACGTGACAAATAACCTAAATATACAAAGGAATGACTGGCATATTTAATAACTTTATTCTTTACACATTTATAGTGGAAATAGCCGATCTACAAGCTCATAAGCGTTGTGAGCTTGTAGATCATCTGCTATTTCCACTCCTTTTTGAAAGTGTTTGAAACTATATGAACATTTCTAAACATGGAAACGATTATGACGATTACGCAAACATAATGGACCAATCCCCAATCACATACACACCCATTGTAACTGTTACAATGGGTGTGTATGTGATTGGGGATTGGTCCATTGCGATTACCTCAAATAATTGCGATTAGACGATTATATAATAATTGTGACAGGCCTACTAGGGCTGTTTCACGATTATGACATTTTACATTTTTACATGACGATTAATTGTCACTCAAATAATTGCGATTGACAATTTAATTGTGTATTTAATTGTGTAACGCGTCGCATCGCGATGCGTTGTGAGCTTGTAGATCTGCTATTTCCACTACTTTTTGAAAGTGGTTGTAACCAAACATTTCTCAAGAAGGAAACGATTATGACGATTATGCAAAAATAATTGCGATTACCTCAAATAATTGCGATTAGACGATGATGTAATAATCGTGACAGCCCTAAGGCCTACTAATCCCTCCCTGATGCATCATGTGTGTAGCCCACCAGGAGGGACCAGGCCGTGGGCCTGTTGGAGCTCCTGCTACGCAAAGACAACCGGGCTTACATCTCCTTCTACAACGCTCTGGTCAGGGAGAGTTATGGAGACCTGGCCAACCTGCTGCACAGCAGCCTGCCCTTGGCCTCCCCTGAGGGCCACAGGAGCTTCTCTGATGGCGGCACGCCTTACGGTGAGGAAGACGGGGAAGAGCTGTGTGTGTGTGGCGTTGTTCAATAACACAGTGTTTCTTTAACTTTGACATTTCAAGGTCTCCCCTTAACTCTGACTGTGTACAAATGAAACCCTGGTTCCATTTGTACATTTGTCAGAGCTACAGAGTAGACTTGTATGTGTCAATTTAGACCCCCCCCCTAAAGGCCCTCTTACATCTAACAACTTTGAAAAGATTTCTCAGTCGTAATAAAGTTGCGGCGCGCTCCCGTGATTCGGTCGTTATTCAATCGTTAAATGTGAGGTAGTGTTCCGACTAGATTTGTACCCCAACTTGAGAGCCAGATTCTGTTACGATAATATCAAACTGGTTTAATATTTTCACAAATCGGGGCTGAGTCTGAATGAATACAATGACGTAGCCTAGCCTACAACCAAAACAGAACAAGCCTAAAGCCAAGGCATTCATTCTTCCCCATGGCGCTGCCTGAGCTGCCAGCCTGGTCGTTGTTGGTGCGGTTACTACGACAGCCCTTTATTAGTTATTTCTCCGCGTTTCCATTATTCCAAACATTCAACGTTGATATTAAGTTGATAGGATGGATCTGCGCCGGCTAGACTGAGAGGAGAGAACGAGAGAGGAGAGGGCTGAGGGAGGAAGGCGGAGCTCGGTGTGTGTGTGTGCACTGCATGTGCAGTGATGGAAAAAGTAATCAAGTACAAGTATCAATACTGTGATGCGACGCGCTGTGACTGAGCTTGTATTTTCATTTATGGTTAGCCTCTGCTTTATAATAATATTATAATTTATATAGGAACACAATATAATAGGCATAATTCAGCAAATAAAAGGGAATCTTGAACCAGTCTTTACAAAATCCTTAGAGGCATCTCACATCTAACAACTGAAATCTTTGAAAAATCATTATAAAGTTTTTGGAAAGTCTTTTTCAAATCTTTAAAGTGTGAGAGGGTAGTCTTTGAGAAATCTTTCCAAATCTGTCCAAAATCTTATCAAAAGGAACCCAGAGTCCCTGGAAATCCACTTTGAGAACCACTGACCCGAAAAATACTTAGAAAAATGTCATCTAAATCCTAATGGTTTTCTGAAAAAACTTATGTTTCTTTATCTGTGGTGCTCAAAGTTTTTAATGTCAAGCACCCCCTAGAATTATGTATTCGACCGCGGACCCCCATCTCAAAATATTTTCATTACAGGGACCCCCCAGAAGCAAAGATTTTAGTTAAAAATGTTCGCTTTAAAAGAATATATTATATATTCAAAGATTTCCACACATTTTCAAGTTGTTTTCGAAGATAGCAGCTATGAGCTTGTATATCTGCTAGGCGACATGAATCTCTAACCTCGCGGCACCACCAAGATTTTACACACTAGCGGACGGACCGGTTACTTCCGTGTTGCGTCGCAGTCACAACGCAAACGCGCTGTGAGCTGGTAGATCGGCTACTGTTGGCGAATGTTCGATTCAAGTGGTTAACGACAGTGGCATTTTTAGTTCTAAGTATATTTTGATTGATGTGATATCGTTAATCGCAATTATTTCTTTCCACAATAATCGTGACACGTAATAATCATATCGTCCCTTCCCGCACGCACGCACGCACGCACGCACGCACGCACGCACGCACGCACGCACGCACGCACACACACACACACACACACACACACACACACACACACACACAAACATGGCGTTGTGAGGCGTTGTGAGCATGTAGATCTGCTATTTTCCCAATAGAACCGTGTTATACAAAATTCCTCAACTCTTAGTGCTCGTCAGGGTGGGTGTCTCCAGTTCAAATATGATTATTTCGGGGGTCACGGCCTGAAAAGGTTGAGAACCACTGGCATACACTACCTGTCTTTGGGCATTGCACATAGGAGTAAGCGACTCGTTATTGAGCTGAATTATTGTTATATAGTCCTGGAAATCGGGTTAAATATTCTGGAAGTTTTGTAGTCTGTTTGAGGGCCTAATATGAAAACATTCTCTCTTTCTCTCTGTATGTCCCGTCACCCTCTTGACTGGTTCCCTCTTACAGTCCAGGCGGTTCTGAGTGAGGGCGGCGTGCCCCAGAGGCCCGTGGTGTTCGTCAACAGACCACAGTTCGTCAACCAGGTCCGAGAGAAACTATACCGACTGAAGAAAGAACCTGGCTGGGTGACCGTCTTCGGCATGGCCGGCTCGGGCAAGTCCGTGTTGGCTGCCGAGGCAGTCCGGGACCAGGCTCTCATTGAAGGTAAGATATGTTCAACCCCTGGAGGGAGCCATTGCACTGTCTGTCGCTGAGTAATGACGTATGCAAATGCATTTTGGGTGGACGGCCCATAGGGTTAATATGGAACGTCAAAACAACGTTCTCTTTACAATATTTAAAACATTGTCTTGAAGCTCAGATTAACTGTAGTTAGTAGTTTGGTGCTTTTCTGTTCTGTTCATATCAAGTAGGGTGTTTTGACGTGCTTGTAAAGTGCTTAATTCAACATCTAAAAGTGTTTACACCGCCATTTTAAATGGGCCCGTCCACCCAAAATGCATTTGCATACGTCATTACTCAGCGACAGACAGTGCAATGGCTCCCCCCAGGGGTTGAACATAGGACTTATTTCTCTCAAAGGAAGGTATTCTGAGTGTATTAAAAGGTATATTTAGGTTAACTAGGCTTATTATAACATATTAAGGCCTACATGGCCTACTATTCAGGGATCACTTTAAAGTACAATTTGAGCAGCGCAATTGCGCATCGCAGCGTGATGCGTTTTGAGCTTGTAGATCTGCTATTTTTGCTTCTTTTGTATGAGATACTATATGACAAAGTATGTAGGATGTAGCAATATGCATTGTGGCCCTCTGGAGTGAAGGTGGAAGTTCAGATGCAGGTTCGTTGGACAGTGTTCAGATGCAGGTTCATTGGACAGTGTTCAGATGCAGGTTCATTGGACAGTGTTCAGATGCAGGTTCGTTGGACAGTGTTCAGATGCAGGTTCGTTGGACAGTGTTCAGATGCAGGTTCGTTGGACAGTGTTCAGATGCAGGTTCGTTGGACAGTGTTCAGATGCAGGTTCGTTGGACAGTGTTCAGATGCAGGTTCGTTGGACAGTGTTCAGATGCAGGTTCGTTGGACAGTGTTCAGATGCAGGTTCGTTGGACAGTGTTCAGATGCAGGTTCGTTGGACAGTGTTCAGATGCAGGTTCGTTGGACAGTGTTCAGATGCAGGTTCGTTGGACAGTGTTCAGATGCAGGTTCGTTGGACAGTGTTCAGATGCAGGTTCGTTGGACAGTGTTCAGATGCAGGTTCGTTGGACAGTGTTCAGATGCAGGTTCGTTGGACAGTGTTCAGATGCAGGTTCGTTGGACAGTGTTCAGATGCAGGTTCGTTGGACAGTGTTCAGATGCAGGTTCGTTGGACAGTGTTCAGATGCAGGTTCGTTGGACAGTGTTCAGATGCAGGTTCGTTGGACAGTGTTCAGATGCAGGTTCGTTGGACAGTGTTCAGATGCAGGTTCGTTGGACAGTGTTCAGATGCAGGTTCGTTGGACAGTGTTCAGATGCAGGTTCGTTGGACAGTGTTCAGATGCAGGTTCGTTGGACAGTGTTCAGATGCAGGTTCGTTGGACAGTGTTCAGATGCAGGTTCGTTGGACAGTGTTCAGATGCAGGTTCGTTGGACAGTGTTCTGATGCAGGTTCGTTGGACAGTGTTCTGATGCAGGTTCATTGGACAGTGTTCAGATGCAGGTTCATTGGACAGATGCAGGTTCATTGGACAGATGCAGGTCCATTGGGACAAGTGCAGGTTCATTGGACAGATGCAGGTTCATTGGACAGATGCAGGTTCATTGGACAGTGTTCAGATGCAGGTTCATTGGACAGTGTTCAGATGCAGGTTCATTGGACAGTGTTCAGATGCAGGTTCGTTGGACAGTGTTCAGATGCAGGTTCGTTGGACAGTGTTCAGATGCAGGTTCGTTGGACAGTGTTCAGATGCAGGTTCGTTGGACAGTGTTCAGATGCAGGTTCGTTGGACAGTGTTCAGATGCAGGTTCGTTGGACAGTGTTCTGATGCAGGTTCATTGGACAGTGTTCAGATGCAGGTTCATTGGACAGATGAGGGTTCATTGGACAGATGCAGGTTCATTGGGACAAGTGCAGGTTCATTGGACGTTCATTGGACGTTCATTGGACAGATGCAGGTCCATTGGGACAAGTGCAGGTTCATTGGACAGATGCAGGTTCATTGGACAGATGCAGGTTCATTGGACAGTATTCAGATGCAGGTTCGTTGGACAGTGTTCAGATGCAGGTTCGTTGGACAGTGTTCTGATGCAGGTTCGTTGGACAGTGTTCTGATGCAGGTTCATTGGACAGTGTTCAGATGCAGGTTCATTGGACAGATGCAGGTTCATTGGACAGATGCTGGTCCATTGGGACAAGTGCAGGTTCATTGGACAGATGCAGGTTCATTGGACAGATGCAGGTTCATTGGACAGTGTTCAGATGCAGGTTCATTGGACAGTGTTCAGATGCAGGTTCATTGGACAGTGTTCAGATGCAGGTTCGTTGGACAGTGTTCAGATGCAGGTTCGTTGGACAGTGTTCAGATGCAGGTTTGTTGGACAGTGTTCAGATGCAGGTTCGTTGGACAGTGTTCAGATGCAGGTTCGTTGGACAGTGTTCAGATGCAGGTTCGTTGGACAGTGTTCAGATGCAGGTTCGTTGGACAGTGTTCAGATGCAGGTTCGTTGGACAGTGTTCTGATGCAGGTTCGTTGGACAGTGTTCTGATGCAGGTTCATTGGACAGTGTTCAGATGCAGGTTCATTGGACAGATGCAGGTTCATTGGACAGATGCTGGTCCATTGGGACAAGTGCAGGTTCATTGGACAGATGCAGGTTCATTGGACAGATGCAGGTTCATTGGACAGTGTTCAGATGCAGGTTCATTGGACAGTGTTCAGATGCAGGTTCATTGGACAGTGTTCAGATGCAGGTTCGTTGGACAGTTTTCAGATGCAGGTTCGTTGGACAGATGCAGGTTCATTGGACAGATGCTGGTCCATTGGGACAAGTGCAGGTTCATTGGACAGATGCAGGTTCATTGGACAGATGCAGGTTCATTGGACAGTGTTCAGATGCAGGTTCATTGGACAGTGTTCAGATGCAGGTTCATTGGACAGTGTTCAGATGCAGGTTCGTTGGACAGTGTTCAGATGCAGGTTCATTGGACAGATGCAGGTTCATTGGACAGATGCTGGTCCATTGGGACAAGTGCAGGTTCATTGGACAGATGCAGGTTCATTGGACAGATGCAGGTTCATTGGACAGTGTTCAGATGCAGGTTCATTGGACAGTGTTCAGATGCAGGTTCTTTGGACAGTGTTCAGATGCAGGTTCGTTGGACAGTGTTCAGATGCAGGTTCGTTGGACAGTGTTCAGATGCAGGTTCGTTGGACAGTGTTCAGATGCAGGTTCGTTGGACAGTGTTCAGATGCAGGTTCGTTGGACAGTGTTCAGATGCAGGTTCGTTGGACAGTGTTCAGATGCAGGTTCGTTGGACAGTGTTCTGATGCAGGTTCGTTGGAAAGTGTTCTGATGCAGGTTCATTGGACAGTGTTCAGATGCAGGTTCATTGGACAGATGCAGGTTCATTGGACAGATGCAGGTCCATTGGGACAAGTGCAGGTTCATTGGACAGATGCAGGTTCATTGGACAGATGCAGGTTCATTGGACAGTGTTCAGATGCAGGTTCATTGGACAGTGTTCAGATGCAGGTTCATTGGACAGTGTTCAGATGCAGGTTCGTTGGACAGTGTTCAGTTGTTGGACAGTGTTCAGATGCAGGTTCGTTGGACAGTGTTCAGATGCAGGTTCGTTGGACAGTGTTCAGATGCAGGTTCGTTGGACAGTGTTCAGATGCAGGTTCGTTGGACAGTGTTCAGATGCAGGTTCGTTGGACAGTGTTCAGATGCAGGTTCGTTGGACAGTGTTCTGATGCAGGTTCATTGGACAGTGTTCAGATGCAGGTTCATTGGACAGATGAGGGTTCATTGGACAGATGCAGGTTCATTGGGACAAGTGCAGGTTCATTGGACGTTCATTGGACGTTCATTGGACAGATGCAGGTCCATTGGGACAAGTGCAGGTTCATTGGACAGATGCAGGTTCATTGGACAGATGCAGGTTCATTGGACAGTATTCAGATGCAGGTTCGTTGGACAGTGTTCAGATGCAGGTTCGTTGGACAGTGTTCTGATGCAGGTTCGTTGGACAGTGTTCTGATGCAGGTTCATTGGACAGTGTTCAGATGCAGGTTCATTGGACAGATGCAGGTTCATTGGACAGATGCTGGTCCATTGGGACAAGTGCAGGTTCATTGGACAGATGCAGGTTCATTGGACAGATGCAGGTTCATTGGACAGTGTTCAGATGCAGGTTCATTGGACAGTGTTCAGATGCAGGTTCATTGGACAGTGTTCAGATGCAGGTTCGTTGGACAGTGTTCAGATGCAGGTTCGTTGGACAGTGTTCAGATGCAGGTTTGTTGGACAGTGTTCAGATGCAGGTTCGTTGGACAGTGTTCAGATGCAGGTTCGTTGGACAGTGTTCAGATGCAGGTTCGTTGGACAGTGTTCAGATGCAGGTTCGTTGGACAGTGTTCAGATGCAGGTTCGTTGGACAGTGTTCTGATGCAGGTTCGTTGGACAGTGTTCTGATGCAGGTTCATTGGACAGTGTTCAGATGCAGGTTCATTGGACAGATGCAGGTTCATTGGACAGATGCTGGTCCATTGGGACAAGTGCAGGTTCATTGGACAGATGCAGGTTCATTGGACAGATGCAGGTTCATTGGACAGTGTTCAGATGCAGGTTCATTGGACAGTGTTCAGATGCAGGTTCATTGGACAGTGTTCAGATGCAGGTTCGTTGGACAGTTTTCAGATGCAGGTTCGTTGGACAGATGCAGGTTCATTGGACAGATGCTGGTCCATTGGGACAAGTGCAGGTTCATTGGACAGATGCAGGTTCATTGGACAGATGCAGGTTCATTGGACAGTGTTCAGATGCAGGTTCATTGGACAGTGTTCAGATGCAGGTTCATTGGACAGTGTTCAGATGCAGGTTCGTTGGACAGTGTTCAGATGCAGGTTCATTGGACAGATGCAGGTTCATTGGACAGATGCTGGTCCATTGGGACAAGTGCAGGTTCATTGGACAGATGCAGGTTCATTGGACAGATGCAGGTTCATTGGACAGTGTTCAGATGCAGGTTCATTGGACAGTGTTCAGATGCAGGTTCTTTGGACAGTGTTCAGATGCAGGTTCGTTGGACAGTGTTCAGATGCAGGTTCGTTGGACAGTGTTCAGATGCAGGTTCGTTGGACAGTGTTCAGATGCAGGTTCGTTGGACAGTGTTCAGATGCAGGTTCGTTGGACAGTGTTCAGATGCAGGTTCGTTGGACAGTGTTCAGATGCAGGTTCGTTGGACAGTGTTCTGATGCAGGTTCGTTGGAAAGTGTTCTGATGCAGGTTCATTGGACAGTGTTCAGATGCAGGTTCATTGGACAGATGCAGGTTCATTGGACAGATGCAGGTCCATTGGGACAAGTGCAGGTTCATTGGACAGATGCAGGTTCATTGGACAGATGCAGGTTCATTGGACAGTGTTCAGATGCAGGTTCATTGGACAGTGTTCAGATGCAGGTTCATTGGACAGTGTTCAGATGCAGGTTCGTTGGACAGTGTTCAGTTGTTGGACAGTGTTCAGATGCAGGTTCGTTGGACAGTGTTCAGATGCAGGTTCGTTGGACAGTGTTCAGATGCAGGTTCGTTGGACAGTGTTCAGATGCAGGTTCGTTGGACAGTGTTCAGATGCAGGTTCGTTGGACAGTGTTCTGATGCAGGTTCGTTGGACAGTGTTCTGATGCAGGTTCATTGGACAGTGTTCAGATGCAGGTTCATTGGACAGATGCAGGTTCATTGGACAGATGCAGGTTCATTGGGACAAGTGCAGGTTCATTGGACGTTCATTGGACGTTCATTGGACAGATGCAGGTCCATTGGGACAAGTGCAGGTTCATTGGACAGATGCAGGTTCATTGGACAGATGCAGGTTCATTGGACAGTGTTCAGATGCAGGTTCGTTGGACAGTGTTCAGATGCAGGTTCGTTGGACAGTGTTCAGATGCAGGTTCGTTGGACAGTGTTCAGATGCAGGTTCGTTGGACAGTGTTCTGATGCAGGTTCGTTGGACAGTGTTCTGATGCAGGTTCATTGGACAGTGTTCAGATGCAGGTTCATTGGACAGATGCAGGTTCATTGGACAGATGCAGGTTCATTGGACAGTGTTCAGATGCAGGTTCATGTTCAGATGCAGGTTCATTGGACAGTGTTCAGATGCAGGTTCGTTGGACAGTGTTCAGATGCAGGTTCGTTGGACAGTGTTCAGATGCAGGTTCGTTGGACAGTGTTCAGATGCAGGTTCGTTGGACAGTGTTCAGATGCAGGTTCGTTGGACAGTGTTCAGATGCAGGTTCGTTGGACAGTGTTCAGATGCAGGTTCGTTGGACAGTGTTCAGATGCAGGTTCGTTGGACAGTGTTCTGATGCAGGTTCGTTGGACAGTGTTCTGATGCAGGTTCATTGGACAGTGTTCAGATGCAGGTTCATTGGACAGATGCAGGTTCATTGGACAGATGCTGGTCCATTGGGACAAGTGCAGGTTCATTGGACAGATGCAGGTTCATTGGACAGATGCAGGTTCATTGGACAGTGTTCAGATGCAGGTTCATTGGACAGTGTTCAGATGCAGGTTCATTGGACAGTGTTCAGATGCAGGTTCGTTGGACAGTGTTCAGATGCAGGTTCGTTGGACAGATGCAGGTTCATTGGACAGATGCTGGTCCATTGGGACAAGTGCAGGTTCATTGGACAGATGCAGGTTCATTGGACAGATGCAGGTTCATTGGACAGTGTTCAGATGCAGGTTCATTGGACAGTGTTCAGATGCAGGTTCATTGGACAGTGTTCAGATGCAGGTTCGTTGGACAGTGTTCAGATGCAGGTTCATTGGACAGATGAAGGTTCATTGGACAGATGCTGGTCCATTGGGACAAGTGCAGGTTCATTGGACAGATGCAGGTTCATTGGACAGATGCAGGTTCATTGGACAGTGTTCAGATGCAGGTTCATTGGACAGTGTTCAGATGCAGGTTCATTGGACAGTGTTCAGATGCAGGTTCGTTGGACAGTGTTCAGATGCAGGTTCGTTGGACAGTGTTCAGATGCAGGTTCGTTGGACAGTGTTCAGATGCAGGTTCGTTGGACAGTGTTCAGATGCAGGTTCGTTGGACAGTGTTCAGATGCAGGTTCGTTGGACAGTGTTCAGATGCAGGTTCATTGGACAGTGTTCAGATGCAGGTTCGTTGGACAGTGTTCTGATGCAGGTTCGTTGGACAGTGTTCTGATGCAGGTTCATTGGACAGTGTTCAGATGCAGGTTCATTGGACAGATGCAGGTTCATTGGACAGATGCAGGTCCATTGGGACAAGTGCAGGTTCATTGGACAGATGCAGGTTCATTGGACAGATGCAGGTTCATTGGACAGTGTTCAGATGCAGGTTCATTGGACAGTGTTCAGATGCAGGTTCATTGGACAGTGTTCAGATGCAGGTTCGTTGGACAGTGTTCAGTCGTTGGACAGTGTTCAGATGCAGGTTCGTTGGACAGTGTTCAGATGCAGGTTCGTTGGACAGTGTTCAGATGCAGGTTCGTTGGACAGTGTTCAGATGCAGGTTCGTTGGACAGTGTTCAGATGCAGGTTCGTTGGACAGTGTTCTGATGCAGGTTCGTTGGACAGTGTTCTGATGCAGGTTCATTGGACAGTGTTCAGATGCAGGTTCATTGGACAGATGCAGGTTCATTGGACAGATGCAGGTTCATTGGGACAAGTGCAGGTTCATTGGACGTTCATTGGACGTTCATTGGACAGATGCAGGTCCATTGGGACAAGTGCAGGTTCATTGGACAGATGCAGGTTCATTGGACAGATGCAGGTTCATTGGACAGTGTTCAGATGCAGGTTCGTTGGACAGTGTTCAGATGCAGGTTCGTTGGACAGTGTTCAGATGCAGGTTCGTTGGACAGTGTTCAGATGCAGGTTCGTTGGACAGTGTTCTGATGCAGGTTCGTTGGACAGTGTTCTGATGCAGGTTCATTGGACAGTGTTCAGATGCAGGTTCATTGGACAGATGCAGGTTCATTGGACAGATGCTGGTCCATTGGGACAAGTGCAGGTTCATTGGACAGATGCAGGTTCATTGGACAGATGCAGGTTCATTGGACAGTGTTCAGATGCAGGTTCATTGGACAGTGTTCAGATGCAGGTTCATTGGACAGTGTTCAGATGCAGGTTCGTTGGACAGTGTTCAGATGCAGGTTCGTTGGACAGTGTTCAGATGCAGGTTCGTTGGACAGTGTTCAGATGCAGGTTCGTTGGACAGTGTTCAGATGCAGGTTCGTTGGACAGTGTTCAGATGCAGGTTCGTTGGACAGTGTTCAGATGCAGGTTCGTTGGACAGTGTTCAGATGCAGGTTCGTTGGACAGTGTTCTGATGCAGGTTCGTTGGACAGTGTTCTGATGCAGGTTCATTGGACAGTGTTCAGATGCAGGTTCATTGGACAGATGCAGGTTCATTGGACAGATGCTGGTCCATTGGGACAAGTGCAGGTTCATTGGACAGATGCAGGTTCATTGGACAGATGCAGGTTCATTGGACAGTGTTCAGATGCAGGTTCATTGGACAGTGTTCAGATGCAGGTTCATTGGACAGTGTTCAGATGCAGGTTCGTTGGACAGTGTTCAGATGCAGGTTCGTTGGACAGATGCAGGTTCATTGGACAGATGCTGGTCCATTGGGACAAGTGCAGGTTCATTGGACAGATGCAGGTTCATTGGACAGATGCAGGTTCATTGGACAGTGTTCAGATGCAGGTTCATTGGACAGTGTTCAGATGCAGGTTCATTGGACAGTGTTCAGATGCAGGTTCGTTGGACAGTGTTCAGATGCAGGTTCATTGGACAGATGCAGGTTCATTGGACAGATGCTGGTCCATTGGGACAAGTGCAGGTTCATTGGACAGATGCAGGTTCATTGGACAGGTGCAGGTTCATTGGACAGTGTTCAGATGCAGGTTCATTGGACAGTGTTCAGATGCAGGTTCATTGGACAGTGTTCAGATGCAGGTTCGTTGGACAGTGTTCAGATGCAGGTTCGTTGGACAGTGTTCAGATGCAGGTTTGTTGGACAGTGTTCAGATGCAGGTTCGTTGGACAGTGTTCAGATGCAGGTTTGTTGGACAGTGTTCAGATGCAGGTTCGTTGGACAGTGTTCAGATGCAGGTTCGTTGGACAGATGCAGGTTCATTGGACAGATGCTGGTCCATTGGGACAAGTGCAGGTTCATTGGACAGATGCAGGTTCATTGGACAGATGCAGGTTCATTGGACAGTGTTCAGATGCAGGTTCATTGGACAGTGTTCAGATGCAGGTTCATTGGACAGTGTTCAGATGCAGGTTCGTTGGACAGTGTTCAGATGCAGGTTCGTTGGACAGATGCAGGTTCATTGGACAGATGCTGGTCCATTGGGACAAGTGCAGGTTCATTGGACAGATGCAGGTTCATTGGACAGATGCAGGTTCATTGGACAGTGTTCAGATGCAGGTTCATTGGACAGTGTTCAGATGCAGGTTCATTGGACAGTGTTCAGATGCAGGTTCGTTGGACAGTGTTCAGATGCAGGTTCATTGGACAGATGCAGGTTCATTGGACAGATGCTGGTCCATTGGGACAAGTGCAGGTTCATTGGACAGATGCAGGTTCATTGGACAGGTGCAGGTTCATTGGACAGTGTTCAGATGCAGGTTCATTGGACAGTGTTCAGATGCAGGTTCATTGGACAGTGTTCAGATGCAGGTTCGTTGGACAGTGTTCAGATGCAGGTTCGTTGGACAGTGTTCAGATGCAGGTTTGTTGGACAGTGTTCAGATGCAGGTTCGTTGGACAGTGTTCAGATGCAGGTTTGTTGGACAGTGTTCAGATGCAGGTTCGTTGGACAGTGTTCAGATGCAGGTTCGTTGGACAGTGTTCAGATGCAGGTTCGTTGGACAGTGTTCTGATGCAGGTTCGTTGGACAGTGTTCTGATGCAGGTTCATTGGACAGTGTTCAGATGCAGGTTCATTGGACAGATGCAGGTTCATTGGACAGATGCTGGTCCATTGGGACAAGTGCAGGTTCATTGGACAGATGCAGGTTCATTGGACAGATGCAGGTTCATTGGACAGTGTTCAGATGCAGGTTCATTGGACAGTGTTCAGATGCAGGTTCATTGGACAGTGTTCAGATGCAGGTTCGTTGGACAGTGTTCAGATGCAGGTTCGTTGGACAGTGTTCAGATGCAGGTTCGTTGGACAGTGTTCAGATGCAGGTTCGTTGGACAGTGTTCAGATGCAGGTTCGTTGGACAGTGTTCAGATGCAGGTTCGTTGGACAGTGTTCAGATGCAGGTTCGTTGGACAGTGTTCTGATGCAGGTTCGTTGGACAGTGTTCTGATGCAGGTTCATTGGACAGTGTTCAGATGCAGGTTCATTGGACAGATGCAGGTTCATTGGACAGATGCAGGTCCATTGGGACAAGTGCAGGTTCATTGGACAGATGCAGGTTCATTGGACAGATGCAGGTTCATTGGACAGTGTTCAGATGCAGGTTCATTGGACAGTGTTCAGATGCAGGTTCATTGGACAGTGTTCAGATGCAGGTTCGTTGGACAGTGTTCAGATGCAGGTTCGTTGGACAGTGTTCAGATGCAGGTTCGTTGGACAGTGTTCAGATGCAGGTTCGTTGGACAGTGTTCAGATGCAGGTTCGTTGGACAGTGTTCAGATGCAGGTTCGTTGGACAGTGTTCTGATGCAGGTTCGTTGGACAGTGTTCTGATGCAGGTTCATTGGACAGTGTTCAGATGCAGGTTCATTGGACAGATGCAGGTTCATTGGACAGATGCAGGTCCATTGGGACAAGTGCAGGTTCATTGGACAGATGCAGGTTCATTGGACAGATGCAGGTTCATTGGACAGTGTTCAGATGCAGGTTCATTGGACAGTGTTCAGATGCAGGTTCATTGGACAGTGTTCAGATGCAGGTTCGTTGGACAGTGTTCAGATGCAGGTTCGTTGGACAGTGTTCAGATGCAGGTTCGTTGGACAGTGTTCAGATGCAGGTACGTTGGACAGTGTTCAGATGCAGGTTCGTTGGACAGTGTTCAGATGCAGGTTCGTTGGACAGTGTTCAGATGCAGGTTCGTTGGACAGTGTTCTGATGCAGGTTCGTTGGACAGTGTTCTGATGCAGGTTCATTGGACAGTGTTCAGATGCAGGTTCATTGGACAGATGCAGGTTCATTGGACAGATGCAGGTCCATTGGGACAAGTGCAGGTTCATTGGACAGATGCAGGTTCATTGGACAGATGCAGGTTCATTGGACAGTGTTCAGATGCAGGTTCATTGGACAGTGTTCAGATGCAGGTTCATTGGACAGTGTTCAGATGCAGGTTCGTTGGACAGTGTTCAGATGCAGGTTCGTTGGACAGTGTTCAGATGCAGGTTCGTTGGACAGTGTTCAGATGCAGGTTCGTTGGACAGTGTTCAGATGCAGGTTCGTTGGACAGTGTTCAGATGCAGGTTCGTTGGACAGTGTTCAGATGCAGGTTCGTTGGACAGTGTTCTGATGCAGGTTCGTTGGACAGTGTTCTGATGCAGGTTCATTGGACAGTGTTCAGATGCAGGTTCATTGGACAGATGCAGGTTCATTGGACAGATGCAGGTCCATTGGGACAAGTGCAGGTTCATTGGACAGATGCAGGTTCATTGGACAGATGCAGGTTCATTGGACAGTGTTCAGATGCAGGTTCATTGGACAGTGTTCAGATGCAGGTTCATTGGACAGTGTTCAGATGCAGGTTCGTTGGACAGTGTTCAGATGCAGGTTTGTTGGACAGTGTTCAGATGCAGGTTCGTTGGACAGTGTTCAGATGCAGGTTCGTTGGACAGTGTTCAGATGCAGGTTCGTTGGACAGTGTTCAGATGCAGGTTCGTTGGACAGTGTTCAGATGCAGGTTCGTTGGACAGTGTTCTGATGCAGGTTCGTTGGACAGTGTTCTGATGCAGGTTCATTGGACAGTGTTCAGATGCAGGTTCATTGGACAGATGCAGGTTCATTGGACAGATGCAGGTCCATTGGGACAAGTGCAGGTTCATTGGACAGATGCAGGTTCATTGGACAGATGCAGGTTCATTGGACAGTGTTCAGGTGCAGGTTCGCTGGACAGTGTTCAGGTGCAGGTTCATTGGACAGTGTTCACACACAATGAACCTGCATCTGAACACTGTCCAATGAACCTGCATCTGAACACACTCTCCCCTCCTCCTCTCTCCCCTCCTCCTCTCTCCCCAACCTCCTCTCTCCCCTCCTCCTCCTCTCCCCTCCTCCTCCTCTCTCCCCTCCTCCTCTCTCCCCTCCTCCTCCTCTCGCCTCCTCCTCCTCTCTCCCCTCCTCCTCCTCTCTACCCCCTGAAGGTTCTCCTCTTGTGGTGTCGCTGATAGGGGCTCTGCTTAGGGAGTTCCCGGACCGCTGGGCGTACTACCTGCGTCAGCTGCAGCAGAAGCACTTCAAGCGCATCCGGAAGTCGTCGTCCTACGACTACGAGGCGCTGGACCAGGCCATGGACGCCAGCATCCAGGTCCTCCCCGCCGAGCACCAGGACCTGTACCGAGACCTCAGCGTGCTGCAGAAGGACGTCCAAGTGCCCGCCAAGGTCTGCAGCAGTGTTGATTTGGTCGACTAAAACTATGACAAAAAATGTTTGGCGACTGCGCTTTTTTCACTGACGAAAACTAAATAAAAACTAAGCTGTGATGACTAAAACTAAGACTAAATATATTGACAATTTCGTCAACAAAATACAAACTAGACTAAAACATTAGGGAAGGACTAGAGGAGAAGAGAGTCATTTTATGTTTGGTTGCTCTTAGCTGTTGCATGCGGAAAATAGCAGATCTACAGGCTCGCAACGCGTCGCAGTGAGCCTGTAGATCTGCTATTTTCAGCACACAACCAAGTGTAAAATCAGTCATTACGATGCCATCAAGGCCTGCCAAAATACATTTCAGTTGACTAAATCAACTGTAGATTTAGTCGCCTAAAATCTAATGATATTTAGTTGACTAAAATTAGACTAAAACAAATGCTTTTCAGGTGACTAAATTATGACTAAAACTAAATTACATTTTATTTAAAAGACTATGACTAAAACTAAATCAAATGTTGCTGTCAAAAACAACACTGGTCTGCATGCACGCACGTCAACACCATAGACTGTATAAAAGATATGGACAAAGCGAAGCCATTGGTTTCTATGCAGCGCAAATGACACAATATGGGTCCTTGGCATGGGTGTTGCCATCATAGATTGTAAAGGCACCAGAGGATGCTATTGGCTGCCAACGGTCACGTGCCACCGCAGGGATACATGGGAGAATGTGGTCGGAGCCTCCCGAAATACAGCACACGAAGAAGAATCAGTTTGGTTGGCCACGCCCCCCACAACTTTATCATACTGAGAACTTTAGCCAAAAATAGCCGATCTACAAGCTCACAAAGCCTTGCAGCACGAGGCGTTGTGAGCTTGTAGACTAAGTACAGAGTGAAAGGTCAAGATTATTAAAGGACAACTCCGCCCTAATTCACTTCTAGGCTCATTTTCCTACTTATATTGATCCAAAAAGACTGTCCATGGGGTCTATTAGTCAGAAATGCCCCTGTTGTCCAGTTTCCCCTTCAGAACGCAGCAGGTGTCATAGCATAGAGTGGAGCCTATAAGACTATCGCTTTTACACTATTTGTTGTGTTCAAAAGTGATTTTCTTTTTCATGAATGTGGTACTAGTTGTCATTACAAACACATCCATGACTTGGTTGTCCCACAAAAGCCACCACAATCTCATAAACAATGTTTTGGGGTGATCATTCGGCACAAGTGCCAATCAAAGTGACTGCACTGGCCAATCACAGGGCATCTTTTCCGGGACTTGGCGAAACACATAAAAGTATAACATCTGTTTAGCAGAGTGTGATGGCTTGTGTGGGACAACGATGACATGGATGTGTTTGTAATGAGAACTAGTCCCACATTCATGAAAAATAAAAAACACTTTTGACCACAACAAATAGTGTAAAAGCGATAGGCTTATAGGCTCCACTCTATGCTATGAGAGCTGCTGGGTTCTGCTGGGGAAACTGGACAACAGGGGCATTTCTGCCAAATAGACCCCATGGACAGTCTTTTGGGATCAATATAAGTAGGAAAATGAGCCTAGAAGTGATTTAGGGCGGAGTTGTCCTTTAAGTATTGAACCGTCAAGTGTTTAAATATCTGAAATACCAATTTACATGAATCCAAAATACACTGATGATTGTGCTGTCAAACAATGAAACTATATGGATTCTGTGAAAAGGTTGTGCTTCATCTCTCTCTCAACTACGGGGTCCTTGGGCTGAAAACGTTGTAGACCCCTGCGTTGGGACATGATTCTACAAACACCTTCTCAATCCTAACTTAAAGGGATATTTCACTTTCAAAAAAACTTTTGGTAATTTTATCATTTTATCAGGCTTTTATGAACACCCTGAACAGTTTTTAATTTGCTTGATTCAATATTTGATGTAAATGTTACCAGGCCCTCCAGGCCCAGGGCCTCTCCCCACACACCCATTGTAACTTCAAACTTCATTTTGATAGATTCATTAAAAACACCCATTATTTTTTCTGGTGACTCATACTACCCTCCTAATATGTGAGCAGGCCATGTTTTTTCGATAACTTTTTTCATTTATTTTTAATAATAATTTTTTTGTATTTATTTTCCATTTTCCCAAATAATTATTAAAAATACATGAAAAAAGTTATTGAAAAAACACGGCCTGCTCACGTATTAGGAGGGTAGTATGAGTCACCAGAAAAATAATGGGTGTTTTTAACAAATCTATCATGGTTAAAATGAAGTTTGAAGTTACAATGGGTGTGTGTGGGGAGAGGCCCTTCCATTGCTCCCTGTTGAAAGTGGAATATCCCTTTAAATGTTTTCTGAAAGACATCCACTTTAGATTCAAAGTATTGTTATTGTACGCCCTCCAGCTTCAAAAACACCATAACTCGTCAAACTCGTTGGTGGCAGGGAATGAGGCAGTGCCAGGTTGGTTGGGTTTGCCACCCAAAAAATGTAATTTGTACTTTTTGTTTTTCCTTTTCATGTAAGTGGGTCTGCTTGTTCCTGTGGTAGATTGAGGACAGCACTGTCGATTGCTGCCCACATGATGATGTGAAAAATAAAAGTCCACACGATGGTCACCTATCTCTGCTGTTCTCCAACTCTTCAGTTACATGCAAGGAGGCAGAAATATGAGTGTTTTAAATTGGCTATAGAGATAAACTGTTGAACTATGCAATTAAGTAAGTGTACAGTAGACAGGGAGACATGGAATATTACGTTAACTAAAGTCACATTCCATAATGCATGGTCTTGCGTGGCCAGACTGTTGACTCCCGCGATCTGCAAATGCTCCCGTCTTACGGTCTGGGAGGGAAATCTTATGATGAGTATCCGGCATGAGAAACTATAAAACGGATGTGAAGCCTCCTCCCCTCTTCCGTATGATTTTTACAGTCACTCACATTTATCCTAATATGAATAAAAATCATCTAAGCATACATAGCTTGCTGCTTATCAGATTTTAAAATTTAGTTTTGTGAGCAGAATTGTCAGCTTCCGACACTCGCTGCTCGGGAGCTGTAGTTCAAGACTCTACATAGCATTTGGAGATTGTGGAATAGAGGCAGGGAGGCAGAAATATGAGTGTTTTAAATTGGCTATAGAGATACATTGTTGAACCATGCAATTAAGTAGGTGTACTGCAGACAGTAACCTGACTGCGCCAGATGGTGGCAGCAGTGCGTATGCCTGCATAACGCTCTGCCTTTACCATCTGAGATCTCTCGGGGAGAGTTGATATGGTGCCGGACGAATCAGCGGCAGCTACGGGCGGGCTCTGAGCGGCTCTGAGCCAATAGAGTCTGACTGCAGACCACGTGGAAACCCAGGAGGCGGATTCTGGGTGTAACGTCATGCAGACAGGCCAATATGAGTGGCTGGAGTTGGCACTCCCAGACTGTGATAGAGACGGCCCCATCCAATCACCTGCTAAAGAATTTGAAAAAATGGCCCGCCCCTTTACATCGGGTCTGCCCGAGCAATCCTAGATGTAAGGCAGAGCGTTATGCAGGCATACGCACTGCTGCCACCATCTGGCGCAGTCAGGTTCGCAGACAGGGAATATGACGTTAACTCAAGTCACATTGCAGAATGCATCTCCCCAGGTTCTGTGTGTGGTGTGGGACTTGGAGCAGGAGGAGGTGGAAGACGTCCTCCAGGAGTTTGTCAACAAGTCTCTGCTCTTCAGGGACTGTCACCACAGGCCGTACCTCTACTACCTCCATGACCTGCAGCTGGACTTCCTCGCCGAGCAGAACCGCTCCCAGCTACAGGTTAGAACAGTGGTTCTCAATCTCTGGGTCGGGATCCCCAGATGATTAACTTAGTGTGCAACATTGTTTTCTCACTCAACTCAACAAAATAACAAAGTTTAAGTGTACAGAGGGTATCTGCACATTCTAAAGTGACAATTTAATACCTCTAAAATGACAAATTAATAATTGGCCAAATTGTCAAATATTAGAGGCAGACATTTTGAAAATAGCAGATCTACATGCTCACAATGCCTTGCAATTGATTATAATAAATGTACTTACAACTTAGCTTGTAGATCTTCTATTTTCACAATAATTGCCTATGGAATTGAGATAAACAAAATGGACTCTTGACACTCTTACCACAGCCCTACTCTTAGGCAGTAGGGCTGGGAAATAGATTGACATTTTGTGTAAGTGTTTTTTATACTTTCAGAAAGTGGTGAGGTGCATAGATTTCTCTCACAATATGTTTTATACGCGTTGTACTGTAGGCCATTAGTTCTCAAAGTGGTCCAGGGGTCCTTGAGGGAGTTCCAGGGGGTCCCCAGCTAACTGATAGTTGGGAACCAAATGGACCCTTATTTGGCCTGCAACTCAGAGAGTGTACAAATGGAACCAAATGGACCTAGAATTAACACTGATTTTACAATATAAATTGGGGTCTCCGAGATAGAAATTAAATGTGCGTCCGTAGCCCTAACGTCAATGTCAAACTCCTTGAAATTAAAATGGTTGGGAATCACTGCTAAAGCTGTACAAACGCTGTGTGCGTGTGTGTGTGTGTGTGTGTGTGTGTGTGCGCGCGCGCGCTTGTGTGTGTTCGTGTGCGTGTGTGCGTGCGTGCATGTGCGTGTATGTGTGTGTGTTCTCGTGCAGAGCCTCCATGCTAAGGTGGTCCATAAATACCAGCAGTATTACAGAGAGGCTCCTCCCACAACAGGAGATGAAGTTTTCTCTACTGGTGCAGGTTCCTCATCTACCACATGGCCAACGCCAAGCTGTCCCAGGTACACGCACGCGCACACACACACACGCACGCACGCACGCACGCACGCACTATATTCACAGAATATTCTAATATTCTAATATCAAAGACACTATTTGACGTTGTTCACCAAAGTCGAATATTTGCAATTTTTTTTCTCTATATATATATTATTTCTTCATTTATGCAGATTGGCTAGATAGGTGGATGAATTGGTTAATGCTCTATGCTGATGTCATGCGTCACGTTTCGTCTCCCGGAACCAATTACCAGTGGGGTAAAACAGCGGCCAGCCGGCAAACTCCATGTCATGATGGAGGAAGAGCCAGCTGATGTGACTTCTAGACTGAGAATTGCTCGTTTTTTTTGGATGAAAAAATAATAATAATAAAAAAATAAAAAAAATAAAATATATATATATATATATATATATATATATATATATATATATATATATATATATATATATATATATATATATATCCTGTCGAATATTCGAATAATTCAAATACTAAAAATCAATATTCGTTAATGCACTAACACACACACACACACACACACACACACACACACACACACACACACACACACACACACACACACACACACACAATCACAATCACGCACACACACAATGTATGTGTTATTGCATTGGTTCTCAAGGGGTCCTTGGGAGGGGGTTCCAGGGGGTCCCCCAGCAAAATAGGTTAATACAGCATCACAATCATTTTCAGCACTTTGGCCATGTTGGCTATTTAAAAATAGCAGATCTACAAGCTTGCAGCGCGTCACTTTGTGCCACGCTGCGTGCTTTTGTAACTGCTATTTTTGGGAAATGATTGAAAAATATCAAATGTTTGGAAAATTCAGAATAATTTTGAATAATAATAAGATCTTCTCTAGGGTACGCTGGGACAAAACATTTTCAGATGGGGGTCCGCGGGCAAATACATTCATACAATTTGGGGGTCCTTGACCTGAAAGAGTTTGGAAACCACTGAGTTAGGGCGGTGGTTCTCAACCTGTGGGTCGGAACCCCCAGGGGGGGTCCCCAAATTATTTTGGGGGGTTCCCAGATGATTAACTTAAAGTGATAGTTCACCTATTTTTGACATAAAGCTGTGTGAAATACTTGCCATTAAAACAGTGGTTAAAAATGTATTAATTGATTACCAGAGTCCCGTGGTCAGAGTTCTGGTCAGTTGCTAATGAATATTAAGTAGTTCCAATGGGGTGGGGGCCATTTGGCATGGCCCAATCATTGAAAATAGATGAATCCACAAAACTAGCGTAATTTGTATTGTTGGCCTATTTCTACCATATAGAGCGAGGTTTCGTTCTGATCAGCTGCCTGCAAAGCACCTTGTTTTGGGGAAATACGTTGCAGCGGCGTAGTGATATTGGACACAAAAAATAGTACCATGTGACAGAGGGGCCAAAGTTGAACGAAAGTTGGTCTATTTAGTAGAATTAGGTCAACAATACAAATGAAGCTAGTTTAGTGGATTCATCTATTTTTAATGATTGGGCCATGAGCCCCTGCCAAATCGCCGGAACTACTTTATATTCATCTAAAACTGACCAGAACTCTGACCATGTGACTCTGGTAATGGATTAATACATTTGTAACCACTATTTTAATGGCAAGTATTTCACACAGCTTCATGTCAAAAATAGGTGAACTATCACTTCAATGTGCAACAGTAAACAAACTAGCATGAACTTTAAGTGTATAGAGGGTATATGCACATTTCTAAAGTGACAATTTAAGGACTTTTTAATACCTCTAAAATAACAAATTAAACATTGGCCAAATTGTCAAATATTAGAGGCAGAAATTGTGAAATTAGCTGATCTACATGCTTGAGCATGTAGGTCTGCTATTTTCACAATAGAACTGTGTTATACAAAATGTTGTGCCTCAACTCTTAGTGCTCGTCAGGGTGGGGGGGTCCCCAGTTAAAATATGTGTCCCCTCATGGTGTTCTGAGGCACAACTCGGCGGTAATGGATTTCTACAATAGCACTAAATGCATTCGATTTTTTTTTTGTCTTTTTCGTTTCTAGGCATAATAAAACAGTTTGAATGTTGATGAAGGTTTTAATAACAAGAGATAGGCGTTTTACATTCATACAGTCATCGTTTTATAGTTTTAAACATGGCTCTGTTTTAAGACATTTTCCGTAGTTATTTGGGGGTAGAACATTCCTCCGCATATTTACATAGAGTGCTTGCGATTGGCCTCGCCTAATTGTTCTCCGGTGGTTCTCCCCACTGGCTGAGCACCGCCCATAAGCACACGTGTTTCTAAACAGTAAACACAACAGTATCAATGTATCTTCTTATAATGGCCAGTTTGCAACTCACTTTGTATCAGCACGCCCTTGCTTAAAGCTTTTAATCTACAGGACAGCTAGTAAATGGAGGCGAAAATCAGGCGATGGGCTCCCTGGCGTAAAATAAAACAGTGACACAGGGGAGACTCAGTGGTGAGTTATAATGCTCTGAATGTACCAGGAATACAACAGGACGCCTTGCCTAAATCACAGCGGCGGTGACTCGATCTCCTCCTGCAAGTTTTAGCGTGGTGAAAAGAGCTGATCTACAAGCTCACAACGCGTCGCGAATGCGACATGTTGTATAGATCAACTAGTTTCAGAATGCAACATGTCGTACGGCGAAGTTAAAGTCCGGCTTCACTGAGTTGTAGAGGAGTCGCCGTTTGCGAGGAACGTTTCTTTCTTTCTTTCTTTCTCTTTCTCTCCCCCCTCTCTCTTTCTTTGTCATGGCTCAGTGGGTTTCAAAGGATCCGGGGTTCAATTGGTTTAAAATCAACGCCAGATTAACTTTATTCTTATTATTGCATGCATTGTTTCATATGGCCACTCTCTGTGACTCTGTCCTTCCCTCCGTCTCAATCATGTTACAAAACAACGGCAGAACGGCTACTCAAGTACTCAAGCCAAGGCTTCCCCGAGAGAGAGAGAGAGAGAGAGAGAGAGAGAGAGAGAGAGAGAGAGAGAGATATAACGGGTGAATTAGAGCGACTGGTAAAGTGAGCATCACTTTGGAGAGAGAGAGAGAGAGAGAGAGAGAGAGAGATGGCATTTTTGGGCAAGAAATAAGAGAGTAGTGGTGGGAAAGTACTCAGATCTTTACTCAAGTAAAAGTATCAATACTTTAATGCAGAAATATTGGTACTCAGAATTTACTTGAGTAAAAAGTATAAAAGTATTTCCATCAAAATGTACTTAAAGTACTAGTAGCCTATTAATACACCATGAAGTAGCCATCTTTCATTTCAAATAGTTTTCAAAAAGTATTAAATACTCATTTGAAAATAGCAGATCTACAAGCTCACAGTGTAGTAGAGTCTAAGTATTGGAAACTGGAAATACTCAAGTAAGATCAAATACCTACCTCAAAATTATACTTAAGTAGATTTCTTAAGTACATTTACTTAATTACTTTATACCATTCATGAGTATTATTTGATCTACTGGCTTGAAGGCCTGTCTTGTAAAATGTGTTTCAAGTATTGACAGACAGTTGACAGCTAGTGGGGGAGTGGTTGGGGGAGTGGTTAGAGGTGGGGTTAACTACTATGTCACTCCCATTGTCTGGGGCCTGGAAAAGGTGCTAAAATGAGAAACCTTTGAAGGGCATTTTCTCTCCTTTGCTGTTTCTGGATCAACAAGATTCAAATGACCGTATCTTCTTCAAATATTATCCAATTTCAATTAATGATACATCATATGAAAGCTTACATTCTGTAGTTTCATAAAATGTAAAAAGTAGAAAAATGACCATGGCCCCGTTGTGTCTCAAAACACCACAAGCGGTCACATATGATTATTTTGGGGGGGTCGTTAGGGGACTGCTGAAGGGCGTCCTACATCATGCTCTCTCTCTCTCTCTGTAGGAGCTGTACTCTCTGATGTTCTCTCTGGACTGGGTCAGGACCAAGGCTCAGATCATGTCCTACATCATGCTCTCTCTCTCTCTCTGTAGGAGCTGTACTCTCTGATGTTCTCTCTGGACTGGGTCAGGACCAAGGCTCAGATCATGTCCTACATCATGCTCTCTCTCTCTCTCTGTAGGAGCTGTACTCTCTGATGTTCTCTCTGGACTGGGTCAGGACCAAGGCTCAGATCATGTCCTACATCATGCTCTCTCTCTCTCTCTGTAGGAGCTGTACTCTCTGATGTTCTCTCTGGACTGGGTCAGGACCAAGGCTCAGATCATGGGTCCAGCTCACCTCATCAACGATTACCTGGAGTACGGAAGCATTCTGGACAAAGAGGTGAGGAGCATCTCACCTTTCATGTTCTCCTTAATGTGTTTCTGTGTTGATTCATTAATATATTGTTGCTGTCGGCGGCAAACCTCGTACAGGATGTCCAAAGTTACCTTACAGGAAATGGAAAAAAGAACCTCAATGTAGTTGTTATTTACTAGTCACAAGCTTTTGTTAATTGCGACCAAAGGTCGCATTTACCCTGAAAAACCTTGTCGCTTGAGTAGTCTCGCGTGGCCAGACTGTTGCCTCCGCGATTTGGTCAAATGCTCCCAGCATACAGTCTGGCAGATGGAAATAGAAACGATGAGTGCGAGATGAAGCGGAAGTGAAGCCCCCACGTCACTTCCGCTTCAGTCTCACATCACACATATTTATCATTATATAAATAAAAATCATATAAGCATGTTTAGCTTGCTGCTTAGCAGAAATGACATTTTAAAATATATTGTTTTGAACGTTAATGCCCGTTTTCGATACTCGCCGTTCGGGAGCTGCTGTTCCAGACTATATAGCATTCAGAGATTGTGGAATAGTTGTCTGGCTACGCGAGACTATCGCTTGAGTGACCTTTTTCTGTACAGGAAGTGATGTCAGTGTGATGTCAGTGAGTCGTGACATCACTTCCTGTACGGGGCGGCTACACAACACTAAGAAAGACAAATAAAAAAAGAGAAGGATACACAAGACTAAGAAAGACAAAAAAGAGAAGATTAAAAAAGAAAAAAAGGAGGAGGAGGATAAAGATACCAAAAGGAGAGAGAAGAAAGGGTGGATGAGGTACAATGTGCGGTATCCTCCTCTGATCTGATACGGGCGGCTGGACCACCTATAAAAGAATGTCCATCCACCTGGAGAAAAGAAAATATAACAAGGAGGTGGCAACGGGTGGCCAGATAAAGTTATTAGGCCTGGATCCGACTTTAAGTCGGCGCACAGGATTCCAGAAATGTAGCGCTTATTCGCTCTTGTATCAAACCGGTACTCGAAACGTTCTTAGAATTTAACATATTTTCTAAAGTAAATATGGGGGCGGCTGTGTTAAGAACTTTTCGTTGTCAAGCTCAACGTTGGGCATTTGGACCTATACATGGAGAAATGGAGCAAACCTGATTGGCCTAAATATGGAGATGTGGAGAACACTATATATGGAGATAGTCCAGTCCATCATGTCATATGGGACCACCGTCATAGACAGTAGCCATTGTTAGGCCGGAGTCAATGGCTGTCTGTCTGTCTGTCTGTCTGTCTGACTGTCTGTACAGGAAGTGATGTCACATGACATACTTGTTATGCCCATATATGAGTCATTCTGTACCACATCTCCATGTTTAGGCAAACTCCACACAGAAAAGCCCTATCGCCCACACCCTAGGTGGGGTTGGCGATAGGGCCTTTCTATGTGGAGTTTGCATGTTCTCCCCGTGTCTCCTAGGGTTGATACCCTCACAAAAACATGAACAAACTCCCCCCAGAATGACAACAACTAGAATCGTCAGAGAAACGGGTTTAACGAATAACCAATCCGTGCCACAGCCCGTTATTCAAGCGACGTCATCATCAGAGCGTCACCTTAACGCTGATCTGTAGTGGTTGGTTTTAGGGACATCAAAGTACCTCCCCCCTCCCCTCCAGAAATCGCCCCAAAATAGGGCACAATGTCAGACTAAAGCGTGAGCTGAGTCTGAAGTCAGGCTAGGAGACCCCTCAAAACAAGGATTTATAAGAGAGAAATGTGAACTGAGTTGTTTGAAGTCCAGTGGGAAGATTCCGCAGTCAGTTATGATTTGAGGTGCTATGGCATCTGCAATGCTTTTTTACACAATATTCAATTTTTTTAGATGGATCTGTACTTTTCTTTGGTTCAACATTTATAACACCCACACACAGACACACTTGACCACTTTCACTTGAAATTGTTCTTGCAAACAATTTTGCTGCTTTTGCGACAAATGCGACGTATGCGACAACCTACGGCAGGGGTCCTCAATAGGCGGACCGCGGTCCATGTCCGGACCGCGGGGCACCTCCGACCGGACCGCGGCACATTACTGAGAAATCTCCGCACAGTTGTATCGGACTGACTGTGTGTGATGTGCGTTTGTGTGTGTGTGTGCGTGGGTGTGTGTATGTGCTCATTCGCTCAAACACATACACAGGCTCACAAGACACACCCCTCCGCCAATTTGCAAGCCCACAAAGCGTCGCAAATGCAACGTGCTGTGGGCTTGCAGATCAAAGGTTTTCCTTCCCTCCGACGTCTGCTCTGCAGTCTGCAGCTGCTCCCCCCTCCCCTCCCCTCTCCACACACTCATGCCGCTCGCTGCATGAAAAAAGTTGCTAAAACCTCTTGGAAACCATTGCTCCCACTGGATTAATAACTTAGAGATCTTCTACCTTTGGCTGTTCAATTGGAGAGGACAACAGCAACACATTAAAATCCACGATGTAAGGCTCCAACTGCTTGCATAGACGAGAAATGGTCGCGATGCGTGACCATGCGTCTTTAACAATGTGATGTGTCGTCGCATATTATTGCCAGCTATCCTAGGCTGTGTTAGATTAATAACTATGAATGACTCGTTGACCGTGATTTGACCGGTCATTTGACATAGTCAATCAGCACAGTCTGGCTTGTGCAGTACGTGTGTCAACTGAATGTCAAGTAATCCTCTCCCCCTCACGCTAAGTTCCACTTTATTTTCCATTCTGAACGACAAGCCTAATATTGGTATTGCATTTAGGCTCTTTAGTTTCCAATAATTAAACTATAAGCCAGTGTTTTATTGCTACACAATAAATGGTAAATAATGTAGCCTACTCTACATGCATAAATAATTATCCATCCATCCATCCATTCATCTTCAACCGCTTATCCGGCATCGGGTAGCAGGGGTAACAGTTCCAACTGAGATTTCCAAAGTTCCTTAATAATAATAATAATAATAATAATAATTAAAATAAACAATTCTAATGATTATAATAAACATACATACATACAGTACATACTGTATAAATGTATCCGCCTTATTTCGCCTTCGCCTTTTTTTCGGACCCGGACCTGTTTCAAAAAAATATTTCTGGACCTTCAAGATTTGTATTTGAGGACCCCTGACCTACGGTATATACATGTATAGTTTTCATAGTTTTATAATAAACACATCCAAAACTAGAACGTAAGCCTGTACAAAACAACATGATACACTTTGGAGATGCAGTTTTCCATAATATGATCCTAACGTTGATGAAAAGTGAAGACGTGCAGCCTAGGGATGGGACAACAAGTGTCAAGGAAATTATGAAGTATGTTGTAAAACATTATGAAATGAACAAAAATGTTACTGCTATATGACTGTCTTGTCATACTACCTGTTTGCAGAGGATCGATTGATTTAATCAGCTGTGTCCTGACAGCTGCTTTGAGTTCAAACTTCCTGAGGAGTCTATTCTTATTGTTGCTATATACAGTCCCTAACCTGTGCCTTGTTTAGGTAGGCTATTAGGACTAGCAGCTGCAACAGGCTGGCCTGGCCTATCCATCTATATAGCTGACCGTATGACTTGAAAAGAGACAGTATTATACCCAGGCCACGGCTGGGAGAAGGGTCTGTACCGAGGCACAAGGCTGAGGGCAGAGAAGGTTTTAGACTTGAGCTGCATAATATGCTGTTTTAAATGGACTTGCTGCTATTGTCTCTAAATAAACCAAGAACATCTACTCGTCACCTTGGATTGGACTCATATTTCTCCTTGACATTGCGATATTATCGTTTATTGTGATTAAAAAAAACTCACGATAATCATATTGTGGAGATTTAATTTATCGTGATATCGTCCTCCGTCATGCACTGGGATCAATTCACCTTGTATTTGCTGAGCTGCATATCCGGTACCATTTAAACCCTCTATTGGTGAAACGTACTTATAATATACGTACCTGTACTTGATAGTCTTTTTTCACTCTCTACCAAATAAAAAAATAACCGATCTACAAGCTCACAACGCGCCGCCATGTGACGCTTTGTGAGCTTGTAGATCTGCAATTCTTTTGGCAAATGTTCCAAACCCAGGATAATGGATGTTGGGGATAGTTTGACAGGGGCGTCAATTGGGTATGGCAGGGGTATGCAGCTGCCATACCCTGGGTCCAGGGGGGAAATAAAAGTTACTTTTAAATATAAATCCATGAATGTCTCTTTGTCTATCTGTGCTGGTTATTAAATTACAGTAAAATAACTACAAATGCAAAATGTAACAAAATGGTCACTTTAACTATTCTCCACACTTCTCCCCATCTTGACAAAAGGGTATATTCACAGGTTCCGCAGGTCAGCTGCACAGGTGCAATGCATTATTGTTAATTGTGGCACTAACATGCTAAGTTTAGCTGCACTTGAACAACCGTTCCAGGCTGCCATATCCAGCCCAAGAAACCGTAGAAACCTGTGTAAAAAAAAGCCCAAAATTCAGACAAAAATTTTCAGACATTGTGAAAATAGCCAATCTACATGCTCACAACGCCTCGCGCTGCGAGGCGTTGTGAGCATGTAGATCGGCTATTTTCACAATATAACCGTGTTATACAAAATGTAATGCCTCTTATCCATGAGGACTCCCATCTTTGCCATACCCTAGCTTTTGCTGAACTGACGCCACTGTAGTTTGATTATCGCGATAACATCGTAAAATCGCGATTTCTTTTGTCACAACGATCGTTGTGTGTGTCCCCCCCCCCCCTCAGAACAGCGAGGTGCGAGGTCAGTTCCAGGAGTTCCTGTCTCAGAACGGCCACCGGTTGGAACAACGCCCGGTCCCGGTTCTACGAGGGTGCTGAGGCCTGCTTTGCACCCTCCGTTTCGACAGGGGGCACCCTTGGATAAGATTTCTTAAAATGTCCTATTTATTTTTATTCTTTTTTCATTTAGTCAAATAGCCTGTTGGCTTTGAGAGACTCGGGAGCTCACGCCTCCCCTCCCCCGCACAGTGAAGCCGAAGGGTGCTAATAGTTGGCCGACGGTAAACAAAGCCTTGCATTTGCATGCATACATACGTATGCACGCAAACATGTGTCGAGTGGGGGCCGAGATATCTGATATCTGTGAAAATTTAAGTTCCTAAAAACCTTCATCACATTCCTAACCTCCTAGTTGACCTAGACCTGGCTAGTATCAACCTAGACAAAGCAAGTATCAACATAGTAATACAATAAAAACAGTATAGAAAAAACATATATACAGTTGGAGGGGGTAAAGCATTTTGTAAACAGTGCTAAGACACATTTTGTCCCCTACAGGCTATATAGCAGCACTCATTTGTAGTCGCTTTGGTACAACAACAAAAAATAGCATTTTTCCTCAAATGATAGTATGTGTCCATTGTATATGTTTGTTTGTCTTTGAAATGGTTTCTGCATAGCTTAGGCTATACTGGCTATATGCAGTCAGAAACCATTCCAAAGACAACATTGTTTTGTGTTCTTTTTTAGTTTAAAAAAAAGACCACAATTGAAAGAAGCCCAAAGACTAAAGCTGCATTCACACTACAGATATATAGTTGAACGTTTTGCTTGCTTGGTCAATGTTATCTCAATGGAAACCAGCTTTAAAGATACAGGGGACACACCAAACGAAGGTTTGGAAGCTTTAAAGCTGGTTTCCATTGAGATAACATTGACCAAGCAAGCTAAACGTTCAACTATATATCTGTAGTGTGAATGAGGCATTAGGCTATAGAGTATCAGTATCCTTGTATTTAGTTGGCCTTAATTATACCATGCAGTGAACTATACCTTTTGCTTTCTTCTAATAAATAAAGTATTCAATCATTTTGCTATTTTTAAGTATTCGTTTTGCTATTTTATTCACTGAACAATAACATGAATACAATGTTTGGTCTACCTGTTTGCCAGACTGTCCGGTTTTTCTATATAAAGGGTATATATGATGATGACATGATGATGACATGCCTACAAAAGGCATGATGATGATGACAGACAGGGGGTCTGGCACAACCAGGTTGACCTGGTCTAGTTTTTCTTAGATTTGCCTACTATTTCGTTGCATTATAATGATGATGATGATATATTACCTTGCTTATTGTAAATCACTCTGGATTATGATATAAGAGCTAAAATGCTTAGTCTACATTTTAAAATATGAATTATAACATACATTTACCTTGTGTGCTGTGCTTACCTGGCATAGGCCTACCTACAACAATAGATAGTTTCAACCAACCAGGGCGCTCGGAGTGCACAGCCATATAAATGCAAATGTGATGGCTTTGTATTCACATACAAGTTACTGTATAAAATAGGCACCCTGATAGCCTAAAAAAACACTCGTGTGTTGGCTGTTACAGCATGTTAAGAAAGTGGTCAGTGGTGGGTGGGGTGTGATAATATCAAATATAATAATAAAACAAAACTTCCGATCAGCTAATGCAAGTAATGGTTTATTTACCTGGCTGCGCAGTGGGCACAGTCTATATATAGACAGGCTACAGCGCGGCGCGCGCGCGCCGCTGCAGCTGCCGTTTATTGGACATTAAAAAAAATTAAAAATATGGGCAACCTCACTTAAATGCATTGCACCCTGAGCCACTGTCGGCTAGCGCCGGCCCTGACTGTTATTGTCCGCGACGCTCAGTTATTGTCCACGACATTGCAAGCGGCGCGAACGGCCGCAAACAGCGGAGCGCCGCGCGAGTTACGAAGCCGTGGTGAATGCAATCGTTATATTTATGCCCAGGCCGTAAGGTCTGGGCAAGCGCACGATAAACGCAATGATAATTGGGTTTTGGTGCACCTCGCGCGGTCCAAGTGACTACAACCGAGCGCTCCCTACGTCCGGTTCAGCCAATCACAGGGGGCTTGGGGGAGACCGGAACCAGACCGGAACAGGGACAAGCTTGCGTTTCGGCCAAAGAAGGTCTCAGCAAGAACAGTCACCAACGTCATCTAGGCTCCATGGGTGGCGGGGTGGCCACCCAAAATAACATTAGCGTCTATGAGCACTTCGTCACTTCCGCCACCCAAAAGTGTCATGGCGGCGTCCCATGGTGTGCCAAATTCCGGGTGTTGTCTGTTCCTGCCTAACCTTCCTTGGTTTCGGCCAGACGCTTTCCGACTCTCTCTCTCTCTCTTCCGGGTTGAAACTGCGTAAACAGAGCAGTGTTTTCTAAGGTCTTTTCTCTCTCACTCACACTCACAAACGCTCGGCTCGAGCTCTGTCAAAAACATTTAATCTACAAGCTCACATTATACAGGGCTGCCAAGTCTCACGCTTTGAGCGTGAGAGTCACGCAATTTAACCTCTTCTCACGCCACACGCCACACATGCCATTTCTCACGCATTTTTACAGTCATCCCACAGACCTCTCCCGAAAGTTGCGGGGGTTTTCTCACTCGGTAAAAGTCGCACGGAGAATTCTAAGCGCAGTGAATGCAGCTGCTCTGCTCCTCCACTCTCTCTCCCCTCTATACACACATGCAGGCGACGCAGCGAGACGGAGAGCCCTACAGACGGCTGCGATGCTTTCTCGCTGCGGGGCCGGGGATCGCGCCGCCCCCCGCGGTGGAGAAACACACTCGCTCCGGGACAAAACGCCGGGCGATATTTCACAAAGATGACCACAATCCAGCTCTTGTCTCCCGCGAGCGCATGCACGAAAGAGCCCACGCGCAATAATGTCATGGGTTTACTATATCCACTTGTCTTGAACCCTAATATCCCCATATTCTGAGGAGGACTTTAGAAGAGATAGGGCGGTTTGCACTAACACTACCAACACTACTCTACTAGAGGGAAGAATACCAGTAGCCCAGTGGTTCTCAACCTGTGGGTCGGGACCCCCAGGGGGGTCCCCAAATTCCATATAGTTTCATCGTTTGACAGCACAATCATCAGTGTATTTTGAATTCATGTAAATTTGTTTTCAGATATGTAAACACTTGAACCGTCAATACTTAATAAACTTGACCTTTCACTATGTACTTAATCTGATCTGATTTCCCCTCTACACCAAACCTGTGTAGGCCTACGCCTTGCGCTGCGAGGCGTTGTGAGCTTGTAGTTCTGCTATTTTTGGCTAAAGTTCTCAGAATATGGTAATGTAATGGTAAAGGTATGGTCAAGTGGAACTGGTAAATATATAAAGGGAGGAGAAAAATAAGTTTCTATCTGTTCACACAAGGCGGCAGTAGCTCAGGGGTAGAGAAACGATCATTAGAACATGGAGGGTTCCCAGTTTGATCCCGGGCTCCCCCAGAGTTAGTGTTGAAGAATCCTTGAGAAACACTGAGCCTCAGTTGATCCCGGTACATGTTTTCCTCTGCCACCGGTGTATTAATGTGTGAATTTACTTGTGGATCAGCTATTTTCTGCAGATGTTCCCCCTAATCAGGGCCATGGTTTATTAATGCACAGGTCTACCAGGCCCTGGGGCCCATGAGCCTATAGGGACCCTATCCAGAGCCTTTGCAATGTTTGCATCAGAAATATCGCTGTTAATTTTGTATTTCTTGTCAAAGGTCTTAGTCATGTACTGTAAGTAACAGAGCCCTGCAATTGCTACTGAAATGTGAAGGAGTAGCCTAAAATTTTAGGTTCGGTGCAACCACACTGGCAGTTTCCCAGAATTGCACCTCTAATTTTGTTTTCTTTGAAAAAAGAAAATTGCACTGAAGCAAAAAGCTGCTACTGTATATAGTTGACATTTTATGAATGTATTGTTTTGCCAGCAAATTGAACCTGTGTAATGTTATCTGGTTTGTAAGGCTGTTGTTTGTTGTTTGCACAACAAGTGAAGATTTTGGTCAGGATTCACATGACATTGCACTAAAATAAATGGTAAAGTGGAATTCAGTTCCCAGTAGATTCCTTCCTTGTGACTCAGTGCAACCACACTTGCAATTTCCCTTGCACCTTTTCTTTTGTATTGTTTTGTTCTGGTCATAATTTTGAAACTTGAACTGAATAAGGTGCTATTGGTTGACATTTTACTAATAAATGTATATTTATTGGTCATTCTTGTTACAAGTTTATTTCTACTTATGCTGGTCACTCAGTTTGAATGCTTTATAAGCATGAGGTAGTGACCCCGTCTGCGCCAACAAACTTAAGCCCCACGCCACGAAATCGCTCTAAATCGACGTTAAAAAGGCCCAAAAAAGGGGGCACGACCTCCCCCCCCCAGAATGTCTCACTCTTAAAAATTTCTGGAACTTGGCAGCCCTGCATTATAGACGTGCCGCCTCCCTTGCTGCATGCATGTCATCACGCAGTCACAACTCGTTGTGGAAAAGGAAAACATATCAACACGGAACACTAGCAATTAGCAAAGTTGTGTTTAAGCTCTTATTTTCTCTTAAAAACGGTCGGCGACGCGTTAGCAGCAATACACGCAGCAAAGGCGTGTGTGTGTGTGTGTGTGTGTGTGTGTGTGTGTGTGTGTGTGTGTGTGTGTGTGTGTGTGTGTGTGTGTGTGTGTGTGTGTGTGTGTGTGTGTGTGTGTGTGTGTGTGTGTGTGTGTGTGTCGCGCGCGCGCCTCCCAGTCCACCACTCTTCGTCTCCAGCCAGAGCCAGGCTGACTTGTTTCCGCTCTGCGATGCCCAAAAGACGGCCACACAAGCATTTGGAAGTCGGCGTGTCTCCCTCCCAACGACCGCTGTTTCCTTGGATTCACAGCCGAGAATATGAACGTGAAGCCGGGCTGAATGAATGAGCAGACACCGCTGAGTACCGAAATGAAGTCGGGAGGTCACAACATTTCGTCAGCACCGTAGAGCCGAATTTAGTAGGTTGACGCCCCCCCGAACCGGGGGATGCGAACCATATTTGGGTTCGCCTAGGGCCGAACCGAACTTAGTTAGGCTCCTTATAACGGTATGGATCGACCTAGCCCTGAATACATGACTCTCATATACATGAGAGTCATGCTCGAACTTTAACATGAGGACCAGTGGGTAATCGAGCCCTCAACGGTTTGCGCTAGGAACATCAGATTTCAAAAATAAAGTGCTTACCCAAGCCAACTCTGCTAACGATTTGACGCCGCACAACGTTCATTACACGCCGCTCCCCGGTTGTTGAGTAAAAAGCATTTTTGTCCGAAATTATTTTGTTTTCCATTGGACATCCGGGTCATTTCCTCGCTTACCCCCAAAGTGCGCAACTGCGCCCTCTATCGGCTGTAACTGAATCTAAACACATTGTTGTCTTGTAGTGCACGCCCTGCGGCCGAACATCTTCTCACTTGTTGACTTGACTACTTGAGAGAGACACATGAGCGCAAACACCGGAGGAGAAGGGAAAAGAATCAAGAAGCTAAGAATTATAACAAGTGAAGCTGTGAAAACCTACCTGTTACAGCGAAATACACCTACCAAGCATGTGGGGGCGCTGTGGCACAAGTGAGGCGCACGTTGGATCATCATTTGGGATAAGCGAGGAAGTCCAATGGAAAACAAAATAATTTCGGACAAAAATGCTTTTTACTCAACAACCGGGGAGCGGCGTGTAATGAACGTTGTGCGGCGTCAAATCGTTAGCAGAGTTGGCTTGGGTAAGCACTTTATTTTTGAAATCTGATGTTCCTAGCGCAAACCGTTGAGGGCTCGATTACCCACTGGTCCTCATGTTAAAGTTCGAGCATGACTCTCATGTATATGAGAGTCATGTATTCAGGGCTAGGATCGACCCTAAGGAGTCCTTGGTCTGAAAAACCTTGAAGACTCCTGAATAGGGAAAGATTGGGGTCCCGTGTGTTCAACTGCTTGCTCTCCTTCCCCTCTGTTTCGCCACTGAGGTGTTTTGTGGTTCTGCACTGTAATTTTAGCTTTTTACTTATTCTTATTTTCTATCGTGAACCTTTATCCTGTGTCCTGATAGGCTCTTGATGTTTTGTGTAAAACATAGTGAATTGGCCTTGTTGTTGAAGTGAAAACTCGCCCCTGCCTCCCTCATGCTGTCTGACTCACAGTTAATTGCCAACATAATACGGCAAATCCTGTCTGTTTTAAAAACACAGAGGCCTTTTGGTTTAGGCAGGGTGTGTCGTAACACTGTTAAATCCACTTAAAATAATTTTAGCAGCAGGAAAACGTGGCTAGTGGTAACAAGCAAGCAAGTGTCACTCGTTTCTGTTTAATGAGTGGATATGTAGGATATCCCGTGCCCTTTTCTAGTCCACCATTGTTGTAGCTCACATTGTTCTTTTGCAGACCACACATGAACCAACGGCTGGTGGCCTCCCTGGCTGCCTGTAAATCTGTTAAACTTGAGGAAGCCACTCTAATTACTCAACAGTCATTAAGCAATTCTTCCACAAGCCAAAACCACTGTCTCAGAAATACCTGTGCAAACGCACGCACGCACGCACACACACACACACACACACACACACACACACACACACACACACACACACACACACACACACAAAGGTGTCCAAAAGGGGCCAGACTGTTAGTTTATACAGGATGTACCATCGGGAGTTTGTAGGACAGTGTTATATTATTATTACATAATTATATTGAAATGTTGCTGATGAAAATGTTGAAATGTGTAATGTGATGTGTGAGTGTGAGTGTGAGTGTGAGTGTGTGTGCGTGTGCGTGTGCGTGTGCGTGCGTGCGTGCGTGCGCGTGTGTGTGTGTGTGTGTGTGTGTGTGTGTGTGTGTGTGTGTGTGTGTGTGTGTGTGTGTGTGCGCGTGCGTGCGTGTGTGTGTGAGTGTGCGTGCGTGTGTGAGTGTGTGTGTGCATTTCACTTGCATAGACTTGCCAAAATGAGTTTTAGCAAGAAGTGCAGTATGCAGCGGCCTGGAGGCAGAGCAGTGTGCATTGTGAGTGACCTCAGAAAGGCTGGATATTAATAGACCACACTAGACCACAGCCATCCTGCTGCTATTCCAGGATATGTCATCACACCGTGTGTGAATTGTGTTTGTGTGCGCGCGCGCGCGCGCGCGCGTGCGTGCGTGCGTGCGTGCGTGCGTGCGTGCGTGCGTGCGTGCGTGCAAACGTTTGTACGAAAGATGTCATCCCAGAGATACAGCTAGAAGAAAATGCATGGTAAAACCCTCAAGGCCTGTTCATAGTATATCCGAAACCTCGGAAATGTTCGGTGAGTTTCCGACTTTCCGACGTGCAAATTTCTGAACTCTAATTCGGTGTAATGCTTTTCAGAAGTCGCGAGTGACTACATTTTGTAGTCGAGCCGGACCTTTCCGTTCGGTTTCGGAGAAAGTATGAACAGGCCTTAAGTCTTATGTTGTTCACTCTGAGCATGTGTACAACATGGACTGGGTCTATTCAGCTCCATTTGTAACACAAAGATTTTACTGTGTGGGAAGACTGGGAACTCTGGCCCTGTTACAGATGTTGTCCAAAATCATGCAGATCGGTACACAGTATCTCTGTAGCCGTTAAATGGAACGGGTATTTCTTACATTGATGCTCCTACATATTAGCATGCAAGCACCAGTTAAAGTTACTTTCCATCCCTCATATACTGTGTGCACAGTGCACATCCCATAATCCACACACTGCACATCATTTCGGAGCTCATTAGCATTTTTATGGTGTATCTACTATCTATTCTGCATCTAGCTTGAGGCTAATCTATTCTGCATCTAGCATGAGGCAACATGTTTAACCAGCTGTGTGTGTGTGTGTGTGTGTGTGTGTGCAGGCAGGCAGGCGGGTGTGTGTGCAGGCGGGCGGGCGGGCGGGCGCGGGCGCGGGGGGGGGTTGGAACACAGTATCTCTGTAGCCATTAAACAAAACGGGTATTTCTTACATTGATGCTCCTACATATTATCAGGCAAGCACCAGTTAAAGTTACTTTCCATCCCTCATCCCATAACCCACACACTGCACATCATTTCGGAGCTCATATCTTTGAACGGGTAAGGGCTAGTTTAAATATAACACACATACGTGTAAAAGGAAATGCTGACATTATGCATATGAAATCTGGTGCTGATTGGGCCAGCAGTTTGCGGGATTAGCTCTGGATAGACAGACAAACAAACAAGACAGACAGACAGACAGGAAGACAGGAAACAGGCATAGTGTCAATCTTTTACAAACCTGATTGCCTAGATAGAGCGATTATCTTTTTCTGAGCCTATAGTGCCCGTTCTTGAGTAAACACAATAAAATAAATGTGTATTTCGTAAATAAACCTTACCATCTCTGAACTATATGTATCTTACTGGCACATGGCCAATCACAGAAATCCCTAAAAGCAAAACAAACAAAGAAATCCTAAAAACTACTGAGACACATTTAAATCTGAAAATAGACGTGGCATCAACACACGCCCCACATAGTCAGACACACACACACACACACACACACACACACACACACACCCACACCCACACCCACACACACACACACACACACACGCGCGCAGAGGCGAATGGAAGCCCATAATTACTGAGCAGTGGAGCAGACTAACCACTGGTTGGCTTATAGTGGCCATGTGATCCTGAGGCCCTCGATGCTGATTTGAGCGCAGTCTTACAGAGGGTGTATGTAAGGGAAGTGGTTATGGGCTGATCTCTGATCAGTGCACAAGGAAAGGGGTTGCGTATTCCTTTAGGCCTCTATAGAGTGGAACAGACTGATATTTTGGGCTGTTTTCTTTTCGAGCCAGACTGTTTCTGAACGCGACTGTACCAGCGACCTTGGCATTTTTGATGGTGGCAGAGAATTTAACAACATTCAATCTTGCATCCCTATTTTGGGCATGTCATTGCAGGCAGAATGTTTAAATTATTTTGTATTTATTTTTTATCTCAGTTTTGATTGCGACCGTCAGGTCGCAAGTAACTATGGAAAGCTCCACCGGTTGTCCGTCACGTCACGTCACACTTTCGGCCCTACTCTTATCTCCGCCACCGCCCCTATCCATGCCAAACTTTGCACACACACTCCTTGGCTGGCAAATCACAACCTCCACCCCTGATTTCTCACATGGCCCTCTTCTAGCGCCACCATCAGGCTGATTTTTGCGAAACATATTTTTGTACACTGCTCCTACACATTTGCCCTAAAATCACGCAAAGCACTACAAAGTATCTCTAAAGTCATGTCATCAACATGGATCTGTCCCATTTCCCATATTCCCTCCTGATTAGCTACAATTGCTTTCTAAAGTTTGTGTATGCAACGTAACGGTTGCTTATCTCCCGATTATGGAGTTTTACTGGTCTATAAGATGTTTTCAGTTTACAAGCTCACAATGCGTCACTTTACAACACATTGTGAACTTGTAGATCGGCAATTTTCGCTATTCATTAAGTGGTTAAAGATGTTGATGCTACTGGAACAGTAAACATATTTTTTATATGTTTTTGTGTTTAAATAAAGTATGGTAATGTGACCTGACTTGTGACTCAGTGGATCAGTGGTGCTTCTGTTCTCTGAAGCCTGTTTGATTCCAGACCTCAAGCAATGTCAACTTCAACACACATCACAGAATAAACCATTCATCCAGGATCAATCCTGCACTGATACTGCAGACTACTGCTTTTTGGTATACTTCAACTATGAGAGACAGAAATTCCAGGAAATCACATTGTATGATTTTTAAATAATTAATTTTCATTTCATTGTATCAAGTATTTGATCAACTATTTGATACACCTACCGATCAGCAAGAATTCTGGCTCTCACAGAACTGTAACATTTTCTTTAAGAAGCCCTCCTATTCTACACTCATTACCTGTATTAATTGCATCCTATTGACCCACGTTTGAAGTTGTTACCTGTATAAAAGACCCCTGTTCTCACACTCAATAAATCAAACTCCAACTTCTGGGGCTCCATGAAGATCTCATCTTGTGGGGTATCAATTATCATGAGAAAGGTGAGGGATCAGTCCAGAACTACTAGGGAGGACCTGGCCAATGACCTGAAGAGAGCTGGGACCACAGTCTCTTTGGTCTTGCCCTAGTGGAGAAGGTGGAGTCTGTTTGTTTGATTGAGTGTGTGAACAGGGGTCTTTTATACAGGTAACAACTTCAAACATGGGTCAATAGGATGCAATACAGGTAATGAGTGTAGAATAGGAAGGCTTCTTAAAGAACATGTTACAGTTCTGTGAGAGCCAGAATTCTTGCTGATCGGTAGGTGTATCAAATACTTATTTCATGCAATGAAATGCAAATTGGTTATTTAAAATTCATACAATGTGATTTCCTGGAATTTCTTTTTAGATTCTGTCTCTCATAGTTGAGGTATACCTAAGATTAAAATTGCAGACCTCGCCATTTTTTCTAAGTGGGAAAACCTGCTAAATCAGCAGTGTATCAAATACTTATTTACCCCACTTGTATGTGGTACTTCTTATGATCTTTTATTATTATCTTTTATTATTTCTTGTTGTTATTGTTATCCCTTTTGCCCTCAATGACTTCTTTCTATTTTCTTTAACACCACTGTTTCTGTTTTTATTTTATTTTATTGCATTTTACTTGTATGTAAAGCACGTTGGGCTACATTGTATGTATGAAAGGTGCTATACAAATAAAGTTCATTATCATTATCTTAAGAAAGACGCAGGAGCGCAAAGCACAACGAGCTGGCCGGATGTATGGAGAACCGGGATGACTGGAAGCGACGATGGAAGGCTCGTCTGAGGACGACCCTAGAGAGATGGTTTCCACCCGACAGCGACAACAGGCTATAGAGTTTACAGTAAGTGGGTAGTAACAGTTTAACAGACAGCACAGATAGCACAGGCAGAACGTCTTCACTGCATGTCATTTTATTCAGATCATCATTCTGGTTACACCAGAAGGACACCAGATCATCATTCTGGTTACACCAGAAGGACACCAAATCAAGGAGAAGAAGAGGTGTCCTATAATTTACAAATGTTAGCATGTAATGCAGAGGTCTTCAACAGGGGGACCGGGACCTCAGAGCTACTACAGGGGGTCCTCCAAACCTTTTTCTCCTTTTTTTATATTAACCACTTGAACCCTATAGCGCCCATATTCTGAGAACTTTAGCCAAAAATAGCAGATCTACAAGCTCACAACGCCTCGCACTGCGAGGCGTTGTGAGCTTGTAGATCGGCTAGTTTTGGCAAAGAGTTTTGGTGTAGAGGGTAAAAAGAGCAGACTAAGTGCAGAGTGAAAGGTCAAGTTTATTAAGTATTGACGGTTCAAGTGGTTAAATATCTGAAAACACAGATTGACATGAATCCAAAATACACTGATGATTGTGCTGTCAAACGATGAAACTATATGGAATCTGAACAGGTTGTGGGGGTCCCTGCTTCATCTCTCTCTCAGCTAAGGGGTCCTTGGCCTGAACACGTTGAAGACCCCTGATATAGTAGAGTAGCATGAACCCCAGTCATCAAACTAGGATACCAGGCACGGTCCCACACATCAAACGTAGCATTGGTCTATGCCAGAGGTTCTCAAATATCTTCATGTAGGAGATTTTTGTTGTTAGATTGGATTTAATACATCATTCTACAAATGTCTACCATGATCTGAATAGTCATTCTTTATCCGTTCTCACTGGGTTTAACTTCTAGCTGGTGGAATAATAGTGAAATCAAACTGCTCCCCATTTTGCTGGGGACCCCCTGGAACTCACTCAAGGACGCTTGGGGGCCCGAGGACCCCACTTTGAGAACCAGTGGTCTTACAACATTCTAAATAACAGTCTTGGTATTTGAGGCCAAACAAAACAGTGTTATGTGATGTCAACCTAAATAACATGTGAACAAGTAACTAACATAGTTGTGCTCGAAATGTTTCAACCCCCATGAAAATTAGGTTCATTAGTGTAGCCAGTTGTTCCTTTGACTTTTAACTTTTAGGAACTTTCATTGCCTTTGCAATTGTTTTATATCCTTTTCCCTTTCCTTTTTTAAGCTCTTTAACGGACAATAGTTCAAACTTGTGTGCGCTGATTAAGTATTTTTCATTAAAATGATATGGTAACAGTGTTGAAATTACAGTAATAGGGTTGAATAGCCACATTACTTTTCATCATAGATTATTGTTAGTATATGACAAATACATGCTCAAGACCATAGACTTTGTCTTGTAATAACTTTTAATAACATAAATATTGTTTGAATAACTGGATAGTTCACAAGTTCAAAGTTAAAGGAACAGTGGCTACACTAATAAACCTCATTTTCAGAGGCGGTTGAATGATTTCGAGCACAACCGTACATCTGCGCAGCACAACTAGCATCTACGCAAAAAGACAGGTGACAAGAAGGGCGAGGAGGGCAGCGATCACAGTGAAGCTTTGGTGTTTGCTGGCACCGTTCAGGTAGTACTCTGCAACCTTGGTGTTGGGGTTTGGTCCGGTGAACCAGAGCTGCATGCAGCGGCCAGAGTCCTTGGTCAGCGTGGTGTACTCATAGGACCTGGACCAGATGTCCTCACACAGGGACTGGGGCGTTGGGAAGAAGTCTGTCCACTTGCTGCACTTGGCGTCCACCGGACATCTGTTAGTTCCTGCAAGGAAGAGAGAGCCAAGGCAGATTAGACTAAGATTGTTATTTCAGAAACAGTTTAACTAAGAATCAAGTCAAGTCAAAGTGCTGCACGGCGTAAAAAACAACATCAAAATACAGAGCATACAAATACAAAAGTATAAAAAATATCCAAACAAGAAACATATGGCTGTAGCCTAGGTTAAAAGAGGGTGGGCAAAAAGAGTAACCATTTAACCATTTAAATAGCAAAAATAGCTGGTCTACAAGCTCACAACTGATTGCGATGCCCCGCATGTGAGGTTATAGATCTCCTATTACTAAATTACAAAAATGAAAGATTTTTTAAACTGATTGGCATGACCTGAGACATCCCAGAGATTCACAAATGCCATGAAATCACGCAAAGCGGTACACAGTATCTCTACATGCATCGGTCCCATCTAGCGCCACCATCAGGCCGATTTTTGCTAAACACATTTTTGGACACTGCTCCTACAGATTTTGGCCTAAAATCACGCAAAGCATCTCTAAAGTCATGTCATCAACATGGATCAGTCCCATTTCCCATATTCCCTCCTGATTGGCTACGATTGCCTTCTAAAGTTTGTGTATGCGACGTGATTAGGGAGTCTTACTGGTACTATAGCTGTGTGTGCGTGTGCAGTGCCAGTACCTGAACTCCAGTCCCATCCTTTATGCCAGTTGCTCTTGCAGGTGGTGTCATCCTTGCAGTCGTCCCACCAGCTGTGACAGTCCTCCATACATATGGGGACGTCCAGGATACGTTCCTTACGCCATGACTGATCAACCTACACACGGGTCGGAGAGAGAGATACACAGTCAGGTTTTCACACAACAAATGACATTTAAAGGTAGGGTAAGTGATTTAATTTAATTCATCTATGTTCTGATAGAGACTAGTTATTATAGAGCTTTTGGTCTATATAAGCACTTAAAGGGGAAGACCACCCATTTTCAATATTGAACTATGTCATTAATATACCTTAGAGGAGTTAGAAAAAATAGAAAAGGTTCCCCCCCTTCTGTGTTGCCTAGAACTGGAGGATTGATTTTGGGGTTTGTATTGTGAAGTACAATGTGTGTCAAGTTGTGATTTGCAATACAAACCCCAAAATCAATCCTCCAGTTCTAGGCAACACAGAAGAGGGGGAACTTTTTTTTTAAATTTCCACACAACTCCTCTAAGGTATATTAATGACATAGTTCAATATTGAAAATGGGTGGTCTTCCCCTTTAAGCCCTATCCCCTGTGAGGAGAAAAAAATCAGTTTCAGTTTTCCCTGCAGGAGACAGCCTTCCTCCAATCAGGGTTGCCAACATTTGTGGTAGTTTGGGGGGGCATGGAACTCCCCAAACGGGGGTCTGGAGGTCCTCCCGCCGAAACCTTTTAACAGAGTAGATGTATTCTCCTGTGTTCTCGTGAACTTTGATATTTTTATAATGTTATTAGGCTTGCTTTACTTGCATTGGAAAATTATGGGTACAATTTCAGCGATTAAAACGCAAAAAGTAGGTGTACAGAATTTGATCTGATAACTGATCGCAATGTAAGAAAGACCCATCTATACTAATATTCACTACTTACTTATAAGTGAATATATCTGTGTGATTGTATGCACTGCCCACACCCCTTAAGCGGGTGGTCTGGGGGTCCTCAACCCAGAACATTTTGAACATAGTAGATGTAATCTCATGTGTTCTGGTGAATTTTTGGAGTTTGATACCAAATCCAAATCCAGGAGAAATGACTGGGAAATCCCCCAATCCAGGAGAAATTCATGGAGAAATGACAATCCAGGAGCATGGCAGGAGACGGGGTCAAAATTCAGGAGACTCCTGTCGAATTCAGGAGTGTTGGCAACCCTGAGGATAGAGTGGGGACCTTCCTCCAATCATGTTTGAATGGGGGAGGTCCATACACTCTATAATTGCGACCGTAGGTCCATATGTGAGTCAGTGGGTCAGTGGGTAATGCCTCATTGTCTATAGCTGACCTGTTGTGACATCACATTGTTGACCCAATGACCAAGACAGCCTGTTCTGGCAATCATATATGGAGATCCCTGATGTCATCAATATTAAGCCCATATTTGGCAATGCCCATATATGAACACTCCATATGGCCAAGACAGAATTAATTTGCAAATCAAGACTGCAGACTATCATCACCTGGATCTCCATATATGAAGATCACAACACTGATATCCATACATGGAGACGACTGGATCGTCACCTATAGATCTCCATATATGGAGCTGGTCAATACCTCTACATCTGACCTCACAGACTCCATATATGGATATAGCTGACGACCTGAAGGGTATACATGCCAAAGCAGCCATGTGCAAACGCCCATGTGCTCGCACCCATGCGTGTGACCACAAGGTCGCTTCTCGCCCTTAGGGCTTCTTACTGGTAACTAGTGCTATCAGAACATAGACCCATTTTGTTATTATTTGAATTAAATTAAATAACCTTAAAAGGCACTTCCATCTAAATAAATTCCCATTGATATCATATACAGCCATATGCTGCCATCTAGTGGATAAGATGAGAATAGACTCCTGCACAAACAATGATTCACACATTCTCATGCTCAACCTTTTCATTTCAAGGACCTCCAGTTTGATAAGCATAAGCATTTAGCCACACAGACCCTTCTCTCTGGGACCCCAATCTAAGATTTTTTTTTTATTGTTGTAATGTTATAGACATGATGGGTCTATCATTTGGTCCAGTATTCCTTTCCTGTCTCTGTTTGCCTGGAATCAGACAAATCCACCGGTGCAAAAAAATAAAAAAAATAAAATAAAAAGATTTGGGTCTGGCACCGCTCAATTGTGAATCCATTTCCTCACCCCGAAGAGTTGGGTGACCAATCAGGGCCCATTGGTCTGGTCTAACCAATTGTCTCCAGATCCATTTTTTAACCCGCCCCTGGGGGAAAAGATTTACTTGACTCATATCCACGCAGTGATATAGTCTGGCTACGCAAGGCTAGCCTACTGTAGGTGTATAACACTATAATATCTAAATAGCTTTTCTTGTACACAGCAGTTGTATTAACTTGAACATGTAACGACGATGGTGTAGGTTAAAAGCTGCGATCCATAATGCTTAGGTACCTGGGATTCAAGCTCTACTCTCCCACGAGAGCAAATTTCAACCACTATTCCAAGCAGGCACCTTTGCTTGGTTATGAGAGAATTGTGAGCTTTAGGCACCATTGTGAACCAACGATCTGTAAGTGAAGTGACTGTTTAGTGTTTCACCCGGACCGCTTATGTGCGTGGCACCGAGGTCCCCTATATAATTGACACTTCAGTTGAGGAAGGCCGAAACCTCATGTGTTTGTGTGCTGCTGCTGGGATGAAAAGCCTTCAATAAACTATGAAGAATTAGTTCTAAAGTGAGTGCCGGTGTCCTTGCCTTAAAGTTCAGTGTTTACTTTGCCCGAGCCGACGGTGAACTGTGCACCCTAGAATAGTATATATTTGAACTACACTGACGAGTGACGACTGCTACTCTTTCCACTTTTTTGAAGTATCGTTATTACTTGAAAACCTTTTTTAAAACTCTTTTTTCTTTGTTTCACTCATAATAACGAGGGCCCATCCATGTCCAAATACAAACACAGAGAGACAGTCCAGTCGTGCGTACCTTTTGAATCCATGGCCCCAGGTGGGGGGAACACTCATAGAAGAGAGAGACAGTCGTGCGTACCTTTTGAATCCATGGCCCCAGGTGGGGGGAACACTCATAGAAGAGAGAGACAGTCGTGCGTACCTTTTGAATCCATGGCCCCAGGTGGGGGGAACACTCATAGAAGCAGGTGTCCTGGATGAAGTGCTTCTTGCATTTGTCGCTCATGATTCCACAGTGGTTCCAGTTGAAGTTGTACAGGTAGGAGTTATCTTCATGGGCCTCCTCTGTGGTGTTGGCCGTGCAGCAGGCATTGGAACGCCATGGCTCACACTGGAGACAGAGAGAGAGAGAGAGAGAGAGAGACAGACAATGAACTAGAAAAGGGCACTCATTGTGAGCTTATCTCCGCCAGGCTGGGTTGCATGGGGAAGCATGAGTGGGATGCAGCTGTCAGGACCAGAGGAAGCTGTGGGGGGAAATAGTGTTTATACGATATAACTTTTTGTATTTGCGGCAACAAGTTGAACTCTATATTAGAGGCCCTAAACATTCAAGTCCAATTTGCGGTTGATTGCCAATGGAGACCTTTGTTGCATTCAGGAATATATGGCATTTAAATGTAAGAAATAGGCCCATCCTACTATTTTCTGAAGCAAATTACAGGAATACAGTGCTATGAAATAAAACACTGTTTGACATCCAGAGCCATATAGGGTGGGTGCTGTACTAAAAGTAATCAACAATAAATAAGAAAAAAGCCTGCACACCAATTTTGCTGTTACCAGTATAGAGTTTACTTCGGTAACGTTTCGAGCCTGACGGCTCTTCCTCAGACCAGGGAGGCGTGCAGACTTCATTTCTTATGTATTATATCTGCAACAAACAGTGACATTTGTTGCATTTCTTGTGCCCCCTCTTGAGTGTTAGTGGAATCACTTTTTGACACTAAACAAGGCTCTAACTCGTTCTCCTGCTACACCATCAACATGTGGAACGCCCTTCCTCAAGCCCTAAAGGAGAGCAAATCCCTAGCCTCCTTCAAAATTGGTATGAAAAGTCACCTTCAGACAGCTGCTACCCGTGACTTGTAAATAGACTAAGCCCCCATGCCCCCCCCCCCCCCCTTTTTTTATTATTCTTTTTTCTGCCTTTGTATTTGATGTTATGCTTTTGAAACTGATATTATCTTAGATAAAGTACTATGTTCTATCCGTCTGTCTTTCAATGTTATATGAGATACTTAAAGTGTGGTTCCTGTGGAAATAAGCCTCGGCTTTCTAGGATCTCCTTTTAGTTGACCTTGTACCAGTGATTTGTACTGTCATGAAACTGTACTTTTTTCTATTGCAAACTTCTAATAAATTCTTCAATCAATCAATCAGCCCCCCTGCTTGGCACTCCGGGGCGGCAGTGGCTCAGGGGTAGAGTTGCCGTCATTAGAACACGGAGGGTTCCCGAAGGGCTCCCAGTCCGGGCTCCCCCAGAGTTAAGTGTCGAAGAGGCCTTGAGCAAGCTCCCAGTGAGCAGGTTGGTGCCTTGCATGGTTTCCTCCACCATTGTGTGTGAATGTGTGTGCACGTGAATGTAATGCACAATCTCTGTAAAGCGCTTTGATTAAAGGCGCTATATAAATGCACCATTTACCACTCAGCATCAAGGGCTGATTGGGCTGGGGTTAAGTCACTGTGGCAAATACTAGCATCATAAATGGGTGTACATGTACTGTATATCATGTGACATCAGGAACGTGCTGGCCATTGGGAAAAGCGGGACAACTCCCGAATGGCCAGTTCATTCCCGGCCGGTCCAGGCCGGCCATTAGGAAGAAAATACAAATAAAATGTTGGCCTTCGTTCCATTTTGGGGGCTGGGCGGCCAACAAAGTAAATCATCACTGTCGGGCAGAAACCAGAAACCTCGTATCTCCAAGTTTCAAATTTGTAATTCTTTTTTTTGCAAAGCAAAGCCCTGCTTCATCATACAAGGCTGTTGCACAAAAGTAGTGAAAACAGCAGATCTACAAGCACACAACGCCTCGCGGTGCGAGGCGTTGTGTGCTTGTAGATCGGCTGTTTTCACTAGTTTAAATCATTTTTTAAATGATAAATACAAAACAAACAGTTTTGGACATACAAGGTTTCCATCCAACAACAACGAATATAACTCATGTAATTGGCCCACTGGCTTGTCACTTTGTCACAAATCTTTGAGTAGCAGCAGCGCTATAGAGAGAGATCTCTCTCTATAGCGCGCAATGAGGGCCTCTCCAACTCTTTTTCCCGGGCTGAATCAGGGGCCCAGCACGTCCCTGTGTGACATACTAACTTAGCATCATGTCCAGGGGGTGTACTTGTACATCAGGCTGCCTCACGCTACAGTAAGCGAAGATAGGATGACACATGACAAAACCTCCATAGTTGTGGTATTTATTATGGTATGTATTACCTGCTGGTAGAGTGCTCCCTCTGGGCCTGGTGTCACTTTATGGTGTTTGGCGTCCATACACATGTTGAGCTTGTCCAGACACAGAGACCCCCCCGACAGGGTTAGCAGCAAAGACAGCACCCTCCACATCACTCTGGTACACAAGAGACACTTTTAAATAGATTTCATTTTCTTTTTTCCTGTTATCGATGTTCTATGGCAGTGTTTCTCAACCACTGTGCCTGGGGACCTTTGGTGTGCCCCTGAGAAGGCTCAAGTGTGCCCCTTGAAACTGCTTGAAAGCCAGTATTGTATTTATCATTTTAAAAATGATTTAAACTAGTGAAAACAGCCGATCTACAAGCACACACTGTTTTCACTACTGTTGTGCGACAGCCTTGTTTGATGAAGCAGGGCTTTGCTTTGCGAAGAAACGTACAAATTTGAAACTTGGAAATACAAGGTTTCTTCCCGACAGTGATGATATTTACACCCCCATATTATGTTGGTGTGCCCATGGATTCTTGGGACATGAAAAGTGTGCCCATGCAGAAAAAGGTTGTTGAGAAACACTGTTCTATGGCGTTTGTATTTGATACAGGCAGTGGAGAAAGACTACAAGAAGGCAAAGAGGGCATATTTCAACACACAAAGTGGAATACTGGGCACAACTGAAAGTGTAAGAATGTACTGTAACCTTGTTTTATATTGTTGTAGTTTATGAGTAACCCTCATAACAATACTGTATCATTTATTTTATTATCTTGTTTTATATTGTATTGCTGTCTTGTAGAATGCGTTGCACAAACATTTCATTGCTTGCATCTGAATAAGTGAGTGACAAAAGAAACTCTCTTGAGTCAGGGGTTTACTCTGTATTTGTTGCTGAAACTCAACATTCAAAGATGCAACTCATTTATTATTATAGGAGATAAGCAGGATGTCAACAACTAGGAATATACCGGTAGGACCAATGTTGAAAACCTGACAACAGACTGAGATTTGACATGCTGTACAGTTTGACCTCATAGGACAAAGGCGAAGGACATTTAGGACATTAATATGTATCCGTGTGATAAGAAAACACTGATTGTGGACACACTGAAGAACACTGAACATACGGTACCTACACACGCATGCACGCATAATTGCTCCATTAATTAGAAATTCAAAATATGTTCCCCGTTCACATCCATTGGTAATTTTCTTGTTTTTATAAAAATGTCAACTTCCTGTTGATTTTGTATTTTTATTCAGAAGATCTTTTATATCTATCATATTTATTTTTACATCTATCTTTTAGGATTTCTTTCAGATAGCCAACATAAAGTAAATAAAAAGTGATCCAAGAAACACACTTTTTGATCATTCAATGAATCTAAAAAGTAATCAATAGAATAAACACTAAGAATATTATCTTAGTTTTTGCCCTCCTGGCCCCCAAGTTGTGGAATAAACTCCCTGTCGCACTTAGAACAACGGACTCACTCGCTAGCTTTCGCCGTGGACTGAAGACTCACCTTTTCAGACTCCACCTAAACCCTTAGCACTACAGAAAAAGAATCAATGAATACATGAAGCTAGTTAGCATTTGTTTTTGTTTTTTAGGTTTTTTCAGAACTTTGATTATATTGTGTTTTTTCTAGATAGATATCCATTTGCATTTGTTATATTGTTGATGATGTACTGACATATTATCTTGTTTATTATTGTGATGTTATCTGCTTATTGTAAGTCGCTTTGGATTAAAAGCGTCTGCTAAATGCCTAAACTGTAAACTGTAAACTGTATCCATAGTGTCCTATATAGGCTAGCCCTGTTCAAAATAAATGAAACACCTTTGCTTCCACTACACCCTGGCCTGCATGAGTCATTAGCCAGAACAACATCCAAACATGTGGTCATAGAAGGTTCAAGGTAGCTTTATTTATACCAGGGGTCTTCAACATTTTCAGGCCAAGGACCCCTTAGCTGAGAGAGATATGAAGCAGGGACCCCCACAACCTGTCCATAGATTCCATATAGTTTCATCGTTTGACAGCACAATCATCAGTGTATTTTAGATTCATGTCAATTTGTGTTATCAGATATGTAACCACTTGAACCGTCATCACCTAATAAACTTGACCTTTCACTCTGTACTTAGTCTGCTCCTTTTTCCCCTCTACCCCAAACCTCTTTGCCGAAAATAGCCGATCTACAAGCGAACAACGCCTTGCGCGATCTGCTATTTTTGGCTAAAGTTCTCAGAAAAAGGGGGGAAAAAAGGTTTCTATCACATAAAGATTTGGAGGACCCCTTTTGGTAACTCTGAGGACCCCCAAGGGGTCCCGGACCCCCTGTTGAAGACCCCTGATGATCTATACAACAGAGACCAATAGCAAGCATTTTACAAAAAAAATGAAAGAATTCCTTTTACCTTATACTGTAAGGCGCCTTGAGACGATGGTGCAAAAATAAACTTGTAGGGTTGTTTCCACACGCTATGATCAAACTAATGAGAGTTGACCTAAACTATGTTCACTATTACTAACACTAACTTCACCTAATGAAATATCCAGACTTTTCCTCCAAGGATCAATAATGATTTATCTTATGTTTATCATAAGTGCTGCCACTTACCAAAGTCTAAGAGAGAGGGAGAGAGAGAGAGAGAGAGAGAGAGACAGACAGGAAGACAGAGACGAGAGGAGGTGTGAGAGGAAGAATGTGTGTGTGTGTGTGTGTGTGTGTGTGTGTGTGTGTGTGTGTGTGTGTGTGTGTGTGTGTGTGTGTGTGTGTGTGTGTGTGTGTGTGTGTGTGTGTGTGTGTGTGTGTGTGTGTGTGTCTCTTATCTCAAGGTCACACACACACACACACACACACACACACACACACACACACACACACACACACACACACACACACTTTTATGACGATGGTTGTTTGGTTGTGAAAAGGCAACATGACCTGTAAAAAATGTATCTTTATCGATAGCAAGTGCCTAAACAGGAGTATATTATCATAACAGCAGTGCAATAAGCTGTTTGAAGGTTTGTGTATACTTGCAAACTTGCTGACTCAGAGTACAAGGGCCCACTAGTGGACAGTAGTGAAGCACATTTACTTGAGCACTGTTACAGTATTTAAGCACATTTTTACATTTTGAATTAACCACTTTCAAATAGTGAAAATAGCAGCAACAAGCACACAGTGTCGCACAGTGATTTTGCTGTTTGCATAACAATATTATAGTAGTTACTATAGCAGTTACTATATCATTACCCCTATCTATACTTTGACTCAAGTACTGGGGTTGAGCACTTTGCCCACTCCATTGCATACAATTTTGGCTTACATTTCCCCCAATTAAACATCACTCATATGTTTGTCAGGAAGACAAAATAAAAATCATCATAAAAAAAGATCACAATAACTAATCAATCAGTAAATAGTTTAGCTAGGTGATTTAAAAAAAAAAAAAAATCGGTTGTCATGTTATTGGCTCCAAGCCTGTCAATAAATACATGCTAAAGTTCACTCTTACGTGATCTACTTTAAACCAACTGTAAATGTGTCACGTTTACAGTTGGGTGCTTCAATTTAATTACTCATTAATGATCAGCCATCATGTGCTGATGAATCAAAAATGCACATGGCCCACCCATCTGCAGTGGTGTTAAGTAACTACAGCTTCAACCCTATAGGCATTACGGCCATTTGAAAATATCTGAGCTTGTAGATCTGCTATTTTCAAAATATGTTTTTGAAAACTTGTGAAAACTTGTGAAATGAGACATTCTGCAGAATGAGCCTACATTAACTTTCGGTACTTTAAGTACATTTTGATGTAAATACTTTTGTGTTATTGGTCACAATAATTAAATTAACATTAGCAGCTTTTGCTAATCTAGGTTATGAGGTTTTATCATGGGTGGCCGACCTGGGGCAACTGTAACACAGTAGTCAGGGGCAATTGTAACAATTGTGTTACAATGTAAGTTGATTTTTCGTCTGCATGGGATTATACTTTTATGTTACTACGTAAATGAACATATTTCACTAAATTTCAAATCAGTCAGCCATACCACCTCCTACAAGACCTACATCTTAGCGCTCTGCTCAGCATGGATAAGATTTGAAAATATTGTTGATTTCGACTTCATTCGACAGAGACCACAGGATGAGCATGCAGTGCTTTTACTCTGTGCCGTGAGCAACAGAACCTCAAACTCCCTCTCACAGTCCATGTATAGATGAGCAACAGAACCTCAAACTCCCTCTCACAGTCCATGTATAGATGAGCAACAGAACCTCAAACTCCCTCTCACAGTCCATGTATAGATGAGCAACAGAACCTCAAACTCCCTATCACATCACAGTCCATAGATGAGCAACAGAACCTCAAACTCCCTATCACATCACAGTCCATGTATAGATGAGCAACAGAACCTCAAACTCCCTCTCACATCACAGTCCATGTATAGATGAGCAACAGAACCTCAAACTCCCTCTCACATCACAGTCCATGTATAGATGAGCAACAGAACCTCAAACTCCCTCTCACATCACAGTCCATGTATAGATGAGCAACAGAACCTCAAACTCCCTCTCACATCACAGTCCATGTATAGATGCAGATTTCAAGATGAACCGCCTCTCAAGGAAGGAGTGTGGTCTCAATCTTCCCAGACTAAGGTCTGCTGTTCTGATTGCACATACTTCAGATCTCATCATCATCATCATCATTTATTTAGCTCACGACCATGATCACATGGTAAGGAGCACAGCTCATATTATATACATAAATATTATACAAAACATAACAAACATTACAATAATATTCAAACAGACGTAGCAGAAAAGCGGGCACGACACATTATTTGAACAAGGGCAAGGTGTTCTTTAGGAAAGCTCCCAATTTACATATAACTTTTGCCTGGTCGGCTTGTAGTAATAAAATCAGTTTCCACATAGATGGACAGGTTGTATAGTACTTTGGCAAGTATTTTTGTCTGAAATTCAAAATAGTAAGGTTCTTACACTCAAGCAGTACATGGTACTCATCTCAATTGAGCCATGACGACCTCTACTGCCAAATGCCCATAAATGGACAGATCCCCTCAGAATCCTTCCAGTATATCACCAGAATTGTAACCAGCCAGGAACAAGGAGACACAGATGAACCAATATGTTACAGTCATCCAAAGTTTACCAAGACTTTAACTCAACCAGGAGAAGAAGTTGGCAGCCGGACTAATGCCATAATATGGCCTGCTGACCTCGAAAAACTGCCACCCGACAGACACATACAGCCACTGCCCTGTCTCGTCTTACTTTGACCTCTATGTCATAAGTTGTTGTTATATAACTCTGTGACCTCAACACCCTTCCCTCCTTCATGTCCTGACTCCTGACTGAGCCACCAAGGCCCTCTTTTACCTGTCTAGGTGGCTGCCATGGTCCCAGGGGCGTCACAAGGGGGGGGGGGGGGGGGGGGGGGGGGAGTGGGGCTGAGTTACTATAGGGCCCAAGGTGGAGGGGCCTTCATTGTTTTCTACTTTAACTATTGAAAAATAGCAGATATACAAGCTCACAGCGCGGCACCGAGTGCCGCGATGCGAGCTTGTATATCTGCTATTTTTTAAAAGTCGTGAAAATGTGCACAAATCTTTGAATATAATATTTTTTAAGTGAACATTTGTAACTCAAATTTTACTTCTGGGGGGGACCTCCCAAATAATTCGGGGGTCCGCGGCCAAATACACATAATTTTGGGGGTCCTTCATATAAAAAGGTTTGAGCACCACTGACATAGAATTTGAAATATTCAAAGACTTGCACACATTTTCACGATCTTTCAAAAATAGCAGATCTAAGCTCGCTGTGAGCTTGTATTATCTGCTATGTTTCAATAGTTAAAGCACAAAATGTGAGTGAATCCTTGTACCCAGGGCCCAGAATTTGGTGCGACATCCCTGGCTACCACGATCCAGTTATAAACAAAATACTCTAGGTTATTAAATCCCTATAATGCCAAGAAGTCTGAGGTAATATTTCAACTTTTCACTGTACCAAAGGATCACCATATGAGACAGATCCCCAGCCATTTTGCCACCGGGGATTTGATAACCTAGAATATTTAGTTTATCATTGTTTACCTGCTATGATTAGATAAGTGCTCACTTTTATCTGATCATAGCAGTCCACATCATCAGAAAAAGGAAAGTTGCGAGAAACAGGAAAGTGCATTTACGAATTACGATATTTACGATAAACGGCCGTGAATGAACAGGTACCAAGGTACAAAGGTCCTGCTTCCTTCTTACCTCTCTTGCCATTGTGCTGATCCTGTGATGCACCAGACCTGCCCAAAACCCAACTGGTTGACGCATGGTGGAATCTCCCTGACAATAGAGCCGGGGACAATGAACCAATGTTATATTCTCCATAGAGAAATTACTTCTGTGACCAGAGGCGTCAACTGGGTATGGCAAGGTATGGCAGCTGCCATACCTTGGCTACAGGGGGGAAAAAATGTACTTCTTAAAATAAATTCATCAAGGTATGGCAAAGGCAGGGGTTTCTAAAGTGGGTGACGGGGCACCCTGGGGTGCCGTGATGGCAGTCCAGGGGTGACGGGGCACCCTGGGGTGCCGTGACGGCAGTCCAGGGGTGACGGGGCACCCTGGGGTGCCGTGACGGCAGTCCAGGGGTGCCACAAGATAATTTGATAATATTTGGAATTTATTTGGACACTTGAAAAGATATTTAGTATCATTTTAAACTTGAAGTACAAAGTTATTTTCAATCAGTTCTAACCAAAATGGCTATTATCTCAACATTTTCCTCACAACATAATCACTAAAATATCGTCACTGTAGGGCTGTCACACAAAACTAGTATAGTACATACTTGTATACAAAATACAAAACGAACGGTTTTGGACATAAAAGGTTTCCACCTGAGAACGACGATATGCTATAAATATAAGGTGCCACATTATAATGTAGGGGTGCCTCGGATTAAAAACATATTCATGGGGTGCCCTGAGACAAAAAAGTTTGGGAACCCCCATGGGCTAAGGTATGGCAACATGACTGGTGTCTTGCACGCGCACAAAGGCGCATGTGCCAAGACATCAAGTCATGTTGCCATACCTTAGCTTTTGCTGAAGTGACGCCCCTGTCTGTGACCCATGGGGCCTGAGCGAGTGACATCAGGATCTCTGTATACTCTAGTGACCTTATTCCTGGCCCTCTCCAGGGCGGCGCCACAGCCCTTTACTGCTCTGCACTCATAATATCTCTGCACTTCCTCCCTGGAGGCCAGCACAGCCTTGACTGTAGTAGGCTACAGGTGTAATGCAGGTAATCTGTGTGTTGCCAGATTGTGCAAGGAAAACAAAAAGTGGCCAGGTTAATAAGCACCCCCAAAATAAAAGCAACTATATGTGACGAAGAGAGTCGCAGCCCCAGCCTTGAAGCCTCAAAAGTCTAGTATCTCCCCCAAACCAAAGAGATGTCTCTTTGGTCTAGTGGTTAAGATATTGGACTTTCGTGTGGGAGACCTGGGTGCGAAGCCGGGTGGGGAGGTTCGGATCACCTCCGTTACATTGGTGCTGTGACCCGAATTCGGGCTTCCCCGTAGGAGGAGGTCAAAGGGGGGTGAGTGTGACGGAGAGAGTCGCAGCCCCAGCCTTGAAGCCTCAAAAATCTAGTATCTCCCCCGGGTCTATTGGTTATGATATTGGACTTTCATGCGGGAGACCCGGGTTCGAAACCGGGTGGGGAGGTTCGGATCACCTCCGTTACATATAGGCTTATAAGTTTTACCACTTTACATTAGCTATCTGAAAATAGCAGATCTACAAGCTAAAAGTAACTTGTAGATCTGCTATTCTCAAAGAATATTGGGGGAAAAGAATAAATATTTTAACAAAACAACACAAATCGTATATGCGGGGTCCCTGGCACAACATTTTTTCGGATGGGTGTCTGCGGACAAATACATATTAATCTGGGGGTAGGAAGCAAGCCAAAATAAGCAACTAGAATCAAGCCCAAAGTCGCTTATTATAAGCAGACATGGCAACACTGGCAAACAGGAAACATATGGGGCAAAGAGATTCTTTTCTTTTCCCTATGGGCACCGTGGCCAGGAATGAGGTGACTAGAGGACACTCCACATGCCACATGCCTGGTGTGTGCACTGCACGATAATTGGTGTTTTCTGTAAGAACTATAGCTGGCACAATCTGTGGCAATTACAGGTGAACAGTATTGAGTAGAGGTCTGCATACTGTAGGCCCATGAAGTTGATTCTCAAACTTTTATTAAAGGCTGCTACTCCCCCAAATAATCATATTTGAACTGGGGACCCCCCACCCTTAGACTCGTGAACCAGCCTCAACCCGAAATCTAAATGAAAATAGGGATATTTGACAATTTGGCAATTTGGCAAGTTTGTTGATTACTTTTGATGCAGTAATGGTCTTAATTATAATGTTCTTTTTCATTTTATTTAATTTATTTTTAGCACTATCATCAGTGTTGTGTAACTTGTGTATATTAAATGTGTGTTGATTCTGATCGTTGCTACTGTTTTATTAGGCTATGTTGAATTTTGACATTATTTTTAGAAAACTAAATTCTATAACACAAAAACTCTGTGGCCCTCTGAGGTAACTCTTAAGCCTCGAACAGAGTTGGGTCTGCGGTGGAAGGCTATCCACCGCGGTGTAGTGCGGTGTAGTCTTTTTGAGCGTTAACGTTGTAGTTTTGACTCAAAAAGACTACACCGCACTACATCGCGGTGGATAGCCTTCCACCGCGGACCCGACTCTGATCGAGGCTTAAGGACCCCTTGGGGTTCCGGACCCCCTGTTGTAACTCTGAAGACCCCCCCAGAGTGGTCCCAGACCCCCTATTGAAGAGCCATATGCCCCCCCCCCCCTCTCCCCCCCCCCAAAAAAAAAAGAGGTTTCCTATGTAAATAAACCATAAGGCTTTCCTGGATCTCCTTTTAGTTGACCTTGTACCAGTGAACTGCACTGTCATGAAACTGCACCCTTTCCTATGCAAACCTCTAGGGCCTAAATAAAGTCTTCAATCAATCAAAAACAAGCTCTTTCAATTACGTGGCACTTTTCAGAACAACAGGTTTAGTCACTGAAGCCTTTTGTATAGGACACACAGCGCAGCTGGGCTTTGCCCACACACCTTGATACACGTTGGTACAACATTATATAATCATGACCCTGCACTGAGCTATATAAAGCTGAACCACCATCCTGTCTGCTATACATTCTCCTCCACCACAAGAGCAGGCGAGATCAGAAGATGAAGGCTGCTGTTACCCTGCTACTCCACCTGAAGGCTGCTGTGACTCTGCTGCTCCACCTGCTGGTGTTGTTGTGTCTGTCCAGCACTGTGGTTCATGGACAGGAGCTGGATGAACCCATGGCTCATTTGAAGATGTCAGCAGCTCATCATCAGCAGCATGTGGAGGGTGACCTCTGGCTGGAGCTGGGCAAGGCCGTCAATAGGATCGAAAGGCTGGAGACAAGGAATGCAGGTAAACTTTAATCGATGTTTGTTATCATGTTTGTCTCCCTTTCTTGTTATTATTCTTGATTTATTTGCCTTGACAAATGACACTTATTGTTTGGCCCTGCACTCCACTATTGGGTTGTGTTGGTAGTACTATTGCTGTGTTTGACATGTTATTGACATAGTAATACTTAAAGGAGTAGTTCACCCCCAAAACTACTTTTTTCTATTGATTACTCATGCCATGAAGTTCAATAATATGTTTTTGTTTTTGTCGCATTCCTAAGACAATAATTTGATTACAATGAATTTACCCCCATTGATTCTGGATGGGGACCCAAATGGATTTAGGTCCCCATCTGGAATCAATGGGGTACATTCACTATAATCCATGTTTTGTCTTAGGAATGTGACAAATACAAAAAAATATCATTGGACTTAAGTCTCCATGGCATGAGTAATCAATAGAAAAAAGTAGTTTTGGGGGTGAACTACTCCTTTAAGTTGTGGTTTAAGTATTTCTATTTGTGTTGTGACTTGACACTTATGAGGGTTGACTGTTTTTTTTTTTACACTTATATATTCTTCTTTTATTGCGCTCTTTTTGACTGTGCACAACAGTACTTTTTTCTTTTTCATACTTCTCTGTAACTTAGTAAACCTTAAAGGGGAAGACCACCCATTTTCAATATTGAACTATGTCATTAATATATCTTAGAGGAGTTGCGTGAAAAAAAAAAGTTCCCCCTCCTTTGTGTTGCCTAGAAGTGGAGGATTGATTTGGGGGTTTGTATTGTAAAGTACAACTTGATGACATCACACCGTTGTACTTTACAATACAAACCCCCAAACCAATCCTCAAGTTCTAGGCAACATAGAAGAGGGGGAACTTTTTTTTGTATTTCCACACAACTCCTCTAAGGTATATTAATGACATAGTTCAATATTGAAAATGGGTGGTCTTCCCCTTTAAACTGCTGTGCTGCCTATGGGCGACTGATTTATTGAGAGAATGATGATCTATCTATCTATCTATCTATCTATCTATCTATCTATCTATCTATCTATCTATCTATCTATCTATCTATCTATCTATGGTTATATATTATACAGCATTCAGCGGATCTGTACGTTTGCAGAGTGTTGCAGCTAGTTAAGGAAGAATTGTCATTTTTATCAGATTAGTTGTGCCCAGAAAGGATATAGGGAGGTTTCTCCATCCATTCTTTCTTTGAGGTGTCTTATCAGAGGCTTGATATTTTCATTATACAGCTGGGTGTGACCTTTATCCCCAGATAATTGAACCCTGTGGGGGCCGACCGGAATGGCTTTTTTAATTCATTTGATTACAGCATTGCAGAATAACATGTATCCAGTCTTCTTGACATGTGACCTCACTATATTTACATTTACATTAATGTGTTTACAGCCTTGCAGAATGAGGTGGCGGCCATGAAGACAGAGAGCTCAGGTGAGGTTTTATTTTATTTATCTGAACATCGTTTTTTTCAACAGTCCAGTAACTCTAGATGGTGAACACAGTTACTTCAAAGTAACAGTCCAGTAACTCTAGATGGTGAACACAGTTACTTCAAAGTAACAGTCCAGTAACTCTAGTGTCCAGTAACTCTAGATGGTGAACACAGTTACTTCAAAGTAACAGTCCAGTAACTCTAGATGGTGAACACAGTTACTTCAAAGTAACAGTCCAGTAACTCTAGATGGTGAACACAGTTACTTCAAAGTAGGGCATTCACGAATAGTGATTTTTAGTATTCAAATTATTCGACCTCAAAGTATTCGAATAGTCGAATATTCGACAGGACTGGCCAAACTGTCAAATATTAAGTAAGCAAGAGGCGAACATTGTGAAAATAGCCGATCTACATGTAGATCTGCTATTTTCACAATATTTATCTGCGGAACCGAGTCACATTAAATGTAATACCTACAATTCCAAGTGCTTGTCAGGGTGGGGGTCCCCAGTTCACAATTATGTTTATTTTGGGGTTCACAGCCTAAAAAGGTTTGAGAACCCCTGGTATAGAGCATTAACAAATTCATCCACCAGGGGCATTGACAACTTATTCGTAAGACTTCTTATCTAGCCAAGTTTTATAAACTATATATTTTTTAAAGAGAAAATAATAAAAAAAGCGAATATTCGACTCCGGTGAACAACGTCGAATAGTGACTTTGATATTTGAATATTCGAATATTCGAATATTTGGTGAATGCCCTACTTCAAAGTAAAATGTTTCCTTGTTGTTGTGTTACTGCAGCAACAACAAGCTCCCAGCAGTCTATCTATCTATCTATCTATCTATCTATCTATCTATCTATCTATCTATCTTGAAAAGTATGCCTTTCCAGTAGTTAGTTTTTCCAAAATGTTTAGTATGTTACTTAGCATAGCCATATTACTAGGAGTGTAACGATATAGTAACTGAATCGAAAAATTTTAATTTGCAATGATCTACTATAGAGGATATGATGCGCATGCGTAAAGTTAATGGCAAATCGAGTGGCATAGTGAGTGGCAAAGTTTGATTGATTGATTGAAACCTTTATTTATTCTCTAAAAGAGTGAGTTTAATGTTGTTTAATGCAGTCAGATAGGACTTTTCTGTTTGGATGTGTGGGCTGTCGAGGCCAGAAAGTAGTTTTTTGCCACTCGTATCGTTTTGCAATGCAGGTAATCGGTATCGAATAGTTTTGCAATGCTATTCGATTGTATGGAAACTAAGTATTTTGCGAGGGAAAATAAAAAAGAGCGGTCAAATTACTTTTTTCTTTTTTTACTAATTCCATTCCATATAGGTATACTCGTCTATCGATAAATGTGTGTAATCTCTGTGTTCATGTCAAGGTGCGGGTTTGTCCATACAGTATGTGTTGAAATATAATGTCCATGTATTTGCTAGAGAATCACAGTGTTTACTTATTTATATCCATAGTCATCGATTTTCCCTTTAAAAACCTGCACTATTGACACCACATTGTGGTTGCTGTTGTTCACAGAGAGAAAGGTGGCTTTCCATGCTGGACTGCGGGCTCACCGTCGGCGTGCAGCGTGGGTGGGACCCTTCAAAACAGAGATCACACTGGTTTTCAGAAACGTGCTGACCAACATCGGCGAAGCCTACAGCCCACTTACAGGTACTGATCCTTCTCATCTACACAAACTCTATCAATGTACACATCGTATACATTAATGACAAGGACCCTCGGTTTGATATGCATTAGGCCCACGGACCCCCTTAACTCTGAGGAGCCTTTTCCACCAAAAGAACCTTGGTTCAAGAACCAGTGCTGTTTCAACTTTCTTGGAACCGTGGTTCGTTCTTGAGAACCGGGCCGCAAACCGGCTTGCGTTTCCACCAGATTGAACCATGATTGAACCAGAGGAACCAAGGATTTTGTGGTTCTCGTTCGGAACCAACTTTTACGGTTCGGAACCAACTGCGTTTCTCGGTGGAAAAGCTCACCTGTGGTCCCACAGTGATATAAGGTTCTGTGAAGTAGCCATGTGAGATATATTTGTCTCTAAATCATGGGTCTTCAATAGGGGGTCCAGGAGAACATTCACCAAAAAGAAGCCAGTCTATAAGTTCTGTAAAGCATTGTGAGCTTGCAGATCGACTATTTTTGTCATAGTGGTTTTGTGACTGAAGGAAAAAAGAGCACGCCAAAGGTCAAGGTTACAATATTGAGGGTTTAAGTGGTTTAAGAATGTCTGAAAACACACATGAACATGAATTCATCCATTTACACAACACTGATGATAATGCTGTCAAACAAGCTATCTGGGCCAGCATGACGAGAATCGGTTTTAATGTTGATGTGAATGATAAAGTATGTACAGTAGGTATGGAGTTTTCAGAGAGCGTTTAGTGAGGGAAAAGCATGAATTCTTTTGGTGGATCATTGGTGTTGTTTTAGCAAAATTATGGAAGACAAGATGTAAGATGTCTTTGGGTCAAGCTCAAACAATCCTACACAATATTGTTTTTAATCCGATTTTGACCAAGGCTCGTACCCTGGATAGAAATAGAGGAAAGGAAACTCCCCTGGCACCTTCTTCTTCTGCACTTTGTTAAAAGAAAAAAAGAAAAAGTAATGCTGTCTTTGTTGCTCTTTTTGGTCTGTTGCCTTTCTATGAAAACAAAACAACATAACAAGTTGAAATATGGAGTTCCAAAAGACAGAGTGACATTATTAATGTTATAATAAATAATCCACTAATTCACTGTATTTGTTCTGCTCTTCTGCAGGCGTGTTCACTGCTCCGGTGCGGGGACTGTACTACTTCAGATTCACCGGTTACGATTTCCATAAGCGTCACATGGGCGTGATGCTGTACCACAACAACCTGGCGGTTCCCTACAACGACATCAGCGCGGAGGCCACAGGCGGTCGCATCTCCAGTGCACTGACCGTAGACCTGGAGGAGGGCGACTTGGTTAAACTGAACCTTCGCGCAGGTGAAGCGCTCTATGATAACCCCAACAGACTCATCACATTCACTGGTTTCATGCTCTTTCCCATGTAGGAGAGGCCACGCTTAATCTAAGTTATTTATTTAATTTGTATTTATTATTTAAGAAATACCGATAATTTGGTGACATAATGGATGCGCATCAAAGAAAATGTGACAAATAAATGAATACAAAAGAACATAAAAACACTTAAAGATGCTGTGCCATTATTTTTTTTCTCCCCCTTAAACATGATGATCAGCTATTATGATTATACTAGGAGGAAGATTTATCCAAAAAAGTGTACAGAAAGTGTTAAAATTATGTTTTTATGTGGCCACACCCACCAGTTCATTAAGTATGCCTGGTTGTCTGGTGGTGAGTGGTGACAAAGCTGAAGTTAGCCACACCCACAGTGTTGGGTTTTTTGGTAAACGGGGAGGAGATGAGTTTATGATGTCATTAAATCTTTGTTTTTCGATCAGGCCTTTTGTCTCAGTGGCTTTCAGGAAGAAACCAAAAATACACAGGGAAGCTAAATGTGTACATTATAACCCCACCCGGTGGTCTAATATTAACTCCATAGACACATACAAAACAGAAAAAGTACAAAACTATGGCACCACCTCTTTAAAATGGCCAACTAAGCTCACAACACACCGCACTGTGAACTTGTAGATCGGCTATTTAAAAAAATAATTGCTCGACACACCACCCAGTGTGAAGTGAGCGTCACCTTTGAGTACATTTCATTAAGCTATATATATTATGCTCAACAGCATACATACTGTACATACTGTGCATGCATACATACATACACACTCGGTCAAGTGTGGGAGCGCTGAGGCACCGCTCAAAAAACATACATGTTTTATCTATTCGTTGAATTAAATAAAAACACACTTCTCATTACGGTGAAAATGGGCTCTTCACCAACGGGTAACTGTTAGAGAAACTGTGAAGAACTGGATTCAGATTATCTACAGTACATACCTTTTGGCCATGCCCCAAATTAAGAAAATACTGGGAAGTTATCTTTAAAGCAATCAGTGTAATCCAAATAGAAATTCCTCAGGATCCCTTAATAGGCCTACTTGGAGTTCTCAGAGAGGGTCTAGACAGAAGAAATCAGAAATATCAGAAATATAAATGGGCTTAAAACCCACCAACATACTGTATGAATCCTGCGTGCAAAGACTATGGTAATTATACAGTATGGAAGAAATGATACATCATTTAAGATTACAAAAAGAAAAACGTATGAAAAGATGGTCCTACAGTTAGCAAAGCCAAACGTAGACCCCCCCCCCCCCCCGATCCCTACCCCTTCCTTCCCTTTTATTTTTTATTTTTATTTATGTTTAGCTACACAGTTAATTCATTCTCATACTATTATTTCTTATTTGTGTGATATTTTGTGATATATATATTTTTTGTTATCTTTCTTTTTTGCCTAGCTTTGTTGCTGTTATATGTTACAGTTTGTGTTGCAACTAGTTTGGTTTAAAAATATTTAAGTATTTATTTAAGTAATACAATGTCACTATTGTTCATGTATGTGATGCTATCATACTGTAAGACAACACACTTTTTGCTCATTTGATGAATTGAAATAGTAATCAATAGAACCAGTAAGACCCCCGAATCGGGAGATAAGCGACCGTCAGGTCGCATACACAAACTTCAGAAGGCAATGGTAGCCAATCAGGAGGGAATATGGGAAATGGGACAGATCCATGTTGATGACATGACTTTAGAGATACTGTGTACCGCTTAGCGTGATGTTGGGGTTAAAATCTGTAGGAGCAGTGTCTAAAAATGTGTGCAAAAATCATACCCGCCTGTAAAAACCATGTACACAATATTAATAATAATAATTTTAATATTAATAATATGATTTGTATACATACAATTACACTATGGAATTAATAATGGATCATACAGTAGATCATGACATGGACTATGAATGATGTCTTTCTTTCTCTTACATCCAGTGGAGGACAGTAACTATAAGTACATTTATTGAGGACTCTACTTAAGTATATTTTGTTGAGTAGCGTACTTTGTCCAGTACTGCTTATTTCTCTTTCTATATCGTTACTTTGGTCTCTTCATTGTTTTTCAAAGTTGGTGACGATTAAGTTGGTAAAATATTACAAACACTTATTACAGTGTGTTACCTGCTGCTTGTGCATCGTGTGTTACAGTTCCAATGTTATTACAATAAAATAAAAATAAGTATAGCTACACTTGTTGGCTCTGTACAAATCTGTTTAATATCCCTACCTTGTAGTTGATTACTTATACGCTGCTTTATGTTGATTTACCTGGTGTGAATTTACCTATAGGCCAGGGGTCAGCAACCTTTTTGAAATGAAGTGACATGTTTTTATTTTCTAGAGTGTCAGTGTGCCATGTCAACATACATTTTAATGACAAATATTTTGACATATTTTGATTGGCAGGACATACTTATAACGATCATTAGACCCAGAGCAATAATCCACCTATCTCCCCGACTCCCTCCCCAGTCAGAGTTCAGAGTTTTAATGAATGTAGAATTTTGTGCAAGATGTAATTTGCTATAAATGAGCTAACTTCATTTAATTGACCACATTTTAAAAAAAAGATTTGTTTTTAAAATAAAAATCCTCTCTCTCACACGTCTGCCAGTGTGCCGGTGATCACCCTCCCATGTGCCAATGTTGGCACCGTGCCTAAGGTTGCCTCCCCCTATAGGCTTAGCCCTGAAACATGACGGTCGTCGTTGATAATCTGACATACGACCGTCATGGTTGACGATTTACCTCGGTTTGCTGATGCAAATCCATTCGCGTCTACAAACTACACAAACGTTCACATTTTACAAAGTGCTTAATACCGGTACATTTCCTGGTGTTCCCATGCGCACTAGTCTCATCATGTGACCAGACTGTTGCCTATTAACGCGTTTGCATTCGGAGATTGTGGAATAGTTGTCTGGCTATGCGAGACTACATGCGCACCAGGTCTCGCGTACCCAGACAAGTTGACAACTATTCCACAATCTCCGAATGCAAACGCATTAGGCAACAGTCTGGTCAAGCAAGACTAGTGCGCATGGGGAACACCAGGAAATACATGGAAAAACATAAAACGATCGGATAAAAAGGCTTCTTATTAAAGAACACAATGCCGGCCTGGATTTCTACAATGCCGGCCAAGGTTTACTATCGGTTGTGACTTTATTAAGCACTTTGTTTGTGAAATTTGAACGTTTGAGTAGTTTGTAGACGCGAATGAATTCGCGTCCGCAAACCGAGGTAAATCCTCAACCATGACGGTCGTACATCAGATTATCTGGGTAGAAATTATGCGTGGTATAACACACCAAAAATAGCCGACAACGCTCTGCGACTCGTTGTGAGCTTGGAGGTCTGCTATTTTCGATATTTCCACCAAAGGCCCTTTTAGAAATTTCAGCCCCTGCCTCTCCAACATTCTCTGCACGTCCCTGGTTCCACCCTGTGGTTCAGTTGTGTAACTGAACCACAATACCCTACAGGGAATTCAACATGCTGAGTGCTGGCCCAATTGGACGCCAACAGGTGCTTTTATTTCGGGGGTTACCCTGGTGAGACTATTTAGCCTGACATTTTCATACAGTTCATTCATTTCCTGGACCCCAGTCAAAAGATACATGCCGAGGTTAGTTGTTGTGTGCTTGCCCAGAAAGAGTGGAGAGACAATGCTGCCATGCAGAGAAGCACAGGCATACAGATAATTAGGCCTACCTTTCATTGTGAACACTCCCCTTGCACATTGTCTGGCAATGCCAGGCTAGCATGCATTGTAGATCTGCTATTGGGGACAAAATATGGCACAAAATATTTTCAGAGGGGGTGTACGGCCAAATGCATATCAATTTGGACATTAAAATGTGTGAACCACCGTTTAAAATGACTAGGCCTTGCCTGTTCGAACATATGTGGTCCGAATTATGTGCAGTTTGGGTTATGGGGTGTGCACAGTATATGAATTGAATGTAGGAGCACGATTGAATGTAGGAGTCTCAGATGTAATGCTGGAGAACCCAGATGTATCAGTGATGTCACTCATCTCCACATTTGGGCACTGTTTCACCATAAGGCTGTTGCATGTATCAGTATGTCAGTTACATCTCCAAATTCACTCGTTCATAGCCTGGGTCACGGAAGTAATTTCTCTATGGAGAATGAAATTGGGTCATCATCAGAATCGTCTCCTATAAGAATTGTGATTCGAACATAAACAAATTGTCCAGGCGCTATTGTGCTCTGTATCGTTTACGGTAGTTTGTTTATAATTTGGCAGACGGTAGTGGTAATGTTAGCGTTTTCTCGGCATCGGTTGATGCTTCATATCCATAGGAGTCAAACCGCCATGCTCACTTGTTTATTTTTGGAACACAGTTCTTATGTGACGTGATATACAATATTAAATGCGTCTATGGGAATTGAATCAGAATGGGGAAGAAAAAACGTGACCCAGGTAAGTAAATTACGTCAGACTTCAGTGCTCTATAAAAACATATCATTGATTACAATGTGATATTGTGAGACTGGCACTTAAATAGTGAGTGACAGACTGGGAACATCAGCATACCTTGATCTTTCTCACCGCCGCTATGTTTTACCTTTGTTTAGCTGGTGAATTCTGTGTTGTTGCGACCGTCAGGTCGCAGTTACTATCAAAACCTCCAGCAGGTGTCAGTCAGTCAGTCAGTCAGTCTGTCTGTCACGTCACGTCACGTCACGTCACGTCACGTCACGTCACGTCACGTCACGTCACACTTTTGCCCTACTCATATCTCCGCCACCGTTGCCAAGGGGACTTCGCCACTCCACTCGCATCCGGCTCTGGGGCCTCGGCCTCGGACTGCAGAGTCTGGGGACCACCTCGGTGACCACCTCCAGGGACCCCTGGGGATATCACTGTGGACCTGGGGATATCACTGTGGACCTGGGGATATCACTGTGGACCTGGGGATATGACTGTGGACCTGGGGATATCACTGTGGACCTGGGGATATCACTGTGGACCTGGGGATATCACTGTGGACCTGGGGATATGACTGTGGACCTGGGGATATGACTGTGGACCTGGGGATATGACTGTGGACCTGGGGATATGACTGTGGACCTGGGGATATCACTGTGGACCTGGGGATATCACTGTGGACCTGGGGATATGGCTTTGGAGAACCAGGCAGCCCGCCGCTTCGCTCCTATCCGACTTTGGGGCCTCGGCCTGGGAATGCAGAGTGGCACACGCTCGGGGACCACCTCCAGGGACCCCCGGAGCTCTAGGGACCCCCGGAGCTCCAGGGACCCCCAGGGACCCCATCAACCAATTAATGACTCTGCAACCTTTAGAAGGTCCAACTGTGTACTGTATGTCCGACATGCACAAGGTTAGATGTGTGTGTCTGCGTGTGTGTCTGTGTGCGTGCATGTGTGTGTGTGTGTGTGTGTGTGTGTGTGTGTGTGTGTGCGTGCGTGCGTGCGTGCGTGCGTGTGTGTGTGTGTGCGTGTGTGCATGTCATTTTAATAAAGTCCTCACCTGTCCACGGCCATCTCAGTAATTGCAGCGTCCAAGCTGTGTTGTGTTGTGGTCTACAAAACAACAGCTGGTTGGAGAGGAGCGCATGCATGCTGCTACTCTCTCCACTGTTTAAACAGCATATCGTCACTGTTGGGCAGAAACCTTGTAGCTCCAAGTGTCAAATAATGTATATTTTTATCGTAAAGTAAAGCCCTGCATGCTTCACCATGCCAAGGCCGTCTTACAAAAGTAGTGAAAACAGCCGATCGGCTGTTTTCACTAGTTTAGTTCATTTTTTTAAATGATAAATACAAAATGAACGGTTTTGGACATACACCCGACAACGACGAAATCGGCTTTCCTTCCAGGTTAAAAGATGGTCAGCAAAACAGCCATTTCTGTCTGCATCAACCTTTCCTTGCCAGGCAAATTAAACGAACATTTCCATGGAAGACATGTCCTTTAACATTCACTACTCCAAGGACAGTCTCCCATGGCTTTCAATATTCATTATTCATAAGTAAACAAGTTTGATTCCCAAAACAGAATTTTAGATTAATTTAACAGTGTCAAAATGTACGAAGATTGCATGTGAGAGTTATAGATTATATGCCACATTGAATTATGTTAAATATTATATCATATGAACATAAATAATTCAATGTGGCACAGAGCAACAAAAGCTGGTGACTTAAAGGAGTACTTCACCACTTTTCAACCTATCTTCATATAATTGGTCCTCACTAAAAAATAGCATTTTTTTTTTCCTCAGAGGAGGGTTGTGGGCAGGTCAGAAACCCATCGTCTTGTGACATCATCGATTGGGAATCCAAGCTAATAGAAAATGCAGGCTTTCTACTCCTGAAAAGTTGCAATGTTAAAGTGGAAGCCATTGTTCTCGCGATAATAAAAATCTAAATATTTTTTTCAAAAAATATAGATTTTTTATTTTATTTTTTATGATGATGTCACAAGACGATGGATTTCTGAACTTCCCACAGCTCTCCTAAGAGACTTGGACCAAGTAGAAAAAAATTGTGCTATTTTATTATGAACATTAGTGAGGACCTATTATATGAACATGGGTTGAAAAGTGTCAAAGTCCTCCTTTAAGTTGACTTCCGTTCAATTGAGAAATGTAAAGAAAAAAGGGATGTTTTGAAGCCATTTCCCTTTCCTGCCCAAGGCCATGCCACATATCGAGTATTGAGAACTCCAGGATGAAAGCCATTTGAAGGCAGAGTCATGGTGATAATAACTACAGTGGAAGCGCTTGCATGCACCGAGGTATGCTGCTGCGCGTTTGAAATGCAAGGCCGAGAGCCAGAGGTCACACTTCTGTGGCAGCCTGCTGGAATCTTTGTATTCTAATGAGTTGCAAAGAGAAGGATGGAGACAGAGGGATCATCATGACCAAGCACTCGTGTGGAAACAAGATCCTCTTTTTTCCCCAGTCAAGTGGTCCTCATCTGTACGTACCTCTGCCCATGGGGACTTCAATGAAAACAGATTGCTGCCTCTCTGAGAGAACAATAGCAGTATAGTGTGAGGATGAAGTGATGAGACAGCAAGGTTACAATAGGCTACCGGTATATGCATATACGCCATTTTGTTCTACTTCCGGGTGTCTTTCGACTTCCTTCACAGGTGTTACTGATGATACTGATTAAGGCTCTGTTTGATTTATTGTACAGTGGTTCTTTAATTTCAAGGACCCCCTTAAACTCTGTACAAATGGAATCAACAAATGGAATCAAATGGAGGTCCATTTGCTTCCATTTGTACACTCTCAGAGTTATACACCTGTATGGGGACATTTGGAACCCACTCAAGGACACTTTGAGACCCACTGGTGTAGCAGAGTGTTTCCAGTAAGCCAACATTCACAATATCAGCACCCTGACTCTGTTTGAGCAGAATGGAACAGAGCCTTCATTAGTATCATCGGTAACACCTGTGAAGAAAGTCGAAAGAGGCCCGGAAGTAGAACAAAATGGCGTATATGCATATACCCAATTCCACTCCATGCAGGATTTGTCTCCCTCTCTGGTGGTCGTTCAGACGACAGCGGCATTTTCGGGGGTTGAAAACGGAACAAAGTAAGACCAGTTTTTAGACTGGAAAAGCTGACAACGGGGCCTTAATTATTTTATACTTCTTTAGCTATAATATAATAGCAGATCTACAAGCTCGGTATTTTTGAAAAGTCGTGAAAATGTGTGCAAATCTTTGAATACATGCATTTTTTAAAGCGAACATATGTAATTAAAATTTGGCTTCTGGGGGGTTCCCTGGAACTAAATATTTTGAGATGGGGGTCTGTGGCAAATACATATCATTTTGGGGGTCCTTGACATGAAAAATGTTGTGCACCACTGACATAGAAAGATAGTTTTTTCCCAAAAACCTTAGAAGGATTTGAAATATTCAAAGACTTGCACGATTTTTCAAAAATAGCAGATCTACAAGCTCGCAGAGCGGCACTCGGTGCCGCCCTGTGAGGTTGTTTTTCAATATAAACACAAAATAATGCGTAATATTGCTTCACCTGTTCATGGGGGGGCCCGCAGTGAATCCTTGTAACCAGGGCCCAGAATTTGGTGTGACAAAACTGACTGCAGGACCAGTCTCTCACATCTCCTCAGTGATAATGACAGGTGGTGGTGTTGATGCCTTCAGGTGTAGGAACCTGAGGAGACATACTGTATCTGTGGCTGTGCACAAGAGGGAGGCTGAGTTGGAACAGCCTCTTGGGATATGATTAGGTGTAAGAGAGGTGTGGATGGGTGCTCTGGTGCTGGAGGGTGGTTCTAGGAAAGTAACATTGTAGAATTCCTTGGCTGCCGCCAGAGCCTTTTTTTAAACTTCAATACAGACAGCCATGACCCCCTTAGTGAATTATTATTATGAACGAGTAGGTGTAGGTGTGTGTGTGTGTGTGTGTGTGTGTGTGTGTGTGTGTGTGTGTGTGTGTGTGTGTGTGTGTGTGTGTGTGTGTGTGTGTGTGTGTGTGTGCGCACTGCCGTACTGCGCATGTATTTACTTCTGCAGAGTTTAATGTTGTCCATGGCGGCTTGGACCTTTTTTTCTTTATTTTTTGTGTGTTTTTTGTGTGATCATCGTCTTGCTTAACATGAATAAATGAACAGTAGGCTACTTTACAACTGTCGCTCGGATGATGCATCTACACTAGCAGCAGTTGGCTACTGTGTTTGGAGGGGGAGTGTTAGTTTATATTTGGAAATGTGTTGTTGGGATGAAGTGCAGCTGGGAACTCAATGCTTTGTATTAGCCTATTAATTGTTGTTCATTGCTGCTGCCACCCACACCCGTTTTAACCCCAAAAAACCCTAATAATTTACAGAACCCCCCCCCCCCCCCAAAAAAAAAAACAGAAATGTTTCGCGCCCGCGCCCTTTGGCCGCGGGCACAATATTCCTCCCAAGCGGGGCCCACCCTGAAGTTGCCAGGCCCACCCTATTTCTCTGTTCTGGCCCCCTGGACTTATCTCCTTCAAGTGCCTGTTCTGTCTCACACAGATCTAAATGTGTTGGCCTCACAGCAGTGACAGCACACATACACACGTGCGCAGTACGTGCTCCAGAATGTGACAATGATATCTGGGGGGGATGGTGCCGACACCCTTTTGTCTTTGGAGGATAACCCTGCCAGCTCTCTCTCTCTCTCTCTGTCTCTCTCTCTCTCTGTATCTGTATCTGACAGTGAGACAGAGAGGTTTTTTTTGCTTCTTTGTAGACAATAGCTGCTAAGGATTCAAATTCAAAAATATAAAAATATAAAAAGTAGCAGATCAAGCTTGCAAATCACAAAAAAAAAAAAAAAAAAAAAAAAGGTTTCTGCCTGAACAAAATATAATGCCTCTTTTCTTGCATTTCTTTGCACAGCTGGCTGGTACGGGTACTTTAACTGCACTACTTATTTTGTGGTGGTGGTGGTGTTGGTGGTGGTGGTGGTGTTGTTGGCATTACATGTCCCACCAACATTTTAATGCGTTGGAATAAGTGACAAATAAAGCATTATCTGAATCTCGTCTGTCTCTCTGTCTCTCTGTCTCTCTCTCTCTCTCTCTCTCTGTGTGTCTCTCTCTCTCTCTCTCTCTCTGTCTCTCTCTCTCTCTCTCTCTCTCTCTCTCTGTGTGTCTCTCTCTCTCTCTCTCTCTCTCTCTCTCTCTCTCTCTCTCTCTCTCTCTCTCTCTCTCTCTCTCAGGGGCCTTTTCCACGGGCAAAGAACCGGTTCCAGAACCGGTTCAACTTTCTTGGATCCTTGGTTCGTTCTTGCGAACCGGCTTGCGTTTCCACCAGATTGAACCAGATTGAACCAGAGGAACCAAGGATTTTGTGGTTCCCGTTCGGAACCAACTCTTACGGTTCAGAACCATTGAACTCCGTTTCTCGGTGGAAAAGCTCACCTCTGGTTCATCCCATAGGCGGGAGAAAGAACCAGAACCGATTTTATTTGCCGGTGGAAAAGGCCCTCTGTCTCTGTCTCACTCACGCTGTCTCTCTCTCTCCCCCTCCAGCTGTCAGAATGGGCTCTGGTCCATCCACACCTAGCCATGTTATGTTCAATCAACCCAGCGTTGGTCTCCCTGGCGACAGGAATCCCTGGGTCCGATGTGTTTAGGCCCAAGTGATCTACTGGACGAGTGCAGCCAGGCATGAGTGCTGGAGTGATGAACCCGGCAGCCGCTATGATCCGTTAAATCCTGTGGGAACGACCTCCGAAATCCCAGGATGAACTGTCCAGGGGGATCTTTCGCAGGGGCGTCAATTGGGTATGGCAGGGGTATGCAGCTGCCAAAATAAAAGTTATAAATAAATATAAATCCATGAATGTCTTTGTCTATCTGTGCTGGTTAATATGTTGTTAAATTACAGTAAAATAACTACAAATGCAAAATGTAACAAAAAATGGTCACTTTAACAAGGTATATTGGTATATTCCCAGGTTCCGCAGGTCAGCTGCACAGGTGCAATGCATTATTGGTAATTGTGGCACGTTTACTAACATGACAAGTTTAGCTACACTTGAACTACTGTTCCAGGCTGCCATACACAGCCCAAGAAAAAGTAGAAACCTGTGTAAAAAACGGACAAAACTCACAACGCCTCGCAGCACGAGGCGTTGTGAGCATGTAGATCGGCTATTTTCACAATAGAAGCGTATGTTATACATAATGGAATGCCTCTTTTCCATGAGGACTCCCATCTTTGCCATACCCTAGCTTTTGCTGAACTGACGCCACTGATCTTTCGCATAATACGCATTGTCCTGGTGTGACCCCGGTGTCAACAGATGATAGAGAACAACCAACACACAACACAATCACAGCTTAGCCGCTAGATTAACATGCACAGACCTCGTGCTGATCATCCTAACGCCCCGAGCCAGGGAGCAAAATATCATATTTCGTGCAAAACACGCCATGGGGTTAACCACTTGTACCCCTATTTCTGATGCAGACAATAGCAGAGCTACAAGGCAACGCAGGGCTTGGTGAGCTTGTAGATACGCTTCTTTTCGGGCACATTTGGACATTTGATGTAGAGAGAAATACTAAGGCCTAAAAGAGAATTGGCAGCAGTCTTAATTGGTAGGGATAGAGCTTGTTAATTTTTATTGATAATGAGCACCTTATGAATCCTGCTTATTGAGCCGGGCTTTCATCGAGCCCACTATTGAGTGTTTTCTAATATTTTGTGGAAAGATATGAAACAACACATTCAGAACATAACTGGTATCTTTTTTTTATTGGACACTGTTGTTGTGACTGTGAGTTTGTGGCTGACCACCATCTGTGAAGATGGCAATTGACAAAAGTAAAACATATTATGATTAAATATCATTAAAACAATCATTCATTAGTGTGCAATAAGTGTTAAATGGCTTTATATTATGAATAGTACTATAATAATTTTTTGATTGCCTTTTGTCTTGATTGTTTAAACATGGCATCATGGGCCGCTATGCTCGATAACAAGCTTGATAAGCCCAAAGCTTATTGATACCGGGTACTCAATAAATCTCTATTGGGTTATCGAGCTACTCTTGTTTAGAGCTCCATACCTATTAACTCTTTCTCAGCCACGGGGAGCCACTTAATATTAAAACCGGATTAAACCGTACTTCTTCTGTACTTTAATTAGACGGACCAGAATTACTAGGTCATTAAAAACGAAATAAGTGATAATGATCGGGGGAAAAAAAAGAAAAAAAAAGGAAAAAACGATTGGCAGCCCTTGTCCATCTCTTCTTCGACTGATCTAAAAGGATCATTCTCTCAACCCTTGGAACCGGAAGTGCTTCTGGTAGCTTTTCGTACTCTATAGAAAAAGTCCCGTTCACTTTCATTGTAGGAGGATGCGTTAGCATAGCATCTGTCCGTGATGTTTTCGGATCGTGCACGTGAAGCGCACAGGGAGGAAGATGCCTCCGGCAAAATCCCCACTACCGGGGTATATGCCAATGCAGATCGAGACAATTCGCTGGTGAGTAAACAACAGCCGATCGGGATGGGGAAAAAAAGAACGTGGGATCGTGGGACCGCGCTGATGGTCTTATACAATGAATGCTGTCTCAGATCATAATACAATAATAGAAATTTCCGGCTAGTCCACCGACAGCCATTCTGGGCAGGCTGTGGAAGTGTTAATTGGTCAGTTGTACAGATTAAAATACAAGCCAATACTAACCCAAGCAGCCAGGGACGTGCAGGCCAGGGCCCCTGATTCAGCCCGGGAAAACGAATTGTAGAGGCCCTCATTGTGCGCTATAGAGAGAGATCTCTCTCTATAGCACTGCTGCTACTCAAAGATTTGCCATTTCAGATCATGGCAAGTGACAAGCCAGTGGGCCAATTACATGAGTTATATTTCGTCATTGTCGGGTGGAAACCTTGTATGTCCAAAACCATTTTAAAAATGATTTAAACTAGTGAAAACAGCCGATCTATAAGCACACAAACCGCGAGGCGTTGTGTGCTTGTAGATCTGCTGTTTTCACTACTTTTGTGCGACAGCCTTGTATGATGAAGCATGGCTTTGCTTTGCGAAATAATGTACAAATTTGAAACTTGGAGATACAAGGTTTCTGCCCGACAGTGACGATTTACATTGTTGGCTGCCCAGCCCCCAAAATGGAACGAAGGCCGACATTTTATTTTTATTTTTTTCCTAATGGCCGGCCTGGACCATCTGGGAATGAACCGGCCGTTCGGGAGTTGTCCCGCTTTTCCCAATGGCCAGCACGTCCCTGCAAGCAGCAAAATGTTGGAGGGACATTTAATGCCAACAACACCAACACCAACAACATAATACTGGATAAGTAGTGCAGCCAGCTGCACTACTTAGCCAGCTGTGCAAAGAAATGCAAGAAGACCTCAGGCATTCTATTTTGTAGTTGTCAGGCCGAAACCTATTTTTAGTTTTTTGTATTTTTATTGATGATTTGCGAGCTTGAACCGCGGTGCAAAGCTTGTCCATCTGCTACTTTTGCTGTTTTTTTCCCTTGTTTTTTTCTTTTCTTTTCTCCCCAATTTAGTCATCACGCCAATTATTTCCTCTCCACACACATTTCAGTCTGGGGGGTCCAGGACTGGTCGAACTCGGCACAGAAGATTTCCCTGACGCGGGTTGGAAATAGAACACTAACTAACTTTAGCGAGGTCGATATACTCACCATTTATATCTGTTGTCGGAGAGAGATGGAGACTGGAGGAACCGAAGGGGTGGCTGTGGCCAGGATAATAGGAGGGACCAGTGGGAGGATGAGAGAGATGGAGACTGGAGGAACCGCTGGGGTGGCTGTGGCCAGGATAATAGGAGGGACCAGTGGGAGGATGAGAGAGATGGAGACTGGAGGTACCTCTAGGGTGGCTGTGGTAAGGCTAATAGGAGAGAGATGGAGACTGGAGGAACCGCTAGGGTGGCTGTGGCAAGGCTAATAGGAGAGAGATGGAGACTGGAGGAACCTCTAGGGTGGCTGTGGCAAGGCTAATAGGAGAGAGATGGAGACTGGAGGAACCGCTAGGGTGGCTGTGGTAAGGCTAATAGGAGAGAGATGGAGACTGGAGGAACCTCTAGGGTGGCTGTGGCAAGGCTAATAGGAGAGAGATGGAGACTGGAGGAACCGCTAGGGTGGCTGTGGTAAGGCTAATAGGAGAGAGATGGAGACTGGAGGAACCTCTAGGGTGGCTGTGGTAAGGCTAATAGGAGAGAGATGGAGACTGGAGGAACCTCTAGGGTGGCTGTGGTAAGGCTAATAGGAGAGAGATGGAGACTGGAGGAACCGCTAGGGTGGCTGTGGTAAGGCTAATAGGAGAGAGATGGAGACTGGAGGAACCGCTAGGGTGGCTGTGGTGAGGCTAATAGGAGAGAGATGGAGACTGGAGGAACCGCTAGGGTGGCTGTGGTGAGGCTAATAGGAGAGAGATGGAGACTGGAGGAACCGCTAGGGTGGCTGTGGTGAGGCTAATAGGAGAGAGATGGAGACTGGAGGAAGCGCAGGGGTGGCTGTGGTGAGGCTAATAGGAGAGAGATGGAGACTGGAGGAACCGCTAGGGTGGCTGTGGTGAGGCTAATAGGAGAGAGATGGAGACTGGAGGAACCGCTAGGGTGGCTGTGGTGAGGCTAATAGGAGAGAGATGGAGACTGGAGGAACCGCTAGGGTGGCTGTGGTGAGGCTAATAGGAGAGAGATGGAGACTGGAGGAACCGCTAGGGTGGCTGTGGTGAGGCTAATAGGAGAGAGATGGAGACTGGAGGAACCGCTAGGGTGGCTGTGGTGAGGCTAATAGGAGAGAGATGGAGACTGGAGGAACCGCTAGGGTGGCTGTGGTGAGGCTAATAGGAGAGAGATGGAGACTGGAGGAACCGCTAGGGTGGCTGTGGCAAGGCTAATAGGAGAGAGATGGAGACTGGAGGAACCTCTAGGGTGGCTGTGGCAAGGCTAATAGGAGAGAGATGGAGACTGGAGGAACCGCTAGGGTGGCTGTGGTAAGGCTAATAGGAGAGAGATGGAGACTGGAGGAACCGCTAGGGTGGCTGTGGTAAGGCTAATAGGAGAGAGATGGAGACTGGAGGAACCGCTAGGGTGGCTGTGGTAAGGCTAATAGGAGAGAGATGGAGACTGGAGGAACCTCTAGGGTGGCTGTGGTAAGGCTAATAGGAGAGAGATGGAGACTGGAGGAACCGCTAGGGTGGCTGTGGTAAGGCTAATAGGAGAGAGATGGAGACTGGAGGAACCTCTAGGGTGGCTGTGGTAAGGCTAATAGGAGAGAGATGGAGACTGGAGGAACCGCTAGGGTGGCTGTGGTAAGGCTAATAGGAGAGAGATGGAGACTGGAGGAACCGCTAGGGTGGCTGTGGTAAGGCTAATAGGAGAGAGATGGAGACTGGAGGAACCGCTAGGGTGGCTGTGGTAAGGCTAATAGGAGAGAGATGGAGACTGGAGGAACCTCTAGGGTGGCTGTGGTAAGGCTAATAGGAGAGAGATGGAGACTGGAGGAAGCGCAGGGGTGGCTGTGGTAAGGCTAATAGGAGAGAGATGGAGACTGGAGGAAGCGCAGGGGTGGCTGTGGTAAGGCTAATAGGAGAGAGATGGAGACTGGAGGAACCTCTAGGGTGGCTGTGGTAAGGCTAATAGGAGAGAGATGGAGACTGGAGGAACCTCTAGGGTGGCTGTGGTAAGGCTAATAGGAGAGAGATGGAGACTGGAGGAACCGCTAGGGTGGCTGTGGTAAGGCTAATAGGAGAGAGATGGAGACTGGAGGAAGCGCAGGGGTGGCTGTGGTAAGGCTAATAGGAGAGAGATGGAGACTGGAGGAACCTCTAGGGTGGCTGAGGTAAGGCTAATAGGAGAGAGATGGAGACTGGAGGAACCTCTGGGGTGGCTGTGGTAAGGCTAATAGGAGAGAGATGGAGACTGGAGGAACCGCTAGGGTGGCTGTGGTAAGGCTAATAGGAGAGAGATGGAGACTGGAGGAACCTCTAGGGTGGCTGTGGTAAGGCTAATAGGAGAGAGATGGAGACTGGAGGAACCGCTAGGGTGGCTGTGGTAAGGCTAATAGGAGAGAGATGGAGACTGGAGGAACCTCTAGGGTGGCTGTGGTAAGGCTAGGAGGGAGATGGAGACTGGAGGAACCTCTAGGGTGGCTGTGGTAAGGCTAATAGGAGAGAGATGGAGACTGGAGGAACCGCTAGGGTGGCTGTGGTAAGGCTAATAGGAGAGAGATGGAGACTGGAGGAACCTCTACGGTGGCTGTGGTAAGGCTAATAGGAGAGAGATGGAGACTGGAGGAACCTCTACGGTGGCTGTGGTAAGGCTAATAGGAGAGAGATGGAGACTGGAGGAACCGCTAGGGTGGCTGTGGTAAGGCTAATAGGAGAGAGATGGAGACTGGAGGAACCTCTACGGTGGCTGTGGTAAGGCTAATAGGAGAGAGATGGAGACTGGAGGAACCTCTAGGGTGGCTGTGGTAAGGCTAATAGGAGAGAGATGGAGACTGGAGGAACCTCTAGGGTGGCTGTGGTAAGGCTAATAGGAGAGAGATGGAGACTGGAGGAACCGCTAGGGTGGCTGTGGTAAGGCTAATAGGAGAGAGATGGAGACTGGAGGAACCTCTACGGTGGCTGTGGTAAGGCTAATAGGAGAGAGATGGAGACTGGAGGAACCTCTACGGTGGCTGTGGTAAGGCTAATAGGAGGGACCAGCGGGAGGAAATGGGTTGCTCACAAAAGACATTTGGGACACGGAGAAGGGAGGGCTTAGCGAAGATGGGAGGGGGAAAGCCAGCATGTGCACGGGAGGAAGGTGCACGAGGGGCTTGGGTGTGTGCGGAGGGCAGTGTTGATTTCGTCGACTAAAACTATGACGAAAAATGTTTGTCGACTGCGTTTTTTTCACTGACGAAAACTAAATAAAAACGAAATAAAAACTAAAGCTGTGATGACTAAAACTAAGACTAAATATATTACAATTTCGTCAACAAAATAAAAAAACTAGATGAAAACGTTAGGGAGGGACTAGTGGAGAAGAGAGTCATTTTATGTTTGGTTGCTCTCAGGTGTCACACGCTGAAAATAGCAGATCTACAAGCAGATCTAGATCTGCTATTTTCAGCGCGCACCCATGTGAAAATCAGTCATTATGATGCCATCAAGGCCTGCCAAAATACATCTTATGATATTTAGTCGACTAAAATTTGATTAAAACTAAAACTGTACAGGTGACTAAATTATGACTAAAACTAAAAGACATTTTATTCAAAAACTAAAACTAAATCAAAATGTGCTGTCAAAAACAACACTGAACCAGTGTTATGAAATGGATTCAACACCTGTTGACGGAGTGGCAAGGGATAATGGGAAGAGGGAGCTGCACGGTGGAGACATGCTTGGCGAGGAGTAGGAGGGGAGGAGAAAGAGAAGGGGAGAAACGGGGGCATGGTGAGTGGTAGGAGCAGGCAGGGAAGGGGGGGAGGGAAGGGAGGAAGGTGAGGGAGGGAGGCGACAGGGTCTGGCACGGGTTGGTGCCTGCCAGCGTGCAGGTGAGGGAGGGGGGAAATCTCGATCTTTCCAACGGACCGTCATTTCGACAAAGGAGCGTCGGGAGGGTTAGCGACTCATCCCAACAGAGGTTAGGGTTAGGGTTAGGGTAAGGGTTTGGGTTGGGTGTCGAAAAGATGACACGTAGTAACAGCGAAGCTCTCCCGAGGGAGGAGGGCCAACTGGGGTGGCATTTCATTAATTTAATGGCAAGATGGCCGCCGTGTGAATATGGTCAATGCCAGTGATGGCTGCCACCAACAGCGGACGCATGGCGGAGAGAGGTAGAGGTATAGAGGACCATCCGGGGAGCCAAACGGACCTGCTGGTGCGGTGCCCCCGGGGATCGTCACCGGGGGCATAAGCTCATCGCACAGTTTTTTTGACTTTGCACTATTAGGTTGGAACTATTGCTGTATTGACTTTGACCTCTAAGGACCTTCCAGAGAGAGTGCTCATGTGCGTCTTGCGGTGACACGCTGCCTAGTTTCTTCTGCTCTGAGCTGTTTCTGTTGTTTTTTTCGCACTGTTTTTCGACATTGCACTATTAGGTTGTGTTGGTAGTTTCTGAGTATTTGTCTTGTTTAACAATGACAGTGTGATACTTGTTGCACTAACTACCATTGAATGACTGCTTTGGTCTCTTTTTGTAGGACACTTTATGTATATATACTTATATTTAATTCACCCCCTCTATTGATGCACCTTCTCTTTATTGGTACTGTACTGCTCTTGTTTTTTACTCTTATCTATCTTTTCCTACTTCTCTGTAACTTTGTAAATAACTGTATACTGCTGTGCTACAACTGGACAACTGAATGTCCCCCTTGGGATAATAAAGGTATCTATCTATAATGCGTCGCAGCGCGACGCGTTGTGTCAGTCGCTTAGCATGTGAGAGGTGGTGGGATTGATGCCATGCTTTGCATCAGAGTAGTCAGAGGAACATGTTTGAACATGAAGCAGGTTAATCTCATTGACATCAGACTGAGCCATTAACCACTAGTTGACTGGAGTCCACCAGGGGTCTATTTTTGCACAATGTTCACCTACTGTACTTCGTGGCCAAGACATGGCCAAGATAGGCATGCTAGGGTTCACGTGGTGCAAATCCACTTTAAAGACTGCTAACACTGAGCAATTCAAGATCCTAATTTTAAATTGTATTTATTGCGACCGCAATGATCAAAACCTCCACCTGCTGTCAGTCAGTCAGTGTGTCAGTGTGTCAGTGTGTAAGTCTATCAGTCTGTCAGTCTGTCAGTCTGTCACGTCACACTTTTTCCCTACTCATATCTCTGCCACCGTTGCCCCTAATCCATGCCAACTTTGCACACACACTCCTTGGATGGCAGCTCACAACCTCCACCTCCTCATTTCTCACATGGCCCTCTTCTAGCACCAACATGAGGCCGATTCTTGCGAAACACATTTTAGGACACTGCTCCTACAGATTTTGCCCTAAAATCACCCAAAGCGGTACACAGTATGTCTAAAGTCACGTCATCAACATGGATCTGTCCCATTTCCCATATTAGCGAGTTTAAGCTAGATGATTTTCACGACGGCAACGCCAGGCGGATTACGACTGCTATGACGTAATCGCTGTAGCGATCAAAATGGTTAAGCAAAGCCTCTGCGGCGACGGGTTCCCACCCCTTTCACTGAACGCTTTGGTTCCCATGGCGACGCGTACACGCAGCAGACGGAGTAGGCGCTACGTGGGAAGGGACCTTCTGCCGTAGTAGAGACGGCTGGGGCGACGGCAGGCTTATTTATCGAGCGCGGATCATTTCCGGTTACCTTTGTCATCTGCCGTTGCCGTAGCGTTGCTTAAGGTCGCTATTCCCTCCTGATTGGCTACCATTGCCTTCTAAAGTTTGTGTATCTTATCTCCCGGGAGACTTACTGGTTATTACCAGTAAGACTCCCTAATCGGGAGATAGGCGACCGTCAGGTCAGCCTGATGGTGGCGCAATATGGGACAGATCCATGTTGATGACATGAGTGTAGACATAGTGTGTACCGATTTGTGTGATTTTAGGGCAAAATCTGTAGGAGCAGTGTCCAAAAATGTGTTTTGCAAGAATCGGCCTCATGGTGGCGCTAGAAGAGGGGCATGTGAGAAATGAGGGGTCGGGTCTCCGCGTTGCCTTGGCGGACGAATAGGTACCGGCCCCGGCTCTCCCGGACGCTCCTAGCCCGAGTTACGGCATTTTATGTGAGCTGCAGTGGAGGGGGTCCTCCACTGGGGGCGCCACCACTTTTGCAACCGTTGTGGAGCAGCAGGAGTTGGTGGTCCCCGGGAATTCCCCGTGAGCAGCCCGGTTGGGGTGGTCATTTGGTCATTTTTGCACATTTTGGATTTTTTTTACATCTGGGGGTCCCCCAGGGACATGGGGGTCCCTGGAGCTCCGGGGGTCCTTGGAGGTTGTAGTTTGGCAGGCAAGGAACGTGTGTGCAAAATTTGGCATGGATCGGGGCAACGGTTGCGGAGATATGAGCAGGGCAAGAGTGTGACGTGTGAGGTGTGACAGACAGACGGAGGGACGGAGTTACACTTTGTGGTGGTTTTGATAGTAAGTGCGACCTGACGGTCGCAATTAAAAAAATTTTACCTATTATTTTACTACTCACAGTAAGCCTTCATGAGGCAAAAATAGTCTCCCCATATGTTGAATCTTGAGGTTTATGTGTTATCCATGTATTGTATCCATAGGCCTACAGCACATAGTTGTAGAGCACATACTGTATCTGCAGGTGATACTGTTACAGTTCCCCATATCCACCAGACCAAGTTGCTATTGTTTTTGGAGGCAAATCTAATCCGCCTACGCTTGCAGTGCAATCCATCCACCTCCAACAATGTTTTATAAATAACTAGTCTCTTAAGTAGAGGTAGGTGTGTGTGTGCGCGCGTGTGTGCGTACGTGTGTGTGTGTGTGTGTGTGTGTGTGTGTGTGTGTGTGTGTGTGTGTGTGTGTGTGTGTGTGTGTGTGTGTGTGGTGTGTGTGTGTGTGTGTGTGTGTGTGTGTGTGTGTGTGTGTGTGTGTGTGTGTGCGTGCGTGCGTGCGTGCGTGCGTGCGTGCGTGTGTGTGCGCGCGTGCGTGCGTGTGTCATTATGGGGGAGACTCACAAAAGCGCTCCATTGGTCACTCAGTTGGTGTGTGACATCAGTATGTGCCAATGTCACCCATGGGTCGGCAGAGGCGTCAATTGGTTATGCCAAGGTATGGCAGCTGCCAGCTGCCATAAAAAAAATGAAATGTACTTCTTAAAATAAATTCATCATGCCTGTTGCTAAGGTATGGCAACATGACTGGTGTCTTGCACGTGCGCCTTCGCACGCGTGCAAGACACCAGTCATGTTGCCATACCTTAGCTTTTGCTGAACTGACGCCACTGGTGGGCGGTCCTTCACAGCCGGCTACTTTAGGAGCGCTCTCTGGCCGCTCACAGGAGCTTGCACTGGAGGAGGACAGTAGGATACGATCCATCCTGCTGTGAATAACTGCAGGTAAGACCCGCAAAGAACAAATGTTTGCCAATACATCCAGTGTGTTGTGAGAGCCCTCAGAAGAAAGAAAATAACCTTCTTTTCTGGTCTCGGACAGTGAGGTTTTTCAAAATATCGTCTCTGCCAGGTGTCCAAAACTGTTACTTTCAAAAATAGCAGATCTACAAGATCATATCACGGCACTCGGTGTCGCGATATGAGCTTGTAGATCTGCTATTTATGGATTATTATTTATATTATGTATTTTTTTTATTATTTCTTGATTCTGGATTCAAATACAAAAATAACAAAAGTGGCGATAACAAGATGCTTGTAGATCAAGCTTGCAGTGTAATCAAGTAGGGCATTAATTTAAGGGAAAAAATACTCAAATATACTCGCCCTATACTCAAATACAACTTTGAGGTACTTTTACTTTACTTGAGTATGTAAACGTTTTATATAATTCTACTCCACACAGGATTGTACTTTTTATTCCACTACAATTACTTGAATACTATTAAGTCAATCTACAAGCTCAAAGCATGGTGAGATGCTATTTGAGAGCTTGTAGATAGGCCTATGTTATTTTTTTTTTAAAGATTTTACACATTTTGAGTATCTTTACTTTGTAAACTTTACTTTACTTTGGCAATGTAATTTGATCCCATTCATTTTGTTCTTTTACCAAAGTATAAATGTGAATACTGGCCTTTTACTTGAAAGAGTATTTGTTTTTTTGTGATAGTCTATTTCTTCCACCACTGGGTGGAATGTAACTAAGTACATTTGCTCAAGTACTGTTCTTAACCACTTGAACCCTAGTCCAATATGATGGGACCAATTTTTATGGGTCGACTTTTAAAATGTTTTTTTTTTTCGCAACGCAGTAAATTATTTTAATGCCCCCATTCTGTGTGGAGAGAAAACAAGAGGGGACAGTATAAAACCCTGGACGACCCCGGTCAACTAAGTATACCCTGCTGGCTTTAAGGTGTAAGTTTATGTTTTGTACATGAAATATATGAAACTACCCAACGGTATATTAGGGCATTCACCAAAAAATATTCGAATATTCGAATATCAAAGTCACTATTCGACATTGTTCACCAAAGTCGAATATTCGCTTATTTGTATTTTCTCTTTAAAAAATATATAGTTTATAACGCGTGGCTAGATAGTAAGTCATAAGAATGAGTTGTCAGTGCCCCTGGTGGATGAATGTGTTAATGCTCTATACCAGGGCTTCTCAAACCTTTTTAGGCCATGACCCCCAAAATAAACATATTTGAACAGGGGACCCCCACCCTGACAAGCACTTGGAATTGTAGGAATTACATTTAATGTGACTCGGTTCCACAGATAAATATTGTGATAATAGCAGATCTACATGCTCACAACGCCATGTAGATCGGCTATTTTCACAATGTTTGCCTCTTGTTTACTTAATATTTGACAGTTTGTCCAGTCCTGTCGAATATTCGACTATTCGAATACTTTGAGGTCGAATAATTCGAATACTAAAAATCACTATTCGTGAATGCCCTACACTACAGTATATACCGTAACATTGTTTAAATTACCCCCACTTTGACCAATTACAGTAGTAAAGTAAAAGACAAAAAACACATGTGCGTCAGAGGCAATAAATCAGAAAGACGAATACTTTAAACGCATCTTTAAACATTCCAGAGAATGAGGTTTTCAACGGGTTCCCTAGGACCTGTGGGGCACCATGAAAAATGTACATTTCACGATTACGTAAAGCACCGACCATTCCATCCTGTATTACTGAGATATGTACCGGTATGTGGGCTTTTGGCTTTTTTAGGTGTGTGCGTGTCTGGGGTGGTATTTCTGTGTGTTTACCCGGGCTCCCCTCTCTGTCCACTGATGATAGCTGTGTGAACAACAGGTGTGGGGGCCTATCAGCTCTCTAATGTGTGATAACACTGGCTACATTACACACATTGCATTCGCACACCACATGCGCACGCACACACACGCGTGCGCGCACGCACACACACACACACACACACACACACACACACACACACACACACACACACGCACACGCACACAGGCACGCACAAGCAGACAATGCACACATAACAGTAGACACATATGAAGAACAGCCCACATTCCAGTGAGGCTCTCCCCTCGCACACAGGCAGACAGCGCTGGTTCTTGCACAGACAGATTGAACCACTTAAAGCCTATCTGCTTAGTGGACCGGGGTCCCCCAGGGCTCTACTCTAGATCCTCTAATGCGGAGGTTCTCAAACTATGAGTCAGGACCACAAGTGGGGCCCACGGGGGGGGGGGGGGGAGGGTGAGGTTGAGGGTGAGGGTGGGGGTGAGGGTGGGGTAGCACTTTGACAACTGCAAAAAGCCTTCCCATTAAAAAGCATTGGCTGTGAATGCATTTTCTTAATCTTTAAAAAAGGTGCATATTATCGTTCTCACAACTGTATGCTTCCATTTACAAATATACAGAAACACTTTTTGCTAGCTTTTTGCGTCCGAAGGTCGCAGTTTAGTATGTGAAACGGCACATGCTGACTGGACGTGTACAGTTTTGTACGGTCTGTGGGTTTGCCGCTCTGACATAATGCTCTGTCATCATTGTGATGTCAGGGGAACCATGGGTTTGCCGCTAGGACATAAGCTCTGACATCACTGTGATGTCAGGGGAACCATGAGTTTGCCGCTCGGACATCATGCTCTGACTTCACTGTGATGTCACACTAACAGAATCTCTTTTATGCCCATATATGGACTTGATGTCATCAATATTAAGCCCATATCTAACATGACTTCATATGGGAATGCCCATATATGGAGGCCACAGCAGCAACATTCCGCACTAACAGAATCCATATATGGCCAAGACAGATGGCAAGACAGACAGCCCATATCTGTGTGGCTGGTTCTACAGACAGGGATCTACATGTATGGGCATAAAAGGTGTGCTTGTAGATCGGCTGTTTTCACTAGTTTAAATCATTTTTTAAAATGATAAATGCAAAACGAACAAACGAACGACAAAGTTTTCACCCAACAGCGACGAAATGTATTCAAGCATACAAATGAGACAGGATATTCAGAGAGGTTGGTGAAAAACGCTCTAATTCGTGGAAGTCAATGAGTCAAAGTGTTATTTCTTCTGTCTCCTTCTCTTAGACTTGTGTGCCAAACCAAAGAGGAGCGGTACGCCCCTTCTAACATTGTCCAACGAGTCTGCGAGCCCACCCTTCTTCTGTCCTGCACTGCTGCAGTGTTTGGCAGCCTCTGTCCTGAGCATCTCCTCCTCATCCCCCCCTGAGAGACCCTGCAGCCAGGATGGACCGCTCAGTGCAGGAACTGTTCCTCAACTTCATGATCGTCTTCATCACTGTGCTGCTGATGTGGCTGCTGGTGAAAGCCTACCAGAACTGAACCATGGACTGATCGGAGGGGAGGGAGGGGGGCAATGACAATATGGGTGGAAATGGGATGATAAATCTGAATATTGATGTATTCCCATGGGCCCCCAGTGTGTATAGTTCAGGGGGCCAGTTGTCCTGAATTAAAATTAAGCAAACACGGAACTAAAAGTTCTTATGATTGGCCGCTATAGTTGCGCTGTTCTGGCACCAGAAGCAACATGTTCTCCATAGGATTCCATTCATTTCCCCCGAACTTTTACATTTGATTTTCTTACCTTAATAAACATTGTCATAAATACTTTATGGTTCCTGTCGCTAGTTTAAAGCCTCGTTTCAATCACCATGATATGCGTTTTGTGAAAATATGGTCCAATTCATGTTATATTTGATGTTATAGCAGGGTATGCTGTAGTAAGGGCTTGTGATCATAGGCTTGTGATGATTCTTCTTTCGTGTGCTTTATTTTCGGCAAGCTCAAGACATTGTCCCATGTATCCCTGCGGTTGCATGTGACCGTTGGCAGCCAATAGCCTTCCTCTGGTACCATTAAAACAATGATGGCGACACCCATACCAAGGGCCAAAAAAGCATAGAAACCAATGGCTTCCCACTGTCCATATTTTTTACAGTCTATGGTATAGTTCGCCATTGGGTGGAAACCTTGTACCGGTATGTCAAAAACTGTTACTTTTCAGGAAATGGGGAAAAAAAAGTTCCAACGGGATCCAAAGTATTATTATTTAGTAACAAACTGTTGTGACTAATGCATGCTTTTCATTGATATTTGTAAAACCCACAGGTTTCTACCGATTGCGACGATATCTAATGAGAGTAGGACAACGACAACCTGTGTTGTTCTGGTATTTTGTGTGGAAGAATGTTAAATTGTAGTCGGAGGAAAACCTCCAATCCATTGCTACAGCTCCGAATGCATTCAGCACATCAGACCAGCACATTCAGAGGTACTGTCAGATTGCAGCGTCGGTGTCGCAGTTGGTGGGCTATTCAACCATTTTGTGCATTGAAATGCACCACTGTGTCATGTTCTCACAGTAAACATAGTTCTTTTTGTGATTTCTAAAAACTTCATAAAGAATATAAGGTAATTCCACCCTGTACCTCTCATGTTTCACTTCTTATGCACACTTCAACAGGGCATTCAAGAATAGTGATTTTTAGTATTCGAATTATTCGACCTCAAAGTATACAAATAGTCGAATATTCGACAGGACAGGCCAAACTGGCCAAACTGGCAAATATAAGCAAGAGGCGAACATTGTGAAAATAGCCAATCTACATGCTCACAATGCCTCGCAACGCGAGGTGTCGTGAGCATGAAGGTCGGCTATTTTCACAATATTTATCTGCGGAAGCGAGTCACATTAAATGTAATACCTACTATTCCAAGTGCTTGTCAGGGTGGGGGTCCCCAGTTCAAATATGTTTATTTTGGGGGTCACAGCCTAAAAAAGATTTGAGAACCCCTGGTATAGAGCATTAACAAATTCATCCACCAGGGGCATTGACAACTCATTCTTATGACTATCTATCTAGCCAAGCTTTATAAACTATATATTTTTTAAAGAGAAAACAATAAAATAAGCGAATATTCGACTTCAGTGAACAACGTTGAATAGTGACTTTGATATTCGAATATTCGAATATTTGGTGAATACCCTAGACTAGAGTTCAATACAGTATCATGAATGTATGGAAGGAAGGGATATCAAGTGACAACGGGGATGCACCATGTCCGGACAATGGACATGACGCTCACCATGGGTGCCAGAACTCGCACCGGAAGTGCGATGAAATACGTGACAGTGAATGGAGCCGGCTAGACCAGCTCATGAACAAACCTGGAAGAAACACTATTTATGAACGACTGAGACCTTTGTCATGTAATCTGTTCAGGAATATAAAAGAAAACATAATCAAAGGTATTTTTACAATCACTTGCTTTTCGATGTGCTCAGTACATAATGAAATAATAATAATAATAATAACAGTAAATAATAAAAGTATCTCGAGATTTGGTTCCCAGACAGGAAACGGTGGATAGTCTCGCGATACTTGGCACGTTTAGAAACAACTTTTTGCTCTTTAGATAGTGCTATAAAATGACACAGTGCACACATCGGAAATCAACACAGCAGAAAAAAATATGTGACATGCCTTCTTTTATTTTCCTGAGCTGAGTGTGTTATTACGGTCTCAATTGTTCAGAAATAGTGTTTATTCATGAGCTGCTCCACAGTCTTCCTCTGACTCCAATGCATTCTACTGAACTTCCGGCTGCAGTTTGGCACCCATGGTGCCATAGGCGATTTTAAGGGGTGTCTATGGGTGCCTCATAAAGTCATTGCAAGCTAACAGTAGCAATGAATTTACACCGAGCAAAAAAGTGTATGTTATTTAGCTCTGGTGGCGAATTTGGTGGTGAACTGCTCCTAAAGCCCTCTCTTAAATGTATTTTACCCACAAGTTGTTGCAAAAACAGGTAATAGGCCTAAATCATAAACACAAGTTCCTCTGAGTTTACACAATTAGGTAAAAAATAAACCTTAGAAAAACAGGATAACCCGTAAAAAGATGTCATGCACGCGCTTGTGTGCGTGCATGAGGAACCCAGTCTAGAAGAGGCTAGAATCGCCTATGCATGGTGAGACGAATCTGCCGGTTGGAATTGCGAGATAGCGAAAATGACGTTGGTGTCTTTACCTCATACCTTGTACAGTATGAGTAGTGTGAGGTTCACAAAATAACAAAAATACATTATGAATGAACCATGTAAACCCTATCTAATAGTGAAAATTACAGATCTACAAGATTAACCATGGTTTTCAGAAATAATTGAGAAACATTGAAGGAAACTTAAGGGCTCTAGTCAGTTATCAAGTATTCTGTTGACTTTATTGCCACAATACAGTCCTCCTTGTCGCTGTTCTTTTGCATATACTGAATAATGACATTGCAGTTACCAAGCACATTCTTCTGCAACTAATGACAAAAGCTGCAGTTAAGCCTGAATCATCAAGCCCTTTGTTTACAGCCCCATTTCCACTGTAGGGCCAACCCAGAACTAGAACTTTCCAGAACCAAGAACTTTCAAGAACCTGTGAAGTTCCGGGACCAAGTTCTGCTTACGTTTCCATATACAGAACTAACCCGGGAAGGTCCCAAAAAAAAGAGCAGCACCGCTGCTGGCCCCAACCATAGGTTCCCAGAACTAAAGTTTAGTTCTACCTCAGGAGCAGGACCTAAAAAAGGTTCCAGGAACCTCGTCTGGAACCGGGCCGTACGCAATGGAAACAAAACCAGAACCAAAGAAAAAAATCAAACCTTGGTTCGAAGTGAAGCGGTGAACTTTTATTCTATGTGTTCTAGAGTTATGAACTCTGTGATCTATACATTCTTTATATTCTGAATGAATGAATGATTTTATCTGGAGGGCCGAATTGTCATGTGAAGCTTGACCAATCCTCAAAGTATCCAATCATCAGACCGGGACGGACACTACACACATATTCTGGACGTACGGGACAGATACAACCTGTTCATTCTGGACTGAAATGACCATATATGGACATGAGGTGACAGACATTTTGTTTTTGATAAAACCTGTTAATTCTGGACTGAAATGACCATATATGGACATGGGACACACAAAGCCACTCCTTGGAAGCGGCTTTCACCGCTTCAAAAATAGGTTCAGGTTCCTGAAAGTTCTGGTTCCACCTTGCAGTGGAAAAGGGGCTTCTGTTTGCAATGCCATAAAACACTCACGTGTCTCTCCTACTTGTGACACAAATTAATTATGCTTCCATCACTGATAGTCAGGGAATATTATCAGAATACCTGTCAAACCTGGGAATAAATTCCCTACCAAACGATTTCTTCACCAATGTGTTCGTAAAGGTGTCTAGTAACATATCTAACAAAGATTGAAATTCAACATCCCTAGGAGACTCTTTGACAGCTAGGGTAATTCTGGGTCTCATTCACTTACTACTACTATAAGGGAAGAAATGACTCACAAAAAATATGCTTTCAGTGGGATGTGAGGGGTCTAACTAGGTGTTTTAATTATTCTGAATCCATTGCAAGCATTTGTTTTGCATGAAAAACATTCCTTAGGCCAAAAATGGACCCCATACAACTGTGAAAAGTAATGACTCATCACTAAACCATCGTTTTGTTTTTTTTGGAAAACAAATGCTTGTTTTTCGTGCAAAACAAATGCTTGCAATGGATTCAGAATAATTAAAAACACCTAATTAAACCTCTCACATGCTACTTAAAGCATATTTTTTGGGAGTAATCTTTTCCCTTATAGTATAGTGTATAAAGTGAATGAGACCCAGTGTACTGCCCTCCTAAAGGTGTCCTTTAACTATTAGTAGACAGCAGCCAAACTCCCATGGAATAATACACAGAGAGTCAGGATGTAGCGTTCTAGCTCCGGTTTTATGACTTGATTTGTGCATGTACAAAGGAGTAAACTGAAATACAGAAAATAAAACAAACACAACATTCTGTCAGCAAACAAGACAAAAAGTAATCTTACATTACACATTCTTCAAAATGATGCAATCCAAATTAAAAACATTTACTTACAGACAATGCTTGCGCTGGTGTACACAGAATGCAACATGTGCTAAACAAACACTGGACTGGAGTACTGTTCTCTCCTCAAACTGCTGCTGAACTGACAGAAACTGGCCTGTGCCTTGATTACTCACTCACAACATCAGGTGCTACTCTAGAGATCAAACATGCTCTAAACAGGTGTGTACAAAATGACCCATCCCCCAGTCCCACTGCTGCTGCAATACCACACTAGAACCCAAAGGTGGTGCTAAACACAAAAATAACTGCCTGGAGGGCAGAACATTCCCCGTCTGGTATCTGAGATACCACTATCAAAAATGTTCACACACAACTTAGATTGAGTCATCTTTAGGCAAAAGAAGAATGACTTCTGTGACGGATCTTAGAGTAGGAATGTCTTTGAACTCCTTTAAGTCTTTAAGTCGACCTTGCGGACCTTACCATACTGGCTTGGAAAGGTCGAGGTTTCCAGTGGTATGGGCCACTGGATTCCTACAGCTTGGCTGTCCTTCAACAGCACATCACCACCCTTCTGCAGGTTGCGGTGATCCTCAACCCACTTGCGGCCTTGATGTTTTACCAGCTTGTGGTGATGGCGTACTAGTAGAGTAGAGACGTGGCTGTGTTCGTGTAGAACGAGGGTGTTCTTCTCAGCGTGTTTTAGTCTGCCACCAATTCCCATGAGGTGTTCCTGGCGCACAGAATTTAGCTTGAAGAGTGGACTACGTTTTGGCAAGGTTTTGCCATCCAGTTTGGGACGGATGAGGTCGAAGGACTCGGATTCCTCTTGCATGTCCTTATATGGTCCATGAAGAAAAGCTTGTGCAGTCGACCATGGTTTTACAAGGTGGGACGCTGAGCCCGCCCTGGGCGTATGATCAGCCGGCTTGTGCTCTGTTGCTCTCTCCAGGTTGGATTTGTGGGTGCTGATTAAACTACTCGGTTGTTCCCCGCCATGGCACACTTTCTCTTCCAGGTTCATGAAACTGTTGCTGGGTGTCAAGCAGGAAGGACGTCCATCTTCTAACACGTGAGTCTTGAAGGTGCTTGTGTTAGGCTTGTGGGCATTTCCAAAACATGCTTCCCCAACCACTACCCAGCCCAAGTCCAATCTCTGTGCGAAAGGGGCATTGTCTGGTCCGTTAATGTGCTGTCTCACTTTGTGAACTCTGACAATATCTCTTCCTAGTAAAAGAAGGATTTGGGCGTTCGGATCGAGCTCGGGAATGTGACCTGCCACAGATTTCAGGTGAGGATGTAGGAGAGCTGCCTTCGGAGTGGGTATTTCTGACCTATTGGAGGGGATCTGACTGCACTCAGTCAGTGGCGGTAATGCAAGGGTGTCTCCTCCGTTCACTGGCTCTATGTGGAAGCCTTCAGCCTTTCTACCAGACATTTTGATGACTCCGGCACATGTTCTTAATGAATAAGGAGAAGAGTGGCTCTTGACATCAAATAGCTCAAAGAATTCTGGCTTTGCGAGTGAGCGATTGCTCTGATCATCGAGTACGGTGTACATTGTGATCGCCTTGTCACGCTGTCCCTGGGGAAACACTCGCACCAGACATATTTTAGAACAGGACATTGCTGGCTTCCCGTTACCACAAATCTCTGTGCAGTGTGAGGTGACATTAGTTGAAGATGTAGGATCTTCTTCCTCCTCGCTGTGCTCCGGCGTCGTAGTTGGAACTGGTGGTACCTCAGGTGCAGGTCCTGGATGCATAGCAGTAATGTGGCGTTCACTTTCACACTCACTGCATTTTATAGAGGCTGTACAGTCCTTTGCTAAATGGGAGATTGATGCACAACACTTGTAGCATATCCAATGTTCACGGAGAACAGCCTTCCTTTCCTCCAGCGGTTTTGCTCTGAATTCACGACACTTCCTTAAGGGATGTGGTTTGCGATGAATAGGACAATTCTTTCCCGGATCCTCAACTTGCTTTGGAGAGCTGTTTGTGTCAGATTCAGTATCTGGGGAGATGTTTGTCTTGTGGACTGACATTGAGATTCTTTCTGGCCGATAGACTGGTTTGTCCCTGGTGAGAGGATTGTTGCTGCTGGGGAGAGTGAAGCTTGGGTCGTTCCTGACTTGTGCTTCATGGCAGATGAAGTTTGTGAAGAAGTAGAATGGAGGAAAGAGCCCCTTATGTTCTTCCTTGAACTTGGAACCTTGATACAACCACTTCTCCTGTAAGGCATGAGGGAGTTTCTCTAGTATTGGGTTAATGCCACGAGCATTGTCTAGGTAGCTCAACCCAGGTAGATATCCATCCTCTTTTGCAGACTGAATCTCCATGAGAAGGTCTCCAAGCTCTCTGAGTTTGATAGGATCCCTACTGGAGATCCTGGGAAACATGTCTAGTTTCTTGAAGAGAGCATTTTCGATTACCTCTGGTGAGGCATAACACTCGCTCAGTCTGTCCCATGCTTTCCTCAGTGCCGCCCCAGGATTATTGACATGCGCCTGACGAAGCCTCCTGACATGGTTGGATGATTCCTTGCCCAGCCACTTGGTCAAGAGGTCCAATTCTTCACTGGGTGAAAGGTCGAGACCTCTGATGGCGTTAAGGAAGGAAGACTGCCAAGCCCTGAAACTCTCAGGTTGGTCGTCAAACTGGTTAAGCCCTGTAGTCACCAGCTCCCGGCGTGCTAAATACTTAACAAAGTCTAGGCCAGATGGTGTGGTGTAGTGAAGAGGAGTATAGGACTTAAATGGGTTGGATTGTGTGGGGTAGTGAGGAGAATAGGACTGAGCTGAAGGGTTCAAAAACGTACCTTGTGGTACAGTATGTGGCTTACTGTCTTCCTGATAGGTATTATTGCCATGAGGAAGTGTTTTGGAGGGCGTGTGGTCGGCAACTGGGGTCTTACTGGCGTGAGGAATTGACTTGGAGGGCCCGGGATCAGCAGCCGGGGTATGCTGATCAGGCTTTTTGTATGGGGTTCCCCATGTAACTAGGCTGTTATCAAGTTGGTCGGTCATGGGATCGGGAACATCAGGAGATGAGATAAACTCCTTCTTTATCTCATACTGCTGTTTTACATATGCACTAGTGCGATCTTCAATCTCTTCCTTTGAAGACTTCTTACTGTGTTTGCTGTGCTGTGATTTGTCCTCCCCTTCAGCTGCCTCCAACACCTCTGCCTGTGCGCTGGTGGCAGCAGCTTCTCTCTCGACTGCTAATGTTTCCAATTCAACCTCCACTCTTGCCTTCTCCAAAACATTGTATGCATCCTCCATTTTCTGTCTCGCCTCTCTCTCAGCCTGCTCCGACGTAAGCCTTGCTTCTCTCTCAGCCTGCTCCAATTTAAGTTTAGCCTCCTTCTGTGCATATAATGCACGTACGCGTGCTGCCTCTGCCATGGCTCGGGCCTTTGCTGCACCACTGCTTGAAGATGTAGATGTGTTCCTTGAGCTGGACATTGTGTAGCTTTACAAACTGTGTTTGATGTTGTATGTTGCAGTGGTTGATGTTGCACCAACTGGTCGCTTGTCTTTTACTGTACTGCCCTCCTAAAGGTGTCCTTTAACTATTAGTAGACAGCAGCCAAACTCCCATGGAATAATACACAGAGAGTCAGGATGTAGCGTTCTAGCTCCGGTTTTATGACTTGATTTGTGCATGTACAAAGGAGTAAACTGAAATACAGAAAATAAAACAAACACAACATTCTGTCAGCAAACAAGACAAAAAGTAATCTTACATTACACATTCTTCAAAATGATGCAATCCAAATTAAAAACATTTACTTACAGACAATGCTTGCGCTGGTGTACACAGAATGCAACATGTGCTAAACAAACACTGGACTGGAGTACTGTTCTCTCCTCAAACTGCTGCTGAACTGACAGAAACTGGCCTGTGCCTTGATTACTCACTCACAACATCAGGTGCTACTCTAGAGATCAAACATGCTCTAAACAGGTGTGTACAAAATGACCCATCCCCCAGTCCCACTGCTGCTGCAATACCACACTAGAACCCAAAGGTGGTGCTAAACACAAAAATAACTGCCTGGAGGGCAGAACACCCAGAATTACCCTAGCTGTCAAAGATTATCCTATAGGGATGTTGAATTTCAATCTTTGTTAGTACTAGACACATTTACAAACACATTGGTGAAGAAATTGTTTGGTAAGGAATTTATTCCCAGGTTTTATTAATATCCCCTGACTATGAAAACACTGTTCCTCTCAAGTTAAACTGGGTAGCATTCATTTTAGTAGTCTTCTTGGAGACGACTCCGTAGCTCCGACTTGAACCGCCTAATGACACTTTCTGGTAACTGAATTTAATAATAACAGCCACAGGTTATTCATCCAACACTGAAGTGACACGTTGTGTAGATAACGCTAGTGAAAGGTGCAATTGGACTGAAATTCAACTCGTGGACGGAACTGAAAATCTGTAAAGGGGAGGGATCTAGTGCACTGGTTCTCAACGTGGGGCCCAGGGACCCCCAAGAGTCCTTGAGGGGGTTCACAGGGGGGTCCGCAGCTAAATGATTGATAGTTAAGAACCACACAGGACACTTAACTCAGAAAGTCTCAGAGTTAAATTAACACTGAGGTATTTACAGTGTAGACTGGGATCAAACTGGGGGTCCATGAAATTAAAGGAACCCCACCATGCTTTTCAAAATATATATTTTATATAAATATTGGTCCATAATACGGTTTTATACAGGTTTTAGCCTAAACAACCACTCGGATATTAAAATGTCATGTTCTGTCTCTCTCTAATTTCAAGCTGTTTCAGATGCAATACCAAAATGCCCTTTGTTGGCAATGGGGCGCTGTCTTTGGGCTAAAATTGGAACGATACATAGAAGATTTGCATTGTACCACGAAGAGAACCATGTAGAGTCAATTCATTCAAGCCAATTTTGTTACCACTTTACCTCATGGTTCCACCTCATAAATATAGTCTCAATAGAATATACCCTCCCAAAAAGTACCGCCTAGAGAAGGCTCTAGGCGGGCCCAATAGGAAATGAGCCCCTTTGTGACATAAACAAGGGCCTGTGACATAAACAAGGGCTCGACTTCAAAAGAGTACCATTCAGACACGCCCGTTCAGAAAATCAATGAAATGAACGGCAAGGCTTAGAGTTAATGAAGTGTGGTTTTTTTTGGGGGGCTGGAAGAGACACAGGGAAGACCAAAAAACATGGTAGGGCCCCTTTAAAAAGTTTGGGAATCACTGAAGGAGTGGATGTCCGTCTTAACAGAAACATACCCAACATACACATCTATATTTACATGATTCAGTTTGTATAACAGTATTATTATACCCAATAGTGTTCCTCCATGGGAGGGGCCATGTTGATTGACAGGGCAACAATCATTTGGCTGAAATGCTCATGAGAAGAGAAGAGACGTGCGTGTGTGTGTGTGTGTGTGTGTGTGTGTGTGTGTGTGTGTGTGTGTGTGTGTGTGTGATGAAGGATTATGGTAAGCTTACATTTCATATCCCACTCACCATTCCCGAAACTTTCACTAGCCCACCCCCCCCAAAAAAAAAAAGATAATCGGAAAATAAATAAATAAATAATAATAATTCGAATATTAATTTTCATATTCGAATTTACATATTTGTTCCATATTCTATGAATATTCGAAATTTGAATATTAATTTGGCAGCCTTACTGTGTGTGTGTTTGTGTGCATGCGTGCGCATTTGTGTGCGTGCGTGTGCGCGTGCGTGTGTGCGTGCGTGTGTGTGTGTGTGCGCGGTGCGAGTGTGCGTGTGTGCGTGTGAGTGTGTGTGTGTGTGTGTGTGTGTGTGTGTGTGTGAGTGTGTGTGTGTGTGTGTGTGTGTGTGTGTGTGTGTGTGCGCGCACACGTGCGTGTGTGCGTGCTGGTGTGTGTGTGTGTGTGTGTGTGTGTGTGTGTGTTGCATCATGCTGCGTCCCCGCCACCCCCCCAGGGGTCTCTGTATCTGTTGAAGCTGATGATCTGGCAGTGGAACTCGGTGAGCGCTCGGGGCATGGGGGCCACTTCCTCCCACTGGCTCCTCCCTCTGTAGAACACCTGCACAGGTGACCAGAGACACAGAGGCGTCAATTGGGTGTGGCAAGGTATGGTAGCTGCCATACCTTGGCTACAGGGGAAAACAACTAGTAAGACACCTGAGGGTGGAATGCGACCTCATGGTGACATGCGACCTCGCCCTAAAGGGCCAATTCTTGACCATCTGGCCAACCACAGCGTTTCTCTGACGATTCTAGTTGTTGTCATTCTGGGGGGAGTTTGTTCATGTTTTTGTGAGGGTATCAACCCTAGGAGACACGGGGAGAACATGCAAACTCCACACAGAAAGGCCCTATCGCTCACACCCTTGGTTGGGTTGGCGATAGGGCCTTTCTGTGTGGAGTTTGCCTAAACATGGAGATGTGGTACAGAAGGACTCATATATGGGCATAAAAAGTATGTCATGTGACATCACTTCCTGTACAGACAGTAAGACAGACAGCCATTGACTCCGACCTAACAATGGCTACTGTCTATGACTGTAGTTCCATATGACATCTCCATGTTTAGGCCAAACAGATTCGCTCCATTTCTCCATGTATAGGTCCAAATGCCCAACGTTGAGCTTGACTCAGTCCATTGAGTTGGCCTAACAATGGCTACTGCCTATGACGGTAGTCCCATATGACATGATGGAATGGACTTTCTCCATATAGTGTTCTCCACATCTCCATGTTTAGGCCAAACAAATTTCGCTCCATTTCTCTATGTATAGGTCCAAATGCCCAACGTTGAGCTTGACAACGAAATGTTCTTAACACAGACGCCCCCATATTTACATATATATAAAAAGTATGTCATGTGACATCACTTCCTGTACAGACAGTCAGACAGACAGCCATTGACTCCGGCCTAACAATGGCTACTTTCTATGACGGTAGTCCCATATGACATGATGGACTGGACTATCTCCATATATAGTGTTATCCACATTTTGTGTAGCCGCCCTGTACAGGAAGTGATGTCACAACTCGCTGACATCACACTGACATCACAGAGGATACGGAAGGACACTCAAGCGACACGGTTCTTCAGAGTATATGCGACCTTCGGTTGCAATAAAATGTACTTGATTTACTTCATGTACTACTTCAAATAAATTCATCATGCCTGTTGCTAAGGTATTAGAGATGTGACGTTCGCGAACAAATCAAATCTTTTGAACGGCTCTTTGAAGTGAACAATGGGATCCGGTTTACGGAGTCGGAAGCCATTCATTTGTTCATGAATAACTTAAGTCAAGGTAGCTTAATTTACACACACATGTTTTATAAAAAGGGTAAATGCAAAATTGTGATCTCAACTGTCAGCAGAGGAATGTGGTGCCACCTTGTGGATTCATGTTTCAACAAATGCTTCTTAAAAATATGTAAATATACAATGAGCCAAATGAGCCAGACTTTTGAACGGTTCTTTTAAGTGAGCCAGATCCATGGGCTCACTTCAAAGAGCCATAAATTGCATCTCTATAAGGTATTGCAATGCAGATGTGGCGGAACGACATGGATTTCTACACAGAGAGGGCAATTATTTCAACATAAGACGCTGCATTCAAGTTCAGGAGAGTTTGGACAAGGCAATTCTCTTGAATGCTGCCTTCAGGTATGGCATGGAAAGAGGGCATTTGCATTTCTTTCACCATAGTAAAAACGGCATTCATGGTCTGGAGAGGGCACTTTTTACAGATGGATAAAAGGGCAGGGGCTCAAGCCCCCTTTGATGTCTATGTGTGCACGTGTGTGGGTGTGCCCAGATTCCGTTTTCTCCTCTTACCTGAACCTCATCAGTGATCTCATCAGGGGAATAGTCTCCACCCAGCATGTAGATTCTGTCTCTCATGCCCACGGCTCCGGCGTTGAAGCCTGCACACTCGAACGAGCCCTCACCCTTCCACACGCACGTCTCTGGACAGAAACTGTACACCTGCGTAGGAGAAAGAACCTTGTGCTGTTTAAACCATTTATTGCATATTATTATTGTATGCTTAAAATAGCAGATCTACAAGCTCACAGCGCGGCACCGAGTGCTGCGCTGTGAGCTTGTAGATCTGCTATTTAGGAAAAATCTTGAACATTTGTGCAAGTCTTTGAATATTTTGACACGATTCTATAAGTGTCTTCTATGTTTCTATGTCAGTCGTGCTTAGAGTTTTTCATGTCAAGGACCCCCAAAATGATATGTATATGGCCGTGGACCCCCATCTCAAAATATGAGTTACAAATGTTTGCTTTAAAAAATATATATTCCAAAATTCGCAAAAATTCAAGATTTGTCGGGCAGAAACCTTGTATCTCCAAGTTTCAAATGTGTACGTCTTTTGGTAAAGCAAAGCCCTGCTCCATCATACAAGACTGTCGCACAAAATGCGAGGCGTTGTGCTTGTAGATCGTCTGTTTTCACTAGTTTAGTTCATTTTATAGATGATAAATACAAAACGAACGGTTTTGGACATACAAGGTTTCCACCCGACAACGATGACATGCTATAAATATAAGGTGCTGGGAGTGAGAATTATAATGTAGGGCTGCCTCGGATTTAAAAAAAAAAAAAAAGTATTTATGGGGTGCCCTGAGACAAAAAAGTTTGGAAACCCCTGAGCTAGAGCATAAACTAATTCTAGGTCTAACTCACCTTGTAAGTGGACAGGTCACATTAAGACGACTCACCTTGTAAGTGGACAGGTCACATTAAGACGACTCACCTTGTAAGTGGACAGGTCACATTAAGACGACTCACCTTGTAAGTGGACAGGTCACATTAAGACGACTCACCTTGTAAGTGGACAGGTCACATTAAGACGACTCACCTTGTAAGACAGGTCACATTAAGACGACTCACCTTGTAAGTGGACAGGTCACATTAACACATCTGCCGCCCAGCCCGTTTATAAACGTTCTATTTTGCCCAGCTATTTACCGCCTTACACGTACAGCTACGTTCTATAGTCTTTTCATTGTTTTACAATTGATGGTGCTCCGGTGCTGCCTGTGACTTAATACAGTAGGGCAACATCAAAGGGAACCAGGTCATTCACGTGAATGAAGAAAAAAGGTCAAAAAACTGCATTGAAATACATGTTATCAGGCAATCCAAATACAAGAGAGAGAGAGGGAGAAAAGTCTGCAGCTGTTTTAGACGCGACAAGCCAGGCTAGCCAGCTAGCCAGCTGAGGAGAAAAAAAAAAAAAAAAAAAGATCGGTTGGGTGGCTCGGTTGAGATTTGAATATAGGATATTTATAGTTAGAGTTAGAGTTTAGATAGTTGATTGATAGCCTAGAGATGACAGTAGAATTCGTTTAGATTTGAGTGTATTTAGGTGAAGACACTCTGTATTTATAGTGGGAGAGGAGGAGTGAGTGTGTAGAACGCGCACACACACAGGGGTGTCACAAGGGGGGAGTGCGAGTGGAAACCCTACACTACTAGGGCCCAAGGTGGAGGGGACATAATTATTTTATACTTTAGCTATTGAAAAATAGCAGATCTACAAGCTCACAGCGCGGCACTCTGCGAGCTTGTACATCTGCTATTTTTGAAATCCCCCCTATGAAGAACAATCATGGGGGTCCCGCAGTGAATCCTTGTGGCCAGGGCCCAGATTTTGGTGCGACACCCCTGGCCACACGCAGCAAAACAACATCCATCCATACGACACGACACACAATGAAAAAAACGGAAAAAACCAGGGTCCTACCTGATACACTGTCACCTCCTCCCCCCCAGTGCACTCCTGGCTCGTAAAGATATTCCATTGATAAACAAACAGTCTGCTGGCTCGTAAAACTATAATCCATGTGGCTAAACAACAGTAAGGAAAATGATCCAATGGTCCAGCAAACTTTTCTCTGCATCGATCTGAGTTTCCGTTAGCTAAGAAATCACGTGACATAACACAGGCAGGGGCGTCAATTGGGTATGGCAGGGGTATGCAGCTGCCAATGCCATACCTTGGCTACAGGGGGAAATAATAAAAATGTACTTTTCATCGTGCCTGCACGAGGGCACGCGTGCAAGACACCAGTCATGTTGCCATACCTTAGCTTGTTCTGAACTGACGCCACTGAACACAGGTGTTCCACAGGGGCGCGTGCGTGCTCGCGCATGTGGATGTGCGCGCGCATGTGGGGTGTGTGTGTGTGTGTGTGTGTGTGTGTGCGCGTGTGTTTGTGTGTGTGCCTGAAATGTCATAGGAGGAGCTCAGGGTGGTCCTTGTGCTTTGTGACGTTCGCGCGTGCGCGTGCATGCGCATGCATGTGTGTGAGTGTGTGCGTGTGTGTTGAGACTGAGTACACAGTGCCACAGTGCCAATTATTGGCTTGAAACAACAAAATCAACCCAATAAGAGACTTATTCATGTTATTTCATAAAAAGCCTTTTTTCTAGCCTTTTTAAACAAATTAGGCCATTTGGGGCAGGCGCAGTAGTCGCTAATAAATTCATTGAAAAATCATCATGGAACATAAAACTCTTGTTTATTTTTTTTTATAAAGTATAGATTTTAATCTTTCCATCGGTATACTCCATTTGTTCATAGACATAGAAACAAATTTTCAAAATATTCATTACAAATGAGTCAAAATGCTCCAAAACCCTGACATGTTTTGGAAGAGTTTAATAAAAAACGTGGGGCAGGCAATGTGTTAAGACGACTCACCTTGTAAGTGGACAGGTCACAGAGGAACAGCGTGTTGTCGCTGGACACCGCCTTGACCAGCGTGGCGTGGAAGAACTGACCGAACTCGGCCACCAGGCGGCTCCACTGGTCGTGTTGGGCGTCGTAGCGGAAGAAGCAGTCCAGGGAGGGGTTGAAGGAGTCGGTGATCTCCACCTGGGAGCCCAGGGTGTAGATGATGCTGCCACAGGCCGTGGCCTCAGGGTAGTAGATGGCCGTGGGCAGCGCACTGGCACAGCACCATGGGGTTAGTATGGTTAAAACACCACCCGTTTTCAACCTGGTGAGAAGGCTAACTGTACTGTATGTCTTGTGTGTCTGCACTGTATGTAATGTCCTATTCTTGTGTTTTTGTACTGTATGTATGTGTTCACTTATGTGTTTTGTACTGTATGTATGTGTTCACTTATGTGTTTTTGTACTGTTTGTATGTGTTCACTTATGTGTTTTGTACTGTTTGTATGTGTTCACTTATGTGTTTTGTACTGTTTGTATGTGTTCACTTATGTGTTTTGTACTGTTTGTATGTGTTCACTTATGTGTTTTTGTACTGTTTGTATGTGTTCACTTATGTGTTTTGTACTGTTTGTATGTGTTCACTTATGTGTTTTTGTACTGTTTGTATGTGTTCACTTATGTGTTTTGTACTGTTTGTATGTGTTCACTTATGTGTTTTGTACTGTTTGTATGTGTTCACTTATGTGTTTTTGTACTGTATGTATGTGCTCACTTATGTGTTTTTGTACTGTTTGTATGTGTTCACTTATGTGTTTTGTACTGTATGTATGTGTTCACTTATGTGTTTTTGTACTGTATGTATGTGCTCACTTATGTGTTTTTGTACTGTTTGTATGTGTTCACTTATGTGTTTTGTACTGTATGTATGTGTTCACTTATGTGTTTTTGTACTGTTTGTATGTGTTCACTTATGTGTTTTGTACTGTTTGTATGTGTTCACTTATGTGTTTTGTACTGTATGTATGTGTTCACTTATGTGTTTTGTACTGTTTGTATGTGTTCACTTATGTGTTTTGTACTGTTTGTATGTGTTCACTTATGTGTTTTGTACTGTATGTATGTGTTCACTTATGTGTTTTGTACTGTTTGTATGTGCTCACTTATGTGTTTTTGTACTGTATGTATGTGTTCACTTATGTGTTTTTGTACTGTATGTATGTGCTCACTTATGTGTTTTTGTACTGTATGTATGTGTTCACTTATGTGTTTTTGTACTGTATGTATGTGTTCACTTATGTGTTTTGTACTGTTTGTATGTGTTCACTTATGTGTTTTTGTACTGTTTGTATGTGTTCACTTATGTGTTTTGTACTGTTTGTATGTGTTCACTTATGTGTTTTGTACTGTTTGTATGTGTTCACTTATGTGTTTTGTACTGTTTGTATGTGTTCACTTATGTGTTTTTGTACTGTTTGTATGTGTTCACTTATGTGTTTTGTACTGTTTGTATGTGTTCACTTATGTGTTTTTGTACTGTATGTATGTGCTCACTTATGTGTTTTTGTACTGTTTGTATGTGTTCACTTATGTGTTTTGTACTGTATGTATGTGTTCACTTATGTGTTTTTGTACTGTATGTATGTGCTCACTTATGTGTTTTTGTACTGTTTGTATGTGTTCACTTATGTGTTTTGTACTGTATGTATGTGTTCACTTATGTGTTTTTGTACTGTTTGTATGTGTTCACTTATGTGTTTTGTACTGTTTGTATGTGTTCACTTATGTGTTTTGTACTGTATGTATGTGTTCACTTATGTGTTTTGTACTGTTTGTATGTGTTCACTTATGTGTTTTGTACTGTTTGTATGTGTTCACTTATGTGTTTTGTACTGTATGTATGTGTTCACTTATGTGTTTTGTACTGTTTGTATGTGCTCACTTATGTGTTTTTGTACTGTATGTATGTGTTCACTTATGTGTTTTTGTACTGTATGTATGTGCTCACTTATGTGTTTTTGTACTGTATGTATGTGTTCACTTATGTGTTTTTGTACTGTTTGTATGTGTTCACTTATGTGTTTTGTACTGTTTGTATGTGTTCACTTATGTGTTTTGTACTGTATGTATGTGTTCACTTATGTGTTTTGTACTGTTTGTATGTGTTCACTTATGTGTTTTGTACTGTATGTATGTGTTCACTTATGTGTTTTGTACTGTATGTATGTGCTCACTTATGTGTTTTGTACTGTTTGTATGTGTTCACTTATGTGTTTTGTACTGTATGTATGTGTTCACTTATGTGTTTTGTACTGTATGTATGTGTTCACTTATGTGTTTTTGTACTGTATGTATGTGTTCACTTATGTGTTTTGTACTGTATGTATGTGTTCACTTATGTGTTTTGTACTGTATGTATGTGTTCACTTATGTGTTTTGTACTGTTTGTATGTGTTCACTTATGTGTTTTTGTACTGTATGTATGTGTTCACTTATGTGTTTTTGTACTGTATGTATGTGTTCACTTATGTGTTTTGTACTGTTTGTATGTGTTCACTTATGTGTTTTTGTACTGTTTGTATGTGTTCACTTATGTGTTTTGTACTGTATGTATGTGTTCACTTATGTGTTTTTGTACTGTATGTATGTGCTCACTTATGTGTTTTTGTACTGTATGTATGTGTTCACTTATGTGTTTTTGTACTGTTTGTATGTGTTCACTTATGTGTTTTTGTACTGTATGTATGTGTTCACTTATGTGTTTTGTACTGTTTGTATGTGTTCACTTATGTGTTTTGTACTGTTTGTATGTGTTCACTTATGTGTTTTGTACTGTATGTATGTGTTCACTTATGTGTTTTGTACTGTTTGTATGTGTTCACTTATGTGTTTTGTACTGTATGTATGTGTTCACTTATGTGTTTTGTACTGTTTGTATGTGCTCACTTATGTGTTTTTGTACTGTTTGTATGTGTTCACTTATGTGTTTTTGTACTGTATGTATGTGTTCACTTATGTGTTTTTGTACTGTTTGTATGTGTTCACTTATGTGTTTTGTACTGTTTGTATGTGTTCACTTATGTGTTTTGTACTGTATGTATGTGTTCACTTATGTGTTTTGTACTGTTTGTATGTGTTCACTTATGTGTTTTGTACTGTTTGTATGTGTTCACTTATGTGTTTTGTACTGTTTGTATGTGTTCACTTATGTGTTTTGTACTGTATGTATGTGTTCACTTATGTGTTTTGTACTGTATGTATGTGTTCACTTATGTGTTTTGTACTGTTTGTATGTGTTCACTTATGTGTTTTGTACTGTTTGTATGTGTTCACTTATGTGTTTTGTACTGTATGTATGTGTTCACTTATGTGTTTTTGTACTGTTTGTATGTGTTCACTTATGTGTTTTGTACTGTATGTATGTGTTCACTTATGTGTTTTTGTACTGTATGTATGTGTTCACTTATGTGTTTTGTACTGTTTGTATGTGTTCACTTATGTGTTTTTGTACTGTTTGTATGTGTTCACTTATGTGTTTTGTACTGTATGTATGTGTTCACTTATGTGTTTTTGTACTGTTTGTATGTGTTCACTTATGTGTTTAGGACCCCCTCTAAAATGAGATGCTGCATCTCAAGGGGTGATCCTCTCAATACATTCTGACCAATTCTGACCTTATCCTCGTACATTTGCTCCTCACTAATGCTTATTAACCAATTTAGGCCTAGAATTATTTAATGCTTTAACTATGGAAAAATAGCAGATATACAAGCTCACAGCACGGCAAGTTTGTAGATCTGCTTTTTTTCCTTTTTTTGCAAGTCTTTGAATATATCTTTTTAAAAGCGAACATTTGTAACTCAAATATTTGCTTCTGGGTGGTCCCTGGAACAACATGTTTTGAGATGGGGATCCGCGGGCATTTTGGGGGTCCTTGACATGAAAAAGTTAAAGAATGTATAGAATCGGGTCAAAAATATTCAAAGACTTGCACTGTTCACGATTTTTTCAAAAATAGCAGATCTACAAGCTCGCAGCGCGGCACTCGGTGCCGCGCTGTGAGCTTGTATATCTGCTATTTTTGAACTCAACAACCAAAGTGATGAATGGTAAATGGTAAACGGTGCATTGGACCGATGCAAACACAATGTAAAGTAACATCAAAGGTGATACACCCTCCCCTACAACCACACCCTCCCCTGGATGATGATGCGTACGTCCAGAGACAAACGAACTCACCTATCTGAGCCTAATTATTCAAAAAACTACAGATTACAGAAAAACCACTGAATGTTGAAAGGTCAGGTTTCTTTTTGGTGTAATTGAGGCCAGGAAACAATACGAAATGTTTAGTTTATACTGGAAAAAAAGGGAAAGAATACTGTAATATGTGCATACGAAATTGATTAATGGTAACTTAGTTTACTTACTAAACTTATCCAATAAGCTAATAAGCTCCAACAATGCCTTGTGAGCTTGTAGATCTGCTATGTTTATGACCTGGTTGACTCTTGCCCCTGATCATAATGTTACAATAAAAAAACTAACACTAACACACAAAAAACAGCTTTAAAAACGAATCCAAACTAAACTGAAATTAAAAACAAACGATGAAATAATGAAAAATGCAAAAGTATAATAACCTTGCAGAGCACCAGATCTGAGAAAGAGGGTCATAATACTCCACCTACAGGAGAACAAAGGAACAGAACTTATAAAGGTTACAAATTATATCTCAGACAGCAACATGAGATCTTCATCTAGTGTTCATTTGTATTCAGTATATCTCATGGAATCTGCTTTTGATTACGGCTAACACATACTGCACACTTGCAGCTAGGGAAAAAGAAACTTTTATGGGTCACAAGTAAATACTGTAACTATCCCTTTATTTGTTTTTTTTTGTTTCCTATACATTATTATTTCAAAACATTTTCAAAAAATAAAAATGAAAAGTTAAAAAAACTAAAAATTTTCATGAATTAGAGACAAATTCAATGTTTTTTTTTTCTTAAGAATTTCATACAAATATGTTTTGAAAAAATTAAAATCAAAGAAATTAGATAAATTAGAAAATAAATGTTTAAAGAAGTGGTGAAAACAGCCGATCTCCAAGCTCGCAATGTGGTGCGAAAGCGACACATTGCGTGCTTGTAGATCTGCTGTTTTCACTAGGTTGGGCCCCGGGCAAACATCGAAATCTCTATTTTGGGTCTCGATCTGAAAAGTTAGGGAACCACTGCTGTGGACCAGCGGTTCAGCAGTGAACCACTGCTGTGGACCAATGGTTCTCAAAGTGGATTACAGGGACTCTGTGGGTTCCTTTATGGGGGTCTAAATTGACCCTTACAAGTCTGTAACTCTGACAGTGTACAAATGGAACCAAATGGACCTGTTAACGGGTCCATTCAGAGATATGGGCAGACCTTGCTGTAAGCTATACAGATCAATCTCAGAAAATCTGAATATTTTGTTAAAGTAAATATTCTTTAAACTTTCATATATTTCTTGACATTTTCATATATTCTACATACATTGCACATCCAGTGAATTATTCCAAACTTTTTTTCTTTTTGTTAAAAATCTGAATATTTATGGCATACAGCTCATGAAAATCAAAAGTCCATATTTCAAAATATTGCAATATTACACGAGACCATTCAAAACAAGGATTTATTTTAGATAAATGTCAACCTTCTGAAGTCAGAGTTGCTTGAGGTCCAGTGGGAAGTTACTGGGTGCTATGGCATCTGCAATGCTTTTTTTTTTTTACAAAATATTCAAATGTTCTGAGATTTATCTGTATATAGCAGGGGTCTTCAACAGGGGGTCCGGGACCCCTAGGGGGTCCTCAGAGTTACTACAGGGGGTCCACCAAAACTTGAGTGATAGAACCTTTTTCCCCCCTTTTTTAATATTAAACACTTAAAGATCTGCAAGCTCACAATGCCTCGCAGCTTGAAGATCAGCTATTTTTGGCAAAGAAGTTTGGTGTAGAGGGGAAAAGAGCAGACTAAGTACAGAGTGAAAGGTGAAGTTTATTAAGTGTTGACGATTCAAGTGGTTAAATATCTGAAAACACAAATTGACATGAATCCAAAATACACTGATGATTGTGCTGTCAAATAATGAAACTATATGGAATCTCTGATGAGGTTATGGGGGTCCCTGCTTCAGCTCTCTCTCAACTAAGGGGTCCTTGGCCTGAAAACGTTGAAGACCCCTGATATACTGTATAGCATGTGACGTGTTACCTCTAGTAGGCCCAGAGCGTCTCCTCTGGAGCCCCTGGTCCGTCCCCCGATGACGTACACCCTGTCCAGGCAGGTGACAGCAGCGTGCATGGTGCGGGGCTGGGACATGGCGGGGGCGGGGGCGACCGCCCTGGAGACGGGGCAGTAGCACCACACCTCCTCCGTGGCGTCATGGAACGGCTCGGCCACGTGGAGGCGCACCGCCCGGCAGCAGTTGCCCCGGCAACCGCCCGTCACAAACATCTGAGAGGATTAGTATTCATTAGTAAAGCTTGTAGGATCTTAGGAAGTTGTATTGTATTTAGGGCTGTCACGATTATGACATTTTACATGACGATTGTCACTCAAATAATTGCGATTAACGATTGAATTGCGTATTTGTCGTCAACAATTACATTTCTGTTTGGCTTGTAGGCTTTGAAGTTGCACGTGGCAGATATGACACACAATCTAAATATACAAAGAAATGACTGACATAATTGACAACTTTATATTTAAAAAAATATCTACAAGCTCGCATCACGACGCGTTGTGAGCTTTATGGGCTTAATATTGATGGCATAAAATGGATTCTATTATATGGGCATTCACAGATATGGGTTTAATATTGATGGGCATAAAACGGATTCTATTAGTGTGGTTAACCTGACAAGGGATGTTAGGAGGTTCAAAGTCTCACAAACCTTTGGCAGCCCACTATAGTAACGTTGAGGACCCCCTAGGGGTCTCGCCCGAACCCCCTGTTGAAGACCCCTGCTGTAGAGGACATAGATAATCATCCTGGGGGTCCTTGGCTGAAGAAAAGGTACTGCTGCTAATCCCTATCATCAGCGGTGGTATACTCAACCCCAGTGGTTCCATTTTGTACACCCTCAGAGTTAAATGACCACAGAGGAATTTACAGCATAGATTGGTGAACCAGGGATGAAACAATCACAGCAAACTGATAGGCCTGTGGCCCATAATGCATATTAAACTGAGTCACTGGAATGAAACAGATTGAGAATCACTGTGTAATAGGATGACTACTCCTCCAGATTGTTGTCCCTGATAGTGCTGGGTCTGGACTCCACATCCACTACTGCTGAGCTGTCTCTTAATAGACAGAAAGATCTGTCTGTCTCTCCTGTCTGTCTGCAGATAACAGACAGAAAGATCTGTCTGTCTCTCCTGTCTGTCTGCAGATAACAGACAGAAAGATCTGTCTGTCTCTCCTGTCTGTCTGCAGATAACAGACAGACACATCTGCAGACAGAGCATGATGCTACACTCTGTTTGACTCACCACTCTGTTCTCTGCTTTCTCTTATACTCTCTCTCTCTCTCTCTCTCTCTCTCTCTCTCTCTCTCTCTCTCTCTCTCTCTCTCTCTCTCTCTCCCAAGGTATGTGGTGGTGAGCAACACCAAGGACACTGGCATAGGTAACTTTACAGCATCTGCATGCTGATAACCTAGGAGTAAGAACTTTCAAGCATCTTAAGCCTAACCCTAGGATCCCTAGTCTGGGGCTTGACTGATTGATTGATTGATTGATTGATTGATTGATTGATTGATTGATTGATTGGTCTCTGTATCTTCACAGCAGCGCGACACGTTGTGAGCTTGGAGGTCTGCTATTTTCGATAGTTTCACCAAAATGCCCTTTTAGAAATTCCAGCCCCTGCCTCTCTAACATTCTCTGCATGTCCCTGGTTGACCTATACCTTCTCAGCAAAGCTGGTGAGGTAAGAGCCTGGCGGGTCGGGTACCGTCACCGTCACCGTCCCCTGTCCCGTCCCCAGCTCCCTCCACTGGTCCGTCTCCAGGCAGTAGCAGAAGGTGTGGCGGATCTCTCCGTTCTCCTCCGTCTTGTGGACGTAGATGTACGTCTGCGTGGTGGGGGGGCGGGCGTCAGGGAGCAGCCCGCCGTGCCGGCTCTGTCGGCCCTGGGCCTCCGCCAGGAGGGAGAGACACGACTCGTCACCGCGCAGGAGAGAGTCTGAGTCGCGCAGGGCCTTGTTGTGGACGAGATATGGAGAGAGAGAGAGAGAGAGAGAGAGAGAGAGAATGAGAGAGAGAGAGAGAGAATGAGAGAGAGAGAGAGAGAATGAGAGAGGTCAGATGATAACACACATTACCGTGGTGCTGTAAGCGGTATTTTTATTTGTTTTTTATTTTATTTATTTGTTCAAATGAATATTAAATCGTTGCAGCATCGTTAACATAACCTCTTTCAACATGGCATTCCTATTTTGGTCATTATTATACGGTAGGTGCAACGTATAACGGAACTGTACTCACTCTGAGCTTGGGCTGCTTTTCCCCCAGAAATTAAATAGCCTGTTCTGCTCAGAATATGGATGCTGGGGTTCAAGAGGTCAAGTGGTTCAGAACAGAACCCACGTGCGTGCGTGCCGTGCGTGTGTGTGTTTGCATGTGTGTGTGTGTGAGCAGTAGACTGAATCTTTACCTTCCATTTCATACAGTGTAGATAGATAGATAGATACCTTTATTATCCCAAGGGGGAAATTCAGTTGTCCAGTTGTAGCATAGCAGTATACAGTATTTACAAAGTTACAGAGAAGTAAGAAAAAAGATAGATAAGAGTAAAAAAAGAGCAGTACAGTACCAATAAAGAGAAGGTGCATCAATAGAGGGGGCGAATAATATATAAGTATACATAAAGTGACTTACAAAAAGAGACCGTAACAGTCAATGCTAGTTCGTGTGATGACCATAGCTGCGCAGTTTGAATAGGAAGTGAGCATGGGTGTCTGGTCTATTGTTAAGTTAATGTGTGAATTTCCAGCAGTCATCCCTTTTATCGCCTCAAGAAAGACAGTAGCCACTACTACTAGCCATGCATTCCTTCACATGAGACACCACGCAACATTACCACGAAAACGTCTATTGAAGTCCATGGTCTTGCTGCCCCCAGCCCTGAGCGTATACCGAGCGCTTTTCATGGACGTCTCGAGAGCGGTACACGCTATTTTTCTTTTTTTCTTCACTCAACCCATTTAGACACATTATGTTGTGCTTTAACTATTGAAAAATAGCAGATATACAAGCTCACTGCGAGCTTGTAGATCTGCTATTTTTGAAAAACCTATGTTTCTATGTCAGTGGTCCTCAAACTTTTTCATGTGAAGGACCCCCAAAATGGTATGTATTTGGCCATGGACCCCCATCTCAACATATTTAGTTCCAGGGAAGCAAACTTTTAGTTGCAAATACATATATTCAAAGATTTGCACACATTTTCACGTCTTTTCAAAAATAGCAGATCTACAAGCTCGCAACGTGCTGTGAGCTTGTATATCTGCTATTTTTCAATAGCTAAAGTATAAAATAATTAAGGCCCCTCCACCTTGGGCCCTAGTAAGTCAGTCCCACTTTCCCCCCCTTGTGACGCCCCTGTTGCTGTGTACCTTTAGTGCGGGTGCAGGCAGCTGGTGCTGTGTACCTTTAGTGCGGGTGCAGGCAGCTGGTGCGGTGTACCTTTAGTGCGGGTGCAGGCAGCTGGTGCTGGTGCTGTGTACCTTTAGTGCGGGTGCAGGCAGCTGGTGCTGGTGCTGTGTACCTTTAGTGCGGGTGCAGGTAGCTGGTGCTGTGTACCTTTAGTGCGGGTGCAGGCAGCTGGTGCTGTGTACCTTTAGTGCGGGTGCAGGCAGCTGTTGCTGTGTACCTTTAGTGCGGGTGCAGGCAGCTGGTGCTGTGTACCTTTAGTGCGGGTGCAGGCAGCTGGTGCGGTCGTGTCAGAGACAGCAGTCGTGGCAACAGCTTCCGTCTCGCTGTGACATCATAACGTACCCATCGCAGTAGTGACATCACCACCGCCTCTTCACTGGGCATGCTCAGTAGATCCGACCTCAGGCAGCCGTCCAACACATTCACCTGTAGGAAGACGTTTATTCTCATAGTTAAATCTATTGAGTATTAACCAATCAAAATGTAAAAAAGAAATGTAGTTCCTACATTTGACTAAAGAATTTTGCACACAGACGCGTTTTTTTCGCACGGAAGAAGATGACGATTTCATTTTTTAAAGAAAACAATGATTCTCTATGACCTCATGCACACCGGCTCCGAATTTGCCATGCGGCAGGTGGCTGCGGCTGTGCGTTTTTCTCCCGAGTTCGATCCGTGCGTCTTGTCGCATGCAGTGAAAACTCATTGACTCCTTTTATGACTTATTTTCGGATACACAGTGTGGATTCCGCACAGCATTGCACACCAAATCCAAAGTGTTTTAAATAATCAAGCAGCAAACGGAAAGAAACGCAACGGTCCTGTGTGCAAAGCCCTTTAGTGTGTAGGTCCCTATGTCCCTAAGCATTCAGCCCTATGTCCCTATGTATGCAGTACCAACAGCTCACACGAGACTAACGTTATAGAAAGTACGTAGAGACCCACATCACCACAGCTGATGTCACAGACAGAACGGCCCATACAAGGAGATTATGCACGACACAGCCTCAACCACTCAGTTCACACCGTGTTCACAGCACACACGTATGATCATTACTTTACTTTTTTAACTTTACTTAGTTTGGGCCACGACGCAGCCCTCACACAAGTCGCACTATCCGACCGATATGCCCATGTATGGAGATCTCTGTATCAGTCATTCCATGTCCCTTGTTTGCCCTTATATGGAGATCCATGATGTCATCACCCATCATGATGTAATCTATATGACCAGATATAACAGCATTATAGTAGGGCTAACAGACCCTACAAAGAGCTGTTACTGGGTCACTGGTACAGCAGTCTTCTGCTGATTAGGTAGGATTGCACTATAGTACTTTTATTGTGTACTTTATCTTTTTAATACATTTGTTATCCTTTTTGTATGTCTTATTATGTAACTTACTGTGATATGGACTTCTGTCTGAAATAAAGATTACACAGATCCATCTAAAAATATATATATGACATCAATCATCTATGACATCAGTCGGGCGAGATGTGAATAAATGCAATTCTATTTGCCGGTAGCTGACATACAGGAAGAAGACAATGTCTAGTACCGGACCCAAAATTGTGAAGCGGAATAAGAATGAGAAGCCCACTGAGTTTGAGTCTGGGATCGCAGAGGCTCTCCTCGACTTGGAGAAGAACTCGGATCTGAAGTCTCATCTCAGAGGACTGCACATCACAGCCGCAAAGGAAATCGAAGTCGGCGGACGGGGAGCCGCCATCATCATCTTCGTTCCCGTTCCTTTGCTGAGGTCCTTCCAGAAGACTCAGGTTCCTCTGGTGAGAGAGCTGGAGAGGAAGTTCAGTGGGAAGCACGTGGTCCTCATCGCACAGAGGACAATCCTGGGCAAAGCCACGAGGAAAAGCCACGAGAAGAGACAGAAGCGCCCCAGGAGCCGCACGCTGATGTCGGTGCACGACGCCATCCTGGACGACCTGGTGTTCCCCTGGGAGATTGTGGGGAAGAGGATCAGGGTGGAGCTGAGCGGCCGGCGCCTCATCAAGGTCTACCTGGACAACAAGGCTCAACAGGGCAAGGGAGAACTCAAACTTGAGACCGTCTCCAAACTTGAGACCTTCTCCAGGGTCTACAAGAATCTCACAGGCAAAGACGTCATTTTCGAGGTCACCGAATCTCAGCTGTAGAGTGTGAAGATGAAGACGCTCAACAGAGCAAGGTAGAACACAAACTTGAGACCTTCTCCGGGGTCTACAAGAATCTCACAGGCAAAGACGTCGTTTTCGAGGTCACCGAATCCCAGCTGTAGAGTGTGAAGATGAAAAGATGACTATGTTACGACTCTAATTTTGGTTAAGGTTTCAACCCCCGGTCGGCATTTGGGTGACGTAGTTGCCCACCCACTGCGGAGTCTGGGGGTTCGAATCGAATCCACCACGGCGCATCTAGCTTTGTCGTGCGTCTGTATCAGAGGTCTTCAACAGGGGGTCCGGGACCCCTAGGGGGTCCTCAGAGTTACTACAGGGGGTCCTTCAAATCTTTGTGTGATAGAAACTTTTTTTCTCCTTTTTTAAATTAACCACTTGAACCCTAACGTCCATATTCTGAGAACTTTAGCCAAAAATAGCCTACAAGCTCAAAATAGCAAAATAGCTACAAGCCTTGCGCTGCGAGGCGTTGTGAGCGTTGTAGATCTGCTATTTTCGGCAAGGAGGTTTGTTGTAGAGGGGGAAAAAGAGCAGACTAAGTACAGAGTGAAAGGTCAAGTATTGACGGTTCAAGTGGTTGCATATCCGAAAACACAAATTGACATGAATCCAAAATACACTGACGATTGTGCTGTCAAACGATGAGACTATATGGAATCTGGGGGTCCCTGCTTCATCTGTCTCTCAGCTAAGGGGTCCTTGGCCTGAAAACGTTGAAGACCCCTGATCTATATGAAAGCGATTGGCCTGTGGGTGGTATTTGTCACTGCACACACACTCCTACGGGCCGCCTGTCAGCAGGCAGTGTTGGTGGGTAGAGTAGGACGAAGGCTTTAAGAATTGTGTGTGGGAAGGAATCAGTGGGCATAATGACTATAAGGGGAGAACAAGTGGTTAAAAAGAAAAACAAAGCTAAGGAAAAAAAAAACCTGATCACACCATACTTGAAGAAGTGGGGGTCCTAAATTATTAGCAGTGTGCACAAGAGATATGGTGCTGATCGGTCCAGCTATTAGATTAGCTCCAGACAAACTTAGACATGTAGACGCAACATCATAAAAAGGGAGGGGAGTGTAACATGTTGTTCTGTAAGACAGTTGGTTTATTAAAGATGTATGGCTTTGCAAAAATGATGTGCTTTAGACCAGATGGAACAAGCCATCTGGTGGGTGGCAGTGGCTCAAGAAGGGAGAGTGACCGCATTGGAATCATTAGTTAACGGGTTCTTCTGGCTTCGTGTTGACGTGTCCCTATATTGTTCTTAGCACAAAATATTGTTGTTCTTACAGATCAAAATATTATATTTCAATGTCTGGCCAAAACCTCTTAACTCCATTTTTGAGGTTTTAGGTGTTTTGGCATAAATCAGGGCTATTGAACACCCTTTACATCTGAGTGTTGGTTAAAATAACATTTAACCAATGGAAAGTAGTAAAAAGTGCTTGGGACAAAACCTCCTAACTCCACACTTTCTGCCAAACCAGCTAACTCCACCCGATTGACCCTCTCTTCTTTTCATAAATATGTGCTATTGAACACCCTTTATGTCTGTGTGTTGGTTCAAATAATAATAATAAGTGCTAATAACATAATAAGTGTCTAATAAGTGGGTATGACATTTCCACAAATCTCTGCAATTTGTGGAAATGCAATGCATGGCAAATGTATATTTGGATAGCAAATATCTTTTTTTATCATCCCATTTTCAACACCCACCTGCATATCCAGGAAGTCCTGGGTTAAGGAGAGCTGGTGGAAGTTTTGCACCACAAAGTCGTTGGCTTGCTGGAGGAGTGGTACAGAGCCGTAGCCCTCTGCCAGAGCCAGCAGGGACAGACAGTTAGAAAGGTCCAGCGTTCCCATGAGGAATTCACTGCAGGCTTTGGAGAGAACTGAAACCTGAGGGCAGACACACAATACAAAGAATAAACCCACATACTGTAAACAACACCGGTTCAGATGTACTACTCCTACTCATGTATTGTTTTTATCACTTCTTTTTGAGCGGTGGTTACACCGTCTCCTATACGTGGCCGTGTGTGTATGCGTGTGTGTGTGCGTGTGTGTGTGTCTGTATGTAGCCTGCAGGCCTGCAGTACCTTTTATGACCACACATGTTAAGGGAGGGGCGCTGTTGTTCAGGCCAGGCCAGACCAGGCACACACACGCGCGCACACACACACACACACACACACACACACACACACACACACACACACAGGGGGGAAGGGGGGGGGGGTAAACCACCGCTCAGTTCACACGGGTGTGATTTTTTAATATGTTTTTGGACCTTTCTCCCGTGGCTCGCGAGACCAGTATGTTCTCCCAAATCTTTATATAGTAAGGTTATTCTCCTCAAAACTGGCTGACAGTACAAAGGCCTTTAGCCAGGGGTCTTCAACATTTTCAGGCCAAGGACCCCTTAGCTGAGAGACAGATGAAGCAGGGACCCCCAGATTCCATAGTTTCATCGTTTGACAGCACAATCATCAGTGTATTTTGGATTCATGTCAATTTGTGTTATCAGATATTTAACCACTTGAACCATCAATACTTAATAAACTTGACCTTTCACTCTGTACTTAGTGTGCTCTTTTTACCCTCTACACCAAACCTTGTTGCTGAAAATAGCAGATCTACAAGCTCACACCGCCTCGCAGCGCGAGGCGTTGTGAGCTTGTAGATCGGCTATTTTTGGCTAAAGTTCTCAGAATATGGACGTTAGGGTTCAAGTGTTTAGTATAAAAAAGGAGAGAAAAATCTAATCACACAAAGATTTGAAGGACCCCCTAGGGGTCCCGGACCCCCTGTTGAAGACCCCTGCCTTTAGCCATTGAGGGAGCAGCGTTGTTGGTGACATCACCACCAACAAATGCGACCTGATATAAATAACAACAACACCCACATGAAATCTTTTGTAGTTTTTGAAATATTTAACTTTAAGCACCAAATGCCTTTCCAATGGGAAATGAGTCTGGAGAGAGAGGAAGAGAGAGATTCAATCCCACAGTATCTGAGGGATTGAATGTAGGAGTTTGAGAAATAACGTTGTAGTGCCCGTTGGGCAGATCTTAACTCATTAGAGGTCCACAACGTGTCAACACGCCAAGCTCTTTGATGTGCCCGTTGACGCGTTTGATGCGTCGTACAGTAAACTGTATTAATCTGTAGCTACTGTACCAGGCTACCGCGGTGACGAAAAACACTTCCATTTCCCGAAATGCAGCGCGAGATCACGTGACCGAGAAGTCTGTCTCCCTGATTCACTTCAGTGTAACGCTGCTGCACAAACATGCATTTTTCTCCCATAAATCTAACTTTTAAACCATGTCCATGTTTAAAACACGGCCTTCTCTACCGGCCGTTACAAAAGCTCTGTGGCCCGCGATTGTTTAAAAACTGTCCTGACTGAAAGAAAATACTACCGTGAAAATAAACAGGACATACTTGGATTACATTTACTCTGATAACTTTTTTGCCAGGACTTCAAAGGTAGGTAAAATGGGGGTTGCCATGGGCACCTGCCGATTAAATGTTGAATAATCCTGGACATCCTATGTGTTAACCTGCGATTTGATATGTCTTATTTGAGCCTATATGTGGCATCCGCCATGATAAGGCGGGGAGACGCCAAATTTCTCTTCTGGGTCTCTTGAGCTAAATTGTTTGGGAACCCGTGTCATAGACAACTGGCGTCATAGATCACTGGTTCCCAAACACTGGGTCGGGACCCATTTGCGGGTCACGGGCTTAATTTTTTTGTTTCTTTACAAGGCTCACAAGGCTGCGCGAAGCGACGCATTGTGAGCTTGTAGATCCGCCATTCTTCACTAGTTTGGATCCCGGGCAAAAGTCTGATCTCTCTTTTGGGTCACGAGCGACAAAGTTTGGGAACCAATGGCATAGATCAGTGGTTCTCAAGGTGTATTCCAGGGACTCTGTGTGTTCCTTTATGGGGGTCTAAATTGACCCATAAATGTCTGTAACTCTGTATACAAATAGAACCATTTGTATACCTTCAGAGTTAAGGGGAGACCTTGAAACGTAAATGTTTGAGAAATGCTGTCATAGATGATGACACTGATGATGTCACAGGCTGGAACACATGAACCATGAGATCCACATTAGTGCTAATCAGTCTAAAAGCCCCACATTTAGCACAGATGTAGCCCAATGTGTGCTCTAATGATTTAGCTAGGGCGCCCGAGTCGGCGACCTTCAGGGTCGCCACAGCGGCCAAATCAAGTTGGGCTCCCATCGACTTTCTATACAGGAGGAAAATAGCCAGAAAAGAAAAAAGAATCTGGGTATTTAAGTAGGATGTGAGGGGTCTAACTAAGGGTTTGTCATGATGCTGAATCCATTGCAAGCATTTGTTTTGCACAAAGAAAACATTCATTGGGCTACAACTGGCCCCAGAAAACCCCCACAAGTGAGTGAAAAGTGATGACTCATCACTTTTCATACTAAACCATTGTTTTCTGGGGCCATTTGTAGCTGCTGTGGTGACCCCGAAGGTTGTCGGCTCGGGCGCCCTAGATAAATCATTAGAGCATGCCCTGGGCTACATCTGTGCAAGGTTTGGCGCTTTTAGACTGATTAGCACGAAATTACCATTCTATCTCCCTAAGGCCTCTGACTACATGAATTGGTTTAGTGTTACCTGAAGGAAGGAGGCGAGCTGGAACAGCATGTCCACGTTGCTGTCAGTGATGATGGCCTCTCCAGAGTAGGCAAAGTCCAGGAAGAAATGCACCGCCAACGGAGGCTGGTTCCCCAGGGTCACTGAGCCATCGTCACGCTCACGCATGTCCACCTCAAACATGGCCCTGAACATGGAGCAGTGACACGTTGTTATACTACACCAGTGGTTCTCAACCTGTGGGTCGGGACCCCCAGAGGATGGTCCCAAAATTATTTGGGGGGTCCCCAGATGATTAACTTAATGTGCAACATTGTTTTCTCACTCAACAGCAAACAAACCAACATACAGTACAGTATACAGTAAGTGTATAGACTAGAGGGTATCTGCACATTTCTAAAGTGACAATTTAAGGACTTTTAATACCCTTTTAATACCTCTAAAATAAAAAAATCACACCCAATGTGAAGTGAGCGGTGGTCGTGCTTGCATAACGTCTTCAGAGTCAGACTAGGATTTGAGTCTAGGATGTACAGGCTATGCTACACACACACGTTTTTCTATGGCAAAACGCTGAGGAAAAAGTGGCTACAGACCAGGGGCATAGTTCTGCCGATTTAAAATGACTCCAATACGGAAGTAAAACTTCCTATAATTGGACGCTTGTTGCGCTGTTTTCCCCCTCGGCCGATCGCAAAAAGAATTGTTCTCCATTGGATCCCATTAATTTTCCCCTTTCGTTTTCTAACCGTAATTTACATTTTCATGAATACTGTATGGTTCCTATCGCTAGTTAAAAATTGCCTTTCAATCACCATCATATTAGTTTTGTCGAAATGTGGTCCGATGTATTTTAAAATAAATGATAAAGTTGCGGGGGGGCTGTGTTCTTCTTCGTGTGCTGTATTTCGGGAGGCTCCGACCACATTCTCCCATGTATCCATGTAGCAGGCTGAAAAGGTTGAGAACTACTGTACTACACACTACACTTGAGTCAAATATTACTGAACTGTTAAAGTAGCTCAGTCAAATTTGTACTTGAGAAGTAAATTATATAATATATAAGTACTAAATACTTATTCTTTTGTAAAACCAGCTCAATGGCCTTGTGGTTAGCATGGCCGCCCTGAGACTGGGAGGTAGGGGTTCGATCCTTGCTCAGGTCCTACAAAGACTCTGAAAAATGGGACCCAGTGCTATGGAATAGGGGTGTAACGATACATTTTAATAGCGATTCGATACATGGTTGACGATACAATACATGGACGATATTGGTTCATTCATGGTGATACGATACGATTCCATTCAATGATTTAAAATCGATATAGTAACTATTTAGCAAAGAAATTACATCTGTGTGAAAGGTGTGAATAGTGCAGGTTTTAAAGGGAAACATGTATTATTATGGATATAAATAAGTAAACACTGTGATTATCTGGCAAATACATGGACATTGTATATTGACAAACCTGCACCTTGACATGAACCCAGAGATTACACACATTTATCGATAGACCAGTGTTGCTATATGGAAAGGAAAAGTAATTAAACCCCTCCTTTTCATTCTTTCTTCTTAAAAATGCTAAATACAACGCACACGTAGGTAGTATCGATACAATCGATTCTTTGCACTGCCGATTCGATACGATACAAAATAAAACGATACGATTCGATTTTAGCTGTTTTCATTTCGATATACTTAGATTTTTTAAGTTAAAAACGATATTTCGATACATTTACTATATCATTACACCCCTACTATGGGATCTCAGCATCAAAGGTTGGATTTGGGGTAAATCCCTGCAACATACTATAGCGTCATGGCCAGGGGGGGTACTTGTACATCAAGCTGCCACACGCTACTGAAACAGGAGATAGGCTCCTACTAACCTATGGCTCGGTAAGGCTTACTTACTTACTTTATTCTTTTTGTATATCAAGGCAATGTTATTAGCCTGGCTCGCTAGCCACACCCATGAACAAAATATATTCTGGACATTCAGGTGAAACGATGCGTTGTGAGCTTTTAGGCTATCGGCCATATTTGAAATAGGGTGGCGAAAAGTCATCAATTCATAATATACTTTTTCCCTTCCTAGAAATGTTGTAATATTTGTCTTTAAAATGTAATGGAGTGAAAGTCAGCCGTATCCACTCAAAGAATGTACTTAAGCACAGTAGTCAAGTAAATCTACTTTAAGGGCGGTTGCATGTTGCAAGTCACTTTGATTCATGATGCAGCAAAATACAAAACACCTCATCACTGCAGCTGTCCCCCCCCCCTCTCCCCTTCTCTCCCTCCCTACCCCCTCCCTCTATACACACACATAAAATCAAATATCACACTATTTATTTGACTAAATACCTTGATATTGATATCGGTAGTATTGTATTGTATTGTATTGTGACAATAATAACCTTTCCCCAGCCAGAGAGCATGTAAAGATTGGATATTTTCGCTATTTTTTAAAGACATTTTTTGATTAAAACCATGGAGTCAAGACATATATATCACAATATTACAATATCCAAAATCCCATCTAGTCTCATATCAAAATATTGATTATAATATTGATAAATACACGCACACAGACTAGGGATGGGACGATAAGCGATATTATCGTTTATCGTGATAAAAAACACTCAGGATAATCATATCGTGGAGATTTATTTTATTGTGAAATCGTCCTCCGTCATGCACTGGGATCAATTCACCTTTTATTTGCTGAGCTGCATATCTGGTACCATTTAAACCCTCTATTGGTAAAACTTACTTATAATATACGTACTTGATACAGTCTTTTTTCACTCCTTACAAAATCTCTTTGCCAAAAAATAGCAGATCTATAAGCTCACAAAGCGTCGGAACGCAACGCGTTGTGAGCTTGCAAATCCGCTATTTTTTGGCAAATGTTCCGCCCCAGGATAATGGATCTTAGGGATATTTTGATTATCGCGATAATATCGTAAATCACGATTTCTTTGGTCACAAGAATCGTGATATGACATTTTCATATCGTCCCATCCCATCCCTAACACACGCACACACACACGCACACACACACACACACACACACACACACACACACACACACACACACACACACACACACACACACACACACACACACACACACCTGAAGAAGTCGCTGCATGAGGCCAGCACACAGCGGTGGCAGGGGAAGCTGTGCTCCTGGGCCTTGATGGTGAAGTCGAACAGGAGTCCTCTCTCCCTGAAGGATCGCAGCACGCCCAGGAGCTGCAGCCCGTGGGACTCTGACACCCGCAGGTGGGTCCTGTGTGCCGGGGCGCCGTTGCACTGCGGTGGTGCCTCGCCGCTGTCTCCGTTTGGAAGGCTGCTGCTGCTGCTGCTGCTGCTGCTGCTGCTGCTGCCGGTCTGGGCGTCGGGGGTGAGGGGGTACAAGCCCAGGCGCTCGTCCATCTTGCCAGTGACTGACAAGAAGCAGGTTTGATCGATAAAGGTTAACCACTTAAACCCTGTTTTAGTTCACCGTGGCCCCCGAAGGATATATACTAACACACACACGCACGCATGCACGCATGCACGCACGCACGCACGCACGCACGCACGCACACACACACACACACACACACACACACACACACGGGTGTCACAAGGGGGGGGGGGGAGTGGAACTGAGTTGCTAGGGCCCAATGTGGAGGGGCCTTAATTATTTTATACTTTAGCTATTGAAAAATAGCAGATACTGTATACAAGCTCACAGCCGCGCTGCAAGCTTGTAGATCTGCTAATTTTGAAAAGTTGTGAAAATGGGTGCAAATCTAGCGAACATTTGTAACTCAAATTTTGCTTCTGGGGGGTCCCTGGAACTAAATATTTTGAGATGGGGGTCCGTGGTCAAATACATATCATTTTTCACATGAAAAGGTTTGAGCAAAAAATAGCAGATCTACAAGCTCGCAGCGCGGCACAAAATACTGCGTAATAATGCGTTCCTGATCTAAATGGGTTAAAACCCCTCCACCTATGAAGAACATTCATGAGGGGCCCGCAGGGCCCAGAATTTGGTGCAACACCCTTGACACACACACACACACACACACACACACACACACACACACACACACACACACACACACACACACACACACACACACACACACACACACACACACACACACCTCTCCAGACCCTAACCCTAACCCCAAAAATATCGGTGAGCTTGTAGATCTGTAATTGTGGCAGACTTTTGCGCCAGATATAGGGATGCTATGTGGTTTTCAGGCAAAGAACAGCAATTAATATTTAGATTATCTGCCTTCACTGTCAGTTTGAGTGTACTGTACACACGTCCTATATAGACTGAATGAGAGAACAGAGGCAGATATAAATAATGAAAGATAAACATGAGAGAAATGGAACAGACTAGAGCAAATACTGAGAGAGAGAGAGAGAGAGAGAGAGAGAGAGAGAGAGAGAGAGAGAGAGAGAGAGAGAGAGAGAGAGAGAGATGATAAGAGAAAATGTAACAAATAATTAGCAGCAACTTCATTGTTCATTCATATTATATAGTGCAGACTATTTCGTCAGCACTCTTAAGCATTGTTTTGGGCTGGAGACAATTTTAAGGGATATAATTCATTCATGTTCTTGTCTTGCCAACCCGTCGTCTAGGAAGGGTTTTACTCTAATTGCATGCTCTTACAAACTACAGCAGGTAGACACTGTCTGCGAAGTCTAAACAAATACAAAATGCAATCTGGTTAAATGTGAAATAAATGAGAGTCACTACTTACAGAATCAGCACCCCGGACAGCTCCTGTTCGCATGATGCTCTCACTTCCGGAAGAGCGAGCTCACGCGAGGGTATGACTCAGATAGGTCTTTGTTTTAGTTCAGTTCAGCAGTAATCCTAATTTGAAATAAATCACGTTGTTCTAAATTGTAGAAGGAAATCTGATCGTAGGCCTATAGCGGGTTTTTTCCCATTTTATTTGAATTTGTAAAATGTAATTTTTTCTTGATTCTTTTTTTTACTCGAGTGTTTAGCCTGTGCTAGATGAGAGGCGCAGTGCCAGCTGGGAATTTGAGTTCCTTTGTCAACAAAGCCGGTAGACTCACTCACTAGACACAAGTAGTTTATGGTGAGTGCTGCTGCTGTAGGATCAGTTTGTTGTTGTTGACATTTTGTAGGCTATTGGATGATGATGCTATACTGCACAAACAAAATGAGGGGGTAATAAAGTTAAACATCAACATCCAAGTGCAGACGGATGCCAATGTAGTAGCCTACATTTGCATGCTGCAAACACTAGATGGCGATACGTTACTGTTAAGTGTGAAACTGTACGGTTGGTGTGTGTGTGTGTGTGTGTGTGTGTGTGTGTGTGTGTGTGTGTGTGTGTGTGTGTGTGTGTGTGTGTGTGTGTGTGTGTGTGTGTGTGTGTGTGTGTGTGCGTGCGTGCGTGCGTGTGCGTGTGCGTGTGTAAAGGTCCATTTGGACCTGAACCTGATATTGAGAACCACTCCTTTGGGTCCATTGTCCAAAATCACAGAAATTCAGCCTGTAGTTTTCGAGGTAACTTGGTTAGGAGTTCATAAGCACAGTAGTCATACATTTTGGCCAAATGGTGGCGCTAGAGGGAAGGCCACATGGGTCACCCACATGGGCATCCTTAATGTGCATATAGCAAATTGCATGTAGTCCAGACAGACAGTGATTGATGTTGGTTGTGACCAAAGTGGACAGACAGACAGACAGACCTTAGATGAAATTGATTGATTGATTGATTGATTGATTGAATACATTATTAGTCAGAAATGTAAACAGCACAAGGTATAGTCAGACATTTGATCTAAAAGGATAACACAACAATGTCCTGGGGACTTGTTTCCATTAATACCATTCTTTGTTGTAAAATTGTGATTAAATATTTAAACCGGTAAACTTGTCTGGTCTGCCTTTTTTATTTATAATACAAGATAAGAATTTCCTTTTCTCGAGAATTTGGTTGTGATAGCCAATGCTGGACGGGAGGTGCAGTGCAAAGCGGGGAATTTGTGTTCTGTTTTTGCAAAACCTGACAGATTATGGCTGATTGCTAAATGGTAAATGGTGCATTTATATAGCGCTTTTATCCAAGGTGCTTTACATAGATTGTACATTACATTCACCCATTCACGCACACATTCATACACCGTTGGCAGAGGAAAACATGCAAGGTACCAACCTACTCACCGGGAGCAATGTGGGGTTCAGAGTCTTGCCCAAGGACCCTTCGACATTAACTCAGGGGGAGCCCGGATTCGAACTGGGAACCCTTCGTGCACTAATAACTGTTTCTCTACCCCTGAGCTATGCCGCCGGAGGAAACATATTATAATTTGGTTGAAAATGTGAGCAAGTGAATACATTCTGGCCTAATGGCAGCGCTAGAGGAAAGGCCTCTGGCAATCCATCTATTACAGTGGTGGGAAAAGTACTCAAGTGTAAAACACTTGAGATACTGCAATATAGAAATACTCTGTTACGACTCGTTGTGCGCTTGTACTGTAGATCGGCCAAATAAAATAAAGCTAAAGTGGTTTATGTGTGTTATATAATAACATTATAATTTATATCTGCAAAGTAACTAGTAACTAAAGTTTTCAAATAACTGTAGTGGAGTAAAAGTACAATGTTTGGATCCAAGATGTAGTGGAAATTGGAAATACTCAAGTAAATTACAAATACGCCAAAAAATGCACTTAAGTACATTACTTACTTAATTACAAATGTACTTAGTTACTTTACACCACTGCCATTATGTGAGGAGATACATTGTTAGTGATCAAAGTAATAGCCAGACATCCTGACATGCTCAGATGATGCTATACCATTCTTTATTATTGATCATTTAATGTATTTAAATCTGTAAACTATAGTCTGGTGTCACATGTTTTGTTTTAGCCCTGTGCTGCCCTGTGACATGTACATTTGAATTAATCAAATCTTTCATTCATAAATCAAACAAACTGCTTTATCAGCTTAACAAAGACAAAAAAATCAAACCTCGGTTCGAAGTGAAGCGGTGAACTTTTATTCTATGTGTTCTAGAGTTATGAACTCTGTGATCTATACATTCTTTATATTCTGAATGAATGAATGATTTTATCTGGAGGGCCGAATTGTCGTGAAGCTTGACCAATCCTCAAAGTATCCAATCATCAGACCGGGACGGACACTACACACATACGTACGTACGGACGTACGGACGGACGGACGGACGGACGGACGGGACAGGACAGATAAAACCTGTTCATTCTGGACTGATATGACCATATATGGACATGGGACACACATTTTGTTTTTGAAAAACCCTATTCATTCTGGACTGATATTCTGGACGTACGGGACAGATAAAACCTGTTCATTCTGGACTGGAATGACCATATATGGACATGAGGTGACAGACATTTTGTTTTTGATAAAACCTGTTCATTCTGGACTGGGATGACCATATATGGGCATGGGACACACAAATCCACTCATTGGAAGCGGCTTTCACCGCTTCAGGTTCAGGTTCAGGTTCAGGTTTATTAGTCAAATGCATATCCATACAGGTATAGACATACAATGCTTGTGCCAGGAGCACTCTCAGCCTTATTACACACAAAAAAACAAGACAACAACAGGTCACCCAGGACAACCCAAAAACAACAAAACAACCATACAGTGTAACAGTGTACTTCAAAAATGAATAATAATAAATAAATAAAAACCTAGGTTGAAGAACTACAGTAAAATTAATTTACAACGTTTATGGACTTTTGGAGGTGTCAGAACTTCTCTCTGGGGAAAGCACTGCTGTAACTGTGCTTGCAACGTTGTGCAATTCTATTTAAATAGAATTTAGATCATTTCCCTTTTTAACAACAATATATAAAGTCTTTAATTTGTAATGTTCAAACAGTGAAAGAACATTTGCGACAGAAGAAACCTATAAAACCTGTCCATTTATGAAAGAAAACATTTGCTTTCTGTGCAGGCAGTTACTGTGCATGTCCCTCTAGATTTGTTGATCAAGCTAAATTCTAGCTAATTCACCAGTAACTTAATGTCCAGTCCTTCTCTCAGAGCAGTATCCACCCAACAACACCACAACCTCTCTGCAACACAGTGTAAATGAATGCTGTTTCCTAGACAATGGCACTATTAATAATTAATAATAACAACCAGGGCAGGAATTTCATGGAGGCCATGAAGGCCATGGCCGTCGTTGCCCCTCAGTTTGGCCTTGTGCCCCTCAAACCAATGGCATGACCTGAGGCCACAGTGGCCTTAAAGCCCCAGCCCAGGTGACTGTACCACTTTCTGCTCTGTCTCTGTCAATATGTAGACACCAGACAGTGTCTCTTTCTTGTCATGTAGTCAACTTGTCTTTTGTTGAGATTCTGAATTCTTAACTCCCATCTTTAACGCAATCCAAACTTGCGTTAACTTTACTGTAGTTATGGTTAGGGTTAACCCTTAAATTCAATTAATTCTTTCAATGGACTAAAATCCTGTTATTTGATGGCCTTCCTGCCCTGGCATTTGTGCCCTCAAAAAATAAACAACACCAAAGGCCAAACTGGCCTTCCCCTAAAATGACGAAATTCCACGCCTGATAACAACTTATAAAATGTACTTAAACAAATAGTTGCCATTCATTTGCTGGCCAAAGCTAACAGACATTGGCCTGTCATTGTAGTTTGAAAGTGAGCTCTGCATTGCAAGGTCACCCCAGCTAAGGACAGTGTTTCTCAACCACTGTGCCTGGGGACCTTTGGTGTGCCCCTGAGAAGGGTCAAGTGTGCCCCTTGAAACTGTTTGAAAGCCAGTATTGTGTTTATCATTTTAAAAATGATTTAAACTAGTGAAAACAGCCGATCTACAGTTGTGTGCTTGTAGATCTGCTGTTTTCACTACTGTTGTGCGACAGCCTTGTATGACGAAGCAGGGCTTTACTTTGCAAAGAAACGTACAAATTTGAAACTTGGAGATACAAGGTTTCTTCCCGACAGTGACGATATTTACACCCCCGTATTGCAGTATGTCGGTGTGCCCATGGATTCTTGGGACATGAAAGGTGTGCCCATGCAGAAAAAAGGTTGAGAAACACTGGCTTAGGAGGTAGAGAGGCTGTTTGCAAGCCAGAAGGTTCCAGGTTAGATCCCTGGCTGTTCCTGGTTTTGTGTTGATCCTGGTGCAATAGACTGAAGCTCTAGCTGCTCCTAAGGAGTGGGACTGAGACATTACATCGCTGGTTGCCTCCGCCATCAGTGTTACTATTGAACACAGACCATTAAAGAAATGATGCCCTCTCCAGGAATAGTTATCTCCCCCTGGCCAAAGGGAAGATTATATTTCTCATCGTCTGTCTTACAGTATATGAGGGCCAATGTCACAAACCGCTGTACAGATCAGGGCCAAATTCCTTATGCACACACAATACTGCACTAGCTACAGTTATCCTCCACTGTCCACTCCAATGAGAACATAACCCTCTTCAATTTCAATTGGGAAAATATGGAGATTTAATGTTCTTCAGTTCTAATGGCATAACAGCATAAGAGGCCAGCAGTCTAGAACGGTGTTCTAGTATGTATGTCGGCCAGGTTTCTGTGTGCCTTTCCATCCTCCCAGCTCCCACCCGTCCATCAGCGGCGGCTAATCTTCCAAACCACTGCACAGATCGGTACCAACTCTCTTGTGCATGCTTGCTGCCACTGGGCCAAGGAAGTCAATCCACTAATATTGTTGACACCATGTTTGTATTTTGTTTGAAATTTAAGTATAAGTCAGAGAACATAAGCATACTCTTCTGTGCAATGCCATGGTTTCCTCCACCGTCATGAATGTAATGCACGTTCTAAAGTGCTTTTGACAAAGGCTATAGAAATGCACCATTTACCAATTACCCATCACGGAAACAGCATCTCTCTATCAGCTATTCTCCCATACCCTTTCAGAACCATTCTGTCGTCATAAACAGAGACCGTGCCAAAAGCATCGCTGCCAGGGGGAGTCTCGACCACCCCCTCTAAAATGAGGTAGTGCACTCCTGAATCTTCGTCCCTGTGGTATCCGCCGCCGTGATCGTGTCCACACATGTAACAGACCACGCTGCCGTGGGAGTGTAGAACGGTCAGCAGTTCATCGTAGTTCCAGGCCAGGGAGAGGGGTTGGGTGGAGCTGGGGTGTACAGGGATATGACTGACAACGGTGACCCTTTCACTTCTCCCATCAGCCAAGGTCAGAACACCGTCCAGCCAATCCAGCTGCTCCTTACTGAAACCTCCGTTGAACCTCACAAACCGTCTCTCCAGACCCTCAGACTCTGGAGGCTGATTGAGGTCCTCGTTGTGATTGTGCTGCTTTAAAAGTGTCAGTGCATTACTGTATTCCACACTTGTCTCCTCTCTCCCAATGCAGCTCGCGTCATAGGGGTCGAGCACGATAAATCGGAACCTGGGGACGGGGCTGAAGTGGTAGGCGTAGATGTCTCCGGTTTGGGGACCGTTGGCCTCCTTGCAGTGGGTTGAGCTGTTGAGCTTTGAGCTGAACAATGTGCTCCTGCTGAAATTATAGAACTCGTGGTTTCCCCACGCGTGATGAACCTCACCGGGACTGGAGGTGAATTCGCTCATCAGTGTGTCCAGAGCTTGTTCAGATGTCTCGTTCTTCTTGTTGACGGCATCGATTATATCTCCGAGCTGAAGGATGAACTTCGGTTTGACGGCCGACATGGACCAGGTGTCCAGTGCATTTCGTAGGAGCTGTAAGCTGTTTCTGTAGTATCGCTGATGTGAGTGGACGCACCCGTCATCTATGTCAGCGTACTGAATGTCCGATATGACTCCAAATGTAAACAGTGGTGTTTGGGAGGAACTATCTTCCATTCCTGTTCTGAGTGTCCTCAATGTCCTAGGACACCTATTATGGGATTAACACAACAGGTGAACAGCTGCATATAAAACAATCTTGTGATGTAATTGCATGATGAGGTCATTATATAACTATTTTAGGTTACTTTCTACATCTGGTCCTAGCAAGCACGGTCAGGACCTGGACCAATCAGTGAAGTCTCAATTTGGCCTAGAATATCACCTGATTTCAACCAACATAAATCCTGCCCACGAAAACGGACGTCCTGGATTAATCAGAGAGGGTCCGATCGAGGCCAGATAAATAACTAGTCAGATACTGTATGTCCCAGAATTTAACCTTACATCTATCTATCTATCTATCTATCTATCTATCTATCTATCTATCTATCTATCTATCTATAAATTAGCCAAATCTATGTTTATGTGTCAGTGTTTACATCATCCAATGGGAAACCCCTTGACAAAACACAGGGTGACGTCATCCAATGGGAGAACCCTTGAAATAACACAGAGTGACGTCATCAACTGGGTGATGACGTTACCTTCGTCACCATCAACAGCCAATGAGAGACCAGCATTCTTGGTGACGTCACCATCAATAAGTGCGACCTGAAATAACTATAAATGGGCCTTACATAGATTAGCCAAACCTATGTTATCAGAGAGGGGTAAAGGGTGATGTCATAATATCGAAGCATATGTAAGAGCCACGGGAGGGGGGCGTCTATTCCAGTAGCCAATCAGATGGGCATAAATGGGCATATGTCCGATAAGCTTGAGGATTCAATTTCGGTCAACCAGACTATAAACGGGCCAATCTCCATGATTGGTCAAGTTTCATGTGACATCATGATATCTTATTATAAAAGTGAGTGGTTCAAACCCTGCTTAGGCCGACATCAGCAAGGGGGAGAAGACGACACTTACAATTTCCCAGAATTGCATCTTTCGACGATAGTTCTTTAGTTTATTATCATCTCATACAGACATACCCGTACATACATTTCAAAATGACATAGGTCAATGTATCAGGTCACTCTTGTCATTTTCTTCGGAAAGTGACGCGAATTACCCAATACTAGATTTTATTGATTACCACAGGAGAAAGTGGCGCGAATTCCCAAATATATGGCTACGGGGCCAATATGGCTGTGGGCTGGCCCCATAATAACCATATTTGGCTGGGGCCAGCCAACAAGGAGAAAGTAACGCAAAATGACTAGGTGATGACTAGGCGCCAGACGATCTGTTGATCAAGTCTGTATGAAATGATAAACTCATAGAATAATGAAATAATTACTTCTGTCATTTTGAATGTCATCATTTTATGCACAAGCATAGGCCATATATGGCCACGACGAGTGCATAATACGCAAGTTGCTACTCAAGACTTGTTGCGACTGTAGGTCGCATTTACTATCAAACACTGCACAAAGTGTCAGTCCGTCAGTCAGTCAGTCTGTCCGTCTGTCTGTCACACCTCACACGTCACACTATTGCCCTGCTCATATCTCCGCAACCGTTGCCCCGATCCATGCCAAATTTTGCACACACGCTCCTTGGCTGCCAAACTACAACCTCCAAGGACCCCCGGAGCTCCAGGGACCCCCAGGTCCCTGGGGGACCCCCAGATGTAAAAAAAGACCAAATGTGCAAAAATGACCAAATCACCACTCCAACATGGCTGCTCACGGGGAATTCCCGGGGACCACCGACTCCTGGTGCTCCAGAACGGATGCCAAAGTGGTGGCGCCCCCAGTGGAGGACCCCCTCCACTGCAGCTCACATAAAATGCCGTAACTCGGGCTAGGAGCGTCCGGGAGAGCCGGGGCCGGTACCTATTCGTCCGCCAAGGCAACGCGGAGACCCCACCCCTCATTTCTCACATGGCCCTCTTCTAGCGCCACCATGAGGCCGATTCTTGCAAAACACATTTTTGGACACTGCTCCTACAGATTTTGCCCTAAAATCACGAAAATCACTACACAGTATGTCTACACTCATGTCATCAACATGGATCAGGAAGATTTTGGCAAAACACATTTTTGCCCTATTTGTGGAGATAAGTGACCTACGGTCGCTTATCTCCCGATTAGGGAGCCTTACTGGTAAATATAGACTAAGCCCCCATGCTTCCACCCCCTCCTTTTCTGCATTTGTACTTGATGTTATCCTTTTTATGCTTTTGTAATTGATGTTATCCTATGACAGTGCTATGTTCCATCTGTCTGTCTTTCAATGTTATTGCGACCGTAGGTCGCATTTACTATCAAACCCTGCACAAAGTGTCAGTCCGTCAGTCAGTCTGTCTGTCACACCTCACACGTCACACTCTTGCCCTGCTCATATCTCCGCAACCGTTGCCCCGATCCATGCCACATTTTGCACACACGTTCCTTACCTGCCAAACTACAACCTCCAAGGACCCCCGGAGCTCCAGGGACCCCCAGGTCCCTGGGGGACCCCCAGATGTAAAAAATGACCAAATGTGCTAAACTGACCAAATGACCACCCCCACGGGGCTGCTCACGGGGAATTCCCGGGGACCACCCACTCCTGGTGCTCCAGAACGGATGCAAAAGTGGTGGCGCCCCCAGTGGAGGACCCCCTACACTGCAGCTCACATAAAATGCCGTAACTCCGGCTAGGAGCGACCGGGACAGCCGGGGCCGGTACCTATTCGTCCGCCTTGCCGGCGCGGAGACCCCACCCCTCATTTCTCACATGGCCCTCTTCTAGCGCCACCATGAGGCCGATTCTTGCAAAACACATTTTTGGACACTGCTCCTACAATTTTTGCCCTAAAATCACGCAAATCGGTACACAGTATGTCTACACTCATCCCATCAACATGAATCTCTCCCATATAGCGCCACCTCCAGGCCGATTTTTAAAAACATATTTTTGGATACTGCTCCTACAGATTTTGCCCTAAAATCACGAAAATCAATACACAGTATGTCTACACTCATGTCATCAACATGGATCAGGAAGATTTTGGCAAAACACATTTTTGCCCTATTTGTGGAGATAAGTGACCTACGGTCGCTTATCTCCCGATTAGGGAGTGTTACTGGTATAAGATACATAAAGTGGTCCCTGTGTAAATAAGCTGTGAAGCTTACTAGGATCTCCTTTTAGTTGACCGTGTACCAGTGATTTGTGCTGTCATGAAACTGTACCTTTTGAGCGGTGGTAAACCGCTCCATAGAGTCGCTGTGCGTGTGTCTGTAGCCTTTTTCCTCAGCGTTAGCATAGCCTGTACATCCTAGACTCAAATCCTAGACGTTACGCAAGCACGACCACCGCTCACTTCACATTGGGTGTGATTTTTTCTATTGCAAACTGCTAATAAACTCTTCAATCAATCAAACAGATTGCAGTCTAGGTTTTTCTGTTTGTGTCATGGTGGGCCCCAGGAAGACTAAAACTAAGCCATGCTTAATGTGCAAGTAGTGCACTAAATAATGGGGATCGATAAAGAAAGAAAGTTATCGGTTGCCCTGGTCCCTACTAGCATCATCATCTCTGCATCCCTCCCTCCCTCCCCGACCCGACCACCATGCATCCCCATCCCCCACACCGTGGCTGTTCTGTTCCCCTTCAGTGTGTGTGTGTGTGTGTGTGTGTGTGTAGTCTGCTCTGCTGTGTAGTCACAGCTTTGCCCCTGAAACGCTGCTGTAGCGAGAGAACGAAGCCCCGTCAGGATCGGATCAGAACGTTAACCAGGCAGCAGCAGAACAGAAAGACCTTTAAACAAACAACAAGACACACACAGAGATAAAGGAATCTCTTCGTACGGTAAGTCCAGTCCGCTACTGTGTGTGTGTTTATGTGTGTGTGCGGGATTGTAAATGGATGTCAGCGATGTAAAGGAATGAGTTTGATAGGTCGGTGTTGGTGGTCGATGATCGTTCTAAAATAAATCTCCGCCGAAAGAAACCGTCCGGCCAGAGTAAAACGATCCGCACTCTTTCTCGCCCGAATGTGCCCACTGTTCGCCTGTTAACGGTGACAACGTGCCCAGAACAGAACAAGTGATGCTGCTGCTAGTGGTGGTTGATCCATGTGGTTAAAACACAGTGGATGATGTTGGCTATTATCATGGTTAGCATTTAGCTTGGTCCGCTAACCCGCTGTAGCATCTCTCTGCATCACTCTCTCTCTCTCTATGTGTGTGTGCGTGCTGCAGCCTCGCATCCAGACAGACAGCTAACCGTTCATTGCCATTAAAGGCTAGCTGACATTAGCTTAGCTTAGCTTAGCAACACATCATCCCAGCCGGGTCTGAGCTACAGTGAAGCCGGGGGGGAGGAGGGGGGGTCATGGAAATGACCGACACTTATAATGTGACAAGTTGACAACACCGACTGGCGGTCAATTTGACCGGTTGTGAGGAGCAACAATAAGCACCAGTGAAAAGTCTTTGATATTGACGTGCTAGGCTAGCTTAGCCTGGAAGGCTAACCGCTGTAGCACCAAACGGAGGACAATTGAAAGGATATACAGACAGAGAGGGGGGGCGCACACCAGCGGCGTCAGTTCAGAAAGGGCTATGGTATGGCAACATGACTGGTGTCTTGCACGCGCGTGCAAGACACCAGTCATGTTGCCATACCTTTAGCAACGTTCATGATGAATTTATTTGTAAAAAAAAAAGTACGTTTTATTTGTTGGTATGGCATCGGCAGCTGCCATAGACAATTGACGCCTCTGGCGCACACACACACACACACACACACACACACACACACACACACTTTACTAAAATGCTCCGGGAGATATGGTTGTTAGAGCCGAATCTACACATTACAAGCCCTATCTTCCTTCCGCAGCACATCATTTGACGTGTGTGCGAGCTTGTAGATCGGATTCTCTCTTATTTGACGTACAACAATGAAGGATACTTGTGGTTTAAATGGTTAATTGGTCACATTTATTATACTCTGTTAGCTCGCCGAAAATGACGTGTTTTCAACTAGGGAGAATAAGAAGTGCCGACAGGCTTATTGTTTTATTTCTCATATTGGAAACATGTCATTTCTGTCGAGCAACGCTCGTCTAAAAGGACGAGAGGCTTCATAATGGCCTTGATAGGTTGATATTAATGTGGTTTTGCTTTGGGACGGTCATGTTGCAGCATTAATAACACTGAGTGTGTGTGTGTGACTGTGGTGGCATGGAGCTGCATCACAGTTCAGTTGTTATCTACATATCAGTGGGCTTTTTCAAAATGGTGTCGGATAGAAGCGTGTGTGTGTGTGTGTGTGTGTGTGTGTGTGTGTGGGACCGTTTCTGTCCAACCAAATCAAAACCAGTGGTGTAAAGTAACTAAATACATTCACTCAAGTACTGTACTTATAAGTACAATTTTGAGTTATCTGTATTTCCAATACTTTTACTTCTACTCCACTAATATTCAACTCCACTCCAAATATTGTACGTTTACTCCACTACAATTACTGTACGACACTTTAGTTACTAGTTACATTTATTATTACAAAACACACTGACCACTTCAGTTCAGCCCTGTATATATTTCGTCCATTTGAAAATAGCAGTTCTATTGTGAGCTTGTAGATCGGCTATTTTCCAAAGATTTTTGTATACATTTTGACTTGTGAAATCTGCACAATGAGTGCTTTTACTTTTGGTACTTTAAGATACATTCTGATACCAATACATGTGTACTTAAATTCCAGAAACAGAGTATTTCTGCGTTGCAGTATTGATACTTTTACTACGTTCTTTTTCCACCTCTGACCAAAGCGAAGCCTAACCGTGGCTGTCCTGGCTGCTCCTTATCTCTGGAATGTGAATGAATGCCAGTCTGATGTATGTGCAGTGCAGTTGTTGAACCCCCCCCCCCCCCCCCCTCAAGGACCACCAAATTGATATGTATTTGGCTGCAGACCCCCATCTGAAAAGGTCTTGTGTCAGGGACTCATAACAAGAGAGAAATGTTGTCAACATGAAAAAGCTATTCTCTAATCAGCCCAAAAAATTTAAATGGGGTTTAAGTGTTAACTTCCTTATTTTGCTGGGGATTTTGCTGGGGACCCCCTGGAAGCCCACTCAATTACCCCTGGTAGTCCCCGGACCCCACTTTGTGAACCAGTAGCCCTACTAGCAATCTGGATAACCATCGTCAAATAAAAGGGAACGCCCACTCTGTTTTGTTTCTTTAGCATCAGAGTCTGTTCTCGAGAGATTACCTTACTAGTGGATCCCCGCAAGGTAGCACATCTTTTATGGCCTATACTAGTTGTTACCAGCAATAAGAATCACAGTTGTGTCGAAGATTTGTTCTCCGTGTGTTTGGGGCGCAGACATAACAATTTGACAATGTATTCATCACAACACTTAATCGCTTCACTCACTAAATATAACCTCGCATAAATTGTACAAAATAGACGGGGCGATACAGAACATTAAAGGGATCAGTTTTGTCCTTGTATGACAAGCCTTATCAGCGAAATGAATCCCCCTCACGATTATCTCTTTCTGGGGATTAATCACCTGCTTTAGTCATTGGTTGCTAATCCTCATTCATTCAAGAAGCTCTGGAGTTAAGGAATTTCTGTGGTACTGCGTAGTCTCTGCCACTGCCACACAACGGTGCTCTTAATAACAATTATGATGGGATCAGCGTCAGATGTGGGGTATGAGATTTATTTATTATTATTTAGTGGAAATGAGTTTATTCTGTTATTTTGTATGATATTTTGAATGATTCATCTATTCAAGAGGTATGCTATTTAGTGATTTCTATAATAGCCATCTTCTTGCTCACAATTGCCAAATGCCAAGGTAGGCAAATATTTATTATACCAAAAGATATGGTTTGGGTGAATAATAGATGGCCTATTTGGAAATCCTGTTAGGAAAGGTTGTTTTAGTGTAGCTGCTGACTGAGGGTACGTGTATTTCATAATATTCTGCTTTAGCACGGTTACAGAACTACAAAGAATTACTTAGAATAAAATATATTAGATTTCCCCATTGAAATTTCTGCCAAATCAAATCTAGTGTGATATTTTAAAGCCCCCGGGCTACAGTTAATGCTAGCACAGAAGCCCCAGTGTGCATCGGTGTGGGTTGCATTGCGTGCAGTCTTATGTTGTTGAATGGTGGGCTGGACAATGGCAGCCATAAAACTGTCAGACCAGAGAAAGGCTGGAGTCACTTCATGTTCCCAGACCCAACAGTTCTGCTACAGATGCTGTCTTTCCAGCACTTCATCCCCCTGTGGTCTGGACCAGTTAATGAGTTGCTCATCACAGATCAATGAACCCAAGTACTCGTACCATTATTTCCAGATGTGATGTCGTTGGGCCATCTTGGCATATATCGTAGTCTGTCGGTCAAATGCAGGCAAAGCCCCATCCCACTGACAAGAGCAGATGTTGACATTTTGTTTGTTCCTATTTCCTTTGGGACAGGTAAAGGTGTCAAACAAAGTGGGTCGGGACCCCCAGGGGGGTCCCCAAACTATTGTGGGGGGTCCCCAGATGATTAACTTAATGTGCAACATTGTTTTCCTCACCCAACAGTAAAGAAACCGATATACAGTTTAAATGTATAGAGGGTATCTGCACATATCTAAAGTGACAATTTAAGGATTTTTTTAGACCTCTAAAATGACAAATTAAACTTTGGCCAAATTGTGCGTTGCGAGGCGTTGTGAGCATGTAGATCTGCTGTTTTCACAATAGAACTGTGTTCTACAAAATGTAATGCCTCAACCCTTAGTGCTCGTCAGAGTGGGGGGGATTTAAAATATGATTATTTTGGGTGTCACGGCCTGAAAAGGTTGAGAACCACTGGTTTAGATGATCAGTTTCAGCATTGGAGGCGATTGATTAATTTATCATCTGTTTTTACCGCTCTCTCTTTGTTGTGTATTCTTTATACTTTCGCTAATGGCACTCACACTTAAAGCCGAGAGTTGTTGGTCAGCCACTTTACCAGTACTTGTGTTATGTTCAGTTCCAAGTACAATTACTGTGAAATATCTCTGCATCAGAGGGGTAGCACTCGGGGATGAGTCATCCATATGCTGTCAGAAAGCAGACCTCGTAAAGCCCCTTTTCGACAGCAGTTTTAGCACTACACCACACTACACCGCACCACATAAAAATATCTACATTTTCCATTACACAAAAGTACCCCTATCGGTAAGAAACAAATTGACCCTTTTAACTGTGATTATAATACAATATACATTTGTATTACAACTATCCTAAATTATAATACACTATAATGGATTATAACTGTGATTATAATACATTATAAAGTATTAATGCATTACTATGATAATTATAATATACTATAATATATTATAATAGTGGTTATAACACAATAGAATCTATTATCATGTAGTACAACTATATCCTGGTAGTCTAAATGAAAAGTCAGTGAGCGATCAGTCATTATGATGTGTTTGGCCTTGTTTGGCCTAGCTCAGACCTACTCTAGAGTGGATACTTTAGTACCACGTTTAGTACCACTTTCACACCACTCTAGACTCTACCCAGGTCCTTGTAGTGGAAAACCTGGCACAAGTGGGCGGAGTGGTGTGGAGTTGGGCCAGTGGAAAATGGGCTGAACAGGTTACTGATTGTGGTTGTCAGCAGTCAGCACACATCATTGTTTGGCATATGATCTTAGCACTGTGTGTGTGTGTGTGTGTGTGTGTGTGTGTGTGTGTGTGTGTGTGTGTGTGTGTGTGTGTGTGTGTGTGTGTGTGTGTGTGTGTGTGTGTGTGTGTGTGTGTGTGTGTGTGTGTGTGTGTGTGTGTGTACGCGCGCGTGTGAGTGTCTTTGCATGGTTGTGTGTGTGGCTGTGTGCATGCCGACAGTGGCAGGTGAGAGATGTAACAGGCAATAGAGGAGCAGGATGGATGGTGTGAGGTGAGGTCCTCCTAAAACATTCAACTGTCTGTCAATCATATCTTAGGTCTGCGCATAAGATGTGTGGGGCCTGCTTAATGCTGTCATTAATTTAATTCATTATATGAACATTTTGATCTAAGGTGGATGGTTCTGGTTTACTAAAAAGTGCCCACAAACAACTCAAAATAAATCACACACAAAAATATTTTCCTACATAAATACGTGTAGGATAAATTATGTATACTGTATGACATGTTAACTAGAAGATAAGGAATAATGCATCCCTATTAATGTGTGTGTGTGTGTGTGTGTGTGTGTGTGTGCGCGCGCGACGTGCATACTCATTACTGTATTAGAGCAGCAGCCACTATGTCTTGTCATAATAGTTGCCGTGTTGCCAGTTAATTTGATTATCAATTAGTTACATGAACATCCTTCAACTTGCATAGTTTTGTTTCCCATTGTTTCTGTGCAGCTTGCAACAAATGGTAATACAACAACTACAGTAATCATGGCAGAACTGCAGAGCTGTGTGTGACCAACATTCTTCAAAGTGAGGAAACACTTCTTGTTGCAGTCGGGCAGAAACCTTGGTATATCCATATTTGAAATAGTTTTTGGAAATGAATAAGATTATGAGAGTGCTGCACAAAAGCAGTGAAAATAGCTGAGCTACGAGCTCCCAACGCGTCACATTGTGACACAGTGTGACACATTGTGCTGTAGATCGGCTGTTTTTTGCCAAATTCTGAAAGTGAAAGTGGTTAAATCTGTCTGTGGGTTTTATACAAGCCCCCAGAACCTTGGGGGAGCTCTGAGGCGCCATGGACATGGTGGCCGTTCTGAGGTACTGCAGTTGGGGCCAGAAACATGAACGCGCATCTAGGCTTCTTTGTATTGACTGCGCGTTCATACCTGGTAGAGCTCGTTCATGAATTGGAGCCCCAGCGCGTCCATGAACACAAACTATGACGCAAAACTCGTCACATGGGCCCCACTACGTCACGGTTTTACTACGCGGAAGAAGTGGTTAAAACGCCTCATGCGCTGGGTGAGCAACTCTATATCTGGTGTCCTCTCTATTCTTCTTATAACTATGGTTTTATACATATTTAATGAAAAGATCTTGTGACTATAAATAACAACTACATTGCATCCATTTGGAACACGCTTTTCTTTTTCCATATTCTGAAAATAAATGGTCAGGTTTCCACTGTAGTCCCAGCCAGCGCAATATCCTCACTTAATCCAGTGAGTGAAAGCCCTAAGGTGTGTGACAGAAGAGATGTCTTTATAGCCAGGAAGAAGAGAGCTGCTGTCCCTCAGTGCATGCTGCTGCCCTACATCTAAAATAGCCCAGGAGCGGTGCAGTGCCACTGGCTGCAGGCTAGACTTGAATGGGGGGAAAAAAGGCCTTTTCATTTCACCAAGTTGTCCTTGGATTTACCTTTTGGGTTTAGATCAGTGATGGGTTAAGAGGATGTCCGTCTGTCCACCACGTCACACATTTGCCCTACTCATATCTCTTGTCACCGTTGCCCCTATCCATGCCAAACTTTGCACACACACACTCCTTGGCTGGTTAACCACAACCTCTGCCACTCATTTCTCACATGCCCCTGTTCTAGCGCCACCATGAGGCTGCTTTTTGCTGACAACATTAATGGACACCGCTCGTATAGATCTTGCCTAAAAAATCACACAAAGTGGTATTGTTGCAAAACACCCCGTTAAAACTAAACCCTGCATTCTCTGGCCCTACCTAAGCAATACATTTAGCATACATCCCCCTACAGCCAGGAACCAATGCCACTTACAGGCCAATTTGTGTATACATGCAACCCAGAACTTGGTTTCCTGCTTGAGTGCTGACATTTTTTACCATTGAGCTAATAGAGCCGGCCTGCTTGCTTGCTTGCTCAGGGGATAAATTGAACCTTGACCATCAGGTCAAAATCGTCAGTAGGTAGGTTGTATTAACATAGCCTATACATACAGATTGGACAAAATGACATTTTGGTCATTAAAGAAAGTTACATACATTTATTGTAACTAATATGGATCTCCCATCTCCCTGGGTTTGAAATAAAGATCGAATTGAATTGATTGAATCTGCTATCAATCATACAGTATTCATATTTACGCTTGAGAGATGGCAGGAAGAATCCAGTTGTCGGCGACACAAAATGTTACATAAAAGGGTAAAACAAAAAAAAAGTTCCTCCTCGGTTCTACGTAATTGGGATTGAAATTAATGGCATAAAAGAAACACTCCCGTGGTTTGAGGCCCTTTATTGTGTATTTTTAAATGGTGCATGTCCCTTATGACCGCAAACAATACAAGCATAGTCTTAGTTACTCTTTAGCGTGTATTTTTAAACCATTTAGAACGGGCACACATTATTGCGTATCATTGTTTTAGCTTTAACTATTGAAAAACAGCAGATATACAAGCTCACAGCGCGGCACTGAGTGCCGCGCTGTGAGCTTGTAGATCTGCTATTTTTGAAATTAGAATTTTGACCCGTGTCTTTTGAATCCTAAGGTTTTTTTGAAAAACCCTATGTTTCTATGTCAGCAATCTGGCTAGCCATCGTCAAAGAAAAGGTCCTTTTCACTTAACTGGAGCTCAGTTAGTCTGTTCTTGAGAGACTACTATGTCAGTGGTTCTCAAACCTTTTCATGTGAAGGACCCCCAAAATGATATGTATTTGGCCACGGACCCCCATCTCAAAATATTTAGTTCCAGGGACCCTCCAGAAGCAAAATTTGAGTTACAAACGTTCGCTTTAAAAACACATATATTCAAAGATTTGCACACATATTCAAAGATTTGCACACATTTTCATGACTTTTTCAAAAACGCAGCTTGTAGATCTGCTATTTTTCAATAGCTAAAGCATTCAATAATTCTTGGCCTAAATGGGTTAAACTGTGTGTGTGTGTGTGTGTGTGTGTGTGTGTGTGTGTGTGTGTGTTTCCCCGATGACTGAAATATCCCTTGCCTTGGGGATTTTCAACGAGCCCTATTCACTGGTGTTCTGTGCTGTGCTGCTGTGTAGTGTGATGACGCCCACTGTTTCTGACACGGTGCCCACAGAGCAGATGCCTTGTGGAGGTATTACGTAGGAGGAGGGGAGGGGGGCCTCTATTGTGTGTTCTCTCCATTGAAGAGCCATAACTGTGTGTGTGTGTGTGTGTGTGTGTGTGTGTGTGTGTGTGTGTGTGTGTGTGTGTGTGTGTGTGTGTGTGTGTGTGTGTGTGTGTGTGTGTGTGTGTGTGTGTGTGTGTGTGTGTGTGTGTGTGTGTGTGTGTGTGTGTGTGTGTGTGTGTGTGTGTGTGTGTGTGTGTGTGTGTGCGCGCGCTATACTTGTGAGGGCCAAATGCCCCCACATTTATAGTAGAATATGTCTAGATCAGGGGTCTTCAACGTTTTCAGGCCAAGGACCCCTTAGTTGAGAGAGAGAGATGAAGCAGGGACCCCTCACAACCTGTTCATAGATTCCATGTAGTTTAATCGTTTGATAGCACAATCATCAGTGTATTTTGGATTCATGTCAATTTGTGTTTTCAGATATGTAACCACTTGAGCCGTCATTACCTAATAAACTTGACCTTTTACTGTGTACTTAGTCTGCTCTTTTTCTCCTCTACACCAAACCTCTTTGCCGAAAATAGCCGGTCTACAAGCTCACAACGCCTCGCGCTTGTGAGCTTGTAGATCTGCTATTTTTCGTCTACAGTTCTCAGAATATGAACACTAGGGTTCAAGTTGTTAATATAAAAAGGATTGGAAGATTTGGAGGACCCCCTGTAGTAACTCTGAGGACCCCCTAGGGGTCCCGGACCCCCTGTTGAAGGTCTAGAGAAATAGACATGGTGAGAACACATTTTCCTGGTTCTCACAAGAGAAATGGTTCTTGTTTTTTGTGGTCCATACAGATTTTTAGAGCTCTGCCTGCATATAAAGATTCCGGTTAGGTTTAGGCATTTAGGGGTTCGATTTAAGGGTTACAGCTCATCATTTAGGGGTTCGATTTAAGGGTTACAGCTCATCATTTAGGGGTTAGATTTAAGGGTTACAGCTCATCATTTAGGGGTTAGATTTAAGGGTTACAGCTCATCATTTAGGGGTTAGATTTAAGGGTTACAGCTCATCATTTAGGGGTTAGATTTAACTCATACAGTGCCAGGCGACTTTTAGAGCAACTTTCTCACTATGGGCTTCCCTGCCAAGCGACTTTGGGCGACTTTTACTTAGAAAAAAAACAAAAAAAAAATTTTTTTTCAAAAAAATTTTTTTTTCAAAAAAATTTTTTGGACCCCAAAAAATGTATGATAGAAATCGCGAAATTGCATGTTTAACCCCCATAGCAACCCCATCTATCAAACATGGCAGCCATCTTTGTTTACATTTTAGGAAAACATAATGGCTATTATCTCAAGAATGCCTGAACGGAATTCCAATCTTTTTTTTTTGTTTGAAAGCTGTGAACAGCCTGCACAAACATGGTGCATGATCTGTGCATGGGTGTGCATGATCTGTGCACTACAAATTACATGGAAGTCTATGGAGAGGGCTGGCACTAATGCCACTCGAGGGCATTTTTAATTGGCAGTAAGTGAGTTAAGGGTTACAGCTCATCATTTAGGGGTTAGATTTAAGGGTTACAGCTCATCATTTAGGGGTTAGATTTAAGGGTTACAGCTCATCATTTAGGGGTTAGATTTAAGGGTTACAGCTCATCATTTAGGGGTTAGATTTAAGGGTTACAGCTCATCATTTAGGGGTTAGATTTAAGGGTTACAAACTTACAGCTCATCCGCACGTCGAGCGAAAAACTGTCCTCGTATGGAGCGTCGGCCATTGCGTTGCGACGTAGCCTGAACCAATCAAAAATAGAATAATAAAAAATTGTCCGAGCATTTCAGGCAAAAATCGTGCACTTTATGAAAGAAGCATGACATTTGGCACACAGTTAGAACATGCCATATGGAACATTTTTGGCCATAGGGACATCGCAGATTTGTCTTTCGAAACTTGTGGGAGCCAATCAAAGTTGGGCTCTCATAGACTTTACTATACAGTACAATAATACAAAAAATAAATATGCTTTAGGTAGCATGTGAGGGGTCAAACAAGGGTTTTTTCGGGATTCTGAATCCAATGCAAGCATTTGTTTTGCACAAAAAACATTCCTTTCTGAAAAAACGGCCCTGACAAAACTATGAAAAGTGATGAATCACTAAAGCCAAACCGAAACCGAATATGTGTTTTTGGCGCTATTCGGACGAATATTTTTGGTGGCCGAATATTCGGTGCATCCCTAGCTGTTAGGCTTAGAGTTATGGCTGATTTATTCTTAGCTGAGCACTGGTGTTGATGTCCCCACAAGTATAGTAATACAAACGTGTGTGTGTGTGTGTGTGTGTGTGTGTGTGTGTGTGTGTGTGTGTGTGTGTGTGTGTGTGTGTGTGTGTGGGGGTGTGGGTGGGTGGTTTGGTCTTTAACTATCCTTCGCTCCTCCTCCTCTCTCATTATCAGCTCCTCCAATACCCCCAGGCTAACAGGACTCTGCCTTTATGGGGTGCAAGCAACCAACATTATTATTGGAGTTTTAAAACACGCTTGCACGCACACAGACATGATTCATTTCCACATAAACAAATTAATCATCAATAACAAATGTGTTGGTATTAAATTAAACAGAATAGAGATGACATCCATTACATTTACTATCGCCGCTGTCGAGTGCACTACAAACCTTGTTTGAAAAGCTCCACCTGTCTGTCACGTCACGTCACACTTTTGGCCCTACTCTTATCTCCGGCACCATTGCCCCTATCCATGCCAAGCTCTGTCTTCTGGTCTGTGGAAATCAAATAAGGGCACGGTTTACCTATAATGTGCTGTTTTTACACTTAAAAATATAAAATAACGAGTGTGAAACCATAGGAATATTCAATCATACTGTAGCTATGATGTAGGTATTTGATATTTGGATTTGGAGGTATTGAGGTATGACATTATTTATCGCACAGACCCAGAAAGTAAAGAAATAAGTGTTAAATTGAGCTGTAATTAAAATCGTACCTATCCTTTTATAATGGACGATTTACTTTTCGGGCAAGTGGGCATGACCTTTGGGCAAGTAGAACATGACCTGTACTTGCCCGATGGGCAAGTGCCTCTGAGACCTTAGTGTCAACCCCTGGTAGATGTTCAGTCACTAGCTCTTGTTAATACGTTTCATTAGTTGAACATTTATAAAACCCACAACATAGTTAAGTGCTTTCACTTCTTAAGAAAATGCTGTAAATAGCAGATCTACAAGAAAAGGGTATAGTTTCGTTCACTGGAAATGTAGCCACTTCTGGGTTCTCATTGAATTTACTGTTCTAATTAATGGCCCAGCAGATGATGCGATTTCACGATGTAAAGAAACCTTAAGCTCAGTGTAAGTCTACAAGGATTTGACAACCTTTACACTCAATTTTATTATCTTAGTAAACCTTTTCATAAACTATGTATCACTACTACTATCGCTATTGTTTAAAGACTTTTTTTTAAATCATCATGATGTACGCTTTTTATTTTTTCAAACACACTTTTGATCACTGCTCCTACAGATATCGCCACCATCAGGCCGATTCTTTCAAACACATTTTAGGACACTGCTGACCTGGGAGATAAAGGGTGTTATGAAAATATAACAATAGTTCAGCATAGGTTCAGTGATGTCATTACGTGCGCATCCCGCATCAAAAACTCATTCAAGTCGCCCAGGGACTCATTCATGTCATGGTCCTGGGGTCCCGGGGATGCTCCTCCATTGGAGTCCATGTTAAAATAATTTACTTCTTCTACTTAAGTTGCTATATTAGTTTAGATAGTTTAATTCGTTTTTTAATGTATTGTGTAAGATAAACACTGTAAAGATTTATTATCAGTTAAACCTGGAACAGCTAAAAACTATTTTCACTAGTGGTTCTCAAAGTGGGGGCCTGGGTCCTTGAGGGAGTTCCAGGGGGTCCCCAGATAAATGATAGTTAGGAACCAAATAGAACTTTATGGGTCTGTAACTCGGTGAACAAATGGAACCAAATGGACCTGTTCCATTTGTACTCTAGTATTTTAACATTTAATATAAATTGGGGTCCCAGTGATATAAATATAATTAAATGGGTGTCTGTAGCCTAGTGTATTTAGAAATCCTAGTTCTAAGTTCAAACATTAGCCAAATTGTAAAATAAATATAAGAAATAGGCAACATTTTGAAAATAGCCGATCTACAAGCTCACAGCGCTCGAAAACATTGTATTGAGGACTCATAAAACCTTTCTGGGACCCATTTGAATGACCACCTGTGGGTCCCGGGACCCATTACATTGAAAACCTAGCAACATCACTGTAGGTTTTACACTTCAGAGAAAAAATGGCAAGCAGCATTCAGTGGACAGAGGGAGAGATTCAACGTCTCCTACCACTTTGGGGGGGATGTCTCCGTACATGAGAAATGTACAGGAACAATTAATGCAATATATGAAGACGGCATGGCAGAAAATGGGTTCACAAGGTCCTAACTCCAATGTCAGAGGAACATTGAAAAATCTAAAAACACAAAGAGAGAAAAGTCATGGCGTCTACGTTGTAACCACCAAAGCAGATATGTCGACGCAGGGCACTTTGGGTTGAAGTTGTTCAAATCAGTCTGAACACACAGATCAGATCAGTGTTAGGGCATTAACGACTTGTGATTTTTGCAAGTCGCATCGACTCGGTTAAAAGTTGAGTTGAAGTCGACTTTATCGTTTGATGACGTCATCACATCACACACGACACCCCAATTATTGTATAAAGGACTTTTTAATTCCTCTAAAATGACAAATTGTCAAATATATAGAGGCAGAAATTGTGAAAATAGCTGCGCCTATGTAGATCTGCTATTTTCACAATAGAACGATGTTATACCTGTAATGAAGCACTGTAATGTTGGATCATTCCGTCCTTGACAATAAGCAATCCTACTGTTTGAATGCTGTACAGACGCACACATGGAGCAAAAACTAGACCAGGTCAACCTGGTTGTGCCAGACCCCCTGTCTGTCATCATCATTTATGATATCATGCCTTTTGTAGGCATGTCATCATCATGTCATCATCATATATACCCTTTATATAGAAAACCCGGACAGACCGACATTTGCTTATGTAGGCCTACCCATTTCATGGGTCTGGCAATAATGATAGAAAGGTTTTTTTTTTTTCAACTTCGACTTTCGACTTTCTCTGGTGGGAGTCGACTTGTGAAATGAAGACGACTCAGTCGACTTGTCGACTTTTTTTCGTTAATGCCCTAATCTGTGTCACTTGCAAATGCAGTGTGAAGAGTCAGGCCAAGAGATGGGATTTGAGAACTAAATCAGATTCAGGCTAGATTTGACTGCAGTCTAAATCCAGCCTTGTATGATTTAGTGTGGGAGCAGAACGGTGAACTTGCTGACACCTAGCAGCTGTACTGACCAGCAGCTTAACTAGCTGGCTGCAGCTTCTGTTGCGCTCAGGCCCAGGGCTACAGTGGTGTGTTAACACCACCTGCATGTTTCACTGAGTCAAGTCCCAGTAGGCTACACTACTCTGCTTTGTTTGTGAGTAGGAGTGTGTACTAGCATTCCATTTATGTGGTATTATTACTGTGTGTTAGCATGTCTACACTCATGTCATCAACATGGATCAGGAAGATTTTGGAAAAACAAATTTTTGCCCTATTTGTGGAGATAAGCCACCTACGGTCGCTTATCTCCCGATTAGGGAGTCTTACTGGTATTATTACTGTGTGTTTCACATCCAGATGATGATTTATTTGGCTTTATCTTCCCTGTTCTCTCATAGACCGTAACCAAAATAAACCCTATATACTTTGTTGATGGGGGCCCTCTGCCAAATCTTTGTCAAAAAAAGCCGCCACACGTAGCAACTCCACACGTTGTGAGCTTGTAGTTTGGCTATTTTCGCTGAATGTTTGCCTATTATGAGATTCCCTTAAAGGAGTAGTCCAAACAAAAAAGTACTCATTTGTCACATTCCTAAGCCAATAATTTGACAACGGAGTAGAGTGTCCTATACTGAGTCTCCTATTCATGACCCTGTCATCAAATTATTGATTTAGGAATGCGACAAAAACTAAAAAATCTCCATGAATTCTAGGCTTCATGGGGTTTGTAATTGATAGATAATAAGTCCATTTCTGGGTGAACTACTCCTTGAATAGGGATGTTCAGCTAGTTTTTTACATTCACTTTTCACTTCTCATCTTTATATTACAAAAGAGTAAGTGATCTACTTCCGGGTCATGTATCGCTAACTTAAATACCAAACCACTTGGCCAAGATGTACTACATATGTACTAAATATAGCTTAAAAATTCAAACACCCATGTCACCTTTGCAAGATGTTATTTCCAAACCTCTGTATACAGTTGTATTCGTTATTACCCTCATATTTTGCCTCTGTATAAAATAGTCCGCCGGTCAAATATGTCCGACCGGAAACGTGCGCTGCGGCACAATAGTTCCGCCACAATAGTTCCCCCCCCCAAAAAATTTTTTTTAACGTTTTTTTTTTTTTTTACGTTTTTTTTTTTTACGTTTTTTTCCCCTTTTTTTTTTTTTTTTTTCCTTTTTTTTAAACTTTTTAAACTTTTTTTTTTACGTTTTCCTTTTTTCTTTTTTTTTTTTTTTTTTAACTAGATGTGAGCGGCCCGAAGTGCCGCGACCCTCTAGTAATGTACAATTTTGCAATTAGGGCTGTTACAATTATGACATTTTACATGACAGTTTACAGTTACAGTTTAGGCATTTAGCAGACGCTTTTAATCCAAAGCGACTTACAATAAGCAGATAAAAAAAAAAACATCACAATAATAAACAACATGACGATTAATTGTCCCTCAAATAACGATTTAATTGTGTATCTGTCGTTACATTTCTGTTTTGCTTTTAGGCTTTGAAGTTGCACATGGCAATCATGACACATAACTTATATATACAAAGAAATTACTGACATATTTGACAATTGTATAGTTAAAAAAGAACATTGATAGTAGAAATAGCCGATCTACCTGCTCACAACTTGTCGCATTGCGACACGTTGTGAGCTTGTAGATCTGCTACTTTTTGAGCTTGTAGATCTGCTATTTCCACTACTTTTTGAAAGTGTTTGTTACTATATTAACATTTCTCAACATGGAAACGATGACGATTATGCAAAAAATTGTGATTGCCTCAAATAATTGAGATTAGACGATTATGTAATAATTGTGACAGCCCTATTTGCAATGTAGGAATCATGTATTGTGGGATTCACGCAAATGTAGCACTTAACATACTGTAGATTCCTGCACACATTTACACTATAGCACTATTAATGATATGAGCCAATCCTACAGTTAGACAATCGATAAGGTGTACGCTGTTAGTGTTTGCCTCCTAATGGCACACCACAGTAGTGCCATTGACTCCAAACTTTGCACATTATATAATGCATGCCATGGGAAATCCAATACACTTAATTTCATGATTGCAACTTTCGTACTTATCCTTTAAATGTAGTAACAGTAGTTGCTGATCATCCTCCCGGTCAGGCAGAACTTACACACATGCTGCACTATTTTATGGAGATAAACACATCTGAAAAAGATGGGTAACAGACATTCCCTGCTACAACCATGGTCAACACAACAGCTTTCCGTGATTTAATAACAAAGCTTGCCGTCTCCTTTCCATTTCCTCGCGTCTCCGTTCTTGTAATATACTAACATACAGTAGTTCATTTCATGGATATGATTTGGATTGTGATATAAGATGATGTTAAATGGATGCTGAGAGAGCGCAGAAACAGACTTTTAAAAAGCCAACTCAAATGCTTATGGTTCTTTCTTAATTTAAACCTTTAACTAGTATTAATCTGGTTAAACTGTTAACCATTAACATCCCTAGGTACTGTGCACTTTGTTGTACGTTGTTTCATGTGTGTTTGGCCAGTTTGTGGTGCCCATAATCTGGTACGGTCATGTCAATTCCGTGAATAGATACAAAACTCCTGCTTTTTAACTTTTTAGAGGTATCTTTTCTTCTTCAGTTCCACACACATTGTGATGTATCGTAGATTACATTTCTTGCAGTCTATTAATTATCACAGGTGACGTGTAATGTGATATCATCATCATCATCAAGGATCAGAATATGGCACAGTATTGTGAGTTACTCGCATCGTCCCACCCCTGTTCTTTAGTTCCTCTCATCTCTCTGTTTCTGTGAAGTGTAAATTCCTCTTTTCATATTTTCATTATAACGATCTTTGAGTCTTTGTCCCTTATGTATTCAGACTTTCCAAGGATTTGGTATTATAGTTCTGTCGCTCTTTCTCCCAGCCTCTTTATCTATGTATCTATCAAACGCATGCACACACACACACACACACACACACACACACACACACACACACACACACACACACACACACACACACACACACACACACACACACACACAATCCCCCCCAAAGTGTATAAACGAAACTCCCCCGCTGTAGCATATTATAAGCGACAAATTTCACCCCATTTTGAAAAATGAAATGCAGGCCCTGGTAACCTCTATTATACAGTATACTGTCTATAACATTGCTGAGATTACAGGGTTGTGCCTAGGGATGGGATCACGATTATTGTGACAAAATAAATCGTGATTTACGATAATTTATCGGGATAATCACAATCCTTTATCCTGGGGCGGAACATTTGCCAAAAAATAGCAGATCTACAAGCTCACAACCCGTCACGTTGTGACGCGTTGTGAGCTTTTAGATCGGCTAATTTTGACCTTTGATAGACCTTTGAAGGAGTGAAAAAAAACGTATCAAGTACGATACCTTTTACCAGTTCTAGAGTGTTTAAGTGGTACCAGATATGCAGCTTGGCAAATAAAAGCTGAATTGATCCCAGTGCATGACGGAGGACGATATCACGATAAATTAAATCTCCACGATACGATTATTGTGAGTGTTTTTTATCGCGATAAACGATAATATCGCGTATCGTCCTAACCCTAGTTGTGCCCATGATGTTTTGGAGGTATAGTAAATTATGCGAGGAAAATCATTGAGAATTGGCACAAATATGGAATTGATCCCACATAACTGACGATTATGTGATTATAACAAATCATTGTGACCTGGTGATTATGTAAGAACTGTGCCAGGCCTACCTGTGGATCGGCTTTTTCACTAGTTCTGTGCAATGCCATTGTACAACAATCATTTTTCATCATCACTAATGTTGTGTGGTGTAACTGTAGTGGTTGTTCTCTAGCACAGGGGTTTTCAAAGTGGGTGACGGGGCACCCTGGGGTGCCGTGACGGCAGTCTAGGGGTGCCGCGAGATCATTTGATAATATTTGGGATTTATTTGGACACTTTTTATAAATATTTAGTATCATTTTAAACTTGAAGTACAAAGTTATTTTCAGTCAGTTCTACCCAAAATGGCTATTATCTCAACGTTTTCCTCGCAACATAATCACTAAAATATCATTACTGTCAGGCAGAAACCTCTGTCGCACAAAACTAGTGAAAACAGCTGATCTATCGCGAGGCGTTGTGTGCTTGTAGATCTGCTGTTTTCACTAGTTTAGTACATTTTATAGATGATAAATACAAAACGAAGGGTTTTGGACATACAAGGTTTCCACCCGACAACGACGATATGCTATAAATATAAGGTGCTGGGAGTGAAAATTATAATGTAGGGGTGCCTCGGATTAAAACAATATTCATGGGGTGCCCTGAGACAAAAAAGTCTGTCTAAAGACTTTAGAAGAGAGCTTTTGATGACGACCTGTTTAGGTCACTGCTTGAAACCTTGCTTTAAAAGTACACATTTGGGAGAGAGCTGCGTCAAAGGTTAAGGACAATCGCTGTGTCGCACACAATGAGCACACAGTCCCATTTTTTTTCAACGTCTGCGAGATGGAGCAATTTGGGTCAGCAGCTCTTTCAGTTTGAGGCAGTTTGTGACATTTGCGAGCAAACCCAGCAATTTGCAGTGTTTATATTTTTGTTCTCTTTCAAGTATGCCTGGAGCACCAAAAAAGTGGAGTGATGCGAGAAATTGTCTTTATCCCTTTTTCCCCCCCGTCCTTTGTCCATTTGTGCTGTTTTTTTTTATATAAAATGATGTATTCAGTAAAACTTAATTCAAACACAGCAGAAATAAATATATTTCTTTCTCTATAGTCTATGTGCCTTCCGAGAAATGGTTCATACTTATTTTATTCTATAGCCTAATTTTAATAAAGCTGTACGTTTAGATATGTACAGCTTCCTCCAGTCCAAGCCCGGCTGCTTGGACTGGAGGAAGGGGTAGGGGACGCATCACTCCAACGATGCGCTCATTGTGCTGTGATGGAAGTTAGAACAGTCTTTACCGCGACATGAAACGTGAAATTATATCTTAATTATTCCTTAATTTTTTATAGTCGAATGTTATTTGTTTTATATATTCAAAGGAATACTCGAATATGGAATATTATTTGGCAGCTCTATTGTCCATCCATCTCTTCTTTTCACAAATATGCATGCACAAGTATGTGTACACAAATATGTGCGCACACACACACACACACACACACACACACACACACACACACACACACACACACACACACACACACACACACACACACACACACACACACACTCTCTCTCTCTCTCTCTCTTGTGTTTTGGTTGGTTTAAGGTGATTGTCCAGTATAGAATGGTCTTTACAATCAGAGGTGGTGGTCTGCTGAATGAAGGGCTCATGCTTAGAATGGGGAGCAAAGGACCCTGAACACTTCATCACCACCACCTGGCCAAACCAAAGGACCATGAACACTTCATCACCACCACCTGGCCAAACCAAAGGACCATGAACACTTCATCACCACCACCTGGCCAAACCAAAGAACCATGAACACTTCATCACCACCACCTGGCCAAACCAAAGGACCATGAACACTTCATCACCACCACCTGGCCAAACCAAAGGACCATGAACACTTCATCACCACCACCTGGCCAAACCAAAGGACCATGAACACTTCATCACCACCACCTGGCCAAACCAAAGGACCATGAACACTTCATCACCACCACCTGGCCAAACCAAAGGACCCTGAACACTTCATGACCACCACCTGGCCAAACCAAAGGACCATGAACACTTCATCACCACCACCTGGCCAAACCAAAGGACCATGAACACTTCATCACCACCACCTGGCCAAACCAAAGAACCCTGAACACTTCATGACCACCACCTGGCCAAACCAAAGGACCATGAACACTTCATCACCACCACCTGGCCAAACCAAAGGACCCTGAACACTTCATCACCACCACCTGGCCAAACCAAAGGACCATGAACACTTCATCACCACCACCTGGCCAAACCAAAGGACCCTGAACACTTCATGACCACCACCTGGCCAAACCAAAGGACCATGAACACTTCATCACCACCACCTGGCCAAACCAAAGAACCCTGAACACTTCATGACCACCACCTGGCCAAACCAAAGGACCCTGAACACTTCATGACCACCACCTGGCCAAACCAAAGAACCCTGAACACTTCATGACCACCACCTGGCCAAACCAAAGGGAACGCTTGTATCTCTTCAAACATTAAATGACAACTTTATTTTTTTTACAACAAGGGTTCATATTTTAGATTCTAATTAGAGAAAATGGAGGATGAGTGTTAAAATGTATTCATTTTTACTCCTTTCTGTCGTTTTTGAGATTTTAATGATTTTGATTTCAGTGGTTTGGGGGCATGCGTACAAGTGGCTAAATATGTCTTTACACACAATAAGCCTATTCTCAAGATGCACCGCAATCTTTCATGTGCAGATGTGACTTATAGAGGCTAGTAGTGTAACTAGTAATAAAGAAATCGCTAGTTTATTGTGTCTAAAAAGACATATTTAGCCACTTGTACGCATGCACCCACCCACTGAAATCAAAATAGCTAAACGTGCTAAAACGATAGAACAAAGTAAAGTGTGTCAAAAAGATAATTACAATCTAAAATATGAACCGTTGTTGTAAAAAAAAAACTAAGTTGTCCTTTAAACACACATTGGCGTATATGAGTGTTATGACTTAAGTAGACCCTCAATGAGAGTTAGATGTATCCTCTAACTAAGGTGGTGAGTGAGTCGTGAACACAAGTAAAAAGATGACACCAGGCAATATCACACCACAAGTTTATTAAACACATAGAGAAGGCCACATTAAATTACCAGGAGATGGGAGCCATAACATAATGTAATATAATGTAACAGAGTATGACATGAATAAGTGCCCAATAATTTACATTTACAGAAGTTGCACCTCAACAATAGTTGCATCTTGTATCAAGTATGTCTCACACACACACACACACACACACACACACACACACACACACACACACACACACACTGTAGGTACGTACAGTGGGCCACATGTTGCGTGACAGGAGGACCGTGTGGCGGGGCGCTATAGGTAAGCCACCTGTCCACATGCTAAGGATTATTAGCATGTTGTTGTTGTGGGTTCCTCTCACTGACTGGTGACAAGGGGAGGGCAGCAGGAGGAGCAGTGGAAGGAGAAGGACAGGAGAACGGGCGGGGGAGTGCAGAGAGAGGAGTGGAAGGGAGTTTGTTGCGTACGTGACAGGGGGAGAGTTCCGCCGATTTAAAATGAGCCCAATACGGAACTAAAACTTCCTATGATTGGCCGCTAGTTGCGCTGTTTTCCCCCTGGCCGGTTGCAAAAAGAATTGTTCTCCATTGGATCCCATTCATTTTCCCCTTTCGTGTTCTAACCTTAATTAACATTTTCATGAATACTTTATGGTTCCTATCGCTAGTTAAAAATTGCCTTTCAATCACGATGATATGCGTTTTGTGAAAATAAGGTCCCATTTATGTTAAAATTGATGATAAAGTTGCGGGGGGCGTGGCCAACTAAACTGATACCAGCCGGCTGTGTTCTTCTTTGTGTGCTGTATTTCGGGAGGCTCCGACCACATTCTCCCATGTATCCCTGCGGTTGCACGTGACTGTTGGCAGCCAATATAGCCTCCTCTGGTTGCATTTCAATCTATGATGGCAACACCCATGCCAAGGACCCATATTGTGTCATTTGCGCTGCATAGAAACCAATGGCTTCGCTTTGTCCATATCTTTTATACAGTCTATGGTACGGGAGGAAGGAACTGGCGAGTAGGAGCAGTGGTCCCCCCCCCCTGTGCTGAGGCACAGACGTGTCATGAAACAAGTCCAGTTGTACCTTGGGATTTTGTGACACTACCACACATTATCAGAATCATCTTTGTCTAGGGCTGTCACGATTATGACACTTTACATGACGATTAATTGTCGCTCAAATAATTGCGATTAACGATTTAATTGTGTATTTGTTTGTTTAGGCTTTGAAGTTGCACATGACGGTTATGACACGTAACATAAATATTCAAAGAAACCGTGACATTACTGTCATATCATATTTGACAACTTGCCGATCTACAAGCTCACAACGCGTCGCATGATGACGCGTTGTGAGCTTGTGGATCTGCTATTTCCACTTCTTTTTTCAAGTGTTTGAAACTATATTAACATTTCTCAACATGGAAACGATTATGACGATTACCTCAAATAATTGCGATTACCTCAAATAATTGCGATTAGACGATTATGTAATAATTGTGACAGCCCTATCTTTGATATCACATCATAGGATTGCAAGTGCACACATGTGGTTGGACTTTGTTTTCATTCAAGCTCCATCCTTAGTTTGTTTTCGCGAAAGGGAAGAGGAAAGGTTATCGAAAGAAGGAGGAAAACAGGTTAGATACCTAATAAAGAGAAAATATATATACATGTATAGGCATGGAGTTGTTGACTGATATCTTTTATTGATCATGAAATAACTTATGTAACACTCATCTGAACCACCATAATCAAAAGGATAACGCAAACATAGCTTACAGCTTGTTCGCATAGCGGGGAACAATTTGCCCTTTGGTGTGCCTTGGGCACACTACGTTTGACAACCAGTAGTTCAGGGTCTAGATTGTCTGTTCCTTTTATTTATTACAGTTGAACTGTTGACCTCTGCACTCTCAAAACTGTGCTAAATCAAAAATGTCTATTGTTTATATCGTCACTGTCTGGCCAAAACCTCTTAAATCCATTTTTGAGGTTTTTGATTTTTTGGCATAAATCAGGGCTATTGAACACCCTTTACATCTGAGTGTTGGTTTTTAATCTTGAACCAATGGAAAGTAATAAAATGTGCTTCGAGTTGGGACAAAACCTCCTAACTCCACACTTTCTGCCAAACCAGCTAACTCCACCTGATTGGCCCTCTCTTTTTTTTCATAAATACGTGCTATTAAACACCCTTTACGTCTGTGTGTTGGTTAAAATAATATTGAACCAATGAAAAGTAGTGAAAAAGCCCTTCGGTCAAAACCTCCTAACTGCATTTGAGCTCATTTTCCCGAAAATTAACATTTTGGAGTTAGGAGGTTTCGGCCCGACAGCAGAGATATATTACAGCATGCTTTTATATAGCAAGCTTTGGTCACAGGCCGACCTTCGTCAGGCAAGATGCCTGAAGGGTTAAGTACTACTGGCACATTCAGTTTTTCTTCCCCACTTTTTTTTGTCCAGTTAAAATGTTGTATTCAGATAATAGGGCATTTATAGAAAGAAATTCACTCCCAACATAAGTAGGCTACATGACATTTGGTTTGGGGATAGATTCATTGAGATAATGAGGGGAGAATGAAGTGCTGAGTTGACAGGCTAGGAACCAATCAACTCTCTAGGGGACCGGCCTATCCTGTCACCCATGTAGCCAGAGGGAGAACCTCTTCAATGGGACAACAATGGATCAGCAGCCATGCAACACACACACACACACACACACACACACACACACACACACACACACACACACACACACACACACACACACACACACACACACACACACACACGTGCACGCGCGTGCGCATATCTTGGTTAGCAATTTGACAAAATATGTATGGACTAATTATTGTATTTACAGACCAAAGTCTTTCTTGATTCCAGTTCTACCTGTTTGTTGTAACTGTTCACATGTCCATGTGTATTTAGATCCTACACTGTGTTGGTCAATGGTCATAGTTAGTGTGGTTGCTATAAGCAACACACTATTTCTCGGTCCAAGAATTATTTGACAGTAAAGTGAACCTGTTTTAATCTGGGTTGTAAGAATCGGGTCCTTGGGGACTGCCCATAAGTCCTACATCTCATTAGTCCTACATCTCATTAGTCCTACATCTCACTAGTCCTACATCTCACTAGTCCTACATCTCACTAGTCCTACATCTCATTAGTCCTACATCTCATTAGTCCTACATCTCACTAGTCCTACATCTCATTAGTCCTACATCTCACTAGTCCTACATCTCATTAGTCCTACATCTCACTAGTCCTACATCTCACTAGTCCTACATCTCACTAGTCCTACATCTCACTAGTCCTACATCTCATTAGTCCTACATCTCACTAGTCCTACATCTCATTAGTCCTACATCTCACTAGTCCTACATCTCATTAGTCCTACATCTCATTAGTCCTACATCTCACTAGTCCTACATCTCATTAGTCCTACATCTCACTAGTCCTACATCTCACTAGTCCTACATCTCACTAGTCCTACATCTCATTAGTCCTACATCTCATTAGTCCTACATCTCACTAGTCCTACATCTCATTAGTCCTACATCTCATTAGTCCTACATCTCACTAGTCCTACATCTCACTAGTCCTACATAGAGCCCGACCGATACCATTTTTCCGACCGATACCGATATCCGATGTTGGAGAGTGCTAGAGCACCGATACCGATACCGATACCGATGTTTTGTCAAAATATTTTTTTATTAATTTAAGATCATTTAATTGGCTGCTCGTGGATCTCTGTGGATTTTCACATAGGCCTACACACCTTCCTTCACCGCAACATGAAAAATCAGAGTTAGACAGTGCATGTGGTGAGTGAACGACACACGAGAGGCAGCAGCTCCAGCAGCTCCAGTAGTGTTGGCTTGCATCTTGGACTATTATACTGCACTCTGCTGGATAATTCTGGTATTGCCCACACATAGGCCTATATAACTCAGGGTTTCATGCTCTATCCGCAGACACGTTACAGACAATTAATATATCGGATATCGGTGGAATAATTCACCGATACCGATACCCTTCCGATATGCTCCAAAACGACCGATATATCGAACTGACCGATATATCGGTCGGGCTCTAGTCCTACATCTCATTAGTCCTACATCTCACTAGTCCTACATCTCACTAGTCCTACATCTCACTAGTCCTACATCTCACTAGTCCTACATCTCATTAGTCCTACATCTCACTAGTCCTACATCTCACTAGTCCTACATCTCATTAGTCCTACATCTCATTAGTCCTACATCTCATTAGTCCGAATTTAGTTAGGGTGTTCAAATGGAGAGTATGATGTGCTTGGACCTCCTCAGAAGAGCTCTCGAGGCACCCACATGTTTGCATCAGGAGAAGAATCTCTCTGAAGAAGCCAGTAAAGCTATAGCACTTTTCCAGGAAGGCATAAAAAATCGACCAACTTTTGTATGCACAATGTGTCATCGAGCTAGAGCAGGGGTCTTCAACGTTTTCAGGCCAAGGACCCCTTAGCACTTGACCTTTCACTCTGTACTTGGTCTTCTCTCTGTACTAGCTCTCAACACCTCGCAGTTCGAGGCGATGGGAGCTTGTAGATCTGCTATTTTTGGCTAAAGTTCTCCTCGGAATAGGGATGTGAGGGTTCAAGTTGTTCATTTAAAATAATTATCCTATCACACAAGGATTTGGCGGCCCCCCTGTAGTAAGTCTAAGGAGGACCCACTAGGGGTCCCGGACCCCATGTTGTTGAAGACCCCTGAGCTAGAGAACAGGGACCCGGATGCCATTAGTGATGTGATTGGAGTGTGCAGGAGTGCTGAGGAGCTGTCTCAGGTCATGACTTGTGTTCTGAGACACCAGGTTCACTTTGCTGAGTGTTTTGTAAACTGGGTGATGTTATCTGGGTTGTAAGGCCGGATATCTTGGACAATACAATGTCCAATCAGACACGAGTGGTCATGCTTCACTTGAATTCAGCACTTCACTGCAACCACACTTAACATTTCCCACAATTGCATCTTTGTTGATTGATGCAATTCCGAGACTGAGAGGGGTGGCAGTGGCTCAGGGGTAGAGAAACCGGCATTAGAACACAGGGGGTTCCCGCAGGGTTCCCAGTTCGATCCCAGGCTCCCTGAGAGTTGGTGTTTAAGAGTCCTTGAGCAAGACTCTGAAGTCTGAACCCCTAGTTGCTCCCGGTGAGCAGGTTGGTGCCTTGCATGGTTTCCTTTGCCATCGGTGTATGAATGTGTGTGTGAATGGGTGAATGTGATGCACAATCTCTGCAATGCGCCTTGGATAAAGGCACTCTATAAATGCACCATTTACCATTTATTTACCATTTTACTGCCACATGCAGAACAGGGTACTTGCCAAGTTGTTGCAGACAGCCAGCTAACCCCTGGCTTATTGAGACACTGCCCTCGCTACCTCTTGTGTCATGAATGCATTCCTACTGGACTCCCTGCCATTTATGACTCAGACTGAGGGAGATGCAGTAGCATGGAAATGTCAGTGGATGTCTTGTACTCAGCAGCACCTTAAAGGGCCACTTCACCTCTGGTACAACCAGATCTTATTTTATTGTTGTTTGGGACACAATCAACACAATCCTGAGTTATTTTTTGTATTCAATCTGTGTCTGTTTTGAGATATTTTAGTATTTCAGCTGTGCTAGTGATGCGTTTTGCATCATATGATGCAGCATGATGATGCAAAACGCATCACTAGCACAGCTGAAATACTAAAATATCTCAAAACACAGATTGAATACAAAAAATAACTTGTATTGTGTTGATTGTCCCAAACAACAATAAAATAAGATCTGGTTGTCCCAGAGGTGAACTGGCCCTTTAATGAAAGAGGCTTCAAATGTCCAAGCTGCTCCAGTGTGTTCTCTACAACATACTGACGCTTTCAGTTCAATAAGCTTCACAGTTGTCTTGTTGTTTATTTATTGAAAAATAGCATAGCTTGTAAATCTGCTATTTTTGAAAAATCGTGATTTTGTTTTTTGCAAGTCTTTGAATATATCTTTTTAAAAGCGAACATTTGTAACTCAAATATTTGCTTCTGGGTGGTCCCTGGAACAACATATTTTGAGATGGGGGGTCCGCGGCCTAATAAATGTCATTTTGGGGGTCCTTGACATGAAAAGGTTTGAGAACCACTGATTTAGAAGGAGGATTTAGAAGACATTTATAGAATCGGGTCAAAAACATTCGAAGACTTGCACAAATTTTGACGATTTTTCATAAATAGCAGATCTACAAGGTCGCAGCGCGGCACTCGGTGCCGCGCTGTGAGCTTGTATATCTGCTATTTATTTTATAGTTAGAAGCATAAAATAATAGTTAAAGTGGTTCAAATCTAAAGTGACGCAGATTTGCGTTCAGGCCTGCTGCCTAAATGGATTAATTAAAAGGAGTGTAAAATACTATGGTGTTTTGGTACTGTACTGTAACATTATCTAATAGGTATGAAAATCCCACCTTACCTGTGGTAGTGGTTCTGTACTGGCATCTTGGAGTGTTTTTAAACCCTCAGATGGGGCTTTTTTATATTCCCTGATGATGCATTGACATGCTTTGTGAGTGACCTAATTAGATGTTTTATTTGGTACAAATCAGCCTAACTGCAGTCCCTGTATGCTGGAGATGGTAGTACAATACCAGTAGTAACCTTCGTCAGAGCAGTTAGTTAGTGTACCCATTATCGTAGTATTGGAAGCCAGTCTATGACGTATTAATGGTAATTCATGGATTCCTCGTGACTACAGTTTACAGTTTAGGCATTTAGCAGACGCTTTTAATCCAAAGCGACTTACAATAAGCAGATAAAACATCACAGTAAAAAAACAAGATAATATGTCAGTACATAAACAGCAATATAACAAATGCAAATGGATATCTATCTAGAAAAAAAAAACCAATATAATCAATAAAGAAAAGAAAGTTCTAAAAACCTAAAAAAACAAAAAAAACAAATGCTAACTAGCTTCATGTATGGTCATTGATTTTCAGTAGTGCTAAGGGTTTAGGTGGAGTCTGAAAAGGTGAGTCTTCAGTCCACGGCGAAAGCTAGCGAGTGAGTCCGTTGTTCTAAGTGCGACAGGGAGTTTATTCCACTACTCGCGTCAGTGCAACCACACTTGCAATTTCCCAGAATTGCACCCTTCTAGTCGTGATTATTATTATTGGAGGTGAGGTGATGTATTGTGGAGTGATTACTTGTATTGTGGAGTGTTTTTGAATGGCAAATGAAACTGCGGAGAACTCTGGATAGGATGTCACAGAACCAACTAGGGGTGGGCAATATAATCGATATGGCAATACATCGCAATAGTTCATTTGCCAATACTGTATCGATACTTCAGGCAGTAGTATTGCGATAATTTGAGGAAAATAAAATATGTTCCCATATATAGGAACCAATGGTAGTAGTCCGGTCCTGACACTCCGCTGCCTCTAGATGTCACTGTACTGTAGGTCCTACCCTTCCCACGGTTCAGTGAGTGAGGTCTCTCGAGAAAATGACTGCGAACAATGAAAACAACAACATTAGAGCAGCTCCTTCAGCTTTTAAAGGTGATATATCACAATAGTATCGTATCGCAAAGATTCACAATATATCGCGATACTATTGCATCGTGACCCAAGTATCGTGATACTATTGCATCGCGAGAATCTTGCCAATATCCACCCCTAGAACCAACCATGTTAAACCCCGGCCGGCCGGGGACTGGGGACATGACGGGGTTGGTTAGGCCTACATTCATAACAATACGCTGCTTCATGCCTGCCATACCAACCATCAATAGGCTGCCTGTCAAGTCACGTCACTTCACATGGAGAACAAGTGGACACTGAAGCCCAGTCACTCAATGCACTCATCAAGGCTGCACATCACACGTTTTTTGTTTTTTTGTTTGTTGTTGTTTTTGGTGGTCAGCTGTTCCTCCCTGGCCTCGCAGCTCCTTGGTGTCTCTGGCTCAGCACTGATCATGGCTTAATGCAGTGGTTCTCAACCTGTGGGTCGGGACCCCCAGGGGGCTCCCCAATTATTTTGTGGGGTCCCCAGATGGTTAGCTAAATGTGCAACGCTGTTTTCTCACTGGACAGTAAACAAACTGACAAAGTTTAAGTGTATAGAGGGTATCTGCACATTTCTAAAGTGACAATTTAAGGACTTTTATATACAATACAAATTAAACATTGGCCAAATTGTCAAATATTAGAGGCAGCAATTGTGAAAATGGCCGATCTACATGCTCACAACGCCTCGCGTTTGCGAGACGTTGTGAGCATGTAGATCGGCTATTTTCACAATAGAACGGTGTTATACAAAATGTAATGCCTCAACCTCAACTCTTAGTGCTCATCAGGGTGGGGGGGGTCCCCAGTTAAAATATGATTATTTTGGGGGTCGCAGACTGAAAAGGTTGAGAACCACTCTGGCTTACAGCACTCTCTGTCGAAGCTCTATATTACATTATTATCCGTCCGCTTATCTTTTGTTGATTTCTGCTCGTTTGTACATTTATTTTGGTCTCCTATTTCTTATTGGGTGTTTTGTGCTTTTCTCATTGGATACTTTATTTGCTGCTTTTCTTTGATGTTCTTAATGCACATCACAGACATACACACACACACACACACACGTACAGGCTCTTATTTACACTTATTTTTCTCTTATTTACACAGTATTATAGCAATAATACACTTGAGTTTAGGGGTGTCACAATTTCTTTTTTTTATTAAACAAATTGATCTATCAAAATGAGCAGAAATCTGATCCATGACCTTAAAATAAGTGCAGTCGAGAGCTTGAATTTCACCTGCTGTTTGATGTGAAGAGTTCACAGCACACTGCAGTTACGCAACAGAAGCTGGCACTACATGGCAGAAGGTACTTTGCCACATCTCTAACCTGCAAAAGCCAATAGGATTAAAATGGACAAAAATATATATATTTTCATAGTGAGTAAAAAAATTCAAAACTTTAATCAGCTTTTGGCCTTAAAATCGAAAGTCAAATTGAATCATGGATTTGGAGAATTATGACACCCCTTGAGTTACAAATACTATGTATAGCCTAGCATTTTGCACAACAAGAAACGATTGATTTCTCAACAACTTGGACATGAATGAGACACTAGTTCCCACATGGACATGTTCTTATTCCAATCCTCATATATTCATGAATCCCCCCCCCCCCCATATTTATGACTCATTAATCGATAAGGGTACAACACACACGCACGCACGCACACACGCGCACACACAAACACACACACACACACACACACACACACACACACACACACACACACACACACACACACACACACACACACACACACACACACACACACACACACACACACACACACTTAAAGGAGTAGTTCACCCCCAAAATGACTTTTTTTCTATTGATTACTCAGGCCATGGAGAGTAGAGTTCAATAATATTTTTAGTTTTTTGTCACATTCCTAAGACAAAAATGTGATAACAATAAATTTACCCCCATTGATTCCGGATGGTGACCCGTTTCGAAACGGGTCACCATCCGGAATCAATGGGGGTAAATTTACTCGAATCAAAATTTTGTCTTAGGAATGTGACAAAAACCAAAAAATATTATTGAACTCTACTCTCCATGGCATGAGTAATCAATAGAAAAAAAGTCATTTTGGGGGTGAACTACTCCTTTAACATTCATGGGGTATTGTGTACGCACACTCGTGTTGCTGTCACTAATCATTCGCTGTGGCCGTGGCGCTTTGCTTTGCTTTGCTGTGTCTTTTCCTTTGCTGTGTTCATTGTAATCATGACCTCTCGCTGTTTTAATTTCAGATTTGCATATCCACTTCCACCCCTTCCTCATTTGCATACAGCGAGAATGGCGAGCGGGCATCCCACAGACAAATTCAGTTTCATGTATCAACCTGACACGCACAAGAGGTACGGGACATTCACTCGCACGTGTGCACACACGCACGCACACGCACACGCACGCACACACACACACACACACGCACGCACATACACACACAATGAGCCCAATCAATCCAGGTAAGTTAAAAAAGGGCATGTGAATCAGCGGAGAAAGGCGCCCTATGGGACATGTAGTTTTCTAAATGGCTCTGCTCAGAATCCATAGCAGGGTACTTGTATATGATTTCTTTTAGCGTCTGTGTTTCCAGCAAATGTTTTTTCCGCAAAGACCAAGTGGACGGTGGAAGTGCAAAAATCCAGCTCAAAATGACATACAGTAGCACTCGAAAGAGAAGAGCGTGAATTAATTCACAGTGAACCCTGACGATCCCCCAGGCTCGGCTCCAGGATGAAATGACTGAGGGGGCAGATGGAAAATGGCGAGGAGGCACATCATTTTTTATATAGTAAAACAATATGTACATAAAACTTAAACTGAGGGGGCAGAATTTGCAACTGTGTGCAAATTGTGGGTACCGGCGCACCTCACCGGGACTGCGATCCCAGATTCCTGGGTCTGATACCGATCCAGACTTTGGAGAGGGCTAAATCAGTTCTAATCCATTTGAAAAATGTTGAAAAATGTAGAAACTACAAGCTTCAAAATGTGACGTGAGCCTGTAGATCTGCTCTTTTTAGGACACTTTGGAAACCCTGACATTTGTTGTGTTTATAACGACATACCTCAAAATGGGTTGAAAGCTTAAACATAATTGCAGATACTGATGTAAAAAAATGTTTTAGAGCCAATATCTTGGCTAAATCAGTGTATCAATCTGACTGTACTGTCACACACACACAGTTATACATTGATCCCTGGTTATCCAGGTAGAAATCAGACTCTAGTGAATAAGCTTTGTTCGAGGCTGTAGCACGGTGGTTCTCAAAGTGAGGCCCAGGGACCCTCAGGGCTCCTTGAGGGGGTTCCCAAGGGACCCCTGCAGGTCTGTAACTCTTGAGTTGAGTGTACAAATGGACCCGTACGGGTACACTTAGGCCTTTGGCCAGACGGAGCTGCCAGACGGAGCTGGATATTCCATATATCCTGTTTTTTTCAGATATCCACATAGAAGTCCCCAGACCTCCACTAGGGGGACAAGCACACACACAGTAAAGTCTTCAGAGATATCCGTGTTCCATGCCTACACAGATCCAGTGAATCGGATGTTTTTCAATGTCTTCACTTATTTATCCGGTTTCAAAAATATCCAGTTTCGGGGCTGCAAGCCCCAACCGCACAAAGAAATGTCTAGCTTCAGAAATATCCAGCTCTGTGTAGCCGGCACCTCAGAGTTATGGGGTTCTTGAAATTAAACCGGGATGTTACTGTAGTCAGAGCGTTTCAGGCAGAAATCGTGCGCTTAATGATAGAAGCCTGACATTTGGCACACAGTTAGAACATGCCATATGGAACATGTTTGGAGATCGCAGATTTGTCTTGGGAAACTTGTGGGAGCCAATCAAAGTTGGGCTCTCATAGACTCAGCATTGGTTTTGCATGAAAAAACATTCCTTTCCGAGAAACAGCCGCCACAAAACTGTGAAAAGTGATGACTCATCACTAAACCATAGTTTTATGGGGTCCATTTTTTGCCCAAGGAATGTTTTTCGTGCAAAACAAATGCTTGCATTGGATTCAGAATCCCGAAAAACACCTAGTTTGACCCCTCACATGCTACTTAAAGCATATTTATTTTTTGTATTATTTTACTGTATAGTAAAGTCTATGAGAGCCCAACTTTGATTGGCTCCCACAAGTTTCCCAAGACAAATCTGCGATGGCCCTATAGCCAAAAATGTTCCATATGGCATGTTCTAACTGTGTGCCAAATGTCACGCTTCTATCATAACGTGCACGATTCCACCCTATTCCTGCCCGAAACGCCTGGACTACTGTGGGTGGACCCGCATGTCCTGGTGTCTGTCTGCCAGCCGGCCGCTGCAACAACCCTGTTCATAATGTTGAACAACCCTGTTCATAATGTTGAAACCAGGAACAACCCTGTTCATAATGTTGAAACCAGGAACAACCCTGTTCATAATGTTGAAACCAGGTGAAGGTGACTGTTCCTGCACCACAGCAGGAACAGTGGCGTCACAGGGGGGGGGGGGGGGGGGAATGGGACTGAGTTACTATAGGGCCCAAAGTGGAGGGGCCTTCATTATTTTATACTTTAACTATTGAAAAATAGCAGATATACAAGCTCACAGCGCGCCACCGAGAGCTTGTAGATCTGCTATTTTTGAAAAGTCGTAAAAGTCGTACACATATTCAAATCTTTGAATATGTGTATTTTTAAGCGTCTGTGGCCAATCATTTTGGGGGTCCTTCACGTGAAAAGCACCACTGACATAGAAACATAGTTTTTTCAAAAAACCTTGGAAGGATTTGAAACATTCAAAGACTTGCACAAATTTCACGATTTTTCAAAAATAGCAGAAATACATGCTCGCAGCGCGGCACTCGGTGCTGCGCTGTGAGCATGTATATCTGCTATTTTTCAATAGTTAAAGCACAAAATAACGCCTAATAATGCGTTCCCAGTCTAAATGGGTTGAGACCCCTCCCCCTATGAAGAACATTCATGCTCCCCCTATGAAGAACATTCATGGGGGGCCCGCAGTGAATCCTTGTACCCAGGGCCCAGAATTTGGTGCCACACCCCTGACGCCAGCCAAAACTGTATTCATTTGAACGTAGGCGTAAAAAAGAAAATCTGAACATGTCGTTTAATACATACGAGTGTGTGAGACTGATAATCCTAACAATTTCCAATTTGCATGGCTTAGGATAATCTCTCTCTCTCTCTCTCCCTCTCTCGCTTTCTCTCTCTCTCTCTCTCTCCCTCTCTCCCCCTCCAATGTCCCTGTATCCACCCATTTTCCGTCCCATTCTCCCCCTTTCTCTCCTCCAACGTCTGGCTCTCAGTAAGAACAGGTTATCTTCGGGTATGAATCCAGTCTACAGCCCCGTTCAGCCTGGCACCCCCTACGGAAACCCCAAGAACATGGCCTTTACAGGTAACACACACACACCGCTATATTGTGAACAAACTCACATTTTAAAGTTGTTTTTTTTTTCAGGGCGACATGCGACCTCACCCGAATTCTTGGCCATCTGGCCAGTGATGTTTATCGGACCAGTTACCCATATATAGAGATCCACGTACTGTAGAACGTCGCTTTTATGCCCATACATGGAGATCCCTGTCTGAACAAGCCACCCAGATATGGGCTGTCTTCCTCCATATACAGTATGGGCATTCCCATATGAAGTCCTGTTAAATATGGGCTTAATATTGACAACATCAGGGATCTCCATATATGGGCATAAAAAGGGATTAGAGTGGTTCCCATGACATCACAACATACAATATATTTTATGCCCATACATGGAGATCCCTATCTGAACCAGCCACACAGATACGGGCAATGTCTTGGCCATCTGGCCATTGATTTATATCTATGACATCAGGGATCTTCATATGGGCATATAAGGGATTCTGGGGAATACCCATATATGGACTTTTACATGGGTTATGTCACCTGTGATATCACCTGTGATGTCACATTGATGTGTCAAGGGAACCAACCCATAGACTGTAAAAATGTGTACACACACGGAGACAAGCTGTGATATTTCTCATGGTAAACTGCGATATTTATGCTATATTGTGAAATAGACATTTTAATGGAATACTTGACCCACCCTGGGCAATTGTGTTCTGTCATGAACTAGGGCATTCACCAAATATTCAAATATTCGAATATCAAAGTCACTATTCGTCGTTGTTCACCGAAGTCGAATATTCGCTTTTTTCTTTTTTTTTTTGGTCAATGCCCCTGGTGGACGCGAGGCGTTGTGAGCATGTAGATCGGCTATTTTCACAATGTTCGCCTCTTGCTTACTTAATATTTGACTGTTTGGCCCGTCCTGTCGAATATTCGACTATTCGAATACTTTGAGGTCGAATAATTCGAATACTAAAAATCACTATTCGTGAATGCCCTATCATGAACTAGCCTTTTTTTTTTTTTTTTTTTACTTCATTTACAATAATTTTCTTTTGACATACCACTGTACAATGAAGTATAATGCTATTTTGATATTTGATATTTTGGGTTAATTGCCTTGCAGCAGTCTGAGCTCACTTGCACTCAGCTGCACACACAGCTAACCATGTTTGTGAAATGAATATACAGTACATCTCCTCCTCCCAACATATTGGGGAGGTGTGTCTCATCAGTGTGTACATGTGTGTGTGTAGGTGTGTCTCATCAGTGTGTGTACATGTGTGCGCGCGTTGCGTTCACTAGACTGTGTGTTATCAGTGCAGACATTTTTTAATGAGTGCCATCTGTGCACATTTTGTCCGGGCCACGTGTCCGTTTGTGTGCATCTGTGATGCTTGCATCTATGTACACACGACCCATGGTTGTCCTTTCGTGTGTGTGTGTGTGTGTGTGTGTGTGTGTGTGTGTGTGTGTGTGTGTGTGTGTGCGTGTGCGTGCGTGTGTTCATGTGTGCAACTTAAAAACGGGCAGGCAACAGACAATTCTAAATGCTGGAAATTCAAATAATGTGAAAAACGGTACTCGCATGGTGTTGGCATAAACAATAAATATTTTATATGGACCGTTTTCCTGAGCGACACTAGAAGCCTACATTTACTTTAGTACTGTACCCAGTGATGCTACTAACCCTGCATCCTGAGTCCCTGACCCATATTTTTAATAAAGGACTCTTTAAACTTAAGCATCCCTGCATCCCCAGGATGCATACAACACTATCCTTCCTGCTATCAGTCATTTCACTGCACCAGCTGAGCTGCATGTGGCGGCGTCTCCACAGCTGTGTGTTCTGGCATTATTGATGAGATGATTGAGAACATCTTGTAAATCCATGCTTCTGTCCTTTATCAACTACATACGTAGCTATTTGCCACTATTTGTTTTACATTTTTGATGTTTCCACCGTTGATACATAAAGTGTGTGTCGTCGCGGGACCCATAACATAATTCTGGGACCCATTTGAATGGCCACCTGTGGGTCCTGGGACCCATTACATTGAAAACCTAGCAACATCACTGTGTACTTGTTTGAGTATTTCCCATTTTCAATCATTTTACTTCTACTCCACACCTGGCTGCTGTTTACACCACGGCAGTGGCGGAGGCGCTTTCTACCAGTGTTGATTTCGTCGACTAAAACTATGACGAAAAATGTTTGTCGACTGCATTTTTTTTCACTGACGAAAACTAAATAAAAACTAAATAAAAAGTAAGCTGTGATGACTGAAACTAAGACTAAATATATTGACAATTTCATCAACAATATAAAAAACTAGAATAAAACATTAGGGAGGGACTAGTGGAGAAGAGAGTCATTTTATGTTTGGTTGCTCTCAGGTGTTGCATGCTGAAAATAGCAGATCTACAAGCTCACAACGCGCCGCGACGCGTTGTGAGCTTGTAGATCGGCTATTTTCAGCACGCAACCAAGTGTAAAATAAGCCTTTACAAGGCCTGCCAAAATACAGTTTAGTTGACTAAATCAACTGTAGATTTGGTCGCCTAAATCTTATAGATTTAGTCGTCTAAAATTAGACTAAAACTAAAACTTTTCAGATGACCAAATTATGACTAAAACTAAATGACATTTTATTCAAAAGACTATGACTAAAACTAAATCAAAATGTGCTGTCAAAAACAACCCTGCTCTCTACAGAGGAGCGCTCAGTCTATACATGCTCACAGCAAAGAAGTCCACCCTTGTACCTTCACCCAAGCTCCGTATAGACTGATATCCTGAGAGACACGCTGTAGAGGGCATCACCGCAATTACCTGCGGTGCAAACAGTAGTGTAAAGTAACTTGTAGCCTACATTTACTTAACCCTGCAAGGCCCAGCGTTGCTTTTTGGCAACGTTTTTTAAATCATTTTTTAAAAAATGTTATAATTAGTTTTCCTGTTCTTTTTTCACATTAACATCACCATTAAATCCTATTGTTTAGTATTACAATGCCATTGGCCACGATATTTGCATATAAACACCCCCCCCACAGAGACTGACATTCACACCTCCCAGAGAAGTTGATATTCCAGTGTCTGGACGAACAACATCTCACTTTTTAACTGAAGCTATTCCTCACTAAAACATAAGTAAAATGCCTGTAATATTGTTTTTCGTGATCATTAGAATGTCTAGAACACGTGCATATGTTAATATTGTGAAAAATATCCCCAAAATGAAAATTAGAGCATAATTTATGATTTATGATTTATGGCTATAAAACCTTACAAAAACATTATTAATTTTTTAACATTACATTTTCCTGTGATTAGGACTCCTACAACACCATCTGATTTTTTTCAATTCTTTTTTTGGCCAGTAGAAATTAATTCGGGGCTTGCAGGGTTAAAGGGATATTCCACTTTCAACAGGGAAACACCTTATGGGCTGTTCTCCACATACACACCCATTGTAACTTCAAACTTCATTTTAACCATGATAGATTCATTAAAAACACCCATTATTTTTTTCTGGTGACTCATATTTGTATTTGTTTTGAAGACTTTATTAGAAGTTTGCATAGGAAAAGGTACAGTTTCATGACGGTACAGTTCACTGGTACAAGGTCTACTAAAAGGAGATCCATGAAAAGACTAAGCTTATTTCCACTGGAAACCATTGAAGTATCTCATATAACATTGAATGACAGACAAATAGAACACAGTACTATGCAGTAGATATGTAAAGAAAAACAAAATAGAAGACAGTAAGTCAAAACAAACAGTATATACAAAGAAGGGGCAGGGGAGGGTAGGGTTGGGCTAGATTCTTTTTTACCAGTTGCGAACGGCTGCTGCCTGTAAGTGGTTTTTCAGGGCAATTTTAAAGGATGCTAGTGATCCACACTCCTTTGTGGCCTTCGGTAAGGCTTTCCACATTTTGGTGGTATAGCAGAAAAAAGAGTTTGACCCTTTGTTGGTTTTGACTCTGGGTTGAAAGTGATCTGTGGCGCTGCCTCTGGTGTTGTAATTATGGACATCCTTAATGTTTATAAAGTATTTTGACAGGTACTTGGGTATCATAGTGGTGTAGTGTATCTTGTACACCAGGCCCATTGCAAGTTGCTGTACTCTGTCAACTACTCTGAGCCACCCCACTCTTAACTGGTGAGTAGCGGTGAGGTGAGTCTGATAGGGAAGTCTAAGCAGGACCCTAATTAGTTTATTTTGGGCTGTTTGTAGTTTAGTTTTCAGGGCTTGTGGGGCGTCACAATACCATACGTGGACTCCGTAGTCAAAGAGGGGCTGGATTATTGCACCAGCTATGGTCTTCAGTGTGTTGGAATTGACCATCGGGGCGATCCTCTGTAGGAAACGAGTTCGTTGGTTGATTTTATTTATTACTTTAGAAGTCATCTTTTCACTGGAAAGATTAGCTTCAAGGATACATCCTAAGTAAGAGATTTCGTTTTTTCGTGTTATGACCTTGTCACCCACTTTGATTGTGAAGTTATCAACTTTTTTTTTTTTCTTGTATTTAATTTTTTTCATTTTCCCAAATAATTATTACAAATAAATGAAAAAAGTTATCGAAAAAACACGGCCTGCTCACGTATTAGGAGGGTAATATGAGTCACCAGAAAAGATAATGGGTGTTTTTAATGAATCTTATCATATGGTTAAAATGGAGTTTGAAGTTGCAATGGGTGTGTGTGGGGAGAGGCCCTGGGCCTGGAGGGCCTGGTAACATTTACATCAAATATCTAAATATTGAATCAAGCAAATCAAAAACTGTTCAGGGTGTTCATAAAAGCCTGATTAGACGATAAAATTACCAAAAGTGTTTTTGAAACTTTAAATATCTCTTTAAAGGAGTAGTTCACCCCCAAAATGCCTTTTTTTCTATTGATTACTCATGCCATGGAGAGTAGAGTTCAATAATATTTTTTGGTTTTTGTCACATTCCTAAGACAAAATTTTGATTTGAGTAAATTTACCCCCATTGATTCCGGATGGTGACCCGTTTCGAAACGGGTCACCATCCGGAACGAATGGTGGTAAATTTATTGTTATCACATTTTTGTCTTAGGAATGCGACAAAAAACAAAAAATATTATTGAACTCTACTCTCCATGGCATGAGTAATCAATAGAAAAAAAGTCATTTTGGGGGTGAACTACTCCTTTAAGGACTGTACTTTTGTGCCAGCTTTTTTTAAATTAATCCAACGGTTTATTGCCAGCGTTTACTTTCATTGTTTTAACGGTTTCCAACGGCGATAACGCGAGCGCTGTGCTCGCTGCTCCTCCGCATTCTCACACGCATTGCCACTGCGCCGCCTCTCGAGAGCTCCATGGATAGTGATCCGCCATTAGCGAGACACGTTACCGCTGTGCTAGCGAGAGGTGGATCACGTTACCGCTGTGCATCGCCTCAAAAACGCCATGGTCGCTGGCCAAAGAAATCTCTAACCTGATGGTCGCTAGGGGTGGAAAAAATAATCGATTCACCAATTAATTGCGATTCGAATCGATTGGAATCGATTCACAAATTTCAAAAATCGTGTGAAATAAATCATGTATTGGAATCGTGATGAGTCGTGATAATCGATAATCGCAATTTAATCGAATCGTAGCCCTCTGAATCGTAATCGAATTGAATCGTTACACCTCTAATGGTCGCCACTCGCCATCAGGGCGTGTTTGTATGTTAATATCTGAAGTTGTCTCTTTATATTTTGTCCTAACTTCAGTATGTGTTTCATCTTCTCTGTGTTTACTTCAGGCTATCCTGGAGGTTATCCCACAACCGCACCCACCTACACACCCAACCTCTATCAGACGGGGAGTCCTGGGTATCCACCAGGTAAACCTTATTCCAAGAACACACACACACACACACACACACACACACACACACACACACACACACACACACACACATAGGGCTGTCACGATATGACATTTTACATGACGATTAATTGTCACTCAAATAATTGGCGATTAACGATTTAATTGTGTTTTTGACGTTGCTAATTACATTTCTGTTTGGCTTTTAGGCTTTGAAGTTGTACATGGTAGATATGACACATAACCTAAACACACAAATAAATTACTGACATATTTGACAACTTACTACTTAAAAACAATGTTAACTTAACATTGATAGTGGAAACAGCCGATCTACAAGCTCACAACGCGTTGCGATGCAACACGTTGTGAGCTTGTGGATCTGCTATTTCCACTATTCTTTTACTTTAAAAAAATATATGAACTTTTTTCAACATGGAAACGATTATGACGATTATGAAAAATAATCACGATTATGTAAAAAAAAAATCACGATTAGACGATTATGTAATAATTGTGACAGCCCTACACACACACACAACACACACACACACACACACACACACACAAGCTCTACGCTGCACTGGATTTGATGCCATGCGAGGCATTGACGCAATGCGAGGCGTTGAGAGCTAACCCTTCTTGGGTAATATTTGACATATGTTTGCACATTTTTTAATACTGTAGTTTGTTGGTTACTTCTAAAACGGCTAGTTCCATTCCTTGATTCTGATTGGCTGGTTTCCCTTTAATTGCTGTGGTATATGAGACTATAATCCACACCTTGAATCAGTTTATATCAAACCCAGGTGTGTTATTTCTTTCCACACTGCACCAATTATCTGCACCTTTGTTGTTGGTAAAAAAGCTGGGAACTACGTTCTTGCAGACCTTGTAGTGAATTATTAGTGAAATAGAACAGTTTTAATTGGTACATGTCTATGATTTTTCATGTTGCCATATTGTAACCGTTTTAGAAAAGCAATAAGCCACGCGAGGCATGTGGTTACCTGTGTTTTATAACGGCTGAGAGGGTTGGAGACACGCGGATGCGCCTCGTATTCTCACCACACCTCTCTGATTGGGCCTAATCATCTAGGCCCAATCTGATTGGGCCTAATCACTTTGGGCCTAGATGAGAACCACTGGAGTGTAGAGCACAGGTGTGGTTGTCTTGACCCCTATAGTGGGGGACCTCCCCCAGTTTTACAGAATAAACATGGTTTTAATTGGTGGGATTAGCTTTTAGATCAGCTTATATTTTCAAGTTTTATCAACATCTTTGTTGTTCAGTCACAAATGCACTCTATGAGAGAGGCAGTCCTTGGTGTACTGGTACAACTACACCAGCCTGCCACACCCACATGGTCTACTTATCAGTGTTATCTTTAATGGAGGAATGGAGGGAGTGATTTATGATGGTTCTACGTTGGAGATTTTAATTAGCGAGATGCTTTCAGGATCATTTGATCTAATATGCCGGTTGACGTACTCTCATCCTCCCTACAAATCAAAGCTCTCGCGTGCACACGCAGGGAGCATTGGCTGGTGGTGTTTAAAGTGTCTGTAGAGTATAACAACTACAGTACCCATTTAGGCCTAGAATTATTGAATGTTTTAACCAGTGAAAAATAGCAGATCTACAAGCTTGTAGATCTGCTGTTTTTGAAAAAATCGTGAAAATGTGTACAAATCTTTGAATATATGTATTTTCAAAGCAAACGTTTGTAACTAAAATGTTGCTTCTGGGTGGTCCCTGGAACGAAATATTTTGAGATGGGGGTCCGTGGCCAAATACATATCAATTGGGGGGTCCTTCTCATGAAAAGGTTTGAGAACCACTGACATAGTAGTCTCTCAAGAACAGACCAACTGAGCTCCATTTAAGTGAAAAGGACCTTTTCTTTGACGGTGGCTGGCCAGATTGCTGACATAGAAACATAGGTTTTTCAAAAAAAGGATTCAAAAGACACTTATAGAATTGGGTCAAAATTCTAATTTTCACTATTTTTCAAAAATAGCAGATATACAACTTAGCTCACAGCGCGGCACTTGGTGCCGCGCTGTGAGCTTGTATATCTGCTATTTTTTAATAGTTAAAGCATAACACAATGATACACAATAATGTGTACCCGTTCTAAATGGGTTAAAGTGTAGTTTAGAGTATTAATAACAACTACAATACTGCAATACATTTTTGATAAGGTGCTGTTTTTCTTGTATATGCTGCCAAGAAGACACCTGGATATGGGTTAGATGTAGATATAGCAGTAGTTTTAGTACATTTCCCGGTTAATACATTTCCCATTTAATGGACTGAATCGTGACGCAACTGTATCGTACCGAACCGCAAATGAAGAATAGTGTGTACTTACTCCCACTTAGCTTCACACACCACCTGACTTTGTGTTGTTGAAAATATGGAATACTCTCCCTCTCTCTCTCTCTCTCTCTTTCACACCCAATTTCTCAAAGAAAAATGTTGTCCCAATTTCAATCTTCCAGTGCCTTGCGATTAGGGATGGGACATGTCATGTCACGATTATTGTGAGAAAAGATATCGCAATTTACGATATTATCGCGATAATCAAAATTATCCCCCATTATCCTGGGGCGGAACATTTGCCAAGAAATAGCCGATCTAGAAGCGTCGCAACGCATTGTGAGTCTGAGTTGTTTTTTTTTTTCAGATTTGTTTTTGGGCTTTTTGCCTTTATTGATAGGACAGTACACTGACAGGAAATGGGGGGAGAGATGGGGAGTGACACAAAGGTCGTCCGGATCGGGAATCAAACCGGCAACGCCGCCAGGCATCCATGCCATGTGGCAATGCCTACGTGGTTTGCACCTGGACCAGTAGGCCAGCGGGCACCCGAGTCAAAGACATTTGATAGAGTGAAAAAAAAAGACTGTATCAAGTACGTATATTATAAGTACCGGATATGCAGCTCTGCAAATAAAAGGTGAATTGATCCCCAGTGCATGACGGAGGACGATATCACAATAAATTACGGTAAATCTCCACGATACGATTATCGCAAGTGTTTTTTATCACGATTATCGTCCCATCCCTACTTGCGATGTGCTGTGACGCACAGTTTGAGCAAAACTAAAAGTGGGACTGAGTTACTAGGGCTCAAGGTGGAGGGGCCTTAATTATTTTATGAAGAAGATATACAAGCTCACAGCGCGGCGAGCTTGTAGATCTGCACATTTTTAAAAGTTGTGAAAATGTGTGCAAATCTTTGAATATAATTATGTACTTTTTAACCGAACATTTGTAACTCAAATGTTGTTTCTGGGGGGGTCCCTGGAACAAAATACTTTTAGATGGGGGGTACGTGGCCAAATACGTATCATTTTGGGGGTCCTTCACATGAAAATATTTGAGCACCACTGACATAGAAACATAGTTTAAAAAATCACACCCGTGTGAAGTGGAGCTGTGTGTGTGTGTGTGTGTGTGTGTGTGTGTGTGTGTGTGTGTGTGTGTGTGTGTGTGTGTGTGTGTGTGTGTGTGTGTGTGTGTGTGTGTGTGTGTGTGTGTGTGTGTGTGTGTGTGTGTGTGTGTGTGTGTGTGTGTGTGTGTGGATCATGTGTACCGATTTTTGTGACATTTGAAGAAAATATGTAGGAAAAGGAGCAAAAAGTGTGTTTTGGAGAAAATTCAAGATGGCGGAAAATCTATCATGGCGCAAATGGGCGTGGCCTATATGGGGAGATGCGTCATGACCCAAGGAATCCAGGGAAAAAATATTTTTAATTTTCCGACCTACGGTTCAAGAGTTACAGGCCAAAACGTAAAGTGGGGTGTTATGGCGCCACCATGCGGCCAAATGACACAATTATTTTTTATTTAATCCTTGAAAGCATTATGAACCTCCTCTCCAAGTCTTGAAACTCTAGCCCCTATGGTTTGCGAGAGACAAATAATTGAATGTGAGTTTTTGCAATTCCCATTATAAGTCAATGGGGAGAACCTTTCTCTTAGAAAAGTAATAGCCCACGATTCCTGAGTAAGCCGGTCGATTTGACATATGGCGCGAGTGTGTGGTGGCAAAACTGTGGGACTAGTGGCGTGCCGAAGTTTAGGAAGTTCAGGCTACATACACACAGACAGACAGACACACACACAGACACACACACACACAGACCCACACGGCCACGTATAGGGAGCCTGTGTTTCACACAGCTCCAAAAAAACAAAACACCTTAGGATTCGAAATATTCAGACATTTTCACGATTTTTCAAAAATAGCAGATCTACAAGCTCGCAGCACGGCACTCGATGCCGTGCTGCGAGCTTGTAGATCTGCTATTTTTCAATAGTTTAAAGCACAAAATGTGCGTGAATCCTGGTACCCAGGGCCCAGAATTTGGTGCGACACCCCTGCGCACACACACACACACACACGCACGCACGCACGCACGCACGCGCGCGCGCGCGCGCGCACACACACACACACACACACACACACACACACACAGTTGGAGCTCAGTGTCTCGTCCCCACAGCAGATGGGGAGGCCAGTTGTCGCCGTTCTCCCCAGCCTCAGTGTGCGTGTGCATGTACAGTAGCTGTTGGTTTAGTACAGGAAGAGCTTCAACTCTTCCCAACCCCACAGAAAGAGTAGTCTCACCCCTCGAACCTGGGCTCGGTTAAACATTGTGTGTGTGTGTGTGTGTGTGTGTGTGTGTGTGTGTGTGTGTGTGTGTGTGTGTGTGTGTGTGTGTGTGTGTGTGTGTGTGTGTGTGTGTGTGTGTGTGTGTGTGTGTGTGTGTGTGTGTGTGTGTGTGTGTGTGTGTGTGTGTGTGTGTTATTGTTCTTGCTACATACTGAGCTCCAGAAATAGGTTTTGACCAACAGTGTGAGGACATTTTTGGAAAGTGAGGACATTTTTGCAGTCCTCACTAAATTTAGGGTTGTGTAAAGGGTTAGGTTTAGGGTTAGGGTTAGTGGTTAGGGTAAGGCCACAGGAATGGAAGAAAAATCAATGTAAGTCAATGGAGGTCCTCAGTATGTAGCAAAAACAAGAATGTGCGTGTGTGTGTGTGTTTATTCCCCCCCATTGGTTACCCCCTGGAGGTGTGCCCGATATGTCCCATCCTGATATGTTGTTGAAGTTCTCTGTCACCAACGATTTGATTCAGTCATTCTGGATTCCATAGCAGCCAGTATGTCTTCTATGGAGTATGAATCAATCGGTCAGACTAGCAATAGAAAAAAAGTGTCCAGAAACAAAAACGTTCTCGGATATTTCATAGGAGCAAAGGCTAAAGCCTCAATCTGAGATTTCTTCAGTCGGTTCGGCTGTATGTGGAACAGCAAGAAGATACTGTGGGTTTAGGATGATAATGGGTAAACCTTATAATCTTACCAGGGATGTTAATCGACTCATTATTTGCGAATCGACGGGCCGAAGATCGAAGCGTCGATTTTTTTAACTTTTTTCTTTTTGCGCTAAGCAGCAGATGAGCACAACGGCGCATTACTTTAAGAAACACAACTTATGCAGCTGTACCCATCATGTTTAGCCACCCATCAAAGCCCTAATAATGATAATAAATGATTGCTCTTCCTTGTGTTAGCATGGAGTCTGTTTTTGAGAGACTAGAAGCGGAGTGACAAAGTCCATGGAAAGTAGCTAGCGAGCAGGCTCAGGCTGGCACCCCAGGCTAGTGTATCATCACACATGGAGGCTTGGTCTGCCTCGCTCTCCCTACCCCCCGCTCTCTCCACTCTGACCACCATCGCACACCACGGCGACGCTGCCATAACAAGCGAGCTTTCGTTTCAAGCATGTACAAGGCAGGAGGTAAACTCATCCAGTCAGCGCGCACTGCTATGACGCGTGCACACGATCAGATTTTTTTACTCATCTTTTTTGAGTCGCGGTGAGCATGAGTCGATAATTGAGTCGATTTTCCATTTTATTTCACACCCCTAAATCTTACATACTGTATGGTGCTTATTGTTTAGGAAATAGAGCAGGGGTCTTCAACATGGGGTCCGGGACCCCCAGGGGGTCCTCAGAGTTACTACAGGGGGGCCCGCCAAAGATCTGTGTCATAGGATCATTCTTTTAAATGAACAACTTCAACCCTCGCATACTTATTGTGAGGCGGAACTTTAGCCAAAAATATCAGATCTAAATAGAGCTTGTAGATCTGCTATTTTCAGCAAATAGGTTCGGTGTAGAGGTAAAAAAAGAGCAGACCAAGTGCTAGTGAAAGGTCAAGTTTACAAAATATCAATGATTTAAGTGGTTAAATGTCTGAAAATACACATTAACATGAATCCAATTCAATTCAAAGGAGCTTTATTGGCATGAGAAAACATACGTTTACATTGCCAAAGCTGTGTCACAAATACAACTAGAAAATATTGTTCCTTCGAAACAGTTGTGGGCTCGCTTCAAGCCAGAAAACAATGGCTATATGTCAAGATCGCAAGCAGTGCTCTCTTTGACGTTACTGACGCAATCGGATGCTGCATGCATGATTTGAGGCATTTTGTTCCAAAAATGTGTTATGCAAAAGTTGACCCGCTGGTGGCGCTATAACAGGCCAATGTGAGAAGGGTGGCATCTGTTCCTTGACCTAGTGGGAATGTGCTTGCAAGATTTCTCGCACATCGCAGGCTGTGTTCATGATTAGAGGTGTTTTTGGCCACTTTATCGCTGCTTGCAGCTATATTTATTATTATTATTATTTTTTTTTTGTGTGCACTTCATAGGCATGTTAGATAAAGGTCCTTAGAAGAAATCCTAGAATAAAAACGGGTTTAAGCGTTTCACAAACTGCTCAAAATGATATAGCGCCCACCTTTGGCCAATTGGGGTAAGATTGGTTTTAGTGATATTTGGACTAACACTCTACATCTTTGCCAAATGCCATGAACATGTTACTTTGCATGTATGATTTAGAGGCAGAAGAATAATTTGCATAAAACTGCAATATTCATTGAATTATTTAAAAAAGCATGTTTCAATTTTAAAGAAATCCGATCCGACAGATCTTTAGATATTGGTCCAAAGTTCACGTAAAAAAAGTTTTGTGCACGTGACGCGAAAATTCCAGAATAAAAGCGGGTTTACGCGTTTTACAAACTGCTCTAAATGGCGGAAAATCGAAGGGCGGAGCTTACTTAACAACGACACAGATGTCTTCCGCTTGAGTCAAAGCACGCGTGTAAGCAAGTTGCATGTCTTCAAACGAAACGAGTCATGACTTATGGCCGTTTGAAGTTTGAATTTTCAAACGCTTTGTATAGCGCCCCCCTTTGGCCAATTGGAATAAGATTGGTTTCAGTGATATTTTGACTAACCCTCTACATCTTTGCCAAATGCCATGAACGTGTAACTTTGCATGTATGATTTAGAGGCAAAAGAATAATTTGCATAAAACTGCAATATACTGTGAATTATTAAAAAATAATGTTTCACTTTAAAAAAAATCTGGTTGATCAATTTGACCGTATTGGTCCAAAGTTCATCTGAAAAAAGTTTTGTGCGCGTAACGCAAAAATCCCAGGAGGAGATAGATTTTTACTGTTTTTCATATAATTCAAAATTCTGGGGGATCTAAAGGTCAGAGGTCAAAAGTCAGAGCGTAAAAGTTGTTTGGCATGAGGAGACGCATACGTGTATACAGGTTTCATGACTGTACGTATAACAGAGCATGAGCTCTACCTGTTCAAAGTTCGCACTTTCGAAGGCTTCCTACAGCGCCACCATTTGGCCGATTGCTGTAAAAAATAATAGCACACGTTGCCACAGTAAGCTGAACACATTGATGTTTTTATTTTCATTTTCTGTCTAAGTATGTAGGAGTAGAAAGGAACCGAAGTTTTGAGGAGAACTTGATATGACTAGTATAGTATAGTATAGTATAGTATAGAAATAATGACAATATCTAAAGTGTGCTCGCCTTACAGGCGAGCCCACAATAAAAACAGTTGAAAATGGGGAACATAATACAGTTGGAAGGGGGTACAGCATTGTGTAATAATGTAAACATTGTGAACCCAACATTGACTGATGACAGCGCTGTCAAACAAGTCTATGAATCTATATGAAATCGATGAAAATCTGCATCACAACTTCATACAATATGTAGAGGGGGTCCCTGCTTCATCTCTCTCTCAGCTAAGGGGTCCTTGGCCTGAAAAGACCCCTGGTGTAGGAAATAGTGTCACAAATCACAGAATCAGATTAGGTCTCGGCCTAACAAAATGTTTCAGCCGGGATATTTTATTATTTAATCCATGTCGCCAAAATAGCTTAGCATATTCATGAATTCATGACCTTAGATGGCTGCTATAAATAGACTAGTGCTGTAGCCCCATAACAACATATGGTATCTTGCATGTTTGGAGTCAATTTCTCGTCCTGGTTGCTATGTTACTTAATTTTAACTGTCAATTGAGGGAGAAAATCTTTTAACTGTTAATTGAGTGAGAACATTGTGTATAATTGGAGCCACTAGATGGAATATTCTGCTGACATGCTGCCGCCACACATATAGCAAGTACTTAAGCCATTTAGGCCTAGAATTATTGAATGCTTTAACTATTGAAAAATAGCAGATATACAAGCTCACAGCGCGGCACCGAGTGCCGCGCTGCGAGCTTGTAGATCTGCTATTTTTGAAAATCATGGAGATTTGTGCAAACCTTTGAAGATATATATATTAAGCGAACATTTGTAACTCAAATATTTGTTTCTGGGGGGTCCCTGATAAAAATATTTTGAGAAGGGGGTCAGCGGGCAAATACGTATCATTTTGGGGGTCCTTCACATGAAAAGGTTTGAGCACCGCCGACATATATCTTTTTTAAAAAAACTTCAGAAGACACTTATAGAATCGGGTGAAAATATTCAAAGAATTGCACGCATTTTCAAGATAAAAAAAAAAAGCTTGCAGTGCGGCACTCGGTGCCACGCTGTGGGGGGTCCTTCACAAAAAAGTTTGAGCACCACTGACATAGAAACATAGGTTTTTCAAAAAACCATAGAAGAATTTGAAATATTCAGACTCCGCACAAATTTTCACGATTTAAAAAAATAGCAGATCTACAAGCTCGAAGCGCGGCACTCAGTGACGCGCTGTGAGCTTGTATATCTGCTATTTATTAATAGCTAAACCATAAAGTAATGCACAATAATGCGTACCCGTTCTGAATGATTTAATGCACAGTTGAGTGGTAATGTAATGTCGTAGCCGAGGCCAGTAGTGACTGAGTCTCCGAGGAAGACGATTGTGATTGTGATTAGAATATACCACGTTGGCCAGGGTCACTGCAGCACCTCACAAAAACCGTTAAATAGAGGAACCCATTTTCTCTCAGGACGGCTTTGTCTAATTGTCACCCCTTTGTCCTCTAATGCCCTGCACGCATGTTGGAGCACGGAATTCTGTGTGAGAGAATGCATGCACACACACACACACACACACACACACACACACACACACACACACACACACACACACACACACACACACACACACACACACACACACACAGAGAGAGCGAGTGCGGCTCTAGCGGGTCTTTGTTCTCTTGTCCTTGGGAGAGAAAGCGCTTTCATAAGCACCCTAGCTAGCGGGCGTGTGAATGTTTGACCTTCAGGCGCCTCCAGCTGGTCAATCCCCGGTACTGCAGGGCTGAGGGATCACAGCTCAGCTTACAAACACCATACATATGAAACTCAGCACAAAAAGAAAGGAAACTTGACTTCGGTCCATTATATCTCCCCTTTAATAATACCAAGTTGTATTGTGTTTTATATCATTTTTTATTGTTGATTCGTCACCTTTACAACGAGGTACAGCTTGTAAGCATCGGGCATTCGAGGCATGAGCTACACAGCCAAACGTGTGGGTAGCGCCGACCAACATTTTGCCAAAATGGCTTGCAATATACTGTTCTGCTGGCATTTACTCTCGTTTTGGGCTTACCTGACACTGAGCTTAACATTAACAAAGTGTAAAAATGGCCAATATGTGTTGTTTTTTCTTTTCCTTATTACTGTGGGAGAGTGCAATCATTCAATGCTCCAAGCAACAAAGGTGAACACCAAAAGAACAGAATTGCAGGCCTGCCAGGCCATTTTGACCATTTTTGGAGGGGTGCTACCCACACGTTTGGCTGTGGTTACCTTTCCACGCATGCCAGATCCTTACAAGCTGTACCTCGTTGTAAAGGTGACAAATCAACGATAACAATGATCTCAAACACAATACCATTTGGCATAATTAAAGGGGGGATATAATGGACCGAATGTTGGCAAATCTTTTGGCGGCGCTACCCACACGTTTGGCTGTGGTGCTCATTCCACGAATGCCCGATGCTTACAAACTGTACCTCGTGGTGACGAATCAACGATAAAAATGATATAAAACACAATACAAATTGGTATTATTAGAGGGGAGATATAATGGACCGGAGTCAAGTTTCCTTTCTTTTTGTGCTGAATTTATATTGTTATATCGTTGTCCAAAACCTATTCGTTTTGAAAAATGATTTAAACTAGTGAAAATAGCTGATCTACAAGCACACAACGCCTCGCACCACGAGGCGTTGTGTGCTTGTAGATCTGCTATTTTCACCAGTTCTTGTGCGACATTGCGAGGTTTGTTCCACGAAGGTGACAATATTATATCTTATACATTACACACGTTAACTCAAATGGATACTTCAAGGCTCTGATCCATTACTTTGTCGGTAGATTAGAAAGGGATAAACTGTAACGTCGCCATCTATCTGTTCATGCTGATCAAGCTGAAATGCAAGGGGCCTGCCTGCCTACTGCGTCACATGCTGTGACATTCAAACAGTGAGACATGTTTACATTCCTCCGCTGCAAGGAGCCAGCACAGAAGCCCCTTTGACAATCATGTAACACATATATAAATAATTAGGTGTGGTAGATAATGTATGCAAGGACAACAGACTGGATTTAAACCTTCTATATACCGCCCCAAACAGTGGCTCGGGTTGGGACCCATTGGTGGGTCGTGGATTTTATTAATAATCTTTTTGTTTTTAATTATTATAAATTCAAAATGTATAAAAAACTAAATCCAAAAAAAGCAAAATATTTCATGAATTAAAAGACAATGCAATGATTTTTTCTGTCATGAAGAAATCAAAGAAAAATCAAAGAAATTCCATAAATTTGTAAAAAATGGCAGATCTACAAGCTTGCAACGTGCTGCGAACTGCGCGAAGTGATGCGCTGAGAGCTTGTAGATCTGCTGTTTTCACAAGTTTGGTTCCCGGGTTCTCAACCTTTTCAGGCTGTGACCCCCCAAATAATCATATTTGAACTGGGGACCCCCAGCTCACTGCGAGCTTGTAGATCTGAATAACATTTGTGCAAGTCTTTGAATATTTTTGACTCCGTTCTATAAACGTCTTTTAAATCCTTCTAAATCAGTGGTTCTCAAACTTTTTCATGTCAAGGACCCCCAAAATGACATTTATTTGACCAGGGACCCCCATCTCAAAATATGTTGTTCCAGGGCCCACCCAGAAGCAAAGTACCGTATTTGAGTTACAAATGTTCGCTTTTAAAAAGATATATATTAAAAAAAATCATGATTTTTCAAAAATAACAAATCTACAAGCTCACAGCACGGCACTCGTGTGAGCTTGTAGATCTGCTATGTTTCAAAAGTTAAAGCATTTAAAGAGAGGAGAATAATTTTGAGGCACAGCCTGGCTGGCAGTAGCACACACTCGGTCAAAACCACTCGCCAAAATGTTTTGCATTTGAAAGACTCCACTTCTGGCATTTGGTGGAAATGCAAACATTATAGAAATAAATAAATGGGGCACCATATGCTGCTGCTGACACTGTGGTAGTAGAGACCAGAACGTTTAATTCCCTGCTTGTTAATTTATTCTAATTTCTTATTTCTGCGTTTGCAAGATGTCTGTGGAGGTTTGGATTTACTTGTGATGAGCATTCATCATTTCATTTGTAATTACAGTATGTTATCATTGTTCTATTGCTATAGGGCCTCTGCCAAAGACCCCCTATAGCAAAATGGCTTTTCAGAAAATAGGGAAAATAGCAGATGGATAAATTCACAGTAAATGGTAAATGATGCATTTATAAAGCGCCTTTATCCAAGGCGCTTTACATAGATTGTGCATCACATTCACCCATTCACACACACATTCATACAGCGATGGCGGAGGAAACCATGCAAGGCACCAACCTGCTCACCAGGAGCAACTAGGGGTTCAGGAGTCTTGCTCAAGGGCTCTTCCACACTAACTCTGGGGGAGCCCAGGAACAAACTAGGAACCCTTTGGGGAAGCCTCCGTGTTCTAAAGACGGTTTCTCTACCCCTGAGCCACTGCATGGCTGATATTGTAACTCTGGTCAGGAGCAAAGGAAACATGATTGTGACAACCCTAGAATATTACTAATAAACGGACTCTTCGCCACATGGAGGTTTTACCACATCAGTTCACCACAAACAGACTGTCTGCTAGTGATGCGCGGGTCAGCTTTTTTTCATAACCCGCACGACCCACAGCCCGCACGGAACGTAACCCGCCCGCGCCCGCGCCGCAGAACAATATAAAATGAACGAATCCGCCCGCCCCGCAACCCGCATTTAAAAAAAAGATGGTATATCATCTCCACAATAGCTCATCTTTATATACGGCTCTTCTAAGTACCCAAGGTCGATTTACAGAAAGGTTTACAGTAGCACAATATTGTCATGGGCTAAATAGCCTAAACAAACGTGTTGTTCAAATTGGGGTTTAGCCTAAAAGACATTCATTCAAAGACGGTAACGTTCATTCTCTCTAAATCACCGGGCATCGTGATCGTCGGGGTAAGAATGGCGGTTTTATGTGTCATATGTAGACCTATACAGCGCCTCGCACTTTAAACAGACAGCAAAAGACGGACAATATTAAATCCTTTTGGATATTGGTTAATCACCAGATTGGAGAGATGGGACGACTCGAGGTAAGCGTGGTTGGTTCATTCAGTCAAAAAATCCGCCTCACTTGCAAAAGTTGTGTTTCAAATCGTATCCGTTGACTGGCTGGTTATATAACTTAACCGACACAAGTATTTAGCTATAAACGGACTTGTGTGGATGACAGAGACAGAGAGTGAAATTCTGATCAGCGACACGTGCTGAATTGTTTGTGCATATTCTTCTCTGCTGTGCTCACGTTGTGTCAAATGTTGGCAAGATGTGGTTCGCGGCCCCAACAGGAGCGGAATTGGGACGGTCTTCGCACCAAGGAGCGGAGGAGAAACCTCGCTCCTCTCTGGCGCATTTTAAAACTTGCTCGCTCGTGCTCTTATTCAAAAGTTGTATTCTTATTCTTATAGGCCTACTCTTATTAAGAATAAAAGGCAAATAAGAACAGGTGATTATTCTTATTTATGTTTTGCACGTGAGAGTGGTGATAAACCCGCCCGCCCGCCGCCCGCCTGGAAAAGGTCTGAAACCTTGACCCACCCACCCGCTTGCGGGCGGGTTGGCGGGCGGGTGGGGGCACTGGGTCGGCCCGCGCATCACTACTGTCTGCACTTCTGCTATCTGCCTGGGAACCAGTGTTGTTTTTGACAGCACATTTTGATTTAGTTTTAGTCCTGGTCTTTTGAATAAAATGTCTTTTAGTTTTAGTCATAATTTAGTCACCTGAAAAGTATTCGTTTTAGTCTCATTTTAGTCGACTAAATGTCATAAGGTTTTAGGCGACTAAATCTACAGTTGATTTAGTCAACTGAAGTGTATTTTGTCAGGCCTTGATGGCATCGTAATGAATGATTTTACACTTTGTTGTGTGCTGAAGCAGATCAGCACACAATAGCAGATCTACAAGCTCACAACGCGTCGCGCTGCGACGCGCTGTGAGCTTGTAGATCTACTATTTTCAGCATGCAACACCTGAGAGCGAGCCAAACATAAAATAAAATTCTCCTCTAGTCCCTCCCTAACGTTTTAGTCTAGTTTTTTATTTTGTTGATGCAATTGTCAATACATTTAGTCTTAGTTTTAGTCATCACGGCTTAGTTTTAATTTAGTTATTATTTTGTTTAGTCAGTGAAAAAGATGCAGTCGACAAACATTTTTTGACGAAATCAACGCTGCTGTGAGCTCTCCTCTCTGGCAGCCCGTAGATCTGACCCTACAGTAGGTGAGGAGGCCCTACAAGACTTACACTCCGTTCACTATGTCCCATAGCCTTGCAATTGGCTTGCTTTACGGTAGTTGTTTGGCCAAACAAGGACAGGCTACAGAATAGCCTCGAGGGATGATTGCTTTGAGATTGGCTACTCTGTTGCCGGGCCAACCGGCTGACTGATGATGTAACTTAATCCCCCAGTCAGTCAATGGCCACTGGTCTGGCCAAAAAAATCTTCAGCAGATTAATTGATCATGAAAATAATAATTAGTTGCAGCCCTAAGTGTATAATTTGGTGTCTCGTGTAAACAGACAAAAAATACTTACTAACATTAGAAGATGCCATTATTCGCTAATAAGATAGATAGTAGGGGTGTAACGATAATAGTAACTGCATCGAAATATTGTTTTTAACTTAAAAGAATCTAATTATATCGAAATGAAAACAGCTAAAATCGAATCGTATCGTTTGAATTTGTATCGTATCGAATCGGCAGTGCAAAGAATCGATTGTATCGATACTACCTACTTGTGCATTGTATTTAGCATTTTTAAGAAAATGAAAAGGAGGCGTTTAATTACTTTTCCTTTCCATAATAGCTACACTGGTCTATCGATAAATGAGTGTAATCTCTGGGTTCATGTCAAGGTGCAGGTTTGTCAATATACAATGTCCATGTATTTGGCAGATAATCAGTGTTTACTTATTTATATCCATAATAAAATAAATGCAGTACTTTCACGCTCTGCTGGCGCAAGTAATAATGGAGTTTTAGAGCAGGGGTTCCCAAACTTTTTTGTCTCAGGGCACCCCATAAATATTTTTTTTTTATCCGAGGCACCCCTACATTATAATTTTCACTCCCAGCACCTTATATTTATAACATATCGTCGTTGTCGGGTGGAAACCTTGTATGTCCAAGACCGTTCGTTTTGTATTTATCATCTATAAAATGTACTAAACTAGTGGGCGTTGTGTGCTTGTAGATCGGCTGTTTTCACTAGTTTTGTGCGACAGTCTTGTATGATGAAGCAGGGCTTTGCTTTACCAAAAGACGTACACATCTGAAACTTGGAGATACGAGGTTTCTGCCCGACAGTGACGATATTTTAGTGATTATGTTGCGAGGAAAACGTTGAGATAATAGCCATTTTGGTTACAACCGACTGAAAATACGTTTGTACTTCAAGTTTAAAATGATACTAAATATTTTGTCAAGTGTCCAAATAAATTCCAAATATCAAATGATCTCGCGGCACCCCTGGACTGCCGTCGCGGCACCCAAAGGTGCCCCGGCCGTCACCCCTGGACTGCCGTCGCGGCACCCCAGGGTGCCCCGTCACCCACTTTGAAAACCCCTGTTCTAGAGTCGGCAGGTTGAAGGCATGGAAGGTGTACTGTAGATGCATAGAGGTGTGGTCAAAGTTTACAGCAGTGCACACACATAACGGTCATTTCATTCAGGGGTTCTGAACCTTTTCAGGCCGGGACCCCCAAAAAATAATCATATTTTAACTGGGGACCCCCCACACCCTGACGAACTAAGAGTTGAGGCATTACATTTTGTATAACACGCTTCTATTGTGAAATTAGCAGATTTACATGCTCACAATGCCTCGCAACACAATTTCTGCCTCTAACATTTGACAATTTGGCCAATGTTTAATTTGTCATTTTAGAGGTATTAAAAAGCCCTTAAATTGTAACTTTAGAAATGTGCAGATACCAGGGCGCCTGCTGGCCTGGTGGTCAAGGCGCATACCACATATTAGGCTATGATGCCAGCTGGCGTCGCCGGTTCGATTCCCAATCCGGACGACCTTTACCGTATGTCATTCCCCATCTCTCTCCCCATTTCCTGTCAGTCTACTATCCTATAAAATAAAGGCATAAAAAAAAAAAAAAAAGGCCAAAGAAATGTGCAGATACCCTCTATAACAGGGGTTTTCAAAGTGGGTGACGGGGCACCCTGGGGTGCCGTGACAGCAGTCCAGGGTGCCGCGAGATAATTTGATAATAGTTGGAATTTATTTGGACACTTAAAAAATATATTTAGTTATTTTCAGTCAGTTCTAACCAAAATGTCTTATCATCTCAACGTTTTCCTTGCAACATAATCACTAGAATAAGGTGCTGGGAGTAAAAATTATGAATGTAATGTAGGGGTGCCTCGGATGAAAGATACATTTCTAGGGGTGCCTTGAGGTTTGGGACTATTGGACAACATAACATTGGAAACGTTATGTTGGTTTGTTTACTGTTGAGTGAGAAAACAATGTTGCACACTTTAAGTTAATCATCTGGGGACCCCCCCCCCCCCCCCCAAACTAATTTGGGGACACCCCTGGGGGTCCCGACCCACAGGTTGAGAACCACTGATTTAATGTGTTTGTCTCTTGTCCTCTCTCTCTCTCTCTCTCTCTCTCTCTCTCTCTCTCTCTCTCTCTCTCTCTCCCCCTCTCTCTCTCTCTCTCTCTCTCTCTCTCTCTCTCTCTCTCTCTCTCTCTCTCTCTCTCTCTCTCCCTCCTCCCCCCCCCCCCCCCCCTCTCTCCAGGATACACCGCGGCGGGCACCCAATACAAAGTGCCTCCCACCCAGACGAACGGAGCCCCTCCTCCCTACACCCCCACCCCTACCCCATACCCAACGGCCATGTACCCCATCCGCAGTGCCTACCCCCAGCAGAACCTGCAGAACCTTTACGCACAGGTCAGACCACTAATAACTCAGCAGGACCTGCAGAACCTATATGCAGCACAGGTCAGACAACTCATTAATCACATCCCATGCTTCTAACCCAACTAAACCCTTGCTTTGTTGGGGGGGGTCCCCCATGACCCCCCCTCTACAGTACACCACTGGTTTTCAACCAGGTTCCAGGTGGTCCCCAGCTGAATGACGGGACAGCTGGTAACCTAATGGACCCTTAAAGATGCTTAAAGGATTACTTCACAACCTATCTTCATATAATAGGTCCTCACTAATGTCCATAATAAAATTGCAAACACAAATTCTTCTCGGTCCAAGTCCTCTTAGGAGAGCTGTGGGAAGTTCAGAAATCCATAGTCTTGTGACATCATCAATGGAGAATCCAAGCTAATAGAAAATGCAGGCTTTCTATTCCTGAAAAGTTGCCTTGTTAAAGTGGAAGCTACTGTTCTCGCGATAATACAAATCAAATATATGTTTTCAAAGATATTGTTTAAAAAGAAATCTGTCAAATGATGATGTCACAAGACTATGGATTTCTGAACATCCCACAGCTCTCCTAAGAGACTTGGACCGAGTAGATGCAATTTTATTATGAACATTAGTGAGGACCTATTATATGAAGATAGGTTGAAAAGTGGCAAAGTCCTCCTTTAACTCTTGAGAGCATAACATCGACCCTCACAGGTCCCCTTGGTTTTTATTTTAGGCTCTCAAGAGTTAAATTATTGTTAAACATCCGAATTTCTTGATTTACAAGAAGTCTACACAATTAGTAGATTTTTATGATTTCATGATTTGCCTGTTCTCTCTCCACATCAATGCAGCATGGAGTTGTGGACTTATCCAACGATAACAAAATATTCACAAAATATTCTTCCCAAGTTTTGGGTCTGTAGTCCGAGCATTTCGAGCAAAAATCGTGCACTTTATGATAGAAGCATGAAATTTGGCACACAGTTAGAACATGCCATATGGAACATTTTTGGCTATAGGGACATCGCAGATTTGTCTTTGGAAACTTGTGGGAGCCAATCAAAGTTGGGTTCTCATAGACTTTACTATACACTAAAATAATACAAAAAATAAATATGCTTTAAGTAGCATGTGAGTTACCTGACTTTCGCCAGATGGTGGCAGCATTGCGTTGCATTGCTTTACCATCTGGGCTCGGTCCGCCAGCGTTGATAACACTCGTAAAGTCCCGGGCCGGACCAATCAGCGGCAGCTATGGGCGGGCTCTGAGCGGCTCTGAGCCAATAGAGTGACGTTGCCTGAGTGCATGACGTTGCCTGTCTGCAACGTCATGCAGACAGGCCAATATGAGTGGTTGGAGTTGGCACTCCCAGACTGTGATAGAAACGGCCACATCAATCACCTGCTACAGAAATTCAAAAAATGGCCCGCCCCTTACATAGAGTCTGGCCAAGAGATCCCAGATGTAAGGCAGAGCGTTACGCACTGCTGCAACTATCTGGCGAAAGTCAGGTTAGCATACTGTAGGTGTTTTTCGGGATTCTGAATCCAATGCAAGCATCTGTTTTGCACGAAAAACATTCCTTTCTGAAAAAAACGGCCCTGACAAAACTGTGAAAAGTGATGACTCATCACTAAACCATAGTTTTATGGGGGCCGTTTTTAGCCCAAGGAATGTTTTTCGTGCAAAACGAATGCTTGCATTGGATTCAGAATCGCGAAAAAACACCTACTGTAGTTTGACCCCTCACATGCTACTTAAAGCATTGTTTTTATTATTATTATTATTTTAGTAAAGTCTATGAGAGCCCAACTTTGATTGGCTCCCAAAGGTTTCCCAAGACAAATCTGCGATGTCCCTATAGCCAAAAATGTTCTAACTGTGTGCCAAATTTCATGCTTTTATCGTAAAGTGCACGATTCCATCAAAATACTGCCCAAAACGCCTGGACTATGAGAGGCTAAATCTCATCAAATGGTGGTCCGTGGCTCAAACGCCCAATAAATAATGGGCCTTGATATGAAAAACGGTTGAAAACCACTGCTCTGCACCAACTCTCTCTGCTGGCTGAAAGAAGCCGCTCTACAGGCTCACAGAGCACATAACGCTGTGAGCTTGTTGAACCTCTACAGGCTCACACAGCACATAACGCTGTGAGCTTGTTGACCGGCTCTACAGGCTCACACAGCACATAACGCTGCTGAGCTTGTTGAACCTCTACAGGCTCACACAGCACATAACGCTGTGAGCTTGTTGACCCTCTACAGGCTCACACAGCACATAACGCTGTGAGCTTGTTGACCCTCTACAGGCTCACACAGCACATAACGCTGTGAGCTTGTTGAACCTCTACAGGCTCACATAACGCTGTGAGCTTGTTGACCCTCTACAGGCTCACACAGCACATAACGCTGTGAGCTTGTTGAACCTCTACAGGCTCACATAACGCTGTGAGCTTGTTGACCCTCTACAGGCTCACACAGCACATAACGCTGTGAGCTTGTTGAACCTCTACAGGCTCACACAGCACATAACGCTGTGAGCTTGTTGACCCCTCTACAGGCTCACACAGCACATAACGCTGTGAGCTTGTTGACCCTCTACAGGCTCACACAGCACATAACGCTGTGAGCTTGTTGAACCTCTACAGGCTCACACAGCACATAACGCTGTGAGCTTGTTGACCGGCTCTACAGGCTCACACAGCACATAACGCTGTGAGCTTGTTGACCCTCTACAGGCTCACACAGCACATAACGCTGTGAGCTTGTTGAACCTCTACAGGCTCACACAGCACATAACGCTGTGAGCTTGTTGACCGGCTCTACAGGCTCACACAGCACATAATGGTGTGAGCTTGTTGACCGCCCTCTACAGGCTCACACAGCACACAACGCTGTGAGCTTGTTTGACCGCCCTCTACAGGCTCACACAGCACATAACGCTGTGAGCTTGTTGACCGGCTCTACAGGCTCACACAGCACATAACGGTGTGAGCTTGTTGACCGGCTCTACAGGCTCACACAGCACATAATGGTGTGAGCTTGTTGACCCTCTACAGGCTCACACAGCACATAACGCTGTGAGCTTGTTGAACCTCTACAGGCTCACACAGCACATAACGCTGTGAGCTTGTTGACCGGCTCTACAGGCTCACACAGCACATAACGCTGTGAGCTTGTTGACCGGCTCTACAGGCTCACACAGCACATAACGGTGTGAGCTTGTTGACCGGCTCTACAGGCTCACACAGCACATAACGCTGTGAGCTTGTTGAACCTCTACAGGCTCACACAGCACATAACGTTGTGAGCTTGTTGAACCTCTACAGGCTCACACAGCACATAACGCTGTGAGCTTGTTGAACCTCTACAGGCTCACACAGCACACAACGCTGTGAGCTTGTTGAACCTCTACAGGCTCACACAGCACATAACGCTGTGAGCTTGTTGACCGGCTCTACAGGCTCACACAGCACATAACGCTGTGAGCTTGTTGACCGGCTATTATTGTTGAATGTTCGCCAATTTCTGTATACTGTATGTGATGTATACTAGGGATGGGACGATACGCGATATCATCGTTTATCGTGTTAAAAAACACTCACGATAATCGCATCGTGGAGAATTGATTTATCGTCAAATCGTCCTCCGTCATGCACTGGGATCAATTCACCTTTTATTTGCCGAGCTGCATATCCGGTACCATTTAAACCCTCTATTGGTAAGATGTACTTATAATCGACGTACTTGATACAGTCTTTTTTTTTCACACTATCAAATGTCTTTGCCAATAAATACCAGATCTACAAGCTCACAACGCGTTGTGAGCTTGTAGATCTGCGATTTTTTGGGCAATTGTTCCGCCCCAGGATAATGGATGTCGGGGATATTTTTGATTATCGTGATAATATCGTAAAAATCGTGATTTCTTTGGTCACAGTAAGCGTGATGTGAAATGTTCATATCGTCCCATCCCTAATATATAAAATAGCGTATTGTCGCAGTGGAATGGAAACCATGACTTTTCAGGAAATGGAGAATGAAACTCGCATACAGTATCCGTCAATTCTGATCTACTGACCCCAGTCAGTAGTAATGTAAACCCTACACCAGGGGTCTTCAATGGACCCCTTAGTTGAGAGAGAGAGATGAAGCAGGGACCCTCACAACCTGCTCATAGATTCCATATAGTTTCATTGTTTGACAGCACAATCATCAGTGTATTTTGGATTCATGTCAATTTGTGTTTTAGAATATTTAACCACTTGGACCATCAATACTTAATTAACTTGATCTTTCACTATGTACTTAATGTGCTTTTTTTCCCCTCTACACCAAACCTCCAAAAATAGCAGATCTACAAGCTCACAACGCCTCATAGCGCGAGGCGTTGTGAGCTTGTAGATCTGCTATTTTTGGCTAAAGTTCTCAGAATATGGACGCTAGGGTTCAAGTGGTTAATATAAAAATGGGAAAAAACAAGTTTGTATCACACAAAGATTTGGGGGACCCCCTGTAGTAACTCTGAGGACCCCCTAGGGGTCCCGGACCCCCTGTTGAAGACCTTACCCTACACAGAATGAGTGTAAAATGGTACCGCAACATCAACATCAATTATGCATTCAAAATAAAATACAGATCATTGTTTACTGTAAATGAAATATCCTCATGTGTTACAGTCCGTGATATACAGTAGGATTGCCATAATATAAACAATAGCAGAATTTTAGGCAATATTAGCAGCTTTTTTTAATACTGGTATAAACACTTTATTGGAGAAAGGGAGTGTTTAGAGAAAGTAAGCTAAGAATATGTTTAGAGTCACATTGCTCACTTTGTGTAGAGACTAGAGAGTGAGCTGCTGTATGCTGGAGTTATATGTGGACTCACACTGTCCTCTAGTGGCATAAAGCGGTGTTGCATTGCTTATGCTTACAGTGTACATAGTATGGTACAAGCAATATTATTTTTTTGTTATTGTTTGTTCATTATTTAATAGTTGTCTGTATTACTAATGCTGCTCCAATATCTAATCAATCATTTAATATAATAATTGATTTGTTTATTGGTGCGTGCCAATACAAAATGGAAATGTGAGTACTTTGTCCTCCATTTCATTTGAAATTTTGCATGTGCTACCTTTTGGGGATTTCTTTTAATTCATATTTTTGATATGTATACAGATTATTATTATTATTTTTATTTTGGTCTAGCACTCCACTGAGAAAACTCATTGTTGAACCGCATTTTCTTATTTACTTACTTAGATCTTTTTCTAATTTACTTATTTACTTACTGAGATAAGCCCACGAGAGGAGACTCAACAAGTCAGCAACAACTTATGTTTTTTTTAACAACATTGATGTCCGTCATGTCTCAGGCTTAATCAATTTGCAGTTCTGTTGATGTATGGACATCGGTGATGTCCATACATCAACAGAACAGACTCTTCACACTGCTGGCCCTCAAACTGTGGAAAACTCCCAGTTGCACTTAGTACTGCAAACTCACTCCCTAGCTTCCGTCATGGTCTGAAGACTCACCTCTTCAGACTCCACCTAGGCCCATAGCACTGACCTACCCTCAATGACCATACTTGTCATTTAGATAGCTTATTATTATTTAGTTTGTTGTTTTTTACTGAATAGGTGCTAAAGCACGGATCAGAGTCTACGGTGGAGAGCTATTCACCGCAAATTTGAGGTGGAACGCTTTCCACCTCAAGTCAGAAAATAAGTGCAGGCCATCATAGTCACGGCCCACGGTGAAGTCCTTTACCCCGTCTAGACCGGTTCAGGTCAACCAATCAGTGAACGGGGTGTAGAGCTTGTCTGTCTGATAGTAAAAACAGAGAGATGTGTTGTGACTCGCGGTGGAAAGCTCTCCACCGTGAGGAATGATGTAACGTTGTAGTTTCATGACTCAAAAAGACTCGAAAAGACTACACCGCAGTGGATAGCCTTCCACCGCGGACCCGACTATGATCCGGGCTTTAGTCTACCTATGTTTTTCTAAAGGGAAGCACTAGAGATGTTACCGATCAATCGGCAATGGATCGGATCGGGCCGATCAAAGCGTGATCGGCGATAATCGGTGGTTTAGATCAAAAGGTAAATTCACCGATCCGATCGGTGCATCCGATCAACCAGCCGTTCAGTATGCCCACTTGAGGCCATTTTGGGGTATTGATTTCCACAGTGCTGAAGGAATAATTAGTTACTGCTATGATAATAAATACATAGTAATGCTGGTAAATAACTGTAAGGCAAATATATAAATGAATCCATGAGTGAATGAATGAATTAAAGTTAAAACATTAACATTTAGAAAATATAAATAATAACTTGATCGGATCGGTGATTGATCGGTATCGGGTGATCAAACTTTTGTGATCGGTGCTCGCTGATCGGTTCCAAAAAACCTGATCGGACCATCCCTAGAAAGCACACACCGGCTGTGGGCGTCTGCACAGCGTCGCAGTATTGGCATGCGTGAAGTGCCTGGGTGCGTCTGACGCCGCCGGTGTGGGTTAGTTCATTGAAAATAATGGGGGCGGCTGTTTTGACGCGCACTGTCCACGGCCGGTGTGTGTTCCCTTTTAGTCTACTATTTCTATGCATTTGATGTATAGATGTTGATGTATTAATGTATTCCCTTAATTATTGTAAATCGCTCTGGATTAAGAGTGTCTGCTAAATGTCTAAATTGTAACAAACCGTTGCCGAATTACATATTTTACATATCTCTACATATCTCTGCTGAGCTCAAGTGGAGTTAGGAGGTTTTGACCTGAAGGGCTTTTCACTACTTTCCATTGGTTCAATATTATTTTAACCAACACACAGATGTAAAGGGTGTTCAATAGCCCTGATTTATGCCAGAAAAATCAAAAACCTCAAAATCCATATTTGGGTGTGTTCTGGCTGCCATAACTTCTATGCATTTGATGTGTTGATGTTGATGTATTTATTAACTTGCTTATTGTCTTGTTGTATTTATTACCTTGCTTATTGTAAATGGCTCTGGATTAAGAGCGTCTGCTAAATGCTTAAAGCTGTAAACTGTAGATTATGATGTATAGTGTGTCTCATACTGTTTGTGTGTTGTGCTTCCAGCAGGGGGCGTACTACACCCAGCCGGTGTATGCGGCTCAGCCACATGTCATCCACCACACCACGGTGGTCCAGCCCAACAGCATCCCCTCTGCAGCGCTCTACCCCGCCCAGGTCCCCATGTCCAACCCCCGCAACAACCAGATGGCTGCCATGGGCATGGTGGCAGGGACCACCATGGCTATGAGCGCAGGTACAACCAGGAACCTTCTGTTATCACTTCAATTCAGGTTGTTTGTCGGAGACTTAAACGCAAAATGGCACTTTGGTAGTCTGGGGTTTGGGTTGTGTACTTCAGGGGTCTTCCAACGTTTTCAGGCTAAGTACTCCTTAGTTGAGATAGAGATGAAGCAGGGACCCCAACAACCTGTTCATAGATTCCATATGGTTTCATCATTTGACAGGACTATCGTCAGTGTATTTTGGATTCATGTCAATTTATGTTTTCAGATATTTAACCACTTGAATCGTCAATACTTAGGCCTAATAAACTTGACCTTTCACTCTGTACTTAGTCTGCTCTTTTGTCCTCTCTACACTAAACCTCTTTGCCGAAAATAGTTTCTGGACTTGTCCACAGCCCTCCTCTGAGACAAGTAGGCCAAAGTGGTACCATATTCTAATGAGCGTTAGTGAGGACCAATTATGATGGGTGAAGTCGTCCTCTAACTACGCAACGCCAAACCTCTACCAGAGTGTCATTTTGCTGTAAAGCTCTTAAAGAATAATGACAATGACTTGAAAAGTGGTTAAAACAAGTGGTTAAAGGACAGCTTTGTTTTTTTACAACAATGGTTCATATTTTAGATAGTCATTAGAGAAGAGAAAAGATGAGTGTTAAGATGTTTTCATTTACTTCTTTCTATTGCTTTAGTGATTTTAATGATTTTGATTTGCATGCATGCCCCCAATATGTCTTTTTAGACACAATAAGCCCATTCCCAAGATGCACCGCAATCTTTAATGGGCAGATGTGACTTATGGGGGCTGGTGTAAATAGTAACAAAGAAATTGACGGCTTATTGTGTCTAAAAATACATATTTAGACACTTGTACCCATGCCCCCACCCACTGAAATCAAAATACTAAAATCGCAAAAACAATAGAAAGCAGTAAATGAAAACATAACATTCATCTTTTCTTTTCTCTAATTACAATCTAAAATATGAACCCTTGTTGTAAAAAAAAAGGTTGTCCTTTAAAACGAGCAGATTTAATGACATTCCATTTGTATTTACCACAATGTTCCTAGCATTCAGCCCATCATGTTGGCTTATTATTATTATTATGACTCTATAATGTTACAGCAACAGCTGTATTGCACACATTTCCAATGTTTCCGTGCTTTGAGTGAGTTGTTTTCCTTCATAAAACGTCTCAGTTGTTTGTACCCAGACCGGTGTCACTGTTTCCCTTTAGGGACCCTGCTGACAGCGCCCCAGCACGCCCAGATCGGAGCCCACCCCGTCACCGTGCCAACCTATAGGCCCCAGGGGGCACCTGGGTACAGCTATGTGCCACCCCACTGGTAGAGCCCACCATTCACTACGTGAGTCACTTTGCTTTTGTACCGTTTATTAGGCTGTCACGATTATGACATTTTACATGACGATTATTGTCACTCAAATAATTGTGATTAGCGACTGTGTTTTTGTCGCTGACAATTAACTAATTTTTTGCGATTTTAAACATAGCTGAACTGCCAAATTGTCCTTACTTTTTAACGTGGGCATGTGAGTGTATCATGTAGGTGGCGTGTAGACCCGACATCAGCTTTCGAATAAAACAATCCCATTGGAAAAAGGCATATCCGTTGTCAGGCTGTATCTGCCACTGTTTACACAAAAACTAATGTAAAAGGCAGAGCTGTGCGCTATGGTCCTGCGTGGGCACTTTCGCGCACATAGCAGACGATCTGTGCGCAGATCATATGCCAGGCGGGTAAAAGACTCATAACAGTTTCCAAATAAAATAAATACGTGAAAAAAGACCATTCTATGGCCGTGCAGCTCCTTCCTTTGTTTACATGCAAATCTATGGGAGCTATGACGCGGCCTCAGACCGGATACGGAAACCTAGATCCGGTCAAAACAGGAAATGCGGCCGGATACAGTTAAGAGGCGGGCCTAAAGAGTCCGAATTGGCGATAAACAGCGATCATACTTTTAATTGTTTTATAATGATTAAAGCTAATTAAATCTTCGGGTTGCTCGGGCATGGCAGGGCGGCACAGCAGAAAATCTTCGGTTTCGTCGGGGATCGCGGCAAATGAGTTAAATATACAAAGAAACGACTGACATATTTGACAACTTTAAAAAGAACATTGATATTGGAAATAGCTGTGTTGTGAGCTTGTAGATCTGCTATCTCCATCTCCACTATTTTTGAAAATGTTTGAAAATATATGAACCTTTTTAAACATGGACACAATTATGTATAAAATAATTGGGATTAATTTATGACAAATAATTGCGATTAGACGATTATGTCATAATTGTGACAGGCCTATTGGTTGTCCTCTCTGGGAAACCGACTGCTTTCTGATGTGTTTACTTCAGTGGTTCTCAAACGTTCAATGGTGGGCATTAGGCCATGGACCCCCCCATGACTTTGACCAATCTGCGAAGTAAATCGTTACCAAGAAATTTCTTCACCAATGTGTTTCTAAAGGTGTGTAATAATATGTACTAAAAGGTTGAAATTCAACTCCCGGGGGAAACCTCATAAAAACACTGATTTGTGTTTGTGTCCCATTAATTTACTATACAGGATAAAAATACAAAAAATACATCTGCTTTAAGTAGCATGTGAGGGTTCAAACTTGGGGTTTTTCATGATGCTGAATCCTTTGCAAGCATTTGTTTTGCACGAAAAACATTCCTTGGGCTAAAATCGGACCCACAAAATGATGGTTTAGTGATGAATCGTCACTTTTCACTGTTTTGTGGGGGCCATTTGTCGCCCATGGAATGTTTTTCGTGCAAAACAAATGTTTGCAATGGATTCAGCATCATGAAAAACCCCTAGTTTGACCCCTCACATGTTACTTAAAGCAGATTTATTTTTTTGTAGTTTTTCCTGTATAGTAAAGTTAATGGGACACAAACACAAATCAGTTTTTTATGAGGTTTCCCCCGGGAGTTGAATTTCAACCTTTTAGTACATATTATTACACACCTTTTAGAAACACATTGGTGAAGAAATTTCTTGGTAACGATTTACTTTGCAGATTTTCTTATGTTCCCCCTACTATTACAACATAAGTGTACATATAACTCAATAGTTCTGGGGTACATGAATAAATACAAAGGCTGAGGCGGCTGTGAACCACTGGCCAGGTTTAGAACAAGCCTGACGATGAGCAAGAACCTGATCTATTCTAAGACTGAGAATGACATGATGCTAGTAGGGATGGGACGATACCCCATATTATTGTTTATCGTGATAAAATACACTCACGATAATCGTATCGTGGAGATTTCATTTATCGTGATATCGTCCTCTGTCATGCACTGGGATCAATTCACCTTTTATTTGCCGAGCTGCATATCTGGTACCATTTAAACCCTCTATAATTGGTAAAAGGTGCTTATAATATACATACTTGATAGTCTTTTTTTCACTCTATCAAATGTCTTCTAGAGAGAATGGCCGATCTACAAGCTCACAACGCGTCGCAACGCTTGAGCTTGTAGATCTGCTATTTTTGGCAAATGTTCCACCCCAGGATAATGGATTTTGATTATCGCGATAATATAGTAAATCGTGATTTATTTTGTCACAATTTTCATATCGTCCCATCCCTTGATGCTAGAGCCATGCGGTACCATGTCTGGGGCCTTGTGGTTAGAGTGCACTAATATAATCCCTTCCTGCTGTTGACCCCAGAGGATGTCTTCTCCAGTCATTAACGCGGGGTCCGTCCTATGTTCCCAAGGGTCTATGTTCCCAAGGGTCTATGTTCCCCATTTTCACCTATAAAAAAGGTTCTATGTTCCCCTCTTACCAAATAAAGGCTCTATGTTCCCCAGGTTCTATGTTCCCCTCCTACTTCCACAAAGAAAAGGTTCTATGTTCCCCATTTACCTAAAAAAGGTTCTATGTTCCCCGCTCATACAAAAATGCAAGAAACAATTACAAATACTATATAGTGGGACAGGGGGGCACTAGGGAAATCTGGGCACCATATTTTTTGGATGACTGGGCATCCGCTGTTCCGACATGGTCGGCAGGTTAGTTACTTAGCGTCGGCAGGTTAGTTACTTAGCGTAAGGCAGGTTAGTTACTTAGCGTAAGGCAGGTTAGTTACTTAGCGTAAGGCAGGTTAGTTACTGAGGTAAGGTTTACTGAGGTTAGGTTTAGGGTTGGGGGTAGAGTTAGGGTTATAGTTTTAGTGTCGGAATACCGGACCGTCGGAACTCTGATGCGGACCCGCCCACCATTACCTGCATTTTTGGTTTGTGCCCACCATTTCCTGCATTTTTTGTGAGCGGGGAACATAGAACCTTTATTTGGTTTAGTGGGGAACATAGAACCTTTTTTTGAGGAGTGGGGTGGGGAACATAGAACCTGGGGAACATAGAACCTTTTTGGGGGGGGAAGTGGGGAACATAGAACCTTGGGAACATAGACCCTTGGGAACATAGGTACGGCCCCATTAACGCATCTCCTCTCCCTTCCTGCAGATCTGGAGTCCGCCATCGTATGCAACTACTCGAGTCTTACATGGGCTCCCAATGGTTTCCATGGGAACTCGGCACCTGTCTGCAAGAACAAAACTAAAGTGCAACAGCCACTTTACTATTATTTCTATTGTTTTTATGCCACATTCTCTAATGTTTTTACAAAAGCTGCTTTTTTTTAAATTCTCAATTCATTTGCCAACCGGTCATACATTATTTTTTAATTATAATTTTCTTTTTTTTATGTTATTTTTCCCCTCCACCTCCTCACTTCCTTTGCTGTACCTGTCATTGAAAACTCCAGAGGGACTCTTTGACCAATCACGGGTGTCGGTTGCTCCTGTTGCCATGGTGCGCTGGTGTGTGTGTGTGTGTGTGTGTGTGTGTGTGTGTGTCGTCCTGCCTGCTACTCAGCTGGCTGGAGTCTTATTGGGCACTTCATCATCATCATCATCATCATCATTATTATTATTATCACTCATCTCCATGGCCATCAACTTATGCTGCCAACATTTCTAACGACTAGATATCAGCACAGGGTTTTACATTTTATTAGGACTTTTATTTTCCAGGACATTTTTAAACCAAGGTTCTTTCTCTTTACACTCGGCCAAATAAGCTTGGCTCTCCCACCCTCCTTTCCTACCGCCCCCCCCCCCCCCCCTCTCATCCTCCTGTCTCCTTTCAGTTCATCATTCACTTCCAGTTTAACCACAGTTGTCTTCCAGCTTGTAGCCTGTCCGTCTGTCTGTCAGTCTGTCTGTCAGTCGCCTCTTTCGTTTTGTGTGTTTTGTGTTTTGTCTGTCAGGACATCCTTTGGTGAGCTGCGTCGCTACGACCAGAGCACTTAAACCTTACAGATGAGCCCCATTTATACTTCATTGTGACGGAAATAGCCCACCGACGAGCTCGGGGCACGTCGCGGACGCTCCGCGTCGCAAGCTATTTTGGGGTGCATAAATTAGGCTCTAACCTGTCCCGCTTTGTCCACACTAGCGTAGTACCTAGTATGCACTAAACGACACACCAAGTACTTCATACTATGCAGGCTAGTGTGTTTGTTTCGTGAGCGACACATCATGTCATTTATCGTTAACTTAGCTAGAGAGCATTTCGAGGACGTTTGGTCGTGCCATTTAGCTTTTTGTATGTGGCTTAGTATTGGCTGATAAATTATTATTATAAGACGTGAGAATATTTATAATGGTGTGTCAACAGTATGCGGCGGTCGTACTTCCTGTGCTGAGCTCACAACACCTAATCAGGATTACATTGTGGCACTTACCTCTGATTATGATGTTACCAAAACATACACACACACGTACGTGCACCATACACGGGGTCTAGGGGTGTGTGTGTGTGGTGGACACAGCCCGTAGAGGGGCTGTGTCCTCAGGTCAATGAGAAGGACGTTAAAGGGACGTGGGTGGCACTAGGAGGGGACAAGAGGAGATCAGGTGTTTAGGTAAATAAGGTCGGTGCCGTTTTTCAGGATCTAAAAAGAAGACGAAAAAAAGCGACTGAGATATTAGAGTACAGATTGTTGTAACAAAAGCATTTATAGTGAAAGTGTGTAGATCCAGTGGTTTGATATTGCAATAATATAATAAGAGGGAATGCCTCCAACTGTTACCGCACAGTAATTATTTTTCAGCATTTTAAATGGATTTGTTTTGGGGGGGTAAAAGCTTATTGTAATCTTTATAAATACGGATCACAGGCTTCGTGTGCAGCCTCTGTCCCAGAATTATCACAGTTACTGCTAAGAAGAATAGAACATATCAAGAATTTGGTTATGGATTAACTTTGTGATGAAACGTTGCACAATAGAAGACAACAATACAACAACTACTACTACCACCTTGATTACTATAATTTAATGCCAAGTAACGGGTACCTAGGCTTTGTAGTGCGAGTGGGGGAGAGAGAGAGGCAGTTTATAATAATGTCATTTAATTCAATAGAAACATGATAGGGTTGCGTGTGTCGGGTGAGGTGTTCTTAGTCCTGTTTGAACACTAGTAGGAATCATTCTCAACAGAGAGTATGGCATAACGCTGCTGTCTGAAGGAAAGCCATGGGAGGTTAATGAGAAAAGTTAAACCTTCTTTTACCATTGACCTCCATGTAGTTTGGAGAATACAGCATGTTTCCCAAACGACTGAAATTACCCAAATGGGCCTGAAAAATACCAAGAGATTCACTTAACGACAGCAGTGTTATGTTAACTTTTCTTAAGAATTTATTTAACCAACCACTACTTGTGTCAGTATTTTTTGGGTCAGTTTAATGTTGTTGTTTTTTTTTACCCTTAGCGGTCATAATGGGTATGCATAATATTCAGGTGTATTTCACAATTCCATTGGATCTGATCTCTTTAAGTTAAAAGACAATGCAGTATATTTATACAGCGAGTGGTACAGTAGTGTGTTTCTAGCTAAGCATGGTTGCATTAGTGTGGCAGCTACTGTTTGTGCTTTTAATATATATATATCTATATATTTTTAACTCTTAACCTCTGTCCTCGACATCATTTGTTCACGGAGGAGGGGGAAGTTAAGGCGAGGTCTGTCTATTGACCACATTCACATGGCAGCCATTTTGCTCTAACGTGTTTGTGTATAGGGAGGACATAACATTTCACATTATAAAGTGATGACCACCAATACCATCATTATTGTAAGAGGAATACAAATATGTGAGGGGTTTTGGGGGGGATTACTTCAAGTGCTAATCATTCCAATACACGTTTAGAAAGAGAAAATAGACAATTTCAGTTTCATTAAAAAGAATCTCACCTTTGACTGAAATCATGTGTTGGTCCCTGTGCAAACAAACACAGAACAATAGCGACGTGTTGTTTATCCCATTCAAAGTGGTTGCCGTGTGAATAATATGGTTAACGATGAGACTGAGTGGAGGTGGAGATGTGTTGATGCAATCAAGGGGCCGTGGTCACGTCACCTACGTTGGCTACCAGGCCCAGGAGGGGACATCCTTTTGGCTACCAGGCCCAGGAGGGGACGTCCTTTTGGTGTCACCAATGCTTGTGGTCCCAGTGGCGTTCCCCACGGTCGCTGAAACTTCCACATCGTTGTCCAGGAAACTTGGTCGTTGCCTGATTATCGTTCCTTGAATTTACAGACCCTGAGTTTAAGGAAGGGACTGGAGGACCAATCACAGAATGATAATGGATGAGTGGACAGCATTCCTGAATGCTAATGCACCGCTTGTGTATAAAAAGAGATTACCACGACACACCACGAAGGTGTTCTTTCTATCCATTTTCATTCTGTGGTGTGAATAGCTATTATTACATTAAACTGCTCTTGCAAACCTTCCTCCCCAAACCCCCTCCATTATGTGACATATTTCAAAATGTAACCATTTAGTAAATATCTTTATTTCTTAGAGTAACCTAGCTGGTGAATACTGAGTCCTTAACGTCTAGCTTCCTGTGGATGTGTTTCCTGCTGCGCTCCTGTTTCCTGGCGTTCTGAATGCATATCAGCAGTGGCACTGAATCCATCCCTTGCTTTCACACCATGCCACCGCTCTCTTCTGAGGCCATACCGTAGTGTCATTCTAAATGCCATCAAATCCTACATGCCACCCCTACTCTCCCTCTCTTCAAGTCATGCCCATTTCTTCTTGACCTTTGCTTACTTTTTTTTATTTCAACATTTTCACCACCCCTCCCGGAATGAGAGTCGCATTGAGTCGATGATGACCGAATTAACGACACTAGTATTGGTTATAGCATCATCATGGCCTTGATCATGTTGAAAGCTACTCCATGTTTGAACACTAGATGGCACCGTTGCCATAACACACGGTGGAGCGTTTTGACCTTTTTGGAAGGTCACGGGCTGAAATGAAACGCAGTCAACAGGCTGCAGTTAAAAAAAGAAAAAGTAAACAAAGTTCCTAAAATCAGATATTTGGCTGGTACAAAAATGTATGAGACCCACTGGAGTGTTTTGGGCAGACTCATACATTTGATAAGGAAAAATTTGACCTGGGCTGACTTTGAGCAGCCATAATTAATAATAAATGTCTTGCTACAGAAATTATTGTTCTTTCATCAGTGCCATTTTAAGACAAAAGTATGAGGCCTAAGTATAAGTCCGGTTCAGAGCCATGAACTGAAACTAGACTATCTATTAGTTGATAGAAAAGGAAAGGTCTGTTCTTTGTGGGCCCTTGGTTCAAGGCCGAGGAAGAGATGCTCTGGTAAATCGCGCTCTTTCGAACGACCATCATTTCGACCGGAGGGTTAGCGTCTCACTCCACGGAGGTGAGGGTTAGAGTCGGGTGTCCAAAAGATGACATGTAGTAACAGCGACTCGCTCCCGAGATGCTCCTGGCCCTGTCTGGTGGGGTACTTTAAAGGGTGACTGGTTTAGTTCCGTTAGGGGTGGTGAAACGGCTTCCTTCCCGTCTTTGTTCCTTTTTTTTTTTTTTTCTTTTTGGTTTGCACTTATGTGAAAGAAGTCGCCAATTTTAAGACGTGTTTGGAGGCAAAAAAAGAACACAAGGTTGTCTTAATCTCGATATTTCATCATTTCATTCCTGCACTTGGTGCATCATTCCAACTTTTGCAACATTTCCAAACAGTAAATGAGTTAAATGCAGATTTCATTTCATTTTCTTTTATTTTTTTGACATTTCAACATAATGCCTCCACATTTGAAAGGAAAGTGAAGATGCATTCAGATACATTTAAACGTTTCGGTCCAGCTCCCCTCAACCCCCCCTTTTTTCTTTTTGCCTTGCAGTGGTCAAGTTTTAGCAGGTTTATTTCATGAATATAAATTGAAACACTACTATTGAAATTCATAGTAGGCTCTTAAATGTCTTCGGTGTTCTGCTGCAGCTTTTTTGTTATTTTCAACTTGTCCGAGATTGATCTCGTTTTAGTCTAATTTGACACTAAATGTGATGCAAAAAGTGGAAATTCCTTGTCTTCCAAAAAAGAAAAAAAGTACTGGTATCTCCCCGATGGAGTATTAGGAACAACCCCACCTTTGGAAGTTTTAGTTTGGTACCCAGTTTGCACACACAGTACGGTGGTCTATTCTTGCCGTACGTTTGTGTCACAAACTGAAGCCCGACGTCTTTTTAACGTTGAGAGAAGTGAATTGTATGTTAGCTATTTGGTCCAGAGTTAAGGATCCGCGTCAGGCTTGTGATATGAAGTGTACATTTGTTTCATTTTGTTTTTCGTTTTGGTTTTTTTAATGTTTTTGTTGTTGAGGGTTATTTTTTTTCTTTTTTTTCTTTTTGAAGATCAGTTAGTGATCTTAGTACTATAACTAAGCCAAGTTTGTAATTGTATAATATTTACTGTAAAATGTAGAACATTGAATAACTATTAAAATTTTCCTATAAAAGGAGACGGTTGTCTGTGGTGAAATTATTCTGGATTCTGTGGCAATGTGCACCTGAATGATTATCATTTGTATTACTTTATTACATTTTCCAGGCAAGTGTGAATAAAGTGATTTTTTTTCATCATCTTTTTTTTAAAGAGGGGGATCACCCATATGTTTTAAGAATAGACCAGGAGTTTGAACTTTTTCAGCTCGAGACCACACATAATTAAAAAAATAAATCACCAGACCCAAACAAGAAAATGCCCCATTTCCACAATAAAAAAATATAAATCGTATATTATTACATAAGATCGTATGTACAATTAAAAAACAAGTACAAAAGACCCTGGATATTGACTCATAATGTGTCTGCCGTGACACGTGTCTGGAGTTTAGAAAACATTGGAGTAGAGCAGTGTTGTTTTTGACAGCAAATTTTGATTTAGTTTTAGTCATAGTCTTTTGAATAAAATGTCAGTTAGTTTTAGTCATAATTTAGTCACCTGAAAAGTTTTAGTTTTAGTCTAATTTTAGTCGACTAAATATCATAAGACTTTAGTCGACTGAATCTACAGTTGATTTAGTCAACTAAAATGTATTTTGGCAGGCCTTGCTGATGACATCGTAATGACTTGATTGCGTACTGAAAATAGCCGATCTAAAAGCTCACCGCGCGACACGCTGTGAGCTTGTAGATCTGCTATTTTCAGCACGCAACACCCGAGAGCAACCAAACATAAAATGACTCTCTTCTCCACTAGTCCCTCCCTAACGTTTTAGTCTAGTTTTTATTTTGTTGACGAAATAGTCAATATATTTAGTCTTAGTTTTAGTCATCACAGCTTAGTTTTTATTGAGTTTTTATTTAGTTTTCGTAAAGTGAAAGGGAAATGAAGACGCCAGGACTTCCTTTAGGTTGGGTAAGACGGGATGGTTTTCACTTCTCTCTGCAGTCGACACATTGCATCCTGTCTGATTTAGCAACTCTTGCACCAATTACTACATTATTTTGACCTATGCACTGCTTTTAATATAGGCCTACATCAACTTTGATTATGGAGCGGGCCAGTATATTTTCACACAATGGGCCACAATGCATAGAGTAAAAAATCACACTTGTGTGAACTGAGCGGTGTGTGTGCGTGCGTGCGAGAGAATGTGAGTCTGAACAACAGCGCCCCTCCCTTAACGTGTGGTCAGAAAAGGTTACTGCAGGCTACATACAGACACGGATGCAGACAGACATACATACCCACACACACAGCCACGTATAGGAGCGTTGTGACCACCGGTCAAAAATAGCCAATCTACAAGCTCAGAGCTTGTAGAGCTGCCATTGCTTAACTGGAATCCTGTTCAGCTTATTTTCAGCTATTTCTTTTTATTTGAATTCTGAAAAGTAAATGTTTTGCTGCATGGTACTGTGTTCTATCTGTCTGTCATTCAATGTTATATGAGATACTTCAATGGTTTCCTGTGTACATAAGCCAAGTGCTTTCCTAGGATCTCCTTTTAGTTGACCTTGTACCAGTGAACTGTACTGTCATGAACCTGTACCTTTTTTCTATGCAAACTTCTAATAAAGTCTTCAATCAATCAATCAATCACACACTAGGCAGTGCAATCCGTGTTTCAGAAACAACAGAGTTCAGACGGCATGTTCTGAACAGTGAACAATCCTGACATTAAATATGGGGCATAATCCCAAACCAATAAAATATCATCAGGTTCATATCCCATCTCTTTGTCTCTCTTGCACTCAAAATAAAGAGAACAAAATAAAATTATGAGCTCCTTGGTAATTTCTCAGTGATTCCATGTTGCTTCCTCCTCATAATCCAGTGGGATGTAGCAGTCCTGGCCACACACATGGAACATATGGCCTCTTAATGAGATTCAGTCCTTTCTGGAGTGAATTCCCAGTTCCTAGTTCAATAAATAACTATTGAGATCATGTTGATTAGTGGCCAGCCACTGTAAATATTATTTAAAGATTTGGTTCAGTGTTGTCATGTTTATTTCTGTTAAGATCAGGTGTTTATTCAATATTTCAGTATTGATTCATGTATTGGCTGAGGCTCAACAGCAGAGCTTCACGGCAACACTTGGACTTCAGAACCAGAATAAACTGAATGATGCTGTAAATACTGTATAAGAGTGGTGGACAAAGTACTCAACTCAAGCCCAGTACTTGAGTCAAATTCCTGTTAAAAAATGAAAAGAGCAAGTGGCTCACATTTGTAGTCGAGTTAAGGTACTGGAGCATACTTCCTTAAATAGTACAATTTACAAGTACATTTCCGTTCGTTTCATCAGTGTATTGAAATGTCGAAATTTCCAAAGAATTAAGCGACAATTTTACCTGATCTAGTTCTATTTTCAATCAAACTAAATAAACCAGTAAGACACCCATGGGCACGTGCACGTGCACGCATCCGCCTGGGGGACACTGACAGCAGACTGCTTGGTGAGGGCTGGCACTTTGGCAAGGGATCAACTTTCACCAACAAAACAAAAAACATTTTCCCAAATATGGAGATAAAAAAATGAGGAAAAGAAGAAGTCGCACGCACACAAGGAAATCCTTTTCACATGATTTATTTACCTCTGTGGACAGAGACAACGGACGCGTTTCGACCTGATCGGTCTTCCTCAGGCTGAGGAAGATGTGTGTGTTGTCTCTGTCCACAGAGGTAAATAAATCATGTGAAAAGGATTTCCTTGTGTGCTGGCGACTTCTTCTTTTCCTCATGTTATTATTGATAACCATAAAGACTAATTTGGAGTGTTGCAGGCTTTCTGCTTTGTTGCAGTCTCTGTCCCATATATGGAGATGACTGAAGTCTGACATCATAGATGCTTGACGTCGTAGGCCACATGAGACTGACACAATATGTCCATATATGGGCATTCCCAGATATGGCGAAGGTTCATCAGTCCGAAGGTTCATTAGTCCGAATTTGTTAAGAATACTATGCCTAACCCTAACCCTAACCTCAGTAACCCTAACTAAATTCGGACTAATGAACCTTCGGACTTATGGGCAGTCCCCAATATGGATGACATCAGGGATCTCCATATATGGGCATAAAAGTGATTGTATTAGTGTGGTTGTCCTAACAGGGCATATCTGGGAATGCCCATATATGAACTTAATATTGACGTTTTCGGGTCGGGTAGGGCGTAAAATGTATGCTAATTAGTAAGGCCAGACAGGGCCTCGGGCCAGCCCAGTTAGGGCCAGGCCTTCATTTTCATTTCATTGTTTTTGTGATGTCAGAACAGGTCAGCTATATCCTTCTGCTGAGCTGGTCAAGCTGGTCATTACCGGTATTATTACCAAACATATTAACAACCCATTTAGAACGGGTACACATTATTGTGTATCATTATGCTTTAACTATTGAAAAATAGCAGATATACAAGCTCACAGCCCGATTCTATAAGCGTCTTTTGAATCCTCCTAAGACTTTTTGAAAAACCTATGTTTCTATGTCAGCAATCTGGCTCGCCATCATCAAAGAAAAGGTCCTTTTCACTTAACTGGAGCTCAGTTAGTCCGTTCTTGAGAGACTACTATGTCAGTGGTGCTCAAACCTTTTCATGTGAAGGACCCCCAAAATGATATGTATTTGGCCACGGACCCCCCACCTCAAAATATTTAGTTCCAGAGACCACCCAGAAGCAAGCATTTGAGTTACAAATGTTCGCTTTGAAAATACATATAGTCAAAGATTTGCACACATTTTCACGACTTTTTCCAAAAATAGCAGATCTACAAGCTCACTGCGTGGCACTCTGTGCCGCGCTGTGAGCTTGTATATCTGCTATTTTTCACTGGTCAAAGCATTCAATAATTCTAGGCCTGAATGGGTTAACATTTGCCTTTACCAGCAGCAACATGAAAGTAACACGAATGCTTAAGTGGTTGGTATCTTATAATCATGTACTGTATGTCAACTATGTTGCATAATTGTAACATAATCATGTCATTTGTAATCATATATAATCATGCATGTCCACAATGTTGGCTAATTTTCATTAGTAATCATGTTATGTGTAATCATGTAATCATGCATGTCAACTATGTTGGCTAATATAGGACATGTAATCATGTCCTATATTAATGTAGTACAGTATATACTGTGTTTACATTGGCAGAGGCCAATGGCACTATTTTCCTTACAATGCACGCATTGTGAGCTTGTAGATCTGCTATTTTCAAAAGATTTGTATACATTTGAAGACTTGAAATGGGACATTCTGCATAATGAGTACTTTTACTCTGAATTCTGGACTTTTACTTACTTCTAAAAGTGTATTTATACATTGCAGTATTGATACTTTTACTTTTGAGTTATTTTTCCACCACGGCTGCTCATAACATTTTGAATACACACACACACACACACACACACACACACACACACACACACACACACACACACACGCACACACACACACACACACACACACACACACACACACACACACACACACACGTAGGCTGCTTCTTCCACTACTGGTTGTAGGCTCCTGTAGGTTCAGTGAGTCAGCAGGTGGTGCATGAGACTTGCCACACGTAGCATTGTAATGGACGTGATCACTCCCTGGCACTGCACATCATAATACTGTTATAAAGATGCTGGTCAGAATTATGCAACTCACCACTTACACTTAATGCCTGGCATCCGGGCCGGATATTAGGCATAGGCAAGGGGGGGCAATGCCCCCCTAAATGCCCTGTCTGCCCCACCTAACATGATGGCATGCAAAAATCTAAAATTTCAAAAATATTAAACTATTTGAAATGTTCTGCTACAACTAGTTAGATGGAGAGATAAACTGATCAGATATTAGAGAGAGAGAGAGATCTATGCATTTCAGGTGTTTTGGGGGTTTGTCCCCCCATTGTATTTTGCTTCTATGATTTCTTCCTGCCCCACCGAGTGCTAAAGGGTAGATCCGGCCCTGCCTGGCATACAGTAAAAGATTGTAAGCTGCTGCAGGTCTGAGGAAAGTACTAAAAGCGACACCATGTACTGTAACTGTTTTAGTGAAAAGAAAATAGCAGAACGCGTTGCGTTGTGAGCTTGGAGGTCTGCTATTTTCTTTGCTTGATTTCCACACAGAGAGGGCAATTCTTTCAACATAAGATGCTGTATTCAAGTTCAGGAGAGTTTGGACAAGGCAATTCTCTTGAATGCTGCCTTCAGGTATGGCATGGAAAGAGGGGATTTGCATTTCTTTCACCATGGTAAAAACTGCAGTCATGGTCTGGAGAGGACACTTTTTACAGACAGATAAAAGGGCAGGGGCTCAAGACAAGGCAAGGCAAGGTAACTTTATTTATAGAGCACCTATTACAGCGGGCAATTCAAAGTGCTTTACAGAAGAAAAACTAATACATTCACAGCGCAACAATGCATTTTTAAAATAAATAAATTAAAAGATAAGTCCCCTTTGATGTCTATGTGTGTCGCGTGCCTGGTGAGGTCCATCGCTCCAATGCAACGCGTGCCTGGTGAGGTCCATTGCTCCAATGCAACGCGTGCCTGGTGAGGTCCATAACTCCAATGCAACGCGTGCCTGGTGAGGTCCATTATAGCTCCAATGCAACGCGTGCCTGGTGAGGTCCATAGCTCCAATGCAACGCGTGCCTGGTGAGGTCCATAGCTCCAATGCAACGCGTGCCTGGTGAGGTCCATAGCTCCAATGCAACGCGTGCCTGGTGAGGTCCATAGCTCCAATGCAACGCGTGCCTGGTGAGGTCCATCGCTCCAATGCAACGCGTGCCTGGTGAGGTCCATAGCTCCAATGCAACGCGTGCCTTGTGAGGTCCATAGCTCCAATGCAAAAGGAATCTGCGCTTGCACAAGAACATTCATTCCATTATCAGAGAGAGGAAGAAGGAAGGAAGCCACCTGGTCTTATATGTGACCACAAGCAGTTGATATGTTCAGGGTTTCTCATTCATATGTACGCACGGGGCATTTTACAAAACTGAAATATGTGAATATTTACAGTGTCCATGAATGAAAGGAAAAGAGAGGATAAAAACACAATCCACACATAAATCTACACACGAATAGCCTAAAACAATAGGCTATTCATTTTGTAGATTTATGTGACTTCTGGCAATTCCCTGGTTACACGTCTATGTAGATTGTATGTGGCAGTGGAACCTATGCTACAAATGAACTCTTTTACGAGAATTCAAGTTTGCAGTCGTCAACTCCCACTCGGGCTGGTCTTGTGAAGCTGCCCTGGGGAGCTGACGTGTACAGATACCTACACGCACCACATCTAACTCACTAATGTTCTGACCGGTTGAACTAATTGTGTTTATTACCCTGTGGACGAGGATCGACATTGCAGTTTATTAATATTTCATGGCAGGACATGACGTGATACATGTAGCTCTCACTGTGTGTGTGTGTGTGTGTGTGTGTGTGTGTGTGTGTGCGCGTGCGTGCGTGCGCGTGTGCGTGCGCGCGTGCGTGCGTGCGTGCGTGCGTGCGTGCGTGCGTGTGTGTGCGTGCGCTTGTGTGTGCGTGCGCGCGTGCGTGCGTGTGTGTGTGTGTGTGTGTGTGTGTGTGTGTGTGTGATTGTGTGATTGTGCCTGTCTTTCCAGCACACAGTGCAGTCCAGTGTACTGTATCTGTGATTTTCCAGGTTAATGTTGAGTTGCAATGACTCAGAGAATGAAGACATTCCTGTTCAACTGAAGAGTTGACTCTGTTAAGACAGGAGAGTGTTTTTTGCAGGTCTTTCAGTCTGAGTGTATCAAAAAAGCAACTGGGTTAAGCACCGTCGATCCGACAAGATTAACATTCACCAGGTTAGCATTCACCAGCGTCGGCAGGTTAGCATTCACCAGCATTAGTTTTACTGAGGTCATGGTTAAACATCTTACACATAACAGTATGTGTAAGATAGGGTTAAAAGTATGTCATAAAAAGAGAATTGTATTGTTGATCTGAATAGAGTCAAAATGTACACTTAAATCGGAATAATAACCACTTTATTGAATTCCTTCGGTCCAAATTGTATGGGGGTGAAATATTTGGTAGGTTGTTTCCTTCAAAAGTTGTGCTCTTTTCTATTTTTTCATTCTCTGGTTTGGGTTCAGAATTATGTGTAATAAAGGATTACAATGAACTGAGTCCCATGGATTCTGCCTGTTACCAGTGCGCGTGGACCCCACTTACCATCTAGACTATCTGTTTTGTTTAATGTTAATTAATTTACATTTTACCCAGTAACGATAACATATTGCTTATTTCACTCTCCAATGGCATGGGCAGAGTTTTCTTTTCTTTTTTCTTTTTGGAACATTACAATTTAGGCATTTAGCAGACGCTTTTAATCCAAAGCGACTTACAATAAGCAGGTAATACATCAATATAATAAGCAAGATAATAAATATGTTGGAATATCAATCTAGAAAAAACAATGACATACATAGACCACGCACCTAATCAGTAAAAAACGTTTATAAAACCTAAATATGCCATCTAGCTTCATGTATGGTCATTGAGGGAAGGGGAGTGTTACAGTAGTGCTATGGGTTTAGGTCAAACATTTACTGTATTCTACAGTCTTCACATTTCCAATGTCCAATACATTTCTGGTGTGAAATGGCACGAGGGAAAGACCACCCCCACAAATCCTCTCAGTGCTCTGTGCACCATACCTGAGACATTTTTAAGAACCACTTAAAAAACATTACTGCTTAAACAATCATGTGTGGAATGTCTAATATGTTGTTGTTAGTTGACTGGTTAACCCACCTGGGAAGTGTAGTGTAGTTCATATAGGTTCGATGTGTCCCTGAGCAAGATATTTAACCCCTAAATGCTTAAGAAAAAAAAAAAAAAAAGTATGGAAGCATTTGTGGAATGTCTTTGATTTAGTTGTATACTCCATAACCCCTACTTCAATTTACAATTTAAGCATTTAGCAGACGCTCTTAATCCAGAGTGATTTACAATAAGCAAGGTAATACATCAATACAACAACATCACCACTACACGTTCATAAGAGTTGTTGAACAAGCATAGCATTGTCCCTAGCCTTGATGACAATATGGCTTATGCAAAGGCTAAAATGTAACTTAGATAGCATGTTATGTACTGTAGACAGATGCCAGGTTCATTTGTAGACCTGTATAATTTCAACCTACAATTTGTTGATTGTTTTTAGACTGATTATAGGTTCTTGGTTTAGTGGGAGAAATATGTGAAAAAGGTGTTCACTTCCGGCAGAAAGCGTGAAAATTTGCACCTAGGGGTATTTTTGTGCGCTGAATTCAAAAATTGACGGTCCCAAGCACTTTTCTCAAATTCACTTTTCTCTCATTCACTTACCATAGGGTTAGGGTTAGGAAAAAAAGACTCCCCAAAAATCTTCTTTAAGTAGCATGTGAGGGGTCTATCTAGGGGGTTTTCATGATTCTGAATCCATTCCAAGCATTTGTTTTGCACAAAAAACATTCCTTGGGGAAGAAATGGACCCCACAAACTATGGTTTAGTGATGAGTCATCACTTTTCAAAGTTTTGTTGTGTCCATTTCTCGGAAAGGAATGTTTTCCGTGCAAAACAAATGCTTGCAATGGATTCAGAATCCCGAAAACACCTAGTTTGACCCCTCACATGCTACTTGAAGAAGATTTTTTGCGGGGTCTTTTTTCCCTAGTATGGTAAGTGAATGAGAGCCACCAGATCCCATGGGAAAAGTGCTTGGGACCGTCAATTTCTGAATTCAGCCCACAAAAATACCCCTAGGTGCAAATTTTCACGCTTTCTGCCGGAAGTGAACACATTTGCGTTTTTTTGTTACATATTTCTCCCACTAGTTTGAACTTGCTTGGTTTCACACTCCAGGGATTATGAGAAAATAGACAAGAAAACAATCAAGTATTTAGTAAAAATATAGAGTAATCTGAACAATTTTGTCTCTTACAGTGTGTGTGTGTGTGTGTGTGTGTGTGTGTGTGTGTGTGTGTGTGTGTGTGTGTGTGTGTGTGTGTGTGTGTGTGTGTGTGTGTGTGTGTGTGTGTGTGTGTGTGTGAGTGAGTGAGTGAGTGAGTGAGTGAGTGAGTGAGTGAGTGAGTGAGTGTGCGTGCGTGCGTGCGTGCGTGCGTGCGTGCGTGCGTGCGTGCGTGTGTGTGTGTGTGTGGGATATATTGAAAGTAATATATAATCTTAATAACACCAAATTTACTCAAGTACTTCAGTCCACATATTTCCTAAGATTAGTTATTTACTATTTTTTGATTATGGGGTTCGGGTAGGATATGTGTAAGATAGGGATAAAGTATGTATGTCAACTTGAATCGGAATAATAACCACTTTTGTTAAATTCTTTGAGTCCAAATTGTATGGGGAGAACACATACAGTATTTAATAATAATAATAATACATTTTATTTGTAATGCACTTTACATTTGACAACAAACCTCAAAGTGCTACAGTACAGATAAATAAAAACATAGGATAAGGCAATTGCAAAGAGCAGTCAAAACAAGTTAAAACAAGTTAAAAAGGCGCAGGGTTTTAAAAGCTAACCAAAAGTATTTGTCTCCTTCAACAAAGGTTGTTTCCTTCAATGTTCTGGCTTGGGTTCAGGATATGTGTAATAAAGGGTTCCATTTTATTTCAGCATGTTACCTGGCAGAATCTTGAATCTTGAAACTTTCCATCGATTAGACTGTATCTGTTTTGTTTAAATTTAATTTGTTTAATTCACTATAGTAACGATAACATATTGCTTATTTCACCGTCCAATGACATGGGCAGAGTTTTTGTGGAACATCTACTGTATTCTACAGTCTTCGCATTTCCAATGTCCAATACATTTCTGGTGTGAAAAGGCACGAGCTGGGAGGGACCCCCACAGAAAGACCACCCCAACAAATTCAAGCACCTGCCCTCTCAGTGCTCTCTGCCCCATACCTGAAACATTTTTAAGAACCACTTAAAAAACATTACCGTTTAAACAAGCATTTATGGAATGTCTAAAATGTTGTTGTACAGGCCTGGGAAGTGTAATGTTCGATGGGTCCATGAGAAAGATATTTAACCCCTAAATGCTCCCAGAAACTGGTTTTTCTCCCTTCAGGCGGGGCTTGGAACAGTAAAAAAAAAGGCTGTTCAGGACTTTGTTGTATCAACTCAAACCACCATTCAAACCACCATCAGAGAGAGGACTGCTAACCCAGGAGCTGAACATTCAAACCACCATCAGAGAGAGGACTGCTGAACCCAGGAGCTGATCATTCAAACCACCGTTCAGAGGACTGACGCTGAACCAGGAGCTGAACATTCAAACCACCATCAGAGGACTGACGCTGAACCAGGAGCTGAACATGTTCAAGTTGCTGTTTTTCACTCTCCTTGCTGGCTTCACACTGGGTGGGGATCAGAGTGGGGTTGTTAGGAGTAATGGGAATCGTGGGGGTATAATGGGGGTGGGTATGGGAGTAATGCAAATCGTGGGGGTGATGGGGGTGGGTATGGGAGTAATGGGAATGGTGAGGGTAATGGGGGTGGGTATGGGAGTAACGCAAATGTGGGGTAATGGGGGTGGGTATTGGAGTAATGCGAATAGTGAGGGTAATGGGGGTGGGTTTGGGAGTAATGAGAATCGTGGGGGTAATGGGGGTGGATATGGGAGTAATGCAGGGACTCGTAGGGGTAATGGGGGTGGGGTTTGGGAGTAATGGGATGGGGGGGATGGGTATGGGAGTAATGGGAATCGTGGGGGTAAAGGGGATGGGTTTGGGAGTAATGGGAATCGTGGGGGGGATGGGTTTGGGAGTAAAGGGAATCGTGGGGTAAAGGGGATGGGTTTGGGAGTAAAGGGAATCGTGGGGGTAAAGGGCATGGGTTTGGGAGTAATGGGAATCGTGGGGTAAAGGGGATGGGTTTGGGAGTCCTGGCTGTGGGAATCGGCTAGCCGTTGTGAGGGAGTTCTCATCAATGGACACTGCTGCGACCGCGGTGAAAAATGTAGGTATTTCACGTGATTTGATTTGATTTTACAGCCTGTATCTGCTGTCTATGCCGTCCTGCTGTTTTGCATAATAGATTTCACTAATGCAGTTTTAGATTGTTAACATTGATCACAATTTGAAAACAATTATTGTTAGCCAACTCAAATCATCACACACTTTTCTATAGTCTCTTAGCTCAGAGGTCCTCAAAACAAAGGAACAGGTTAAAGAGGTGGTGCCATAGTTTTGTACTTTTTCTGGTTTTCATGTGTCCAAGAGGTTGACAGTACTTCATTAGACCCGCTGGCGTGGTTGTTATGAGCAATTATGTATTCCCTTTATATATATAAAGGGAATAAGTAGTGCAACAAGTATCTCTACAGCATGTCAAACACAAGCAGAAATACTAAAACAATAGGTTGTGTTAGTAGTTTTTTTTTTTAGTATTTCTGCTTGTGTTTGACATGATGTAGAGATACTTGTTGCACTAACTAGCATTGACTGTTATGGTCACTTTGATTTGGGCACTGTATTATTTTGATAGTCGTGCTTTAAGACACTTTATGTATATATATTATTCGGTCCCTTTCCTGTTGTACCTTGCTCTTACTGTACTTACTGTACTCTGTTCTTGTTTTTTCTTTTTATCTTTTTCATACTTCTCTGTAACTTTGTAAATAACCTTAACTGCTGTGCTGCCTCTGGGCAACACATTTTCCCCCTTGGGATAATAAAGGTATCTGTCTGTCTGTCTGTCTGTCTGTCTATCTGTCTATCTATCTATCTATCTATCTATCTATCTATATACAGTATATATATATATATATATATATATATATATATATATATATATATATATATATATATGATTTTTTTTACTGGAGGCTGCCACCTTGTGGGTCAAAAGTGCCGGTCCAAAAACGCAGATACAATTACATCACAGAATCAACCCCTCCCCTAACTACCATTCACCCAACACTGGGTGTGGCTAACTTCACCACCCACCATGACAACAGGCATAAATAACGAACTGGTGGGTGTGGCCACATAAAAACCTAATTTTAACTCTTTCTGTACACTTTTTTGGAAAAGAGCTTCCTCCTAGTATAATCATAATAGTTGATAATCGTGTTTTAGAGGGGGAAAAATCCCATCTTTAAAGATAATGCTGAAACTGATTTGAAGCCCTGAGCTCGAACCTTGAACATGTTCCCTCCTCACCTCTCGTTCTGTCTCTCCGTCTCTCTCCCAGGTCTCTTTGATCACTCTGGACATTCACTTGAAGACGCTTGCGCATGCATACATGAAGATGTAGGTGTCGATCAGAGCCGCCAGTCCACGTTTAACCCCTCCTCCTCCCCCTGACATCTGAACCTGACGTTTGCGTTCACAGTGAGGAAAGCAGCTCTACGCCTGCAGTGCAAGTAAAAAAGGTAAAGGCAACACGTAATTCACACACACTTGACATGTTTATACACACTAGAGGTCCTCGGGTGGGTCGGAGAACAGCAAATTGCCCGGGATCCGACCCGGCACCGATCCGGGTCGGGGTCCATTCACAAGTAGTGACTTCGGAGCCGGGTCGGAGCCACTACCGTATGCCCCGGGTCTGTGAGATCGGCGATTCCATTGATACCCGAATGGACCCGGCGATTGGCTGTTACATCAGTCAATCAACTCCGCACCCCCCTTTTTTCTCCTCCGGTCAGTGAGAGGCGAGCTGCTTTTTCTGTGCCACGTGAATTGTCAGGAATAGTGTGGCACTACTTTTAAAGATAAACAAAACAATATGCTCTGCTGCTCCAACATGTCTCGGTGCTGCTCGGGTAACGGTTCTCATATTTCTAATAATAGGCGGGTCCATTTGGGCGCCGAGTCCATTTGGGTTCGGGTAGGTAAAATTTGACCTGGGAAGACCTCTAATACACACCAGTGTTTCTCAACCACTGTGCCTGGGGACCTTTGGTGTGCCCCTGAGAAGGGTCAAGTGTGCCCCTTGAAACTGCTTGAAAGCCAGTATTGTATTTATCATTTTAAAAATGTGTGCTTGTAGATCTGCTGTTTTCACTACTGTTGTATGATGAAGCAGGGCTTTACTTTGCGAAGAAACGTACAAATTTGAAACTTGGAGACACAAGGTTTCTTCCCGACAGTGACGATATTTACACCCCTGTATTATGTTGGTGTGCCCATGGATTCTTGGGACATGAAAAGTGTGCCCATGCAGAAAAAAGGTTGAGAAACACTGCACTACAGCACTGATCTGGACCAGGGGTTTTCAACAGATTCTGACCCAGGGACCACCACTATATTGTCAGACGCACCTAACATGGGGACCACCACTTCACATGCAAACAAGAAAGAGGAGTAGCAAATAAAAGTGAAATTAAAAAAGGAAAAGTATTTAAATTTTTGTACAAAAATAATAATAGTAATCTACATCAAAGTCTTTATCACGTGACCCATTTAGGCCTGAAACAACTTAAAGTTGTCATACCTTTCAATCCAGTAACACCTTTGTGTAACAGTAGCTGTTGATAAGATGTTATTTTTATTTTGTAATTAAAATCAGTGGACCCGAGTTACAATTTGATGCCAATAATTTTTTACTTAAAGGGGCACTCCACCACTTTTCAACCTATGTTCATATAATTGGTCCTCACTCAAAAATAGCTTTTTTTTTTCCAGAGGAGGGCTGTGGGCAGGTCAGAAACCCATCGTCTTGTGACATCATCGATTGCCAATCCAGCTTATAGAAACTGCAGGCTTTCTATTCCTGAAAAGTTGCAATTTTAAAGTGGAAGCCATTGTTCTCGCGATAATAAAAATCAAAATATTCTTTTCAAAAATATTGATTAAAATGTGTTTTGGGAAAATGATGATGTCACAAGACGATGGATTCTGAACTTCCCACAGCTCTCCTAGGAGACTTGGACTGAGTAGAAAAATGTTTTGATATTTTATCATGAACATTAGTGAGGACCTATTAAGACAGGTTGAAAAGTGGTGAACTACTCCTTTTAAAATGTTTAATAGAGGACTTTTACTTGTGAATGAAGTTTTACTTCTTCCACTACTTTCTTTTGCTATATTTTAATTTGATATTCTTTTTAATTCGTTTACTTTGATTTTGAAAGTGCAAAACTGTACTGTTTTTATATTTATCTATTCTATATAAGCATGACTAAACAAAATAAACAAGACCTTCTTTTACTTTCCACCAACCAATATAGAAAAATAGTTTGCATACCTTGTGCAAACCCAGAGTTACAAAATGCATAAAATAGAAGTATCGCTTGTGAATGATTCTTCTTTGAAGTGGAAGTTCAGGAGTTTGAAATGTTTTCTTTTTTTTTCTCTTTTTTTTATCATTTTTATCCCACGATTTTGCAACCCATTTTCACCCAGTGCCAATTGCCTAATCCTGGGCTCTGCTCTCCCTCTGCCGCGCCTGGGGAGACAACGGACTGACCTCATGCTTCAAGTTTTAAATGTTTTCTGTTTAAAATCAACAGGTGATCTTCTGGAGCCAAAGGCAGAGAGGGAATCAACCCAGCAGCAACGCCTCCAATCTCTGTCTTGACAACCCAGTCGCGATGAATTGAACACATAGGACCACAATGGTGTTATCCTTTGAGCAGTGTTGTAAAACTGTACCTTTACAAACTGTTAATAAAGTATTCAGTCAATCAGAACACCTGTCTACCATGTCATAGAATTGATTTATAAACATTACTGTTGGTTTAATCAGTGGTTTTCAACATTTTTCATATCATGGAGCATTATTTAGTGCATTTGAGTCACGGAACCACCGTTTGTGGTTGTCACAATAGTAGATCTGCTATTTTTGAAAAAGTCGTGAAAATGTGTGCAAATCTTTGAATATAATATATTTTCAAAGCGAACGTTTGTAAATTTTGCTTCTGGGGGGTCCCTGGAACTAGACATTTTGAAATGGGGGTCCGTGGCCAAATAAATATCATTTTGGGGGTCCTTCACATGAAAAGGTTTGAGAACCACTGACATAGTAGTCTCTCAAGAACAGACTAACTGAGCTCCAGTCAAGTGAAAAGGACCTTTTCTTTGACGATGGCTGGCCAGATTGCTGACGCGTGATTTGGAATTGCACACGCGTTCTGGGCAAACCCCGCCCATGGAAGCTTTTGATTGGCTGAACCGGCGCTAGGGAGCGCTCCTTTTTGGTCGCTTGGACCGCACGGCGGTGCGTTTATCGTGGGCTTGCCCAGGCCTTACGGCCTGGGCATAAATATAACGATTGCATTCACCACGGCTTCGTAACTCGCGCGGCGCTCCGCCGGCCGCGCGGCCCTGGCCCGCTCTTCGCGGCCACTCGCGCCTGCGGCGCTCGGGGGCGAAGAGCAGGACCAAGGTCCGCTGGCCTTCGCGCCGCTTGCAATGTCGTGGACAATAATCAAACGCCTCCACCCAGAACGCATGTGCAATTCCAAATAACGCATTGCTGACATAGAAACATAGGGTTTTTTCCAAAAATCTTAGAAGGATATAAACACTTATAGAATCGGGTCAAAATTCTAATTTTCACGATTTTTCAAAAATAGCAGATCTACAAGCTCGCAGCGCGGCACTCGGTGCCGCACTGTGAGCTTGTATATCTGCTATTTTTTTATATTTAAAGCATAAAATATTGCGTCATAATGTGTTCAGGCCTAAATGGGTTAAATAATACACTATCAAGTTGATAGTGTAAAATAAGTGTAGTGGTTTCATTTAGCATTTTCAACAGTTAACAGGGTCCATCTGGCTGCTGGGGACCAACCGGAGCCCCCCCTGGCCCCCTCAAAGACCTTTGGTGGCCCCCGGACCACTGGTTGAGAACCACTGGTTTAGCGGCCAAAACACATTCATGATATTGACCCAAATATTTGGAATATTTAACTTGACAGTATATTTAACTTGACATGGTTTAATGCAAGTCAAAGAAAAACATTGGCATTTGACACCTCAGAACTTTAGAAAAAACTGCTGCGCCCTTGTTTGTCCTTTGTCTTGGTTTAACTGCAGGTGCAGAGGTCTGGAGGAAATGAAGGAAATGAAGGAAGGCTGGTAGAGGACTCGCACACTGCATAATATACTTAAGGAATATTCCTTAGACTGAGACTTAAATATAATTTCTTTTATTTTTAGCCCATAGTGTCAGGTGCTCAGTGCAAAAATGTAAAAAAGCAAACGTTTCGGTCCTGGGACCTTCGTCAGTGCTTTACATAAAAGCAATACTCTCGCCTAGAAACTCCATTTAAAATAAAGAATAAAAAGTGGATACACATGCTTATCGGATTAAAGCTGTTTTTTGCATTTGATGATTACCGGTATAGCTTTAGTCTCACCATGGAATCAATCCAAAACAAAGACAAAAAGAATCCATTCCATACCTGCAAGGACAAGGCTACTACTGCTGGCCTACTGGTCCGGCACATACCACATAAGGCATTGCCACATAGGCATTGATGCCTGACGGCGTCGCTGGTTCGATTCCCGATCCTCTGGACAACATGGGCAACGTGGGTGAAAGACGGACCCATTCTCAACTTTGATTGGCTCCCACTCCTCACAGGCAGGTGAATCAGTAGGATACGCGACCGAGTATTTCCCGGTGAACCTAAGCGCAACGGTGGGGGCTTGGGAGTGTGGGGAACATGAAGGAGAGGTTTGTAGCAACTCATAATGTAATAACGGCTCATAATGTAATAAGGGCTCATAATGTAATAAAAAAATGTAATAAAAACTCATAATGTAATAATCAGCTCATAATGTAATAAAAAAACGAGTGCATAACGTAATAACAGATTTTTCAATAATGTAATAATGTAATAATGTGTTACATTAAGAACCTCCACATAGGAGGCTCATAATGTAATAAAACTTCATAATGTAATAATGTATTTTTATTACATTATGAGCTGATTATTACATTATGAGCTTTTATTACATTTTAATTATTACATTATTCGCTCTGTATTTATTACATTATGAGCTGATTATTACATTATGAGTTTTTATTACATTTTTTATTACATTATGTGCCATTATTACCTTATTGGTTGCGGGTAACACACCTTGCCAACTTTGTTGATGAAGAATTTAGCAACTATCTGCTAAGCATGCAGCAAATGAATACAGGGATCATTTAAAGGGACTACACCATGAATTTTCATTTTTTCAATTTTTATGTATTTCTTTGGTGACCCACCAGCACGTTCTTTCCTCACAAAGTCCTATTTCTGACCATTGTGTCTTTCTGAGTTTATGGGCAGATCTATGTAAGCAGGTCTCAGAACGGGCTGTCTGATTTTAGGTCAGATTTTGGCAGCACAATCAGGACCTACTGCTACTGCTGTGCTGAGTGGTGGTTGGGAAGGGGTGGGCAGGCCTGAGAAGGAGGCAGGAGGAGCTGGGAGAGGGTTGGGGAGGGGTGGGCAGGCCTGCTGAGCAGGAGGTGGGGAGGAGTGTGGGGCCAAAACTGGCACAATAGCGCAGTCCTCCCTCCCACTCAGGACAAGGTGGTACTGCAGCAGAAAATGCTCTGAAAGACAGGCAGAAATGACAGGGGCTCTGTATTCAGGAGTGGTAATTTAGCCTCAAACCTTTTGAAAAACGTTTTTGGGACACAAACAATGTTATCCTGCGCAGAATGTGCAGGCAGCTTCCGGCGCCGCAGCCGAGAGTGATCTACAAGTTCACAACGGTTGCATCTGCGACGCGGTGACGTGAGCTTGTATGTCTGCTGTTAACCGGAAGTGTCCCGCAAATAATGCTACAGTAAATTCTTGTGGAAACAGGTGGATATAAAATATTTTTAAATGCATGGTGTAAAACCATTAACTGTACAAAGAGCATCCGCAATGTTTAACGTACAGTTCATGATTGTATCGACACTGGGTGTTGATGCAACATCGATAATATCCCCGATTCCCCATGTGGTCAGTATGACGACAGTCTGCCATTGCTAGTTCTGGGCCACTTTGCCGAAGGTCATGGGGACCATTATGTAAGCCTTGATGGACCAGTCACACACTTCGAAGTGGTGCGCTCTCCTCTGCTTCCTGGACTCTTTGAATCAAGTGTGTGACTGGTCTTTGTACAGTTAAATGATCCCCATATGTACCCGTAATTGCTGGACTATAAGCCGCAACTGAATATAAGCCGCAGCAGCTAAATTTAGAACAAAAAAACAAATGGTTACATATATAAGCCGCACCTGACTGTAAGCCGCAGGTGTCCTTCCTGCTTCCTGCTGGTGGCCATTAGCTGTAAAAATCTATATATAAATCCTTGTTAAAGACCATTGTAAAACTAACTAACTGGCCGTTAACTGTAAAAATCTCTATATAAGCCGCACCGTTGTATAAGCCGCAGGGTTCAAAACATGGGAAAAAAGCTGCGGCTTATAGTCCGGCAATTACGGTATTCATTTGCTGCATGTTTAGCTTTAGTTGCTCCATTCTTCATCAACAAAGTTGGCAGGGTGTGTGTGTAGCAACCAATAATGTAATGTAAATGATTCATAATGTAATAATAGCTCATAATGTAATAATCAGCTCTTAATGTAAAACAAAATTTTATGAAAACTCATAATGTAGTAATCAGCTCATAATGTAATAAAAAACGAGCGCATAATGTAATAATTAAAATGTAATAAAAGCTCATAATGTAACAATCAGCTCATAATGTAATAAAAATACATTATTACATTATGAAGTTTTATTACATTATGAGCCTCCTATGTGGAGGTTCTTAATGTAACACATTATTACATTATTACATTATTGAAAAATCTGTTATTACGTTATGCGCTCGTTTTTTTATTACATTAAGAGCTCATTATTACATTATGAGTTTTTATTACATTTTTTTTATTACATTATGAGCCCTTATTACATTATGAGCCGTTATTACATTATGAGTTGCTACAAGGTTATATAGCTTAGCCTTTATGTATTGAGAATGAGAGGCACTCTTGCCTATTTAGTAAGAGACTCGTCGCCAATTGCAAGATATATTTAAGTTATTTGGGGCCATGATATCCTTTTCTTCCCACAACTAGACTAAGGATTTATATTGTCTGTGTTATTGTTTACAACCACAATTATTCACGTGTGGCAAGATCGCGGTTCACTAGTTTTTGTAGGCTACAGTGTAGGCTTAGAAGCCTTTTCAGAAGTTAATTTAATGTTTTCCATATTAATGATTTCCTTTATTCTCATCTAATCTTACGCTAATGCACGCAACTGTTTTTGCCATGTTTTAAGGCCGTGTAGGCTTTTCAGAAGTTAATTGAATGTTTTCCACATAATGATTTCCCTTTATCGTCATCTTCCGCTAATGCACGCAACTGTTTTCACCAGGTGTAAGGTCTTATTCTAGTTGTTTCTCATAAGCTCGCAACCCTTCTTGCCCATCGGCCCCCACCTTTGCGCACAGGTTCACCGGGAAATACGCGGTCGCGTAGGATACATCACCAGCGACAACACATAACATGTGTGTGAGGAGGAATTCGTTGGCATACATTCAGGAGACATAAAAAAAATAGATTATATTGTAAAGGGCTGAATTCAGCACCCCTTATAACTCCTAAAAACACGTATGCCCTAAATTAACATATAAGCACATTTTCTGAAATTCTGCCTAGACTAAAAGCAGGCATTTTTGATAGTAGTCTAGTAGCCAGAAAGTGAACCCGGACATTTTGAGTACCCTAAAGTTTTATGTTAGAAATGTTGAGTATGGGTCCCCAGCAGTTAGAAACTGCCGGATGCTAACTTGCATATGTTGGGCAATTTTCATAATTAGCATAATTAGATTAAATTGGCATAATCACCTATAATAATGAAAAATATGTCAAAAACTGATTGGCCGATTTGAACAATATTGGAGTGGTTTTGGGGGTTATTGAGGATGCTGAATCCATTTCTGACATTTTCTAAATTCAAAATGGCCGTTTTAAACCGGAAATGGCCATATACCAACTTAAATTGGGATGATTTTGATACTTTTTTGTTGATTTTCCAAATGATGAAGTGACTATTTTTGATAAGCTATTGTGGCAGTCATTGTTCTAATAATTTGTGTGGATTGTCTATATTTTGCTTTTGAAATGCAGATAATCTATAAGCATATAAATAACCACATTTATAATTTAATTCATAATCAAAATCAACAAAAAAGTATCAAAATCATCCCAATTTAAGTTGGTATATGGCCATTTCCGGTTTAAAACGGCCGTTTTGAATTTAGAAAATGTCAGAAATGGATTCAGCATCCTCAATAACCCCCAAAACCACTCCACTATTGTTCAAATCGGCCAATCAGTTTTTGACATATTTTCCATTATTATAGGTGATTATGCTAATTTAATCTACTTATGCTAATTATGAAAATTGCCCAACATATGCAAGTTAGCATCCGGCAGTTTCTAACTGCTGGGGACCCATACTCAACATTTCTAACATAAAACTTTAGGGTACTCAAAATGTCCGGGTTCACAATGGGGCTCTATGGGCTGGCTACTGGACTATAGGGTCATACTTAGGCCATTTTCTAAACTTTCCCTTCATACAATTCCTGGCGTCATTCAGCACATATTAAGGATACAAAATCAGCTGAGTTTGGTTTTGTTGCAATTAGTGGGAGGTTTACCCCCATTCTTGGATAAAATGCCTGGACTACTATAGGCGTAAGTAGGTCACACAACAGCTGTGCAGTGAAGTCCAGCAGTAACCAAATACTATGAAGTTATTGTACAATTAATCAAAAAAAAATTAAGTCTAATTATAATGATACATACTCGACTCTTTTTGTAAAATGAACCCTGTGAGACCTTGAACTGAATGAAACTTAAGTGAGCACCGTATGAGGATGTATTGACCCTCTTCCCACTTATCATCTGCCAAGTCAGGCTCGAGCTCTGCTTCCCATTTACCTCCACCTCCTGCCAGAGAGAACACTTTCATTGATGATATAAGATCATATAGCATCATATAATAGCATTGATGATATAAGATCATATAGCATCGTTATCATATATCATCATTGATGATATAAGATCATATAGCATCGAGATCCTGCCTTGTGCCTTAGGGAGCGGGGGTATCTTATCAACCACTGAGCCTGTTGGGGACCGAGGAAAAGGTGTAAGGTGGGTACGGGCGTAGCCGCGGGCCTGAAAATACCAATACAGATGGGAGTGGGTTAAATTACAGTAAACTTGGCACTGAGATGTGAGATCTTTAAAGGAGGCAAATGATCCCTCTATAGGTCTGAGAAACAGGCCAGGCCTCTCTCTCTCTCCATGAATTAAAAGCTCTATCAGAGCTGGATGGTTTAAATAGGTGATTGTTGGAGTGTTTCCTAAACTGGTTACAGATTCAGTGAGGAGAGTACAACAGGGTTATCTTCTAACTATAAATTAGCCAAACGTATGTCCGTGTGTGTGTGTGTGTCTGCTGCGCTTACGTCATTGCTATTTATTATGTCCATGAATTAAATACAGAGGGCTTTCAACGTAAAAAAGACCGTAAAAGGTCTTATTGTTGTGGGCTCGCCTGAAAGGCGAGAACAGTATGTCTGGTTTGAGATGTTCCTTTTAGGCAGGGTGTTTAACTGTAGGCCTACTTGTACTGTACTACATTTCAATTGTATTGACTATACTTGTACCGTTCTCCATTTTTGTCTAATAAAATAATCAATCAATCCAATGGGAAAACCCTTGAAAAAACGCAGAGTGACGTCACCTCCAATAGACTATAAAAGAATGAGAAAATCAGGCAAATAACAAGGCTCTGCTGGCGCACAATTAGGCCAAAGGGCCATACATGGATTAGCCAAACCTGTGTAATCACAGAGGGGTAAATGGTGACGTCATAATATCGAGTCATATACAGATCCTTCTAAAAAAAATGAATATTGTGTAAAAGTGCATTTTCTTGAAACTTTCATATTTCTTGAAACTTTCATATATTCTAGATACATTGGACATTCAGTGAATTATTCCAAACCTTTTTTTGTTAAGATTTTGATTTTTTATGGCATACATCTCATGAATTTCAAAAGTCCATATTTCAAAATATTACACTATTACACGAAACCACTCAAAACAAGGATTTATAATAGTGAAATGTCAGCCTTCTGAAGTCAGAGTTGTTTGAAAACAGTGGGAAGTTTCCGAAGTCAGTTATGATTTGGGGTGCTATGGCATCTGCAATGCTTTTTCACACAATATTCTAATTTTTCGAGAAAGATCTGTATAAGGGCCACGAGAGGGGCCGTCTATGCCCGAAGCCAATCAGGGCATAAACTGATAAGCTAAAGGATTGGTGGATAGGTGAGCTTCACATGACATTTCAGTCAACCAGACTATAAATGGGCCAATCTCCATGATTGGTCAAGTTTCACGTGACATCATAATATCTTACTATAAAACGGGCGGACAATGCAGAAGTAGGCTGTTCCTGAAAGAATAATGACGCTGTGATGCAACACGTTATGAGCTCGGAGATCTGCTATTTCTTGCATGACAAACAAAGTCCAAAATAGTGCATTCATCTGTGAAAAGCTATGACACAAGGTTCTCCCCCGACAGCAACAATATGCTGCACTAATATTAGCTGACGCAGCTCCACTTGGAGCGTAGAAGTCTCGCGTGGCCAGACTGTTGGCGCCGCGATTTGGAAATGCTCCCGTCATACAGTCTGGCATAACGTAAGAAGAACGGTGAGTAACGGGTTAAAGCGGAAGTGAAGCATCCTCCTCGTCACTTCCCTTTCCGTCTCACATTGTGCACATTTATCATTAAAATCATATAAGCATGTTTAGCTTGCTGCTTAGCAGAAATTACATTTTTAAATATAATTAAAATATATTTTCTTGAATGGTAATGACAGCTTCCATTACTCGCCGTTCAGGAGGTGTAGTTCCAGACTCTATATAGCATTCAGAGATTGTGGAATAGTTGTCTGGCTACGCGAGACTTCTTGGAGCGTAACAGGACATTGGTGGAAATGCAGAAGCGGTGAGTAGACGACAGCTGCTAAACACAGTGGGCCCTCAGGATGCAGAGGTTGAGGATACACTACAGTCATCATGGTCATCAGAGTCAGTTCTCAGAAAGCAAACTTACTTCCCATAAGTATCAAAGTTCTGACGTCTGTCCGTTATTCCCTGAGTCACAGAAGTATTTTCTTTCTATTGAAAACACCATAGGGCAAGGGTCTTCAACAGGGGGTACTCCAAATCTTTGTGTGATAGAAAACTTTTTTCTCCTTTTTTCTATTAACCACTTGAACCCTAGTGTCCATATTCAGAGAACTTTAGACAAAAAATAGCAGATCTACAACAGCTATTTTCGGCAAAGAGGTTTTGAAGAGGGGAAAAAGAGCAGACCAAGTACAGAGGGAAAGGTCTACTTCATTAAGTATTGACGGTTCAAATGGTTAAATATCCGAAAACACAAATTGACATGAATCCAAAATACAATGATGATCGCGCTGTCAAACGATGAAACTATATGGAATCTACGAAAAGGTTGTGGGGATCCCTGCTTCATTTCTCTCTCAACTAAGGGGTCCTTGGCCTGAACACTCTTAAGACCCCAGCCATAGGGTCATCTTAAAATCCGTATGAACTGTGTTCCAAAAATAAACAAATAGTCTGTCAGGTTTGTGACTCTGTGTCACCCATGATGGGGACGGGCCTCCATTCCGAAACCCCACCATTCAGATAGTTACATTTGCAGGGTTGTTAGGGTTACTTTTAAAAAGGAATCCCCTACAGTTACAAGTTACTTGCAAAGAAAATGTAGTCAGTAACGTAATCTGATTATCACAATTTAAAAAGTAACTACTAGTTACTTTCAGTTACTTTTGGATTACTGTTTAGCAAAACTCTCTAATTAAATAAGACAAGTTTTACCATTGATAACTAGACAAGAATATTGAGCCAATGAAATTAGGAAAAGGACAACAGAATCTTACTTAAGCGATGTGGCAGTACTTTACACTGATTCGACTTGATTATTTTATTGTTTGGCGTTATAACTTATTTGTAAAATTGCAAAGGGGAGAATGTAATCCAGCATGTAACCCCCATCATTCAGATCCGTTACTGTAATCCAGATTACTCATTTTAAAATGTAACCTGAGACTTTACAAGTTACCTGTTTTTTGTAATCTGATTACGTAATCCCGTTACATGTAATCCGTTACTTAACAACCCTGTACATTTGATAACATCTGTGTTTGGAGAAAAAAAAAAATCTATTCATTAAATTGGTACATTTTCACTGTCACTTGATGCATATCCATATGAGTAAAATCGCCAGGCATGCGTTTGCTTATTTTTTCAACACTGTTCTTAAACAGTATACCACAGGGGTGCCCACACTTTTTTGACATGAGATCTACTTTTAAAATGACTAGCTCAACATGATCTACCCATCCAAAATGTTTTAGCTGAGGGCCTGAGGGGGGCTTTGGAATAGCAGCACTGGCGTTACATTTTAGACAAACACACTTACTGTAAGTAAGAATAATAAATAAATGGGAAATACTGGGGGAAATGTCTTCATCCCATTCTGTATGGAAGTGGTAGGTTTTGGGGTTCTTTGTAATGCTACTGACTCTTGAACAAAGTATTGCATTGGAGGTTTGCCTACTTTAGAAGCCATGAAGGGAGCTGACAGGCCCTTCTTGATGTCATATTGACATATTCTTTTTATATTTTAATTATATATTTTTAGAGGCATGTCATGTGGTCTACCTGCACACCCTTGGTGATCTACTGGTAGATCACCATCTACCTTTTGGGCACCCCACAATGCTATTGAGATTTGAGACCCTATGGGTTTCTCAAAGTGGGTACCGTGATGCATGTTCAGGGGTGCCGCAGGACACTTTCATGATATTTGGAATTGATCAATATCACTTCAATTTAACCCTCTATAGCCTACTTAGTAAAACGTTAGTGAGTTTTTGGTGTGTTCTTTTTGAGTGGTGGTAAACCGCTCCATAGAGTGGCTGTGCGTGTGTCTGTAGCCACTTTTCCTCAGTGTTTTGCCATAGCAATGTGTTTTCCTCAGCGTTTTGCCATAGCAATGTGTTTTCCTCAGCGTTTTGACATAGCAATGTATTTTCCTCAGCGTTTTGCCATAGCAATGTGTGTGTGTGTGTGTGTGTGTGTGTGTGTAGCCTGTATTACATCACCAATTACATCCTAGACCTATATCCTAGTCTGAAGACGTTATGCAAGCATGACCACCGCTCACTTCACATCGGGTGTGATTTTTTCTATCTACACCATGTTTTTGCCAAAATTAGACGATCTACAAGGCCACAATGTGTCGCGTTGTGAGCTTGTAGAGCTGCTATATTTGGCAAATGTTCCCCCAAGAATAGGGATCCTGGGGTTCAAGTGGAATGGGAATGCATAGTCTCCTCATGACAATCTTGGGGGGGTACGATTTAGCCGTAATTTATTTCCTAACATTTTTATCGCACGATTTTGTAACCCCTTTTTCACCCAGTGCCGGGTTTAAGCGTTTCACAAACTGCTCAAAATGATATAGCGCCCCCCTTTGGCCAATTGGAGTAAGATTGGTTTTAGTGATATTTGGACTAACACTCTACATCTTTGCCAAATGTCATGAACATGTTACTTTGCATGTATGATTTAGAGGCAGAAGAATAATTTGCATAAAACTGCAATATTCATTGAATTATTAAAAAAGCATGTTTCAATAAAAAAAAAAAATCCGATCTGACAGATCTTTAGATATTGGTCCAAAGTTCATGTAAAAAAGTTTTGTGGACGTGACGCAAAAATTCCAGAATAAAAGCGGGTTTAAGCGTTTTACGAACTGCTCAAAATGGCGGAAAATCTAAGGGCGGAGCTTACTTAACAAAGACACAGATGTCTTCCGCTTGAGTCAAAGCACGCGTGTAAGCAAGTTGCATCATGTCTTAAAACGAAACAAGTCATGACTTATGCCGTCACGCCGTCTGCTAGACGACACCTCATCTTCGTCTTGCCGTCCTGGCCGTCCGCCTGCTGCGGCCGCCTTGTCCCGGCATCCTAGCCGCCCGCCTGACGACACAGCTGCTGCCTCACCCCAGCATCCTAGCCGCCCGCCTGACGACACAGCTGCTGCCTCATCCCAGCATCCAGGCCGTCCGCCTGACGACACCGACTCAGCCCTGGTACAACATCTGGGCTGTCCACCCGATGTTGCCAATTTTGCTTCGTACCAGCCTCCAGGCCGTCCACCTGATGTCCCCGGTTTTGCTTCATCACAGCCACGGGCCATTCGTCTGGGCTCCTTGTCTCCAGACTGTTTGTTCCTAGTCCCTTACCTTGGTCTCTCTCCTCCAGAGTCCAGACCCCCTGCACCCGCCCTGACCAGCGTGGTGGGACGTCTTCACTCCCTCATGAGCCCAACAGTGCCATGCCCTTTCCACACCTGTGACCACTCCTCTAATCACCTACTCACTATAAGACTGGACTCATTCCTCACACACACACACACACACACACACACACACACACACACACACACACACACTGCCAGAACATACATTGTCATTGACGTGATCTGCCTTGAAGTTTTGTGGTTCTTTGTTTCGTGCCTCTGTAAGGTTTGCAATATTTGGACTTTCTGATTTAGCCTTACTGCCTTGTGCTTCTGATAGGTTTTGCTTTATGTTCATGTTTTCTGCTTGAAACTACACAGCTATGTTTGTTTGTAAGCTTAGCTGCAACTTTAATAAATCTTTATTTTTGAACCATTGCTGCTTTTGGCTATGAATTTGGATTCATGTTGGTCTTGAAGATAATTATGTTCACAGTCCAAATGAGATTTGTATTTATTATTTATTATTAGTGTGGTTGCCCGAAGTGCAACACACTGTAGTTCTGGGGAAACTTTCTTTTCAAAAGATAAACTTTTCCACTGCCATTTGAAATTGATGGAATCAATGGGAATGGGAATCAATGGGAGTGGGAATCAATAGGGAATCAATGGGAGTGGGAATCAATGGGGAATCAATGGGAGTGGGAATCAATAGGGAATTAATGGGAGTGGCAATCAATAGGGAATCAATGGGAGTGGGAATCAATTGGTCGAGCTTCACATGACAGTTAGCTTGCTGCAGAATATAGTCAAGTCAGCAACCACACATGCAATTTCCAATTGCATCTTTCTAGTTTTTCTTTTAAATAATTAATTAATTAATTAATTATAATTAATTAATTAATGTATGTATTTATTTATTTATGTGTGTGGGGTAGTTTTATTGTCTATGTTGGTAGTCATGGCTTCCACTTCCCACCTGATGTCATGTGGGAGTTCTGACTTCCCCAGGTTGTACTGAATCACTGCTAGCTTGCATAACGTCTTGAGACTAGGACTCAAGTCTAAGATGTACAAGTCATGATCATAGAGGATGATACGATCTCCCACCATGCAACAGCACATCCAAGACATCACTGAGCACGGACCTGTTCCCTTGGGCTCCACCCTCTTCCAGCAGAAGGTTTCTGGATTGAATCTCCACAGATCATTCAAGTCCTGGCCATGGTGGTGGCCACCATATATGTACAGCTCTCCATTATAGGCAAAGGATGAATGACCAATGCGTCCTTTTGGCATAAGCTGTGCAGAGGGTGTGCTCAGCCAGCAGTTGGTCTGTGCGTCAAACACTCTGATGTTGGGGTAGGACTTATTGATCCAGGTCTTTTGGCCCCCAAATACAAACATCTTTGTCCCGATGATGGTGGCAGAGTGATCTGATGAAACAGGCGGTGGAGTGCCTCTGGTGTTAATTAAATACCAGGCCATTGTGTTGGTGTCCAACTTGTAGATGTCATTGTATGTCGGCTTCATGTTGTTGTTGTCTCCTCCATGGATATACATGGCCTTCCCAAAGACACAGGCTGAATGGTAGCTCCTCTCCTCTGGAACTGTACCAGAGACTCTGGGTTTGAACCATGTGTGGGTGTCGGTATTAAATGCATAAAGCACGTTGTAGCTCTCCCATGTGGAAATACGCTCTCCTCCCCAGATGTAGCTGATATCTTCTATCAACACAGCTGTGTGGCCACAGCACCTGGAGGGAACCTCAAGGTGACGTTTCCTGCTTCCAGTTGTCACTGAGGTCAACTTCCTCCAGCGTAAACACACTGTGTTGAAGACATACACATCCATCTGATCCCTATCATCCTTGCTGCTGTCTGCTCCAAAGGAGTACAGCTTGTTGTCCACAACAACAGTAGCATGAGGACTGTTTATATATGGTGTTTTGTTGAGATGAGCGGTCCAGTGAAACATTTCAGACTCCTGCAGCACTGTGGATGGAAATTGATTAGCTCAGTCTTGTTCTGTAAAAAGACTGTGCGTGCGATCACTTATATGGGAACAGTGAAACAAAACATACATCAAAGTTTAGCCAATCAATGAAGCCGATGCCAATTGTTCACCCATATATGATGAATTGAGTTACCTGATTGATGTCAGTACTATGATGTCTTATTGAGGACATCAGGGATCTATCTCCATTATGGATATCTGTTCATTGTGGGCTCGCTGAAAGCGGGCAACACGTATGTTCTTTATCTATCAAGTTTATTCTCCTCGAAACCTTGGCACGTAGCCCTGGAATGGCTGGGAATGTATGTATATATATATATGTATGTGTCCCCCCTACAGCCAATGAGGGACCAGCATTCCTGGTGATGCAACTGGTGATGTCAGCAGAGTTTGGTAAATAAGAGCGTTCTTGGTAATGTCTTCATTAACAGCCAATGAGGCCAGCAGGGCACACCTCGTGGCGCTCTCTGCTTGCGCACAACTAGGCCATGTGTGGCCTGCTTGAGCGCGAGGCGCAAGTTGGCACCTGCTTGTCTGCATTGTTGAGACCGAAGGTCGCAGTTTACCATGAGAAACGTCACAGCTTGTCTCCGTGTAGACGTGTATTATTACGTGTAGACGGTCTATGGGCAAACCCATAGACCGTAAAAATGTGTCATCATGATGTCAGGGGAACCACTCTACCAGAATGCCCATATATGGAGATATGGAGATCCCTGTGATGCCAGGGGAACAAATCCCTTTTATGCCCATATATGGAGATCCCTGATGTCCACTCCACAACCCTGATGTCCACATCACTGTAGCGCGTCGCCCTGAGGCGTAGTAGTTCTACTATTATGTTTTGGCTTGGAGCGAACCCACACTGTTTCGTAGGAACAGTATTTCTAGTTTAGATAACGTCACATTCCCTCAGATCATTGACAACACACACACACACACACACACACACACACACACACACACACACACACACACACACACACACACACTGAGAAACGGACCTTCACTCTCCAAGGTCACGGAAGTATCATAAATTACCCAACTATATGGTATTTTCTATGGAAAATATAACTGTCACCCATGCAGGGGGATATCGGCCTCTATAGTGGCAGTGATGTCAGCCTTCATCAGGTTGGGACCTGATGACCATGATGACCATGATGACCATGATGACCATGATGACCATGATGACCATGAAGGCCAGCTGATGGCCGAAACGACGCCAAACTTTATGTTTTGAAACTTAATAAACACTGTGGAGCATCAGCTGCTGGGTGGACTTCTGTTCTTTTTAATCCTATCCATGCAGGCTGCCACCAGGGGTGTCGCACCAAATTATGTTTTGAAACTTAATAAACAGTGTGGAGCATCAGCTGTCGGGCGGACTTTTGTTCTTTTTAATCCTATCCAGGCTGCCACAAGGGGTGTCGCACCAAAATGCTGCACTAGAAGCTTGTAGATCTGCTATTTTTGAAAAATAAAGATTTTTTTTGTCAGTGGTGCTCAAACTTTTACATGTCAAGAATGGGGGGCCACGGACCCCCATCTCAAAATATTTAGTTCCAGGGACCCCCCCAGAAGCAACATTTGAGTGTTCGCTTAAAAAAATACATATATTCAAAGATTTGCACACATTTTTACGACTTTTCAAAAATAGCAGATCTGCTATTTTTCAATAGCTAAAGTATTAAATATTTAAGGCCCCTCCCTCCACCTTGGGCCCTAGTAACTCAATCCCACTTTTCCCCCCTTGTAACGCCCCTGATGCAGACTGTCTCTCTGGCAGCACTGTAATAACGCAATGAGTGACGGTCCTTTTATTATATCCCTTCCTCTCCATTTTGCCTCGTGTCTTTTTCATACCCACTCACGCCCCACAACATTGTGGTCACATGATCCCTACTGACAGGAAGACAGAGGGAGGTCAGGACATGCCTCAGCCATGAGAGGATTTACACTCTACTGAGCCAAGTCTGACATGCAATAACTTGACACTTGATAAGACATGTTGTTCTCCTCCCTCTCTCTCTGCAAGAGATATCTCATTGCTGCCTTTAAGTCCTATCCACATCAGAGGGGCACACATGCACTACTGTCTCTCTCTCTCTCTCTCTCTCTCTCTCTCTCTCTCTCTCTCTCTCTCTCTCTCTCTCTCTCTCTCTCTGCTACCCATGTTTTACATGGAGAATTTGTACTCCAGCCCTCTGGCAGAAGGTATAGTGAACATACATGGAACTATGTTAGGTTTAAAACAGAAGGTATAGTGAACATACATGGAACTATGTTAGGTTTAAAACAGAAGGTATAGTGAACCTACATGGAACTATGTTAGGTTTAAAAGATCCTTTGTACCAGCGTCAACTCAAATGTTGAACGAGGCTCTGAAACAGCATTGATTGTGACATTAGATCAACTACCTTTTTGTGCACTGTGTAATGTTGTGTCCCCCCCTGTATGTATTTCTATTATGTCTTTTGTCATTGATGTTTTATGTGTGGCTGCAGCAGGGGTGAAAGCCCAAGCAACATTTCCCTTGTGGACAATAAAGTTGACCTTACCTTACCTTACCTCTGTATCTCTCTCTCTCTCTCTCTCTCTCTCTCTCTCTCTCTCTCTCTCTCTCTCTCTCTCTCTCTCTCTCTCTCTCTCTTCTCTCTCTCTCTTTCTCTCTCACACGCACGCACGCACACCTCTACATTCTCAATCAATCTCTCTCATACTGTATCATATAAGGCACTGGTTCTCAAACTGTTTTGGTTGCAGTACCCCCTTAAACTGGTTTCTGAAGCCATGTACCCCCTTCCCTTCACTACAGCATTTTGCTTATGAAAATGTACATCATCCAGTTCCAATGCCAATATGTTCAAAATAAAACAGCATAATGGCAAATAAACATTGCTTTATTCAACAACAGTTGTACTAGTCAATTGATGTAATGATGTAATTTAATGTATTGATGTAATTTGGTTTAACAATTTACAGATGAGAAGGTTCACACAAAGACTGTCAATGTTTTGTCTACCTATAGGCCTAACAGTAAAATACATATTCCCATTTTCTCCTGTACCCCCTTCAGTACCCCCGCGTACCCCTAAGCGCATTTGAGAAACACTGAAGGGCGAAGGCTATACTGGTAAATCCTGATAAATACTGATACATTCTTAAAACTTTCAGGAGCACTCCTAATTTGAGCATTCACCTTGCTAGTATGTCTTTGCCTTTCCACACAAAGATTTTGTGTGGAAAGTCTTTTCTTATCAGGACAAAGAAGAGGACCGTGACCATCCGACCCTCTCATAGATTTTTCCAGGCCTCAGGTTGGATGAGTTTCAAGGTGAGGAGGCTCCCATGCATGGCCAAGTTGATTGCGTCCAAAAATCAATGACTTACGGCCCGGACTGCTGGCGTAGCGGTCCAGGTACCTAGGCTCAATATAGCCTGAGCGCATCGTGGGTTCGACTCCCGATCCCGACGGTCTTTGCTACATGTCACCCCCCCATCTCTCTCCTGTCAAATAGGGCATAGCATTGGGTGTGGTTTACTGGTGCCACTAAAAATCTGCCATTCATTTTTCCAATAAGGATTCACAAAAATATTTATATCAATTATTTTAAGTCTAGAATCAAGCCATCCAGGATCCTTGTGTGGATCATGACCATTAAACCTTTGATTCTGTGAGAGAGAAAAAAGAGGTTGACACTAAGGTCCTTTGGGCAAGTATAGGTCACGTTCTTGCCCACAGGTCTTGCCCACTTGCCCAAATTGTCCATTAGAAAATGATAGGTAAAATAGGTAAAAAGAAAGAAAGGAAAAGAAGAAGATCATATAGGCCTACTGTACCTACATAGCTATGAATATGATTATGGGTTCACACTTGTTATTTTATATGTTTAAGTGTAGCAACAGTGGAAAGTGTTTGCTACATTATAGGTAAACGGTGCCCTTATTTTACATTCCACAGCAGGGACGTGCTGGCCATTGGGAAAAGCGGGACAACTCCCGAACGGCCGGTTCATTCCCGGCCGGTCCAGGCCGGCCATATAGGAAAAAAAATAAAATAAAATGTCGGCCTTCGTTCCATTTTGGGGGCTGGGCGGCCAACAAAGTAAATGGTCACTGTCTGGCAGAAACTTTGTATCTCCAAGTTTCAAATTTGTAATTTTTTTCGCAAAGCAAAGCCCTGCTTCATCATAGAAGGCTGTCGCATAAAAGTAGTGAAAACAGCAGATCTACAAGCACACGAGGCGTTGTGTGCTTGTAGATCTGCTGTTTTCATTAGTTTAAATCATTTTTAAAATGATAAATACAAAACAAACGGTTTTGGACATACAAAGTTTCTACCCGACAAAGACGAAATATAACTCATGTAATTGGCCCACTGGCTTGTCACTTGTCATGATCTGAAATGGCAAATCTTTGAGTAGCGCACAATGAGGGCCTCTCCAACTCTTTTTCCCGGGCTGAATCAGGGGCCCAGCACATCCCTGTTCCACAGACCAGGTGTTTCACGTTCAGGTGTTTACCAGACACCCTTTCTGGTGTTGTGTTTATAGATGGTTGCGTCCCCCTCTCAAAAATGAGCACTTGCCCGGTTGGGCAATTTGCAAGCAAACTGCATAATTTCTTTCCAGAATCAAAGGTTTAATGGTCATGTTCCACCAGGATCGTGGATGGCTTGATTCTAGGCCTAAAATAATTGATATCAATATTTTTGTATATCTCTATGGGAAAAACGAATTAAAGATTTCTTATAGTGGCACAAGTAACCACGCCCACTGCAATGCCCTGTAAAGCAGGGGTCTTCAACAGGGGGTCGGGACCCCTAGGGGGTCCTCAGAGTTACTGCAGGGGGTCCTCCAAATATTTTGTGATGGAAAACTTTTTTTCCCCCTGCTTTTTTATATTAACCACTTGAACCTTAGTGTCCATATTCTGATAACTTTAGCCAAAAATAGCAGATCTACGAGCTTGTTGATCTGCTATTTTTGGCAAAGTACAGAGTGAATGGTCAAATTTATAGTATTGACGGTTCAATTGGTTAAATATCTGAAAACACAAATTGACATGAATCCAAAATACACTGATGATTGTGCTGTCAAACAATGACACTATATGGAATCTATGAACAGGTTGTGGTGGTCCCTGCTTCATCTCTCTCTCAACTAAGGGGTCCTTGGCCTGAAAACGTTGAAGACCCCTGCTGTAAAGGAAATGGCTACATAATAACTGTAGGCTATTGATTTATAGAACGTTTGTCTTAGGCCTACTGCACACAGATGCAGCCTACCCCCCAATCATGCACATTCCCCTAATCCCCTTTGAACATTCATTGTTGCTGCAATCTTTTTTTTTTTTTTTTTTTTTTGCTTGCCTCTGCCTGTTGATCGATTGCAGCACATTATTCTGTATAGACAAAGTTATATCACCTTCAGTCCTCGATCAGTGTCAGTCGTAACACATATGACACACCGAGCAGAGGTGCAAAATAATATTAAAGCAAAAATAAAACTATTTCAACACAAACTATCGGCGCGTGCACGGCTCTTATAGGCGCGTGACCGAGTCATGTGCTCGATGGGCCCTCTGGCTCTACTTGATAATTGAAACGCATGCTGCGCGCGTGCGTGTTTGGGGCTGTGGGCAGTAGAGATGGGATTTATGGCTCTTTGAAGTGAGCCGGATCTCTGGGATCCGTTCCTTTCAAAGAGCCGTTCAAAAGACTGTCTCATTCTAGGCCTACTAGTTACTTTGTAGATTTTGTAGATTTGTAGATTTTGTAGATTTTGCTCTGTGAGCTTGTAGATCTGCTATTTTCAAATGATTTTTCTACATTTTACTCATAATGGAAAACCTGTGAAACAGGACATTCTGCATGAGTACGTTCTATTGGTACGTTAAGTACATTTTGATACCAATACTTTTTTCCTTTTACTCAAGTACATTAACATTCCAAACTTCTACTTGATTGCAGTATTGTTATTGTGTACTTTTCCAACCACTGTTCTTTAGAAAGGAACAGCTCCCTCCCTCCCCTACTACTTTACCTGGTGGGGAGGGAACAGGTGGTGGAGATTAACGGTACCCTGCCCCCCCCCCCCCCCCCTCCCTCCCAGTAAGCTGTGGTGTTTCTCAAGGTAGCATACTGGGACCTCTGTTGTTCCTAATATACGTGAACGACATGGCATCTGCTTGTGACTGCAACCTGTTCCTGTTCGCGGATGACTCGGCTCTCCTAGTCTCGGGCAAGGACCACTTGCAGGTTGAAAAGACACTTAACTCTGATAAAGTAAGATCTGCACATGGCTTAATGACAACAAATTATCAATTCACCTGGGAAAAACTGAGTCCATCCTCTTTGGATCAAATCATAACCTCAAAAAAGTCAATAACTTCACAATCAAAGTGGGTGACAAGGTCATAACACGAAAAAACGAAATCTCTTACTTTAGGATGTCCTTGAAGCTAATCCTTCCAGTGAAAAGATGACTTCTAAAGTAATAAACAAAATCAACCAACGAACTCGTTTCCTACAGAGGATCGCCCCAATGGTCAATTTCAACACACTGAAGACCATAGCTGGTGCAATAATCCAGCCCCTCTTTGACTACGGAGTCCACGTATGGTATCGTGACGCCCCACAAGCCCTGAAAACTAAACTCCAAACAGCCCAAAATAAACTAATTAGGGTCCTGCTTAACCTTCCCTATCAGACTCACCTCACCGCTACTCACCAGTTAAGGGTGGGGTGGCTCAGAGTAGATGACAGAGTACAGCAACTTGCAATGGGCCTGGTGTACAAGATACACCAGTAAGACTCCCTAATCGGGAGATAAGCGACCGTAGGTGGCTTATCTCCACAAATAGGGCAAACATTTGTTTTTCCAAAATCTTCCTGATCCATGTTGATGACATGAGTGTAGACATGCTGTGTAGTGATATTTGTGATTTTAGGGCAAAAACTGTAGGAGCAGTGTCCAAAAATGTGTTTTAAAAATCGGCCTGAAGGTGGCGCTAGAATAGGGCCATGTGAGAAATGAGGGGTGGGGTCTCCGCGTTGCCTTGGCGGACGAATAGGTACCGGCCCCGGCTCTCCCGGACGCTCCTAGCCCGAGTTACGGCATTTTATGTGCGCTGCAGTGGCAGGGGTCCTCCACTGGGGGCGCCACCACTTTTGCATCCGTTCTGGAGCACCAGGAGTCGGTGGTCCCCGGGAATTCCCCGTGAGCAGCCCCGTTGGGGTGGTCATTTGGTCATTTTTGCACATTTGGTCATGGGGGGCTCCGGGGGTCCTTGGAGGTTGTAGTTTGGCAGGCAAGGAGTTTGTGTGCAAAATCTGGCATGGATCGGGTCAACGGTTGCGGAGATATAAGCAGGGAAAAAGTGTGACGTGTGAGCACATTTGGTCATTTTTTACATCTGGGGGTCCCCCAGGGACCTGGGGGTCCATGGGGCTCCGGGGGTCCTTGGAGGTTGTAGTTTGGCAGTCAAGGAGTGTGTGTGCAAAATGTGGCATGGATGGGGGCAACGGTTGTGGAGATATGAGCAGGGCAAAAGTGTGACTGACTCACTGACTGACTGACTGACTCACTGACCCACGGACAGCCGGTGGAGGTTTTGGTAGTAAATGCGACCTACGGTCGCAACACCACTATGATACCCAAATACCTATCAAAATACTTTATAAACATTAAGGATGTCCATAATTACAACACCAGAGGCAGCGCCACAGATCACTTTCAACCCAGAGTCAAAACCAACAAAGGGTCAAACTCTTTTTTCTGCTATACCACCAAAATGTGGAAAGCCTTACCGAAGGCCATAAAGGAGTGTGGATCACTAGCATCCTTTAAAATTGCCCTGAAAAACCACTTACAGGCAGCAGCCGTTCGCAACTGGTAAAAAAAACTAACCTAGCCCAACCCTACCCTCCCCTGCCCCTTCTTTGTATATACTTACTTACTTACTGTTTAGACTCTTTTTTTTGTTCTCTCATTTTTCTTTTCTTTATATATCTACTGCATAGTACTGTGTTCTATTCGTCTGTCATTCAATGTTATATGAGATACTTAAAGGAGTAGTTCGCCCTCAAAATGACTTTTTTTCTATTGATTAGTCATGCCATGGAGAGTAGAGTTCAATAATATTTTTTGGTTTTTGTCACCTTCCTTGAGTAAATTTACCCCCATTGATTCCGGATGGTGACCCGTTTCGAAACGGGTCCCCATCCGAAATGAATGGGGGTAAATTTATTGTTATCACATTTATGTCTTAGGAATGTGACAAAAAAACTAAAATTATTATTGAACTCTACTCTCCATGGCATGAGTAATCAATAGAAAAAAAGTCATTTTGGGGGTGAACTACTCCTTTAAATGGTTTCCTGTGGAAATAAGCTTAGTCTTTTCATGGATCTCCTTTTAGTAGACCTTGTACCAGTGAACTGTATCGTCATGAAACTGTACCTTTTCCTATGCAAACTTCTAATAAAGTCTTCAATCAATCAAACTGTGAACCGAATCCTATCGTTCATTTCAAAGAGCCGTTCAAAAGACTCGATTCGTTGGCGAACTTCCCACCCTGGGCAGCCAACGGTTCGAGTGAGTGGCAGTTCGGCGGCTGCGAGAGTTAAGACAGGCTACGTTGTGAAATCAATCAAATCACTATTGCAGTTGCAGACAGTGCAGATATTGCTCAAACAACGCGTGGACATCCTTAAGTGTCTAGCAAGGCTATTGTTTGTTTGAATTTGAGTTTGTTTGTTTTTCTTACCGGTTCAAGGACTTTTTGTTCAGTTGTTTTGCCATTCTCCACGCGAGGCTGCAGACGAGCACTGCACAGACACCTGCTTGCCATGACAGGACCGTTGGCTACTGGTTGACTTTGAGGGTTACGGGATTTGTTGCAGTCATTCGAGGTAAGTTTGAGTTTTCTGCAGTCTTTTTCATAGACAACAAGAGTTAGATGTTAACTGCTTGGTTTACTATCTCCATGATGCTTTGCATCCAATGATCGGTAATTGTTTTATTTGTTTTAGAATGGCTATAATTATTACGTGGAATTTAAATCGTTGCGACAACATGGCAGTGTTGATGTGCACACATTACACAACCAATAACGGATCCGAGGTTCTACAGAACCGCGTGTTGTTGTTGTTGTTGTCGTCAGAATACTGCCAAATAGTGGAATGTTATTTCTGCTGTGGGCTACACGACACGTCGACACGTGTCTGAATACACTGTTGGGCTAGAAATTAGAATCACTTTTTGTTGATGTTGTTTTTAAACCATGAAGAGGATGTCCGGTTTAGTTCCTCTTTTTTCCCCACTTAGGATAATCCATTATGTTTACATTTATATCAATGGCATTGGAGATGAATAACTCTCACTCTTTGCTTTGGCATGCTGTGGTATTACTGCTGTTTCCCAAACAGCCTTGGACACATTTTTATGGGTCCCTTTATTTTTTGTTTCTTACATTTTGTTTTTAATTATTATTAATTCAAAACATATATAACAAATAATTAAATAAATAAAACACCCGAAAAAGCCAAACCTTTCACGGGTAAAAGAAACTGTAATTTCACGAAGATATCAAAGAAAATCTAAGTTATGTCATACATTAGAGCACAAATATTTAAGAAGTAGGCCTAGTGAAAATAGCCGATCTACAATCAACAAGTCTTGTGCTGTTTCACTAGTTTTGGGTCCTGCATGGGCCTATGGGTCTCAAGCTGAAAACTTTGGAACCCTGGGCTATGGAATCATTTTTAGTTGATGGTGTTGTTGTTGTTTGTAAACCAAGAATAGGATGTCCGGTTTAATTCCTCTTTTTTTCACTTCAGATATGTATTCCTGCTGTAGCCTGTTTACATTAGAAGATTGTGTTTATCTCATATCAATGGAGATGAATAACTCTCTCTCCCAGCTTTGGCATGCTGTGGTATTACTGTACAGTACAGTATTGTATTGTGAACAAAGTGAATGAGTCCCAGCCTGTATTCCCATGCCACAGCTGCATGTCCATGACAGCAAGATCATTCAGTGATTTGTATCTGCAGGGGAACTGGCCAACACTTTTTTTTGTGAATGGAACTGCATGCCTAATATAGATATTTTTTGATTTACCAGACTGTAAACCACAAACTAGTTATCTTTAATCTTTTAAAATGTCAATGCACTCCCCCATAATTTTGTTCAATTGTCTGTTTTAATGTTATCTGCTCCCTTTGTCTGATGAATATTGCTTGTACGGACTTATACTGTTGGAGATATACTGTTTTTCCAATTCCATAAGTATTATGTCTTATAATTCCTAATATATATGAGTTCAGTAAAACAATCTAATTCAACAAAATGAGGGGGTAGTGCATTAAGAATTCAACAGATTAAAAACTTCTAGTTTGAGGTTTACAGTCTGGTAAATCACAAAAATATCTATATTCAATTTTTTTAATATGGACTTGGATATGTTATTCGTCTCAGGTACTCAATTAATAATTTAATACTAATAATGAATGAATGATTTGCCTGAATAAATACTGTGAAAGGGTGTTTCTGTAACTAATGTAGGCCTAATTGTCTAGAGAATGCAATCATATCCCCTTGTAAAGGACCTAATCGTTGTTCAATGAATAAAGAAAGAAACTATAGAAAGCAAAGTAATGTTGACAACATACATTAACGTGGTGTAGAGTATATTTGTGAGAGCCAGTTCACGCACGTCATACTAAAACTAAACTGTCGATTATCATAGCGACAACATGAACAAGTTCTTATTAATGGTTATATCCACTTTGAAATATAAGAGATATCAATATACTGTAGTCAGGCATGTGCACACATAGACATCAAAGGGGGCTTGAGCCCCTGCCCTTTTATCCGTCTGTAAAAAAGTGCCCTCTCCAGACCATGAATGTATCATTTACTATGGTGAAGGAAATGATAATGTCCTCTTTCCATGCCATACCTGAAGACAGCATTCAAGATAATTGCCTTGTCCAAACTCTCCTGAACTTGAATGCAGCATCTTATGTTGAAAGAATTGCACTCTCTGTGTAGAAATCCATGTTGTACATCACATCTCCAGTATTGACTTAATTATGCTTACAGTAGATTAATGTGGAATCAAGCACCCAAATTAGCCGACTTCCAAGCTCACAACTCGCCGCAGCGTGACACGTTGTGAGCTTGGAGGTCGGCTATTTCCGATATATTCACCAAAAGGCCCTTTTAGAAGTTTCAGCCTAACCCAGTCCCCAGCCCTCTAGTTCAGTGTTTCTCAACCACTGTGCCTGGGGACCTTTGGTGTGCCCCTGAGAAGGGTCAAGTGTGCCCCTTGAAACTGCTTGAAAGCCAGTATTGTATTTATCATTTTAAAAAGGATTTAAACTATTGAAAACAGCCGATCTACAAGCACACAACGCCTCGCACCGCGAGGCGTTGTGTGCTTGTAGATCTGCTGTTTTCACTACTGTTGTGCGACAGCCTTGTATGATGAAGCAGTGCTTTACTTTGCGAAGAAACGTACACATTTGAAACTTGGAGATACAAGGTTTCTTCCCGACAGTGACGATATTTACACCCCCGTATTACTGTATGTTGGTGTGCCCATGGATTCTTGGGACATGAAAAGTGTGCCCATGCAGAAAAAAGGTTGAGAAACACTGCTGTAGTTGTCCTAGAATGATTTATAGGAGTAACAAACTTTGCCTCGTCCAGTCAGTGAATGGTTGGAGCTTGCTTCAGTGGTGCATTTGGGCAGCCGGGCACCCTGGCTAGCAGCATAGTTACAGTGTTTTGTTAGTGAGGATTCCATCCAGTCAGGCATGTGAGGTTGACTGGAGCCTCGCTGCCCGCTACCCATGTGTTGTTCCTTGGTTGACTGAGGCTAATTGAAGCAGAGCCGACTGATTCCATGTTAGTGCCCATGCAGTACCTTTGTCCTAAAAGGAGTTCCTAAACCAAGGGTCTTCAACAGGGGGTCCTCAGAGTTACTACAGGGGGTCCTCCAAATCTTTGTGTGATAGAAACCTTGTTTTCAACTGTTTTATATTAACCACTTAAACCCTCGCGTTCATATTCGGAGAACTGCAAAAATAGCAGATCTACATGCTCACAACGCCTCGCGTTGCGAGGCGTTGTGAGCTTGTAGATCAGCTATTTTCGGCAAAGAGGTTTTGTAGAGGGGAAAAAGAGCGGACCAAGTACAGAGTGAAAGGTCAAGTATCGACGGTTCAAGTGGTTAAATATCTGAAAACACAAATTGACATGAATCCAAAATACACTGATGATTGTGCTGTCAAAATGATGAAACTATATAGAATCTACGAAAAGGTTGTGGGGTCTCTGCTTCATCTCTCTCTCAACTAAGGGGTCCTTGTCCTGAAAACATTGAAGACCCCTGTCCTAAACCTTTCCAGGCCAAGGAGGACCCCCCAAATAGCCATAGCCTCAGGTTGTGGCCCCACACTGAGAAATGACTTTGACCCCCACCCCAGAAAATAGCTCACAAGCTTGTTGATCTGCTATTTTCAAAATTGAAAACCTTTGACAACAATAACAATGACAATGAAAACAGGGATGGAGGGATGTCCCCTGGCACACACTTTGAACATCTGAGACTGTTGGAGGGAGGGAGAGAGATAGAGGGCTGTATTTTGATTGTCTTAACACAATGGACGCCAAGGTTTCTAACATTTCTAGCTGTTGCTGGTGCCGCCGTTCACTTACGCTTTATTTTGAAGAGCCTCGGAAGCTTTGTGCATGTGCACGTGAGTGTCCGCTGACGATTGAGGAAGATAATCCATTTGTTTACAAACACTCGCGAAACTAAAATCCAAACCGGGGGACATCGCATAGATGCTCCATTTTGTTTCAGTGCGAGCCACGTTATGACGTATGGACCAGGGTCTTTCACAGGGCACACAGCATGCGCGCAGCTGCACGCTGCACAGTTAACCCTTTGTCTCGTTCCTCAACGAGACAACTGATTTTTGGCACAGCGACCTCCAGTGGCCTTGTCTCGTTACTGAACGAGTTTGGCCCTGTGGGTGTTAAGTACCAGCTCTTATGCCTTAACTAAAGGCCTGTCCGTACTGTCTCCGACCACCAAACTTTTCATCAGAGATTTCCGACTTTCCGACGTGCCGCTTTCCAAACTCCAATTCGGGGTAATGCTTTTCAGAAGATGTGAGTGATGTAATTTTGTAGTTGAACCGGACCTTTCCGACAAAACGCTTGGTGGTCGGAGACAGTATGGACAGGCCTTTACGTTAAGGCATAAGAGCTGGTACTGAAGACAATCAAAATAGACAGGGTTCCCACGGTCATGAAATTCCTGGAAATATTTTGAAATTTGAAAAATATTTTTCCAGTACTGGAAAAGTTTTGGAATTGAAGGGTCCTGGAAGGTCCTGGAAAAAAAATAACTATGCATTGTCTTTGGTTATTGATTTTGTTAATACCTCTGAAATGACAAATTAAACATGGGCCAAATTGTCAAATATTAGAGGCAGAAATTGTGAAAATAGCCGATCTACATGCTCACAACGCCTCGCAACGCGAGGCGTTGTGAGCATGTAGATTGTCTATTTTCACAATAGAACCGTGTCCCAAGGTAAAACATGATTATTTCGGGGGTCACGGCCTGAAAAGGTTGAGAACCACTAGCATACACTACCTGTCTTTGGGCATTGCGCATAGGAGTAAGTGACTCGTTATTGAGCTGAATTATTGTTGTATAGTCCTGGAAATTGGGTTAAATATTCCGGAAAAGTTTTGGAAAGGTTTTGGAAATGAATTGGTATACTAAAAATGTGTGGGAACCCTGATAGAGCCCTGAGAGAGAGACAGAGAGAGAGAGTAGAGTTGTTCAAAAGCTAAGTGGCTGGAATGAATTGCACTAAATAAAAACATCCATGGTGGACGAGCCAAATGGACAATGAATAATGACATGAATAAACCATTCCCATAATGTGCTTTCTCCCTCTGTGCTGTGGTACCAGACAAATGACCACTCACTGTGACTTTTTGAAATGGCAGTACTCTTAAGGTAGTGTTCTCCAGTGCAGGGGTTCCCAAACTTTTTTTTGTCTCAGGGCACCCCATGAATATTTTTTTTAATCTGAGGCACCCCTACACCCAGCAGCTTATATTTATAGCATATCGTTGTTGTCGGGTGGAAACCTTGTATGTCCAAAACCGTTCTTTTTGTATTTATCATCTAAAAAATTTACTAAACTAGTGAAAACAGCAGATCTACAAGTTGTGTGCTTGTAGATCGGCTGTTTTCACTAGTTTTGTGCGACAGTCTTGTATGATGAAGCAGGGCAAAAGACGTACACATTTGAAACTTGGAGATACAAGGTTTCTGCCTGACAGTGACGGTATTTTAGCGATTATGTTGCAAGGAAAATGTTGAGATAATAGCCATTTTGGTTAGAACTGACTGAAAATACGTTTGTACTTCAAGTTTAAAATGATGCTCAATATTTTTTAAGTGTCCAAATAAATTCCAAATATTATCAAGTTATCTCGCGGCACCCCTGGACTGCCGTCAGGGCACCCCAGGGTGCCCCGTCACCCACTTTGGACTCCAGTGCTGCTCCAGTGGACTGTCTGTGTTTTGGCTACAGTGCTATTCATTAACCTCCCCTGGGCTGCCAGGTCACCACAGAGAGGTCGTGACCTCTGTGTTAATGTATTGTACATTCATGGAAAGTTACTGGATTGTGAAGATTCCAGAAAATGTCAGATAATTCAGAACTCCTCCGTGTTCAACAATGTAAGTGGCAAAAACATGATAGTAGCGATGTCACGACTAGCTACTAACATACTAACTAGTAGCTATGTAACTAACACTAGCCACCAACTAGTGCTGAAACCAACCATTAGACCAGTGGTTCTCAAACCATTTCATTTCAAGGACTCCCATAACCCTGAGAGTGTAGGTAACATGGCATTGGTTCGACCTCCCGCCTTAACCCTAACCTCAGTAAAACTATGCCTAAACCTAACTGTAACCCTAACCTCAGTAAAACTATGCCTAAACCTAACTCTAACCCTAACCTCAGTAAAACTATGCCTAAACCTAACTCTAACCCTAACCCTAACCTCAGTAAAACTATGCCTAAACCTAACTCTAACCCTAACCTCAGTAAAACTATGCCTAAACCTAACCCAAACCTTAACCCTAACCCTCAGTAAAACTATGCCTAAACCTAACCCTAACCCTAACCTCAGTAAAACTATGCCTAAACCTAACTCTAACCCTAACCTCAGTAAAACTATGCCTAAACCTAACTCTAACCCTAACCCTAAACTCAGTAAAACTATGCCTAAACCTAAACCTAAACCTAACCTAACCCTAACCGTGGTCAGACCAACGGGAGGTTGAGCCAAGTCCCAGAGAGGGTACAAATGCAACAAAATGGACCCGTAAGGGTCAGTTTGGTTCCATTTGTATACGTTCTCATGAACTCTAGTAGACATTTAGCACACGATGACCAAATATGTTGTCAACAATGGACAGGTTTATTGTCAGTGATTCAAACAAACAACAACAACAACACACAGAATTTCAACTCAGAGTTCCTCCTAACCGTGACATGTCTGGGCCTATAATTGTCTATTAACATGATGACTGGAATGAATTGGGACACAGAAGTCTTGACGTCAGAACCGTGCCCCCTGGTTCATAAACAAAGCTCATGTTACCATTCAGAAATCCAGTGGGCGTTTTTAAAACCACTTAAAAAGTCTTGGGAATTCCATATAGCTTCATATCATTTGTGATATTTTGTTATTTTTAATAAAGTCTGTGATTTGTAGGCAGGCTCGTATTCACGGCCTCTGGACATGTTAGTACTTTTTCTGGTGCCAGTTTATATGCTGTTTTTATTTTGTTATTTTAGAACACAGTTCTTTTTTTCCTCTTAAATATTTTTCCACAATTTTTGTAACCCATTTTTTTCACCCAGTGTCAATCTAACTGTGTCAATCTAACGGTCTGACCTCATGCTTCCTTCCATGCATGAGGAGTCCAAGCCACTTCTTTTCACCTGATAGGGGGATCTCCTAGTTGGACATAGCATGTGGATGGAACATGTTATTCCTAACCCCTGCTGTCTAACACAAAGACGGTTTAGGCTAAACGTCAATGAGACTTTTGAATGGAAAATATGTCTGTGGCGACAGGGTGCGTGGCTTTGATTTTATGACTTATACTCACAGCAACACACTATTCATTATTAACACACCAGGTGGAAAGAGGACAATATTTTGGCAGGCTGATACATCAGTCGGGCTTTAGACTTGAATAGCCTACAACACTGAGTGCAATAGCCTACTTGTCTTGACTGCTGCATCCAATTATGTTTACATTGCCTGTCATGGAAGTATAATGTAATGCAACTATTTTAAAAAGTGGTTCAAGTGGTTAGTATCTAACCACTTGAACCCTAATCCCTCAAGACAGATTCTGCTAATAGCGTATTAGTGTTGTTGTAAGTAGGAATAAACACAGAAGCACCCTGGGAGGGAGTGGACTATGAAAGGGGAGGAGAGGAGACAACCCGAGTTTCTGTTTCTACACAAACTGAATGGGTTCCCAGATTGCCCGGGAGGGTGAAACTTAGGGCTGTCACAATTATTACATAATCGTCTAATCGTGATTATTTGACATTATCGCAATTATTTTGTCATAATCGTCATAATCGTGAATGTTGAAAAATGTCAGAAATAGTGGAAATAGCAGATCTACAAGCTCACAACGCGTCGCATCGCGACGCATTGTGATCTTGTAGATCGGCTATTTCCACTATCAATGTTATTTTTTAAGTAGTCAAGTTGTCAAATATGTCAGTAATGTATTTGTATATAGGTTATGTGTCATATCTGCCATGTGCAACTTCAAAGCCTAAAAGCCAAACAGAAATGTAATTATCAACGACAAAAACACAATTAAATCGTTAATCGCCAATTATTTGAGTGACAATTAATCGTCATGTAAAATGTCATATCGTGACAGCCCTAGTGAAACTGGAGGGGCATAGACCCCTAGCTGGGGCGGCAGTGGCTCAGGGGTTGATAAACCGTCATTAGAACATGGAGGGTTCCTGAAGGGTTCCCAGTTCGATCCCCACAGTTAGTGTGGAAGAGTCCTTGAGCAAGACTCTGAACCCCTAGTTTCTCCCGGTGAGCAGGTTGGTGCCTCGCATGGTTTCCTCCGCCATCAGTGTATGAATGTGTGTGTGAATGGGTGAATGTAATGCACAATACATATTATGTAAAGCGTCTTGGATAAAGGCGCTATATAAATGCCTGATTTACCATTTACTTTGGTCAGCTAGATAGGTATATAGGGTTAAGTGGTTAAAACTGGTAGTATGGTGATTGCATTGAGAACCAAGCACACAGCAGCATGTGCCCTTCAACAGCGTAGCTATCTATTTATGGTGCAGCAGATTGATTTACAATGTCTTCTGATGATGTGGACAGCCTGTCCTCTGCTGGTATTTATGACTCCTGTTTGATCAGGGAACGCTTGATGATTGATCAGTGTGTCGTGTCATGTACTGTTGGCATTCAGCATGTCGTTGCAGTCGGGCAGAAACCGTGTATCTCCATATGCTGGAATTTTTATGTTTTTTCCCCCTTAAGTTAACGCGTTACTTCGTCATTATACAGGATGGTGTTTTCCTCTGGTGTTTCAGTCCGAGTGTATCAAAGGGTGCGTTCGGAAATGCGCACCGGGTGTGTGCTCAGTGTAGTGAGTGCCTAAACCTAACCCTAAACCTAACCCTAACCTCAGTAAAACTATGCCTAACCCTAACCCTAACCTTAACCTCAGTAAAACTATGCCTAAACCTAACCCTAACCCCTAACCCTAACCACAAACGGGGCGCATTTACGAACGCACCCTTTGATACACTCGGACTGAATCACCAGCAGAAAACACTCTCCCGTCATTTTACAGTGTCACACAAAAGTAGCAAAAATAGCCGATCTACAAGCTTGTACATAAATGGGTGAAAGTCAAAGTGATTAAGTTTGTCTGTGGGTTTTATAAATATTGAACCAAATAAAAGCATTAACAAGAGCTTATGTCTAAGTGATAAACACTGGATCCATTGGAAAACAAGTTCTTGAAAAAAATTAAATCTGAAAAGTGACTGTTTTGGACATAGGCCTACTGTAAGGTTTCCACCCGACAGCGCCGATGTGCTGTTTTCCAGACAAATTTCGAACAAATATTTTTTTAAATACATCACCAAAACCCTAGAAATAGGCAATATAAAAACCTATTTCTAGTGAAAAGGCGATAGAAAAGCCCAAACAGCAGGGGTGGCATGGTGGCCTGGCCTGTTCCAGAGATCATGGTTGTGTTCCTGGCAGCGGTGAGACTGGTTTGGCTTTATGCTCCAACACATAAACCTTATGACAGGCTAGCAGATGTTTTGACAGTTAGGCACAGCTGCAGGTAATAACTCACATTGTGAGGCTGTGAGCTCACATTGGCAACGACTGAAGTGGGGAGAAAGTAGTGGGGGATGTACAGTATGGTAGGGGGGAAACTGTTAGTAGAACTAATCGATTTAATCCAGGGGTCTTCAACAGGGGTTCCGGGACCCCTAGGGGCTCCTCAGAGTCACTACAGGGGGTCCTCCAAATATTTGTGTGATAGAAACTTTTCTTTTCTTTTCTTTTTAGTATTAACCACTTGAACCCTAGTGTCCATATTCTGAGAACTTTAGACAAAAAAAAATAGCTGATCTACAATTTCTGAGCTTGTAGATTGGCTATTCTCGGCAAAGAGGTTTGGTGTAGAGGGGGGAAAGAGCAGACTAAGTACAGAGTGAAAGGTCACGTTTATTAAGTCTCGACGGTTCTAGTGGTTAAATATCTGATAACACAAATTGACATGAATCCAAAATACACTGATTGTGCTGTCAAACAATGAAACTATATGGAATCTATGAACAGCTTGTTGGGGTCAATGCTTCATCTCTCTCTCAACTAAGGGGTCCCCGGCCTGAAAACGTTGAAGACCCCTGATTTAACCAATTATAAAACAAAATATTAGATCTACAAGCTCACAACATGTTGTGATATGAAGTTGTGAGCTTGGCCAGTGTGACCCTGGGCGTACAACAAAGATGTTGCCCAGATGTAGGACAGATGTAGGACAGATGTAGGACAGATGTTTGCCACACTTCAGAGCCTGGACAACAAACTTTGAGCACTTTGTGCCAAGATGTAGGCCAGATGTAGGCCATGTTTCAGAGCCTGGACAATAAACTTTGAGCAGATGTAGGACAGAAGTAGGCCAGATGTAGGCCAGATGTAGGCCATGCTTCAAGGCCGGGACAAAGCCGGATGTTGGAGCTTACCTCCTTCCAGGAGCAGCGCTCAAAAAAGCCCCCCCGCCCCCCCCTCGACTTAATTGTGAACATTTACTGTAGTGTTCCTGTGATATGGTATGTGATGGATCACTAACTATTAGTAGAGGGAACAGCATGTAAATGATTCCATATTCCTCTGTGTCACTGTGTGAGACCTTGTGGCAGGGGGTTACCTTTTTGAAATTAAGTGTCATTTTTATTTTCTAGAGTGTCAGTGTGCCATGTCAACATACATTTTAATGACAAATATTTTTGACATATTTTGATTGGCTGGACATAACGATCATTAGACCCAGAGCAATAACCCATCTATCTCCCCGAAGGCAGTCAGAGTTGAGAGTTTTAATGAAGGTAGAATTTTGTGCAAGATGTAATTTGCGATAAATGACCTAACTTTGTTTCACTAATTAGGGTCCTGCTTAACCTTCCCTATATCAGACTCACCTCACCGCTACTCACCAGTTAAGAGTGGGGTGGCTCAGAGTAGATGACAGAGTACAGCAACTTGCAATGGGCCTGGTGTACAAGATACACTTCACCACTATGATACCCAAGTACCTGTCAAAATACTTTATAAACGTTAAGGATGTCCATAATTACAACACCAGAGGCAGTGCCACAGATCACGTTCAACCCAGAGTCAACTCAAAGAAAGGGTCGAACTCGTTCTTCTGCTATACCACAAAAATGTGGAATGCCTTACCGAAGGCCATAAAGGAGTGTGGATCACTAGCATCCTTTAAAATTGCCCTGAAAAACCACTTACAGGCAGCAGCCGTTCGCAACTGGTAAAAAACCTAGCCCAACCCTACCCTCCCTGCCCCTTCCTTGTATATACTTGTATACTTGTATATTCCTTGTATATACTTACTGTTTGTTTAGATTTACTGTATATTCCTTGTATATACTGTTTGTTTAGATTTACTGTTTTCTTTTCTTTTTTTTCCCCCTTTTCTTTACATATCTACTGCATAGTACTGTGTTCTATTTGTCTGTCATTCAATGTTATATGAGATACTTAAATGGTTTCCTGTTAAAATAAGCTTAGTCTTTTCATGGATCTCCTTTTAGTAGACCTTGTACCAGTGAACTGTACCGTCATGAATCTGTACATTTTCCTATGCAAACTTCTAATAAAGCCTTCAATCAATCAATCAATCAATTGAAGTTTAAAAAAAAAATCTTTTAAATAAAAATCCTCTCTCTCACCCCCCCCTGTGCCAATGTTGGCATCCGTGCCTTAGGTTGCCCACCCCTGCACTTGTGGTGTCACCAAAGCAGCATTCATTTATCCTTTGGGGCCACAAAGCCATGACATGATCACCACACAGTGCCATGATATTACAGCCACCACAACGCTGAGTGCTACTTATCAGCCTCAGGCTTCTGGGATAAATAGTTTGAGCAACCTGCAGAAGCTCATGTTTTTGTCAACATGTTTTTGTACAAACTTTAACAACCAAAATTGTGCAGCACCAGAATGAGTAGAAAACAATGCACGAGCTCTACAATAATAGCATGACCAGAAAACAATGTATGAGCACTAGACAATAATAGCATGTCTCTCTCAGTTCTCCTTTTGGTTCCAGACACCCTTTAACTATAAATCTATACTTGACAAGTGACATCTCAAGGACACACATGTTCTCTAGGCTACTCCTTCTGCAAATGCAGTGCCCATGCATTGTTTTCCAGTGGTGTAAGTACATTTACTTAAGTACTGTACTTAAGTAGCTTACACTTTTGAGTTATTTGGACTTTACTTCAGTGTTTCCAATTTCCAATACTTTTACTTCTACTCCACTGCATCTCGGATCCAAATATTGTACTTTTACTCCACTACATTTATTTCAAAACTTTAGTTACTAGCTACTTTGTAGATTTGTATTATTATTACAAAACATACATTAACCACTTCAGCTGTATACACATTTTGGCCATTTGAAAATAGCCGATCTACAAGCTCACAATGCGTCGCGATGCGACGCATTGTGAGCTTGTAGATCTGCTATTTTCTAAAGATTTATATACATTTGATAACTTGAAATGGGACATTCTGCACAATGAGTACTTTGAGTTTTGGTACTTTTAGTTCACCAATACTTTTGTACTTCTACTCAAGTAAATGTTGAATACTGTACTTCTACTTGTAAGGGTGCCCTCATCAAAGTACCTATGAGAGTGGAATCCGCGTTCTGCCAATGCATTTCAATGAGAATGAAGCGGTTTCATGGCCAGCAGAGGATTTCTGCAAAAAACGCTCCCTTGTCATTGAAATGCATTGGCGGAACGCGGATTCCACTCTCATAGGTATTTTGGTGTGAGGGCACCCTAACATCTACAATGCAGTATTGATACTTTTACTTAAGTAAAGAATGTAAGTACTTTTTTACACCACTGTTGTTTTCTACTCAGAGAGAGTGAGTGAGTGAGTGCGTGTGCCTGAGCCTTCAGCCTATGCACCCATGTACAGTAAATGGTAAATGGTGCATTTATATAGCGCTTTTATCCAAAGTGCTTTACAATGTGCATTACATTCACACATTCACACACACATTCATACACCGGTGGCGGTGGAAACCATGCAAGGCACCAACCAGCTCACCGGGAGCAACTTGGGGTTCAGTGTCTTGCCCAAGGACACTTCGACATGTAGACAGGAGAAGCTGGGATTTGAACCGCCGACCCATGGATCATTGGCCAACCCACTCTAACTCCTGAGCTACAGCCGCCCAGTGTGCCAAGAGTATAAAAGTGCACCCGTGAGTGGTGAACATTCTGCAAAAATAGCAGATCTACAAGCATCATCAACACATCACAATGTCTTGTGGGCATGTGAACCAGCCCCCCACATGCGCCGTCAAGATGTGTGACCACGCGGTGGCTGCTTTGCATAACAATACGGGCAAGCAGGCCTCACCTACGTCCTCAGTTACACTGTATAAACTTTGCTTAACAATACTCGGGCAATTGAATACAGTGTTTCAACTAGCAACTAGCAAGCACTAATGTGACCCCCTTTGAAAAAAGTTGGACACCCCTTGTTTAAGTGGTTAAAGCGTAGTCATTTGTGTCTTAAAAATCCCTCTTTCACTTTTCTTTAAAAGGTGAGTTTATGTGTCTTGGCCTCTGTTTACATTCTAAACACTCTAGTGGTGAAGGTGTCATTGCGGTGACCTCATCAGTGGCAGGTACATTTGGAGCCACCCACAGCCCACACAGTATTAATTTACTGTAACTGGACCAGAGGGGTCCATTTGTGTGCTATGATGTAAATGAACACTGGATTTTGCAGTGCACCTCTAAGACACAGAATAAGTAAACAGACTGTTTAGAGACCCTGACACGAAGAAAATAGGTTGGCTACTTGATAAAACAATTAACACTTTGACACAAAATGCAATTTCATTGATTTTTAAAGGCTTTACCACTTACGGTAAATAGTAAATACATATATTGTCTATTAGATTAGCTAGCAAAAGCTGTGGTAGGCTGATCGAAAATGAATCAATATTATGTTACCGCAATGCCTATTTCTTGCATCAAAAAATATTTGAACATTATTGAAAAATCAAACCTTGGTTCGAAGTGAAGCGGTGAACTTTTATTCTATGTGTTCTAGAGTTATGAACTCAGTGATCTATACATCTATACAGTTGTGGACTCTGTGATCTATTCATTCTTTATATATTCTGAATTCTACATTCTTTATATATTCTGAATTCTACATTCTTTATATATTCTGAATGAATATATAAAGAATGGAGGGCCGAATTATCATGTGAAGCTTGACCAATCCTCAAAGTATCCAATCATCAGACCGGGAGGGACACTACACACATATTCTGGACGTACAGGACAGATAAAACCTATTCATTCTGAACTGAAATGGCCATATATGGACATGGAACACACATTTTGCTTTTTGAAAAAGCCTATTCATTCTGGACTGATATTCTGGACGTACGGGACAGATAAAACCTGTTCATTCTGGACTGAAATGACCATATATGGACATGAGGTGACAAACATTTTGTTTTTGAAAAAGCCTGTTCATTCTGGACTGAAATGACCATATATGGACATGAAACACACATTTTGTTTTTGAAAAAAACTGTTCATTCTGGACTGAAATGACCATATATGGGCGTGGGACACACAAAGCCACTCATTGGAAGCGGTTTTCACCGCTTCAAAAAATAACAGGATTCAGTGATTGACCAATCAGAATCAAACATTCAACCAAGCCGTGTAATAAGCAAGGGATAACCAACAGGGAGACAGTCATTTTGAGCGGTGCAAGCGCTCCCATGCTTGACCGAATGTGTATGTCCTATAATGTATGTATGTTTGCAGTATATTCATATGCCTCGTCTGAGTAGCAACAGCTGCAATACCCCTGGGTGACCAAGTGGCGCTGTTGAGCAGCCTTGACATTAATGGACAACAATTCATATACTGTAGTTTAACACTGCTCAAAGGCACCGCTCAGGCACGCGCACACATAGACATCAAAGGGGGCTTGAGCCCCTGCACTTTTATCTGTCTGTAAAAAGTGCCCTTTCCAGACCATGAATGCAGTTTTTACTATGGTGAAAGAAACACAAATGCCCTCTTTCCAAGCCACACCTGAAGGCAGCATTCAAGATCCTGAACTTGAATGCAGCATCTCATGTTGAAAGAATTGCCCTCTCTGTGTAGAAATCAGGCATTGAAAATTGCCGACTGCTATTTTCGAGATTTTCACCAAAAGGCCCTTTTAGAAACTTCAGCCCCTGCCTCTGCACGTCCCTGGCACCGCTCATTTCACACTGGGTGTGATTTGGATAAACAAACCCCTGGCTGAATTTTCATGGGTCGGGCTCTAGACATGAGGCTGAAGAAGAAAAGGTGAAGTGTTCCTTTAAAACAGTGGTCTGCGGCTGGCTTAGCTGCCTGAGAGGCAGGCTGATGGATGCATTCCCAACAAGTAGCTACTTGGAGGAGCACAGCTGACTGCTGCTCTACTCGTTAGGCAGCAGTTCCAGTGTGTTCCATGGACATATGGAGAGCGTTCAGACTTCAGCCTGACCCTTCATCTGACTGACTGACTGACTGACTGACTGACAGACTGGCTGACTGACTGACTGATGGTGTTTGAGCAGAGAATACCACATCAGATAAGGTAATAAAACATAAGCTACTATTCCTATTCCCCAGCTGGTGTTGACGTGGTCGCGGGGACATGGGAGTGGGTGTGTACGCTATACGTTCACATGTAAGGCACTAGTTGTGCGCGCTTATTATCGTCACTGTCGAGCAGAAACCTTGCATCTCCAATTTTCAAAGCTGTATGTTTTTTTCGCAAAGTAAAGCCCTGCTTCATCATACAAGGCAGTCGCACAGAGGTAGTGAAAACAGCAGATCTACTCGCAGTCTCGCACCCGCGAGGCGGTGTGTGCTTGTAGATCTGCTGTTTTCACTAGTTTAGTTAGCTTTTTAAATGATAAAATACAAAACGAATGCTTTTGAACGAATGGTTTCCACCCGACAACGACAATATGCTTGTGTGTGTGTGTGTGTGTGTGTGTGTGTGTGTGTGTGTGTGTGTGTGTGTGTGTGTGTGTGTGTGTGTGTGTGTGTGCGCGCAGCACTGCGCACATGGCATTTTGACCATGCGACAGTGAGGCAGAGAAATGGGATGCATGAATTATTGATAAGATGGATGTGGAATTGATCTAACAGATGGTATACAGTATAGGAGTAGGGCTCCTATACTGATATTTAGAACCTATGACCAACGTAATGTTGCTCTTGTAGGTTGAATGAATCGAGAAGCAGGTTTTTTGTTGTTTGCTTTTTTCCCCTAATAATATATTACAGTATATTTTGTAATAAATAGTTCATTAATAATCGTAATCGAGTAAAAAGTTTGATACTGATTTAAAGTCATATATCCCAGCCCTATACAGGAGAGGAGCCTAATTGGACATCGACTGTTCACTCTCACATTGTGTGTGTGTGTGTGTGTGTGTGTGTGTGTGTGTGTGTGTGTGTGCGTGTGTGCGTGCGTGCGTGCGTGCGTGAGACAGTTAGGCAGAGAAGTGGGATGCATGAATCATTGATAAGATGATAAAGATGAGGAATTAACAGATGATATACGGGAGCTTAATTGGACATTAATTGTTCCCTGCCCTCCTTACCCTCAATCAACATCTCTCTCTGTGTGTGTGTGTGTGTGTGTGTGTGTGTGTGTGTGTGTGTGTGTGTGTGTGTGTTGTATGTGTAAGTGCGCGTGCATGGGGGGGGGGGGGGGGGGTAGAGTGGATGTGGGGGGTTTTATCACACTGCTGGGGTCTCAGAAGTCATCTCTGTGTCCATCTGTGACTGTGTGTGTGTTTGTGTGTGTGTGTGTGTGTGTGTGTGTGTGTGTGTGTGTGTGTGTGTGTGTGTGTGTGTGTGTGTGTGTGTGTGTGTGTGTGTGTGTGTGTGTTGTATGTGTAAGTGCGCGTGCATTGGGGGGGGGGGGGGTAGAGTGGATGTGGGGGTTTTTATCACACTGCTGGGGTCTCAGAAGTCATCTCTGTGTCCATCTGTGACTGTGTGTCTGTATCAATCAACAGCCTCCTGGTCTAATAGACTACACTCCCACTCATAGACAGACAGACAGACAGACAGACAGACAGACAGACAGACAGACAGACAGACAGACAGACAGGAAGCTAGATGAATGAGATGTCTGATCTACAATAGGGCTGGGCGATATGACTTCAAATCAATATCATGATCATCTCAGACTTCTGCCTTGATTATGATTAAATGGACGATTCTTATTATTTTTAAAGATGTTGACGCATTGTGAGCTCGTAGATCTTTCACTATGTACAAGAAGTAATAGTGGGTTAATTGATTAATCAAGTCGATTAAGTCTGATTGTACCCATGCTGTGGTTCTGAAACTACTGTATATTGACAACAATGGAAGCAAGCCCCCTGGAGCTTTGTGTGTTATCCTTTTACTTTTGTATTTATGTTACTGCTGTACTGTTTTCTAAACTTGCTAACAAAGTATTCAATCAATCAATGGTCGAACGACTTGTTTGAGAAAGAGGCAGACGGTCTAATTCAGTGGTTCAAACCTTTTGTGCTCGAGGCATACCAACAGGCAAGCAAAATCTCACCTAAATAGGGACACCAGGTTGTTTTTAGGGTTTAATATTCCCTGTGTATAGAGAAATTGGTAGTACTTATATAGTACATTTAAAAAAATATATATTCATAATTTCTTGTTGGCACAAAATCCCAAGGCACACCTGGACTTGTCTTACAGCACAGCATGTACCTTGGCAGTTGTCACACGCTATTTGAGAACCACTACTCTACTGTAACCTGTAGTTCCTATGTTCCTAACTAAGGTGGAGTGAGATAAACACAACATTGTCTTCGTCTGTTTGTCCTCCTATTGGTGTGATCTCAGTTATTATTTGCACACAGTGTCTCTGTATGTGTGCAGTGGCGTCAGTTCAGAAAAAAACTAAGGTATGGCAACATGACTGGTGTCGAAGGCGCGCGTGGAAGACACCAGTCATGTTGCCATACCTTAGCAACAGGCATGATACATTTATTTTAAGAAGTACATTTTATTTTTTTTTCCCGTTTTTATGCTTTAATGGGCTGGATATGGCAGCCTGGAATGGTTGTTCAAGTGCAGCTAAACTTGGCGTGTTAGTACGTGCCACAATTAACAATAATGCATTGCACCTGTGCAGCTGACCTGCGGAACCTGGGAATATACCATCTTGTCAAGATGGGGAGAATATAATTATAATACCTTGTTAAAGTGACCATTTTGTTAAATTTAGCATTTGTGGTTATTTTACTGTAATTTAACAACATAATAACCAGCACAGATAGACAAATAGACATTCATGGATTTATATTTAAAAGTAACTTTTATTTTCCACCCTGGACCCAGGGTATGGCAGCTGCATACCCCTGCCATACCCAATTGACGCCCCTGTATGTGTGGGTTGTCTTACAGTCTGTGTTTGCCAAGCGAGGGTAACAAGCAGGTGGGCTGGTAGGTGCAGAAGATGTTGACATCTCTCTCTCTCTCGTTTATGACGTGACTTCAGTTTGTAGTCACATTACAGCAAGCAAGCGTTATAAATAGGGTTGCGGTAATACAAGTCCGCATTTAATATATGTCACCCAACCCACATTTAGCACATTCATCTAGGGCTGTCACAATTATTACATAATCGTCTAATCGCAATTATTTGACATAATCGCAATTATATTTCATAGTCGTCATAATCGTTTTCATGTTGTCGTGGCCAAATACATATCATTTTGGGGGTCCTTGACATGAAATTGATGAAAAGGTTTGAGAATCACCAATATTATTGCAACATACTGTATGTTTTTCAGAAAACTGTTTAGAAGGCTTTTGTAGAATCGGCTGTCTTAAAAGGTTTTAATTTACGATAAAAAAGTAAAAATTCTATGGTTTCTATCACAGGAATGTATAAGCACCACGATGTGTGCAGGTGTATTGTTTTTGTAACTGTCCCGTGTGCTTGACATATTCTGATGCCATTAGTCTATGATCTGACGTATGTCTCTCTGGATCACGGGGGCCCTGGCACTGTTCGAAAGCCAAGAATGTGTCGGCAGTGCACGTGATTCATAACACTTAGCGTTTAATTCCATTAAACCGAGAGGCACTTTCCTTGCAGTGGGGACCGATACTCAAAAGTATTGTTGGAGAATGCAGGCATCGATCCCGCTACCTCTCGCATGCTAAGCGAGCGCTCTACCATTTGAGCAAATTCCCCCTTGAAGAAAAGTTATTGCATAATACTAAATCATGCTGTTACAGGCAGTACTAACTTTGCTTACATGTGCTGTAGGTGTTTGGTGCATGTTTGGCACAGGCCATGGCATTACTCGTGAAACTGTTTTAGCCTAACCTGATTGAAAATAATCTTTCAACCGGTCAGCATTGAAAAGAATATTGACAAATTATGTTATTTTAAGAAACTTGCCAACAAGTCTTATGTGACCGTTCGTCTTTGCAGTGGTTCCATTAGTCTATCAATGTGTTTAAATGGTACTGGTAGGAAAAGGTCCTTCTGCACACCTACAGATGGACAGGTGCGTCGGAGTCCTGCACACTGGGCCCGATTCATCATTCTGGTCGTAAATATAGTGTAAATAAAGTGACTAAATCTGGCTTATATTTCTGTTTTACCTTCAAAATCCCTTCACAATCCCTGACAAAGAAACACTGCTGAATCTGGACCCTTAACTTTGGAATTGTCCTAAATGCCGGTAAGATCAACATATGGGTGTACTTTGGCCGTAAAGTGCTTGATGAATCGGGCCCACTGTCTTCACTTAGGCTCCAACACTTTTATTGGTAGGTCACTTCAGTCTGATGAAGGTCTGAGTGACCGAAACGTTGCCTATCAATAAAAGTGTTGTAAGTGAAGACAGTGTGCATGCGGGACTCCTCCATTGTTTTCCACTTGTAAATGCTACTGGTGCCATGGGCCACCGGTGGCAGGGATCTCTGTCCCCCACAAAAGTAGACCAATTACAGTTCAGCTCAGGCTGCTACAGTATGCATACAGTGAAGCACAAGCCAGGCAAAGCAAAGCTCCATATAAGCAACGTTATTGTGCAGCTCTATTGTTCAAGATATTCATTGCGACTGAAGGTCGCAGTTTAGTATGAGAAACGGCACATCATGTCTCCGTACGTCCGTCCGTGTACGCTTTTTTACGGTCTATGGGTTTGCTGCTCTGACATCACTGTGATGTCAGGGGAACCACACTAAAATATTCCTTTTTATGCCCATATATGGAGATCCCTGATGTCATCAATAATAAGCCCATATCTAACAGGACTTCATATGGGGCCCATATATGGAGGCCACATACCACACTAACAGAATCCATATATGGCCAAGACAGATGGCCAAGACAGCCCATATCTGTGTGGCTGGTTCTACAGACAGGGATCTCCACACAGTATATGGGCATAAAAGGGATTGTTTATGTATGATGTCAGATGTCATAGACATTATAGGACATTCACATAACGAATAACTGAGTAAGCATGTTACTGCATGTTACTGCCCACGCACAGATGGGCAAATACTGCCCATCTGTGCGTGTATTATATACAGTGTATACTGTAAGTTATTATCTTTTTTACATATCTTTGCTGTCATTGTATAGCAAATAGCTTTGTATAAAAATGCCCTACTTAATCATACATGAGTGTTGCACAAAAGTAGTGAAAACTGCAGATCTACACGCTCACAACGCCTTGCGGTTGGCGCCGCGTTGTGAGCTTTTAGATCAGCTATTTTCTAATTTGAATTTGAAACAATAATAAAAAGGGACAGTTTTGGATGTACCAGGTTGCCACGCGACAGTGACAATATAAAATTTAATGCAATTTCCGAATAGTACAGTACATAGTAAAAGGCACAAAGCATTATAATTTACTTTACCGTTCGAAATAATGATTTGTTGGCTTTAAGTCCAGCTATTTCTGTTATAGTTTCCCCTTCTAAATTGACGTCAGCACCAGGAAGTTGCTGAGAAATTTGCTGAGTGGGTGGGCCGTGAATAGGGCTTATTATGCATTTCTACTGCCTGTCTCCTCCAGCAGTCTTACATGTTGGATGTCTGCCATGTTCACTGATGCGTCTAAACGTCTGTCCTTCACCAAATGTGTCCTTCCTTGCTTCACTGTGACTGTACCACCCCACCCCACACACGCACGCACACACACGCACACACACACACACACACACACACACACACACACACACACACACACACACACACACACACACACACACACACACACACACACACACACACACATACATTGAGTCTGTTAACTGAGACACAAAGTGTTTTGTACAGCAAGGCTGTGAAAATGTCTCTGGAGAATGCAGGCTTCAATCCCGCTACTTCTCCCATCAAGGCATGCTAAGCACTCGCTCGCTCTACCATTTGAGTTAATTCCTCCTTCTTGACAAGTATGAAAATGAAGCGTGTTATGTCAGGTATCGTTGCAACATATTTCTACGCCTCCTCTCTCATTATCCACTCCAACACGTAAGCCGACGGACTAGGCTCGTCTTTCATCTTATGAGGAAAGGTGACACCTCTTTCAGCATGGGGTCTATAGCATACAGGAACTATAGTTGTACTGACTCTGACCTCTAAGGACCTTCCAGGGAGGGTGCTCATGTGTGTCTTGCTGCGTCACCCTTTCTTGTTTTTCTTGTGTTAGTAGTATTGAGTATTTTGCTCGTGTTTGACTTTGACATGGTGGTGAGATACTTCTATGGACACCTTTGTTTGGGCACTGTATTGTATTGATAGTTGTGCTTAAGGATTGCTTTTTTTGTTCAAGCTGGCTGTTTCACATTGAGCTTTGACAGTTTATCTATCTATCTATCTATCTATCTATCTATCTATCTATCTATCTATCTATCTATCTATCTATCTATCTATCTATCTATCTGAGAAACCTAAGGAATGCATCTGCTTCATACAGGTGGACTGTAAACAATTAAACTAAAATCTGCAATCTAGGGCTGTGTTTCTATAGGATCAGTGACATCTGTATAAAGATATGCCATCTTTGGATAGTACAGTGGAGAGTGACAGTAAACAGGTAGAGAGACGGAGAGTGGCTTCAAGCCTGTGATCCGCTGTTTTAAAGTATGTGTCGTGAACATACACCTTAACTACTCGGCCAACGATGCCCCTGAGTGAGATCTGTATTTCAATCTATTGCAGGGGTCTTCAACGTTTTCAGGCCAAGGAGGACCCCTTAGCTGAGAGAGAGATGAAGCAGGGACCCCCAGAGTCCATATAGTTTCATCCTTTGACAGCACAATCATCAGTGTATTTTGGATTCGTGTCAATTTGTGTTATCAGATATTTAACCACTTGAACCGTCAATACTTAATAAACTTGACCTTTCACTCTGTACTTAGTGTGCTCTTTTTTCCCCTCTACACCAAACCTCTTTGCCGAAAATAGCCGATCTACAAGCTTACAACGGCGTTGTGAGCTTGTAGATCTGCTATATTTGGCTAAAGTTCTCAGAATATGGACGTTAGGGTTCAAGTGGTTAATATAAAAAAGGAGAAAAAAAACTTTCTATCACACAAATATTTGAAGGACCCCTTGTAGTAACTCTGAGGATCCCCTAGGGGTCCCGGACCCCCTGTTGAAGACCCCTGATCTATTGGAATGACAAATAGAAATTTGTTGTTATACTGTGATATATAAAACAGAAGAGCAACTCTTCAGGTAACTGAGGAAGTTGGCTGTGATCGCTGATCAGACTGTGTCAGCAAGAACTGTCTGTTGACAACTACATACAGTAGTAGAAGAGGGTTATTATAGTAGGGTGCCAGTGCATAAACCCCTCATTACAAAGACAAGTGCACATGTCAGTGTTCAGAGATGTTGAAAAGTGTTGAGTCACCATGTTCTCCTTTAGCGGGCGAATACAAGTGTGGCATACTGTACATACAGTACATCCACAGAACCTGACCCTGACTGGGTCCAGTGGCTCTGGTGGATATGTTATGCTGCTAGGGGGCAAGTTCAAGGTGGTGTATTGTTGCGACCGTAGGTAGGGCTGTCACAATTATGACATTTTACATGACGATTAATTGTCACTAAAATCATTGCGATTAACGATTTAATTGTGTATTTGTCGTTGACAATTACATTTCTGTTTGGCTTTTAGGCTTTGCACATGGCAATCATGACACATAACTTAAATATACAAAGACATTACTGACATATTTGACAATATTATACTTAAAAAAGAACATTGATAGTGGAAATAGCCAATGTGAGCTTGTAGATTTGCTATTTCCAGTACTTTTTGAAAGTGTTTGTAACTATTTTAACATTTCTCAACATGGAAACGATTATGACGATTATGCAAAATAATTGCGATTACCTCAAATAATTGCGATTAGACGAGTATGTAATACCGATAATATTAAAATACAGGTATGTTTTCACATAGGATCAAAGGTTGTATGTTCGTGATTCACTGCAATCCTGGATGGCTTTGTTCTATGCTTAACATAATTGTTATGAATATTTTTGTAAAAGTCTATGGGGAAAATGAATGGGAGATTTTAAGTGGCACCAGTAAACCACTTCCGCTGCGATGCTCTATGGGCTTGGGTGGAGTCCGAAGAGGTGAGTCTTCAGGCCACGGCGGAAGCTAGGGAGTGAGTCTGTTGTTCTAAGTGAGACGGGGAGTTTGTTCCACAGTTTGGGGGCCAGGAGGGCGAACTGTCTAGGACGAGTGGATTTTTGTCCTGGGGTTTTTAGCGAGGGTTCTGTCCTTCAGGCACCTGAGAAAGTTAGAGGCGTTGCTTGTTGTGCCTCCTTCGCCAGCCATTCAGTGTATATACAGTATACGCCCCAGGTGAATTTCTCAGTGATGTGAACTCCCAGGAATGTGAACTCTCTGACCCTCTCTCCCCTGCAGCTCCTTCTGTGTGGATGAGGGAGTGAGTGCTCTCTGCCTGTCCTCAGCTCTTGTTGAAAGTCGACAAGACCAAAGAGCCGATCAGCACAATCTACAAGTCAATACAGAGTTGATGATGAAACATTTCTGTGCAGATGGGAGCGATGACTTCCAGGATGACAGTACCCCATTCCACAGGGCATGGGGTCACTGAATCGTTTGACGAGTATGACAATGATGTGAATTATATCGTCACTGTCGGTCAGAAACCTTGTATCTCCAAGTCTCAAATGTGTACATTTTTTCGCAAAGTAAAGCCCTGCTTCATCATCCAAGGCCGTCGCACAAAAGTAGAGAAAACAGCAGATCTACAAGCACACAATGCCTTGTGGTGCGAGGCGTTGTGTGCTTGTAGATCGTCTGTTTTCACTAGTTTAAATCATTTTTTAAATGATAAATACAAAACAAGCGGTTTTGGACATACAAGGTTTCCACCCGACAACGACGATATACTATGGACCTCACATGCACGGCAGACATAGCTGGATGGGTTGAGATCCTGCTTGGAACGCAGGAGGCCCCAGTTTCGGTTCCTGGCCCTGGTAATGTGTCGAGATGTCCTTGAGCAAGACAACTAACTCCCACGCTCACTTGAAGTAATCAGCTGGGTGAAGCTGGAAATGGAATTTCCACTTGTAGGATGAAATAGGTATTATTATTATGATTAGATCTCAACCCAGTTGAACACCTCAAAATACTAAACACTAAATGAGGGAATATGTTTTGTCAGAACGGCGTTCCATCCCTCCAGTACATTTCCACAGACTTGAACAGGTATTCGGATTTTGGAACCGTTCTGCCAGCTCGTGGCTTTGCCCAAAACCTTATAAATGTTGGTTGAATTTGAATTTGTATTCCTCACCCGTTTGTTTATAGTTAACCTTCATCCACAGAGGCAGTCCAAGTCTGCAGCCTCTCACTCTCACTTACTTGCACTCACACCCTCACACACATGAACACACACACACGCACGCACGCACGCACGCACGCACGCACGCACGCACGCACGCACGCACGCACGCACGCACACACACACACACACACACACACACACACACACACACACACATTGCAACACATGCAGAGTGCCGATAAGACCATGATTGCTGTTTGCTCTTTGGTAATGAAAGCTGCGAACACACACACACACACACACACACACACACACACACACACACACACACACACACACACACACCCTGTCTGTGTCATTCACGTACATGCACAGGTACATAGGGATGCCCGTGCACTTGCACACACTATGATTGAGCCTCTAGTCTAGTCTATAAGTACTGTCTATCTATATGTGGTGGTGTACTATGCTTAAGTAAGCTACAGGCCTACCATAAGCATACTAGTGCATACTACTTTTCTACAAAGGAGATGACTAAGCAAAATAAAAGAGAAAGAGGCGATCCAGGCACTCAAAGGCTAAAAGGAAGACTAAGCCTTTATTGGATAAAAAAGGCAGACGTGTTTCGATCTATTCTAGACGGTCATCATGAGGGCAAAGAAGACAAGAAGAGATGACGAAGCAACATTGACAACTGGAATGTGATTAGGTTTACATCCTGGCCACGTGGTGCGTTCCAGTTGCCGCCGAAAATACAGTATAAGACTACACTAAAGCTTCACTGAACAACCGTAGCAGAGGCGGATGAATGAATGAATGAATGAATACCTGGCAGTCGAAGTGTTAATAAATAAGTCAGCCATTTCTTTATTTTTCATAACTGCCCCGTCTATGAAGCCTAAAAGAAATGTTAAGCTCAAAAAACATAATTAAATCTTTAATCGCAATAATGTGTTTGACAGTTATCGTGTATTTTCCTGATCTTTGACAGCCTCTGATCTCTATAAACATGGACCGCACTCAGTGGAATCTTTCAATATTTATCTAAGGATAAGTGTACAACACGGTCTGTGCACACAGCTTTTCAGTGTGTGTACTTTGAGTTTGACTCTAGGTTGACTCAACCTATGTACAGTTTCACACACCCAGTGGTCTAACAAAAGTATTAGGATCAAAATAGCCCATCTCCATATACAAACTTTTTGTGTTGTTTCTTATATACTTTATCATGCTACAGCGTCACACACAGCATCAAAAGTAGCAGATCCGCGAGCTCGAAATGAGCTTGTAGATTTGTTACTTTTGCTATATATTTTTTTATTTTATTTTTATATTTTAATCCTGAAAAGTGACCGTTTTGGACATATGAGGTTTCCACCCAACGGCGACAAAACACGCCAAGAGTAAGAACGTACTGATTATGCGGATTGGGCATTTCAGAATAATTGTGGGCTCGCCTATAAGGCGAGCACACTTTAGATGTTGTCATTGTGGGCTCGCCTATAAGGCGAGCACACTTTAGATATTGTCATTATTTCTATACTAGGCAGGCAGTCAGTGCAAGTATCAAAAAACTTCGGTTCCTTTCTACTCCTACATACTTAGTGAGAAAATGAAAATAAAAACATCAATGTGTTCAGCTTACTGTGGCGACGTGTGCTATTACTTTTTACAGCAATCGGCCAAATGGTGGCGCTGTAGGAAGCCTTTGAAAGTGCGAACTTTGAACAGGTATAGCTCATGCTGTGTTTGAGGTAAAGCCATGAAACCTGTATACACGTATGCGTCTCCTCATGCCGAACAACTTTTACGCTCTGACTTTTGACCTTTGACCTTTAGATCTCCCACAATTTGGAATTATATGAAAAACAGTAAAAATCTATCTCCTCCTGGGTTTTTTTCGTTACGTGCACGAAACTTTTTTCACATGAACTTTGGACCAATACGGTCAGATTTATCTCGGTGGATTTCTTTTAAAGTGAAATATCATTTTTTAATAATTCAATCAATATTGCGGTTTTATGCAAATTATTCTTCGGCCTCTAAATCATACATGCAAAGTTACACGTTCATGGCATTTGGCAAAGATGTGGAGGGTTAGTCAAAGTATCACTGAAACCAATTTTATTCCAATCGGCCAAAGGGGGGCGCTATACGAAGCGTTTGAAAATTCAAACTTCAAACGGGCATAAGTCATGACTCGTTTCATTTGAAGACATGCAACTTGTTACACGCGTGCTTTGACTCAAGCGGAAGACATCTGTGTCGTTGTTAAGTAAGCTCCGCCCTTCGATTTTCCGCCACTTTGAGCAGTTTGTAAAACGCGTAAACCCGCTTTTATTCTGGAATTTTCGCGTCACGTGCACAAAACTTTTTTTACGTGAACTTTGGACCGATATCTAAAGATCTGTCAGATCGGATTTCTTTAACATTGAAACGTGCTTTTTTAAATAATTCAAACAATATTGCATTTTTATGCAAATTATTCTTCTGCCTCTAAAACATACAAGCAAAGTCACATTTTCATAGTGTAGAGGGTTAGTTCAAATATCACTGAAACCAATCTTACCCCAAATGGCCAAAGGGGGGCGCTATATAATTTTGAGCAGTTTGTAAAACGCTTAAACCCGTTTTTATTCTAGGATTTTTTTTGCAATTTGCATGAAACATTCTACACGCAATCTAAGGACCTTTATCTAACATGCCTATGAAGTGCACACAAAAAAATTATAAAATAATAATAATAAATATAGCTGCAAGCAGCGATAAAGTGTCCAAAGCCAAAAACACCTCAAATCATGAACACAGCCTGGGATGTGCGTGAAATCTTGCAAGCACATTCCCAATAGGTCAAGGAACAGATACCAACCTTCTCACATTGGCCTGTTATAGCGCCACCAGCGGGTCAACTTTTGCACAACACATTTTTGGAACAAAATGGACCAATCTTTGACGTCAGTAACGTCAAAGAGAGCACTGCCTGCGATCTTGACATTTTGTGCTTTTATAGCCATTGTTTTCTGGCTTGAAGCGAGCCCACAATTGTTTCGAAGGAACAATATTTTTCTAGTGACAATATCTAACCGTCATATCAAGTTCTCCTCAAAACTTCGGTTCCTTTCTACTCCTACATACTTAGACAGAAAATGAAAATAAAAACATCAATGTGTTCAGCTTACAGTGGCGAAGTGTGCTATTATTTTTTACAGCAATCGGCCAAATGGTGGCGCTGTAGGAAGCCTTCGAAAGTGCGAACTTTGAACAGATAGAGCTCATGCTCTGTTATACGTACAGTCATGAAACCTGTATACACGTATGCGTCTCCTCATGCCGAACAACTTTTACGCTCTGACTTTTGACCTCTGACCTTTAGATCCCCCAGAATTTTGAATTATATAAAAAACAGTAAAAATCTATCTCCTCCTGGGATTTTCGCGTTACGCGCATGACACTTTTTTCACATGAACTTTGGACCAATACGGTCAAACTAGTCTCGGCGGATTTCTTTTAAAGTGAAATATAATTTTTTAATAATTCAATCAATATTGCGGTTTTATGCAAATTATTCTTCGGCCTCTAAATCATACATGCAAAGTTACACGTTCATGGCATTTGGCAAAGATGTAGAGGGTTAGTCAAAGTATCACTGAAACCAATTTTATTCCAATCGGCCAAAGGGGGGCGCTATACGAAGCGTTTGAAAATTCAAACTTCAAACGGGCATAAGTCATGACTCGTTTCGTTTGAAGACATGCAACTTGTTACACGCGTGCTTTGACTCGAGCGGAAGACATCTGTGTCGTTGTTAAGTAAGCTCCGCCCTTCGATTTTCCGCCATTTTGAGCAGTTTGTAAAACGCGTAAACCCGCTTTTATTCTGGAATTTTTGCTCCACGTGCACAAAACTTTTTTTACGTGAACTTTGGACCGATATCTAAAGATCTGTCAGATCGGATTTCTTTAAAATTGAAACATGCTTTTTTAACTCTTTGAGCGCCAGCGCCCTCTAGGGGCCAAGGAATGCCAGCGCATCTCTCATAGGCGAGCGCTTTAGCTTCCAGGACTTCAGCTTCCAGGACCTGACGTGCTCACGTTCCTGCACGGCATGGAAATGTCCCGGATGAAGATGCTAACAGAATGGCTATTCCCATTTTGTCATCTAAAAGATCATTTTTGGGCGATTTCGCCGTAAATAAACCTCGCGCCGCTTTCCTAAAACACAAAAAAGAGATATAAGCCTTTAAAGATGCGGCCTTTCATTGGATTAGGCGGAGATTGGCGATTGCGTTCGCAAATTACGGCCGGCCGGGACGTTGTTAGCTTTCGGCTAGTAGCTACAAAAATCAAGCCAGGCTTCAGAAGGCCTCTTATCATTTTATTCATTTAATTAAATAAAGCCGAACTACTTCGGGATCGGCACACTCGTGTACTCATCGGAAGCGGCGCCGAACATCGGGTGAACATTGGGGAGCTCAAAAATGTATTTTAAACCATTTTTAATGGAATATATCGTCGGACAGAGTAGAATGGCTAGCTGGCTAGCGGCTAGCGAGCCAGGACCACCCACGACTCTACAAGCAGCTCGGGGTAAGTGAATTAATAAAAAAAAGATTGTATTGGATTGAAATAAAGCCGAACTAGTTCGGGATCGGCACCAGATGAGTTAAATAAATTCAATGAATATTGCAGTTTTATGCAAATTATTCTTCTGCCTCTAAATCATACATGCAAAGTAACATGTTCATGGCATTTGGCAAAGATGTAGAGTGTTAGTCCAAATATCACTAAAACCAATCTTACCCCAATTGGCCAAAGGGGGGCGCTATATCATTTTGAGCAGTTTGTGAAACGCTTAAACCCGTTGGGATTTTTTTTTGCAATTTGCATGAAACATTCTACACACAATCTAAGGACCTTTTTCTAATATGCCTATGAAGTGCACACACACACAAAAAAAAATAATGAATATAGCTGCAAGCAGCGATAAAGTGGCCAAAGCCAAAAACACCTCAAATCATGAACACAGCCTGCAATGTGCGTGAAATCTTGCAAGCACATTCCCAATAGGTCAAGGAACAGATACCACCCTTCTTACATTGGCCTGTTATAGCGCCACCAGCGGGTCAACATTTGCACAACACATTTTTGGAACAAAATGGACCAATCTTTGACGTCAGTAACGTCAAAGAGAGCACTGCCTGCGATCTTGACGTTTTGTACTTTTATAGCCATTGTTTTCCGGCTTGAAGCGAGCCCACAATTGTTTCGAAGGAACAATATTTTTCTAGTGACAATATCTAACCGTCATATCAAGTTCTCCTCAAAACTTCGGTTCCTTTCTACTCCTACATACTTAGACAGAAAATGAAAATAAAAACATCAATGTGTTCAGCTTACAGTGGCGAAGTGTGCTATTATTTTTTACAACAATCGGCCAAATGGTGGCGCTGTAGGAAGCCTTCGAAAGTGCGAAATTTGAACAGATAGAGCTCATGCTCTGTTATACGTACAGTCATGAAACCTGTATACACATATGCGTCTCCTCATGCCGAACAACTTTTACCCTCTAACTTTTGACCTCTGACCTTTAGATCCCCCAGAATTTTGAATTATATAAAAAACAGTAAAAATCTATCTCCTCCTGGGATTTTTGCGTTACGCGCACAAAACTTTTTTCACATGAACTTTGGACCAATACGGTCAAACTAGTCTGGTCGGATTTCTTTTAAAGTGAAATATAATTTTTTAATAATTCAATAAATATTGCGGTTTTATGCAAATTATTCTTCGGCCTCTAAATCATACATGCAAAGTTACACGTTCATGGCATTTGGCAAAGATGTGGAGGGTTAGTCAAAGTATCACTGAAACCAATTTTATTCCAATCGGCCAAAGGGGGGCGCTATACGAAGCGTCTGAAAATTCAAACTTCAAACGGCCATAAGTCATGACTCGTTTTGTTTGAAGACATGCAACTTGTTACACGCGTGCTTTGACTCAAGCGGAAGACATCTGTGTCGTTGTTAAGTAAGCTCCGCCCTTCAATTTTCCGCCATTTTGAGCAGTTTGTAAAACGCGTAAACCCGCTTTTATTCTGGAATTTTCGCGTCACGTGCACAAAACCTTTTTTACGTGAACTTTGGACCGATATCTAAAGATCTGTCAGATCGGATTTCTTTAACATTGAAACATGCTTTTTTTAAATAATTCAAACAATATTGCATTTTTATGCAAATTATTCTTCTGCCTCTAAAACAGTATGCAAAGTCACATTTTCATGACAAAATAGTGTAGAGGGTTAGTTCAAATATCACTGAAACCAATCTTACCCCAAATGGCCAAAGGGGGGCGCTATATCATTTTGAGCAGTTTGTAAAACGCTTAAACCCGTTTTTATTCTAGGATTTTTTTTGCAATTTGCATGAAACATTCTACACGCAATCTAACCACCTTTATCTAACATGCCTATGAAGTGCACACAAAAAAATTATAAAATAATAATAATAAATATAGCTGCAAGCAGCGATAAAGTGGCCAAAGCCAAAAACACCTCAAATCATGAACACAGCCTGGGATGTGCGTGAAATCTTGCAAGCACATTCCCAATAGGTCAAGGAACAGATACCAACCTTCTCACATTGGCCTGTTATAGCGCCACCAGCGGGTCAACTTTTGCACAACACATTTTTGGAACAAAATGGACCAATCTTTGACGTCAGTAACGTCAAAGAGAGCACTGCCTGCGATCTTGACATTTTGTGCTTTTATAGCCATTGTTTTCTGGCTTGAAGCGAGCCCACAATTGTTTCGAAGGAACAATATTTTTCTAGTTGTGGGCTCGCCTATAAGGCGAGCACACTTTAGATATTGTCATTATTTATCTATCAGTCAGTCAGACAGTAGACGGGAACTTCGGTTCCTTTCTACTCCTACATACTTGGTGAGAAAATGAAAATAAAAACATCAATGTGTTCAGTTTACAGTGGCGAAGTGCGCTATTATTTTTTATAGCAATCGGCCAAATGGTGGCGCTGTAGGAAGCCTTCGAAAGTGCGAACTTTGAACAGGTATAGCTCATGCTGTGTTTTAGGTACAGCCATGAAACCTGTATACACGTATGCGTCTCCTCATGCCGAACAACTTTTACCCTCTAACTTTTGACCTCTGACCTTTAGGTCTCCCACAATTCGGAATTATATGAAAAACAGTAAAAATCTATCTCCTCCTGGGATTTTCGCGATACGCGCATGAAACTTTTTTCACATGAACTTTGGACCAATACGGTCAAACTAATCTCGGCGGATTTCTTTTAAAGTGAAATATAATTTTTTAATAATTCAATAAATATTGCAGTTTTATGCAAATTATTCTTCGGCCTCTAAATCATACATGCAAAGTTACACGTTCATGGCATTTGGCAAAGATGTGGAGGGTTAGTCAAAGTATCACTGAAACCAATTTTATTCCAATCGGCCAAAGGGGGGCGCTATACGAAGCGTTTGAAAATTCAAACTTCAAACGGGCATAAGTCATGACTCGTTTCGTTTGAAGACATGCAACTTGTTAAACGCGTGCTTTGACTCAAGCGGAAGACATCTGTGTCGTTGTTAAGTAAGCTCCGCCCTTCAATTTTCCGCCATTTTGAGCAGTTTGTAAAACGCGTAAACCCGCTTTTATTCTGGAATGTTCGCGTCACGTGCACAAAACTTTTTTTACGTGAACTTTGGACCGATGTCTAAAGATCTGTCAGATCGGATTTCTTTAACATTGAAACATGCTTTTTTAAATAATTCAAACAATATTGCATTTTTATGCAAATTATTCTTCTGCCTCTAAAACATACATGCAAAGTCACATTTTCATGACAAAATAGTGCAGAGGGTTAGTTCAAATATCACTGAAACCAATCTTACCCCAAATGGCCAAAGGGGGGCGCTATATAATTTTGAGCAGTTTGTAAAACGCTTAAACCCGTTTTTATTCTAGGATTTTTTTTGCAATTTGCATGAAACATTCTACACGCAATCTAAGGACCTTTATCTAACATGCCTATGAAGTGCACACAAAAAAAATATAAAATAATAATAATAAATATAGCTGCAAGCAGCGATAAAGTGTCCAAAGCCAAAAACACCTCAAATCATGAACACAGCCTGGGATGTGCGTGAAATCTTGCAAGCACATTCCCAATAGGTCAAGGAACAGATACCAACTTTCTCACATTGGCCTGTTATAGCGCCACCAGCGGGTCAACTTTTGCACAACACATTTTTGGAACAAAATGGACCAATCTTTGACGTCAGTAACGTCAAAGAGAGCACTGCCTGCGATCTTGACATTTTGTGCTTTTATAGCCATTGTTTTCCGGCTTGAAGCGAGCCCACAATTGTTTCGAAGGAACAATATTTTTCTAGTTTATCTATCAGTCAGTCAGTCAGACAGTAGACGGGAACTTCGGTTCCTTTCTACTCCTACATACTTAGTGAGAAAATGAAAATAAAAACATCAATGTGTTCAGTTTACAGTGGCGAAGTGCGCTATTATTTTTTATAGCAATCGGCCAAATGGTGGCGCTGTAGGAAGCCTTCGAAAGTGCGATCTTTGAACAGGTATAGCTCATGCTGTGTTATACATACAGCCATGAAACCTGTATACACTTATGCGTCTCCTCATGCCGAACAACTTTTACCCTCTAACTTTTGACCTCTGACCTTTAGGTCTCCCACAATTCGGAATTATATGAAAAACAGTAAAAATCTATCTCCTCCTGGGTATTTTTCGTTACGCGCACGAAACTTTTTTCACATGAACTTTGGACCAATACGGTCAGATTGATCAACCAGATTTTTTTTAAAGTGAAATATAATTTTTTAATAATTTAATCAATATTGCGGTTTTATGCAAATTATTCTTCGGCCTCTAAATCATACATGCAAAGTTACACGTTCATGGCATTTGGCAAAGATGTGGAGGGTTAGTCAAAGTATCACTGAAACCAATTTTATTCCAATCGGCCAAAGGGGGGCGCTATACGAAGCGTCTGAAAATTCAAACTTCAAACGGGCTTAAGTCATGACTCGTTTCGTTTGAAGACATGCAACTTGTTACACGCGTGCTTTGACTCAAGCGGAAGACATCTGTGTCGTTGTTAAGTAAGCTCCGCCCTTCGATTTTCCGCCACTTTGAGCAGTTTGTAAAACGCGTAAACCCGCTTTTATTCTGGAATTTTCGCGTCACGTGCACAAAACTTTTTTTACGTGAACTTTGGACCGATATCTAAAGATCTGTCAGATCGGATTTCTTTAACATTGAAACATGCTTTTTTAAATAATTCAAACAATATTGCATTTTTATGCAAATTATTCTTCTGCCTCTAAAACATACATGCAAAGTCACATTTTCATGACAAAATAGTGTAGAGGGTTAGTTCAAATATCACTGAAACCATTCTTACCCCAAATGGCCAAAGGTGGGCGCTATATAATTTTGAGCAGTTTGTAAAACGCTTAAACCCGTTTTTATACTAGGATTCTTTTTGCAATTTGCATGAAACATTCTACACACAATCTAAGGACCTTTATCTAACATGCCTATGAAGTGCACACAAAAAAATTATAAAATAATAATAATAAATATAGCTGCAAGCAGCGATAAAGTGTCCAAAGCCAAAAACACCTCAAATCATGAACACAGCCTGGGATGTGCGTGAAATCTTGCAAGCACATTCCCAATAGGTCAAGGAACAGATACCAACCTTCTCACATTGGCCTGTTATAGCGCCACCAGCGGGTCAACTTTTGCACAACACATTTTTGGAACAAAATGGACCAATCTTTGACGTCAGTAACGTCAAAGAGAGCACTGCCTGCGATCTTGACATTTTGTGCTTTTATAGCCATTGTTTTCTGGCTTGAAGCGAGCCCACAATTGTTTCGAAGGAACAATATTTTTCTAGTTATTTATCTATCAGTCATATCATACTGTAGACGGGAACTTCGGTTCCTTTCTACTCCTACATACTTAGTGAGAAAATGAAAATAAAAATATCAATGTGTTCAGTTTACAGTGGCGAAGTGTGCTATTATTTTCTATAGCAATCGGCCAAATGGTGGCGCTGTAGGAAGCCTTCGAAAGTGCGAACTTTGAACAGGTATAGCTCATGCTGTGTTTGAGTTACAGTCATGAAACCTGTATACACGTATGCGTCTCCTCATGCCGAACAACTTTTACCCTCTAACTTTTGACCTCTGACCTTTAGGTCTCCCACAATTCGGAATTATATGAAAAACAGTAAAAATCTATCTCCTCCTGGGTTTTTTTCGATACGCGCACAAAACCTTTTTCACATAAACTTTGGACCAATACGGTCAAACTAATCTCGGCGGATTTCTTTTAAAGTGAAATATAATTTTTTAATAATTCTATCAATATTGCGGTTTTATGCAAATTATTCTTCTGCCTCTAAATCATACATGCAAAGTTACACGTTCATGGCATTTGGCAAAGATGTGGAGGGTTAGTCAAAGTATCACTGAAACCAATTTTATTCCAATCGGCCAAAGGGGGGCGCTATACGAAGCGTTTGAAAATTCAAACTTCAAACGGGCATAAGTCATGACTCGTTTCGTTTGAAGACATGCAACTTGTTACACGCGTGCTTTGACTCAAGCGGAAGACATCTGTGTCGTTGTTAAGTAAGCTCCGCCCTTTGATTTTCCGCCATTTTGAGCAGTTTGTAAAACGCATAAACCCGCTTTTATTCTGGAATTTTCGCTCCACGTGCACAAAACTTTTTTTACGTGAACTTTGGACCGATATCTAAAGATCTGTCAGATCGGATTTCTTTAAAATTGAAACATGCTTTTTTAAATAAATTCAATGAATATTGCAGTTTTATGCAAATTATTCTTCTGCCTCTAAATCATACATGCAAAGTAACATGTTCATGGCATTTGGCAAAGATGTAGAGTGTTAGTCCAAATATCACTAAAACCAATCTTACCCCAATTGGCCAAAGGGGGGCGCTATATCATTTTGAGCAGTTTGTGAAACACTTAAACCCGTTAGGATTTTTTTTTGCAATTTGCATGAAACATTCTACACACAATCTAAGGACCTTTATCTAATATGCCTATGAAGTGCACACACACAAAAAAAATAATAATAATGAATATAGCTGCAAGCAGCGATAAAGTGGCCAAAGCCAAAAACACCTCAAATCATGAACACAGCCTGCAATGTGCGTGAAATCTTGCAAGCACATTCCCAATAGGTCAAGGAACAGATACCACCCTTCTTACATTGGCCTGTTATAGCGCCACCAGCGGGTCAACTTTTGCACAACACATTTTTGGAACAAAATGGACCAATCTTTGACGTCAGTAACGTCAAAGAGAGCACTGCCTGCGATCTTGACATTTTGTACTTTTATAGCCATTGTTTTCTGGCTTGAAGCGAGCCCACAATTGTTTCGAAGGAACAATATTTTTCTAGTGCATAAGAAGCTACTTCATCTTATTATACTGTAAATATTGATTGATGCATTAATGTGTAATACTTTCAGCTATTAAAGGATGGGCTTATTTAAATCATAACTACTTTACTTTATACACAAATGGCCCAATCAATATAATACTAGTAAGACGCCTCAGGGCAACAAGCGAGGTCGCGCCACAGTGATGTGGACATCAGGGACCTGGACATCAGGGATCTCCATATATGGGCATAAAAGGGATTTCTTCCCCTGGCATCACAGGGATCTCCATATCTCCATATCTCCATATATGGGCATAAAAGGGATTGTTCCCCCTGGCATCACAGGGATCTCTCTAACAGGGCATCATTAATATTGATGACATCAGGGAACTCCATATATGGGCATAAATCCCTTTTATGCCTCCCTGTTAGTGTGACATCACAGTGAAGCCAGAGCGTGATGTCAGAGCGGCAAACCCATTCTCGTCACAGTGACATCAGAGCATGATGACACATTTTTACGGCCTATGGGTTTGACCATAGAAAAATGTGTACACGTCTACCCGGACACGGACAAGCTGTGACATTTCTCATGGTAAACTGCGACCTTCGGTCGCAATTATCTTAGTCTGTTTGTTCATTTTGTTTTATATAGATAATATCAATCTATAAAGTAACTAAAGGCCTCAAATAAATGTTAAAAAGTACATTTGCCACCAATTTGAGGTGGAGTAGAGGTATAAATATAGCTCTCTACTGTAGATCCTTCTCAGACAAGCCTGTCTTCAGTCATCTCCATCCTCCATACATCCGTCTAGCCACCAGTACAGTACTTTCCACTCCTGCATCTTTCTTTAATACAGTAGGTGTGGGATGCCCTCGTGATATATGCTTCTATTTTCTCCCAGGACTTAATTTACTGATTGAGAGCTCCCGGTGTCGACGATATTGATCGGCAAGCCTCATTCTCCTGGCTGCTATCTTCTCACTCACCCTTGGTAGCCCCCACCCCCCAGATGTAGGCCTATAGGAGAATGTAGCAGAACATGGAAATACTGAAGTAAAGTATGGGGATGTCATATCACGACTATTGTGACAAAATAAATTCACAATATTATCGCGATAATCAAAATCCATTATCCTGGGGCGGAACATTTGTCAAAAAAATAGCAGATCTACAAGCTGTTGCGATGCATTGTGAGCTTTTTGATAGAGAGTGAAAAAAAAACTGTATCAAGTACGTATATTATAAGTACCTTTTACCAATTATAGAGGGTTTATGTGGTACCGGATATGCAGCACGGCAAAAGCTGAATTGGTCCCAGTGCATGACAGAGGACAATATCACGATAAATTAAATCTACACGATATGATTATCGTGAGTGTTTTTTATCACGATAAACAATATTAACTCTTATCGTCCTATGCCTAAGTACAAGTACCTCAAACGTGTACATAAACACAGTACTTGAGTAAATGCACTTCCAAGCGCGTCACAGCGTGACGTGTTGTGAGCTTGTAGTTGCTTGACGCCAGTGCGCAACTATAGGCATAAATCAGGCATTAGCTTGAAGTTGCTTGGCACGGCGCGCAACTAAATCAATCAGGCATTATTCTGTTGTGTCTAGACGGGGAGTGTTAACTCTCCATTCTGCCCACGTGGCAATGGTGCAATACCATCTGTCTTTGTTTCCCCTTCGCCTTTCTACCTCCTACTGCATTATGAAATGTCTGCGTCACGGTTCACCAGCCCACGCACGCACGCATGCCTGGATTGCAGGCACACGAACACACACACACACACACACACACACACACACACACACACACACACACACACACACACACACATACTGTACACGCACAAATACATGTCGCACGCACGCACGTGCGCAGCCTGCAGCTGTAGAGATGCCAATTGTGAAATGCAGTGAGTCACAGTCTGAGGACTGCCTCAGTCAGAGAGGGGCTTAAATCATCTTTTCAGCCGCGATGCATCTGGGCATCAGTGCATCAGTGTGAGTGATGGTGTTGCAGGACATCTGGGCATCAGTGTGAGTGATGGTGTTGCAGGACCGGAGGTGATGAATGAATGCATCTCTACATGGAGCTTCCTCTTGCTGTCAGAGGAGAGGGGCAGCGGTAGCCTGGCTTGCCAGCCTATAGTATACTAATGCATCTAGCTAACTAACTGCAGTATCTAGTCTGGAGGTTGTCCCATTCAGAAGTCATTCATGAGAGGAGGCAGGGGTTGACACTAAGGTCTCAGAGGCACTTGCCCATCGGGCAAGTACAGGTCATGTTCTACTTGCCCGAAGGTAATGCCCACTTGCCCGAAAAGTAAATCGTCCATTATAAGGTACGATTTTAATTACCGCTCAATTTAACACTTATTTCTTTACTTTCTGGGGCTGTGCGATAAAATGTCATACCTCAATACCTCCAAATCCAAATACCAAATACTTTAGCTATGATTGAATATGTCTTTGGTTTCACACTTGTTATTTTATATTTTAAATGTAGCAACAGTAGAAAACAGCACATTATAGGTAAATAGAGGTCTTATTTTACATTCCACCACAGACCAGAAGACACAGCCATGTTCAGGTGTTTAGACAGATATCTGGTGTTGTGTTTATAGACATTTGTGTCCCCTCTCAAATGAGCACTTGCCCTGTCGGGCAACCTGAAAGCCAAATTCACCTGCCCTGACGTTTTATTTACCTGCCGGGGGCAGGTGGGCAAGCCTTAGTGCCAATGCCTGGAGGAGGTAACAAAAAAACAATAGGGCGTGTACAAAAACGAGAGGTGGAGGGGAGCTGTGGAGGAGGGCAGCTAAACGCAGCAGGTGACAAAGACAGAAACCTCAGGAATAATGCAGCCCCCTCAGGAATCCAGCCCCCTTTGTAGCAGTAAAGAGTGGTGTTGTCTCTTATGTTGCTGCATGGAGACATGCTACGGATGAGAAAAGGTCTGCCTTATTTTGTGAAGTCTAGCCAATCAGGAGGAACTCATGAATCTGGAGCCACAAAATTGAAGAGCTAGCACACGACCCTAGACCATCCCCACCATGTTTTAACTTGGAGGGATTGTCGAGCTGAGCTAGGCTAGGGCAGCGGTGGCTCAGGAGGTGGAGCGTCCGCTTGGGAATAGGAAGGATCCCGGTTTGATCCCTGGATGTAGTGCTCAGTGCAGAAGAGTAGAATTACAGTGCAGAACAGAATATGTTTCAATAAAGGGCAGTGGCAAACTGAACATTTATTAGTATGTTTTAAAGCTGTGATTTATCAAAGGAACTGAGAATTGCAGCTGCAGGTTTCCGAGAGTTTGCATATCGTCGTTGTCGGGTGGAAACCTTGTATGTCCAAAACTGTTCGTTTTGCATTTATCATTTTAAAAATGTTTTAAATATTGAAAATAGCAGATCTACAAGCACTTGTAGATCTGCTATTGTAGATCTGCTATTTTCACTAATTTTGTGCGACAGTCTTGTATTATGAAGCAGGGCTTTACTTTACGAAAAAACTTACAAATTTGAAACATGGAGATACAAGGTTTCTGCCTGACAGCGACGATCTACAAATTGAACACTGCTTCTCCACGTGTAGTTCTGATTCTGAGGATGCTGACAGAAAGCAGACGCCAGATGCCCTCAGAGGTGTGGATGGTTAGGTTGTGTCAATATTCTACCCGAGAAAACCAGAAGCCTGTGTCTCTCTGTGTCCTGCAGAATGTGAAGCTACTGTAGCTGCCATGTCTCTGTGTCCCACAGAATGTGAAGCTACTGTAGCTGCTATGTCTCTCTGTGTTGAAGCTACTGTAGCTGCCATGTCTCTCTGTGTTGAAGCTACTGTAGCTGCCATGTCTCTCTGTGTCCCGCAGAATGTGAAGCTACTGTAGCTGCTATGTCTCTCTGTGTCCCACAGAATGTGAAGCTACTGTAGCTGCCATGTCTCTCTGTGTTGAAGCTACTGTAGCTGCTATGTCTCCCTGTGTCCCGCAGAATGTGAAGCTACTGTAGCTGCCATGTCTCCCTGTGTCCCGCAGAATGTGAAGCTACTGTACCTGCCATGTCTCTGTGTCCCCCAGAATGTGAAGCTACTGTAGCTGCCATGTCTCTGTGTTCCACAGAATGTGAAGCTACTGTAGCTGCCATGTCTCTCTGTGTTGAAGCTACTGTAGCTGCCATGTCTCTCTGTGTTCCACAGAATGTGAAGCTACTGTAGCTGCCATGTCTCTCTGTGTTCCACAGAATGTGAAGCTACTGTAGCTGCCATGTCTCTCTGTGACCCATAGAATGTGAAGCTACTGTAGCTGCTATGTCTCTGTGTTCCACAGAATGTGAAGCTACTGTAGCTGCTATGTCTCTCTGTGTTGAAGCTACTGTAGCTGCCATGTCTCTCTGTGTTGAAGCTACTGTAGCTGCCATGTCTCTGTGTGTCCCACAGAATGTGAAGCTACTGTAGCTGCCATGTCGGTGCCATCTGTGGAATCCTTCTCCGCGGAGATGTTCCTCACCGGGACCTTCTCCTCGCCAGAGCCTCACCCCTCCGACCTCGCCCTGATAGAAGATCTCTACCACAACATCAGCCAATTCAGGTCACTTTACGTGCTCAATATATTTACGTTACATCAGTGATTCTCAACTTGTGGTTGTGAGGATATATTTGCAAGTTGGCCTCCAAATAAGTAGGAAATGTAAGGGCCGCGTTTTTTACTACGGCGATGTGAGGCTGGACTACAGCTGTTATGACGTAATCGCCGTAGCGGTCAAAAGTGTTAAGCAACCAGCCGTCGGCGACGTGGTCCCACCCCTTTCGCTGAACGCTTTGGTTCCCATGGCGATGCGACCACGCAGCAGGCGTTGTAGCCGCTACCTGGAAAGGTAGCCTCTACCGTAGTAGAGACGGCCGCGACGGCGGCAGGTTGATCTATCGAGCGCTGATCATTTCCGGTTGCCGTTGTCATCTGCCGTTTAAATAGCCTTAAAGCCTTAAAGCTTAAATAGCCTATTGCCAAAATGCTTTGGGGGCCGGGAGCGTAGCGTTATTACGACGTTCGACGTCACATTCGTCCGACCCTGGTGAATGCTAACCTGGTGAAATGCTAACCTGCCGACGCTGGTGAATGTTAATCTGGTGAATGTTATTCTGGTGATTGCTACTATGCCTAAACCTAACAAAACCCCTTCCATAACCTCAGTAAAACTATGCCTAAACCTAACCCTAACCCTCAGTCGGACGAATGGGATATAATGAAATATCGAGATTTCACCTTGGGGGCCATGCTCTGAAAATCCAAACGGCCCTCCCATTTGACACAGGTTGCTAACCTCAGGACCTGTACGCACCTGATCAGAATTAATTGTATTGTTTCATCACAAGCTTACAGTGTAAAAGTGGGCGAAATTCTTGTTTACCGCCGTGCACGCTCCATCATGTTGTAGTTTTTCATGAGAAGGAGTGAGGATAGAAATACAGGAAGAGCAAGGAGAAAAACGCAGGATAGAACAGGTCACATAATCAATATACGAATAGCAGAATAGCATATCGTCGCTGTCAGATGGAAACCTTGTCCAAAACCATTACTTTTCAGGAAAATTGAGAATGGAAAGTATGACACTTATGAGTATGACAAGGTAGGTAGGGCATTCATTTATGAGAAAATGAAAAGTGTAAAAAAGTACAGCAGCACAACATCAACTGGAGCATTCAAAAATAAAATATGGTATTGGTTTGGCATAAACTGGCATACTCGCCAATACCGATACCAGCAGTTTAGGCTGCATTCATTTAGGAGCTTTTGGGTACTGTATCAACACTAAATGGGAGAAAGGAAGTGTGTATAAATTAAGCAAACAATTTGTTTAATGTCACTTTCTGTAGAGAGTGAGCTAACAAGTTCTACATAGAATCACACTGCCCTCTACTGTCAGAATTGGTGTTCTGCTACTACCATATAACAGTTGATTATTTTATTGTTTGTGCATTATTTCATTGGGGACCCCCCAAAATAATTTGACGACCCCCCTGTGGGTCCCGACCCACAGGTTGAGAACCACTGCAGTAAAGCACATTGAATTGAAGGGAAGATCATAGGAGAAAGACAGCTCCCCTCTCTGCAGTCCATTTATGAGCAGACCACACTAAGACAGGCTCAAATAGTTAGCGATGCTACCCATGTTTTACATGGAGAATTTGTACTCCTATCTGGCAGAAGGTATAGTGAACCTACATGGAACTATGTTAGGTTTAAAACAGAAGGTATAGTGAACCTACATGGAACTATGTTAGGTTTAAAACAGAAGGTATAGTGAACCTACATGGAACTATGTTAGGTTTAAAAAATACTTTGTACCAGCGTCAACTAAAATGTTTAAACGAGGCTCTGAAACAGCATTGATTGTGAGATTAGATCAACTACCTTTTTGTGTATTGTGTAATGTTGTGTCCCCCCTGTATGTCTTATTATGTCCTATTATGTCTTTTGTCATTTTTGTTGTCTCCACCAGCCGAAGGCTGAGGGAGAGTATGTTTTCCCCTCCGTCCGTCCGTCCGTCCGTCCGTCCGTGCGTGCGTCCGTCCGTCCGTGCGTCCTCGCAGTTTGTGAGCGCCTAATCTCAGTCGCCGTTGGCCCGGACGCTGCCAAAGTGAGCACACACACTCCCTGGATGTCAATCTATTCTAGAACCTCTGCCCTAAATTTTTCAAATGGGGCTTTTCTAGCGCCACCTAGTGGCCGATGTTCGCAAAACACATTTCGGTGCACTACTCTTACAGATTTTGTCCCAAACGCAAAGTGCAATTATCATGAAATCGCGCACACACGTTCCCACTAGGTCGAAGAAGAAATGCCACTTAAATGTTTTGAAATCAGCCTCATGGTGGCGCTATAACAGGGCAATTTGTGGTTTTACCTATAACTCCATCGTTGTGAGCACCTAATCTCAGTCGCCGTTGGCCCGGACGCTGCCAAAGTGAGCACACACACTCCCTGGATGTCAATCTAAAACCTCTGCCCTAAATATTTCAAATGGGCCTTTTCTAGCGCCACCTAGTGGCCGATGTTCGCAAAACACATTTCGGTGCACTACTCTTACAGATTTTGTCCAAAAATCATACAAATCGGTAGGCAGTATCTCGACAGTCATGTGATCGACACGGATCTGTCCGATTTTGCATATTCCATCCTGATTGGCTAAGATTGGCTTCCAAAGTTTGTAGGATCGAGCCGTTTTGAACAAAATGCCTCAAATCACAAACGCAAAGTGCGATTATCATGAAATCGCACACACACGTTCCCACTAGGCCGAGGAAGAAATGCCACTTAATTTTTTTTAAATCAGCCTCATGGTGGCGCTATAACAGGCCGATTTGTGGTTTTACCTATAACTCCACCGATCAGTTTCAAACTTTGCAAGCGCACTCCCTAGAAGCTAAGGATAAACCTTTGCCCTACATTTTTCACATAAGCCTTTTATAGCGCCACCTTTGGGCCGACTTATGTAAAACACATTTTTGGATATTACTCCTTGAGATTTTATCCAAAAATCACGCAAATCGGTACACAGTATCTCTATAGTCATGTGATCAAGTCCGATCCATCTGATATTTCATATGCCATCCTGATTGGCTAATATTAGCTTCCAAAGTTTGCAGGATTGCACCACCAGGACGCACGGCCTGGTGGAGACCTGTGCTCGGAAGAGCACTGCTTCTAGTTTTATGTGTGGCTGCAGCAGGGGTGAAAGCCCAAGCAACATTTCCCTTGTGGACAATAAAGTTGACCTTACCTTACCTTAATTGCCTTGTTGTTGAAGTGTGCTAAAGTGTGCCTTGACCCCTCCAGGCCGGGCGGCCCGCGCTGCACCTACAAGGAGGACTTCAAGCGCGTCCTTCTCCCGGCCGTCTACAGCTTCGTCTTCCTGCTGGGCCTTCCGCTCAACGCCGCCGTCATCCTGAAGATATGGAGGTCGCGGCCCAACCTGTCCAGGAGCAACATCTACATGCTCAACCTGTCCATCGCAGACTTCCTCTACGTGATGTCACTTCCCCTGCTCATCTACAACTACGCCAGCCACGACTACTGGCCCTTCGGCGAGCTGGCCTGCAAGCTGGTGCGCTTTCAGTTCTACGGGTGAGGGATCGGACTTGTTATCACCGGTCGTATGTGTCTTTAGAAATGGTTCATTTAAATCAGGCCGAGACTAAAGTGTTGAGGTTCTCTCTGGGAAGTCTCTGGGATGGATAGGATCAGGAACGAGTACATTAGAGCAGGGGTTTTCAAAGTGGGTGACGCGACGGCAGTCCAGGGGTGCCGCGAGATCATTTGATAATATTTGGAATTTATTTGGACACTTGAAAAGATATTTATTATCATTTAAAACTTGAAGTACAAAGTTATTTTCAGTCAGTTCTAACCAAAATGGATATTATCTCAACGTTTTCCTCGCAACATAATCACTACAATATCGTAACTGTCAGGCAGAAACCTCTGTCGCACAAAACTAGTGAAAACAGACGATCTACAAGCAGCTTGTAGATCGGCTGTTTTCTCGGCTGGTTTCTACCCGACAACGACGATATGCTATAAATATAAGGCGCTGGGAGTGAATTCATTATAATGTACGGGTGCCTCGGATTAAAAAAAATATTTATGGGGTGCCCTGAGACAAAGAAGTTTGGGAACCCCTGCATTAGAGGCACAGTGCATGTCAGATGTTTTGGAGATAAAGCCAGAGAGGCCAGACTGAGATGGTTTGGACCTGTACAGAGGAGGGATAGTGCGATGGTTTGGACCTGTGCACATAAAACAATCCAGTACATTTGCAGTGACAGTGATCTATTGTTTCTCCTTGCAGCAACCTGCATGGCAGCATCCTCTTCCTCACCTGCATCAGCATGCAGCGCTACGTGGGCATCTGCCACCCGCTGGCCACCTGGCCCAAGGAGGGCGGCCGCCGGCTGGCCTGGCTCATCTGCGGCGGCGTCTGGCTCGTGGTCGTGCTCCTGTGCGCCCCCACCTTCTACTTCGCCTCCACGGGGACCCAGCGCAACCGCACGGTGTGCTACGACCTGAGCCGCCCGGCCCAGTCGTCCGAGTACTACCCGTACGGCATGACCCTGACATGCCTCGGCTTCCTGCTGCCGTTCGCGGGCATCGTGGTGTGCTACTGCCGGATGGCGCGCCACCTCTGCCGCCCGGTGGCGCCCTGCGACGGCGTCTCCATGGCGGGCAGCGAGAAGCGGGACCGGGCGGTGCGCATGATCCTGATCATCGTGGCGGTGTTCGCCATCAGCTTCCTGCCCTTCCACCTGACCAAGACCATGTACCTGCTGGTGCGGACGCTGCCCAACGCGCCCTGCGAGACACGGAACCTGTTCTCCATCGTCTACAAGAGCACGCGGCCGTTCGCCAGCATGAACAGCGTGCTGGACCCCATTCTGTTCTATTTCATGCAGCCGCGCTACAGGAGGAGCACGCGAAGGTTTTTGCTGAAAGTGTCCACCCTCAAGGACAAGGGCACCACGGTGTGAGAGTGGCTGAAAGTGTCCACCCTCAAGGACAAGGGCACCACGGTGTGAGACAGACTCGGAGATCACATGAACTGGAAACGTATTTCATTTACGTTTACTTCGGACCCGCGCGGTGCGCTCCGGAATGTTGCTAAGATGTATTCTGTCAAGTTAGCTTGAAGCGGCGAAAGAAGGAATATCTGCAACAATTCCAACGTTATTTCTATTTGCACTAGTTCACAGTTGAATGAAACCTTGGATACACAACTCTGGATGTATATTCCTAATACCTGTATGACCTGTCATGTACCGTGATCGTTGCAGGTCAACTAGAAGCCCAGCCTGCACGGCGCCTAGGTTGAGACATTTGGAAGATCCATACATTGAGTCACACTAGTATGCATAGGCCTAATCTAGACCTTACGTAACCTTAAAATGGCACTGAACACTCCAGATATATAGATGAGGTAGATCCCCCGATATGTGTGATTTTTAGTTCTCATAGAAATTCTATATATTTTTGTATTGTTTTTTTGTTTCATTTGCTCACAGTTGCGTTAGAACATGCAACTTTCGCTGCAAGTTGCTGCAGCGGTTTTCTGTCAGTATCTTGTCTTGTACAGTATATGTTTGCCATATGGAGCATGGGAACATATCATTATATATCATCACTGTCAGGCAGAAAGCTTGTATGTCCATATTTGTTCTTAAAAAAAAAAAAGAAAATGAATGTCCTATTTTATACCGTGTCATATAACTGTGTCATGGAACAGTAGCAAAATTAGCTAATCTCCACGCTCACAACACAATTGCAGGGTGACACATTGTGGGTGTACAAATTTGCTATTTTTGGACAGTTTGGAAAAGAAAGAAATATGCCTAAAATAGGGAGGCCAGATTCAGATATTTTAGCAACTTTAGAAAAATGTTGAAATGTTGTCCAGAGAATCTTGCCCGAAATGCCCTAAATAGGGAGTCTATAGTTAAAAGTGTGCCTGTGAGTTCTATAAATATTTAACCAATGAAAAGGTATTAACAAGAGTTTGAGATTAATTAACCCATTTAGAACGGGTACACATTTTGTGTATCATTATTTTATGCTTTAACTATTGAAAAATAGCAGATATACAAGCTAACAGCGCGGCACCGAGAGTGCCGCGCTGCAAGCTTATAGATCTGCTATTTTTGAAAAATCGTGAAAATTAGAATTTTGACCCGATTCTATAATAGGTCTTTTAAATCCTTCTAAGATTTTTGGAAAAACCTGTGTTTCTATGTCAGCAATCTGGCCAGCCATCGTTAAAGAAAAGGTCCTTTTCACTTAACTGGAGCTCAGTTAGTCTACTATGTCAGTGGAGAGACTACTATGTCAGTGGTTCTCAAACCTTTTCATGTGAAGGACCCCCAAAATGATATTTGTTTGGCCACGGACCCCCATCTCAAAATATTTCGTTCCAGGGACCACCCAGAAGCAACATTTGAGTTACAAACGTTCGCTTTGAAAATACATATTATATTCAAAGATTTGCACACATTTTCACGACTTTTTCAAAAATAGCAGATCTACAAGCTCGCAGCGCGGCACTTGGTGCTGCGCTGTGAGCTTGTATATCTGTTATTTTTCACTGGTTAATAACCACACTGGATCCATTGGAACTTTTTATTTTTATTTTTTTAATTTCCTGAAAAGTAAAGGTTTTGGACATACAAGGTTTCCACCCGGCACCAACGATATGTGAATGTAAGACTCTGTTCTCTGGGTTGATGCAATAGAAGCACATGGAGGAAAGAGAAGAACTAAGTTAAACGGTGCTTTTATATTGCACCTTTCTCCAAAGCACTTTGCAACGTGCATTCATTTCACACAACGATGGTGGAGGAAACCACGCAAGGCACCAACCTGCTCATCAGGAGCACTCAGGGTTTCGGTGTCTTGCTCAAGGGCAGGACAGGCAGCCAGGAGGAGCCGGGATCGAACCAGGAACCTTCTGATTCCAAGACTGTTGCTATACTGACCCTCCTGAACTACTGACACCCCACGAGTACTTCAGAGCGCTGTTTCTCAAACTTTCAAATTTCATCTTCTCCCCTTTATTTATTTGGTTCCATTTGTACACTGTCAGAGTTAGGCCTACAGCCTTTTATGGGTCAATTTAGACCCCCCTAAAGGAACCCACAGAGTCACTGGGATTCCACTTTGAGAACCACTACAAGTTCAGAGGATGCAATCCCTCATGGTAATACTAAACCATGTTAAAATAACGTAATCTATGTGACTGATAAGTAAGTATCAAATGCTTGTGACTGTATGTTAGAATTGCATGAAATGTTGATGCATAATTAAAACAGAAAATCGGGAAGGGAAGCCTGGGATTTGTGATGCAAACTGAAAAAAGGTATTGAGAATATAAGATAATTGTAGCATAATTGTAGGTTTGAAATAATTTACTCAGAGATTATTGTCCTTAACCTAGACTCACCATTTGTTACATGTTTTGACCACTAGGTGGTTACATTTACCCACTTCTGTAATCGCACAGCCTCAGTGCTAAAGCAATTCCAACAGCCTCTTTGGAATCATCTAAAGCACTCATACTTCAGTTACAACTCACCTAAGACAACTAAGGGTGAACCAGTACCAACTGGCCAATCACTAATATATACAGTATCAGATATCAACAGATATCAGGCCGATAACATGCTTCAATCATCCATTCCATGCTAAAGTAGGATATTGCATCAGCTGTTTTGCAGTATACTCTAACATACTTTCCTCCCTAAACTATCATTAATAGCAGGCATGTATAATTCATGGGTTGCATTTGTAGTCCTAAACTGGCCATATTGAGGACCAACACAGTTGTTCAATTTGTCTGGTTGGCATAGAACCAATGTTCTACATTAATCAAAACACCTGTGTTGGTCCTCAAAATGGCTGGTGTAGGACTACAAATGCAACCCATGTATTGTTGAGGTTAATAATACATCCTTTGTGTGAACCCTTCCCATGAAATGGAGGCCGATTATGTATGAAATACTCAACTATTAATTGATATTGATGTCAACGTGAAGCAACACTGCTCTTTGACAGCAGCTTGTTCTTCTTCATAACTATATGGAGTTATGCATATGTTACTGTAACATATCACCAACTGCATGGCAATCCAGGCACGTGATTGATCAATCACATTGAAATGACAGAATTCTGGTAAATATGCAAATTGGAAGTTGATTCACATTGTCATGATACAGTGGATTTTGTTTTTATAGATATTTCTAGATGGACAATAACTATGCTATGCTGACACCAATGGTCTACATAGTCAAATATAATTATAGTCTAGATATTGTAAATTGTCTGAACTTTGAATGCATTAATTTCACATGTTCAGCTTGTTAACATAAAATAACAGCAGCACTGCAGCAGTTATATTCTACATTGCTCTTCAAATGTATGACTGTAATGACAACTTTGGCACTACATTGTAAAAGCTGTATTCCATGCCGGTAGATTTCACTATGGTTTGTTGTGACAGGCTACTGTTGTGTCCCAAATATAAAAGCTACCCCGACTTGGATTGTGAACCACATGGGAAAATGTTAATCAAGTTAAAGGTTTTATATGATATGTGATTGCTATTTTAAAGATGACAGCTATTCATTGAGGCCTTAGATGGAGTTTACCACCAGCTTTCACAATTTCTGTCTTAACTCACAGAAATACTGTAGCTGAAAATCGGTATCAATAATGAATAGAACATTGTCTATGCACTCAGTACATTGATGTCCGAGTGTATGCGTGCATGCGCTGCGTGTGTACTCACTGTAAACATATTCTAGGGCTGTCCCCTCATCAATTAATCGATCAGTTTGGTCTTAGTTAGCTAGACAAAGGCTTTGTAGTTTTTTATGCTTTCCCCCCATTCACATCTCTTGTAAACTCTACATAACACTTTCATCCTGCATTTCCAAAATGTTCAATAGCTACAGTAGTTTTTATTGTGAAATAGAATTTGGAATGTTCAGTTCTCAACCTCACCATCCTGAAAGGTTTGTGTGCAGAAAACATCATGCAGACATATTCCTATGACTTTTAGATTCCAGTTGAGGACAGCCCTACTATAAGTTCAAATGTATTCCTGTCAGTATTATTTGGCTTTTCTTTTTCTTTTTGTAACATTCTGTACCATAGCATAGGCCTATAGTTGAGAATAGAATTCTATTTTTGTTACCATAGTTCTACTGATATTTATGTTCTGAAAATGTATATATTGTGTTATTTTAATTGTAATATGAGTATACTGTAACTCATTATCCTGGTGTTGTCACTAAAAATGTCTGTCTAATAAATGCTACTGACAAAAAATCATGCTGTGCTGTTATTGTCAGTTATTTAAGACAAATTTGATTTAGTAAAAAGAATACATGACCTACTTGTGCGCCAGCAGAGCGTGCCACAAGGTGTGCCCTGCTGGCCTCATTGGCTGTTAATGAAGTCATTACCAAGGTAATAGGAAGTAGGGACATCACGTGACAACGGGGATACGCCATGTCCAGCCATGAAGCTCACCATGGGTGCCAGTATCGCGAGACTATCCACCGTTTCCTGTCTGTGAACCAAATCTCGCGATACTTCAGAGACAGAAACGATTATTATTTACTGTTATTATTATTATTTAATGATGCACTGTGCACATCGAAAAGCAAGTGATTGTAGAAATTGTAAAAAATTGATATATTTTCTTTTATATTCCTGAACAGATTATATGACAAAGGTCTCAGTCGTTCATAAATAGTGTTTCTTCCAGGTCTTCAAAACAATCACACCCAATGTGAAGTGAGCGGTGGTGGTGCTTGCATAACATCTTCAGACTAGGATATAGGTCTAGGATGTAAATGGTGATGTAATACAGGCTACACACACACACACACACACACACACACATTGCTATGGCAAAACGCTGAGGAAAAAGTGGCCACAGATAGGTCTAGGATGTAATTGGTGATGTAATACGTCTACACACACACACACACACACACACACACACACACACACACACACACACACACACACACACACACACACACACACACACACACACATGTAGTATGGCCTACTTCTGTGCAAGCAAAGCATGCCATGAGGTGCCCTCACCACTGGCATAAAAAAAAAAGAAAATAAAAACGTATACATTATGACTAATGCCTGGTACAACTGCTTGTCTAAATCCTCTTTGGGATTGAAGTAGAGACGTCATGACTCATGATGTGCGCTCACCACTGGCATCACCACTGGCGATGCCAGTGGTGATGCCAGTGACATCAACACTGGCATCACCACTGGCGATGCCAGTGACATCAACACTGGCATCACCACTGGCGATGCCAGTGGCGATGCCAGTGACATCAACACTGGCATCACCACTGGCGATGCCAGTGACATCAACACTGGCATCACCAGGAATACTGGTCACTCATTACCTGTTAATGATGATGTTGCCAGAGATGCTGGTCCCTGATTGGGCTACGGTCTTAAACAAGAGAGGACACCGACGTACATACACACATAGCCTACGTATACATACCCAGCCGATCGCAGTTCTTGCACGCTCTGCTTGTGCAAGTATATAATAATAATAATAATAATAAACTTTATTTGTAAAGCACCTTTCATACATGATATGCAGCTCAAAGTGCTTTCCAGAGCAAAGATTGTACACATAATCAACGATAAAACAGAAGAAAAGAAAAGAAAGAACAACAACATAATAATAATAATTAAAAAAAAAACATTCAAGTACAGTAGGTAACAAAGAAAAAAAAACATTGTAAAAACATTAAAAACTTAAATCAAATTTAAATAAAAACGTTTTAAAAACAGGGCAGACATAAAAACAGCACAGGGATTTAAAAGGCAATGATTCACTGTCATTTGTGAAAGTCAATGAGGAAATGAATTGGAGTGGCCACTGCGATGCTCGGACAGCAACCAGAGAGGGCACCACCATGTTTTACCTTGGTGAGTAGGCCTAGAGGTAGTGCATGAGGTAGTGTAGGGCACTCTATGTCGCTGTATTTGACTTGCTTTCATTTGTTTTCGGAGGGGTTTCTTACTTTCTTCTCCTCTTTCTCCTCCTGACAGAGGATTCTGCATCTGATCAATGTAAAAATCCCATGACATGACATGACATGACCAGATCTGTAGGTGGCGCACTGGAGTGAAGGGTTAGTTTCTTCGTCCGGTGCATTATTTTATTTTCGGACAAAAGGTGGATTTTTTACACACAAACACAAAAATAACATGGGGGGGGGGGGGGGGGGCCTGAGAATAACTATCACAGGGTCAAAATGCCGAAACCCGGGATCGAACCAGGGACCTTTAGATCTTCAGTCTAACGCTCTCCCAACTGAGCTATTTCGGCGGTGAGATTTCCCTCTGTCAAACGAGGTTCCCATTCATGAACCTAATTTGACCATGTAATAATAAAACCATGTAATAAAAACCCTGTAAAGTATAATAATCCCAATATTGCTGCTGTATGTGGGCAAAACTGATAATTCTACTGCCCTAAACGTTATAGCATCTGTCTGTAATGTTGTTGACTTGTAGCGTTGCTGTCGCGTGGAAGCCTCGTTTGTCCAAAACCTCGGATAGCCACTAGAGGGCATCAAAACATTGAATGCCACCCAGACCTGCTGCACATACAGTATAAACAGAGCTGCTAACTTTAAATGTTTTTCTTTTCTTTTCTTTTCTTTGTTGGCCTACTATTGAAATCGTGTTGAGAAAAAAGTAACGCTGCTGTTTGTTCCAAAAAGCTTCATACTCTGATACTGTAGATAACGACAAAATGTGACATAGCTATGTTTACACAATGCTGTACCCCCTCCAACTGTATTATGTTCCCCATTTCAACAGTTTTTATTATATTACACTTGCTTTGGCAATGTAATCGTAAGTTTAAAAAAAATAAAGCTCCTTTGAAATAGACCTGCGTCTATTGTAACTAACTTAGAGTGGCTTTAGTTTAGGCAGTGCTCAAGAAGACATAACATTGTCAGGTTTGGTGGGTTAGTAAAATACAATCAAACCAACCAACTTTTGACATAAAAACGTTAAGCCGCTCCATCGCTGGGGGGCAGGCACAACCATTCTATTATTCAGCCCTGGTCACGTTTAGGCTTCACCGGGGAATTAGCTCAAATGGTAGAGCGCTCGCTTAGCATGCGAGAGGTAGCGGGATCGATGCCCGCATTCTCCAAAGTTTTTTTTTCTTGGAGAGAGTCTTTAGAATACCCACCAACCACCTCACTCACGTGTATAAATGATCATAATCTGAAGAATGGAGTTAAATCAATGACTGCTTCTGCCACACAAATAGGCCAAATTCAATCACAATCACATAAAATATACTTTAAATTATTTCCAATTTGGAAATAATTGAATGAATTTAATTCCAAATAAACATAATCGATTTTTTTCTATGACTTTGATTCGGAAAGCCTGGTGATGCGAGGTTAGACTTTGATTATCTGGACTTTTCAAGATTATTATTTTGTTGGCTTTTATTTATGCCTTTATTCGCTAGGACAGCTAGTAAAGTCCTCCTGGCCCCTTTTCACTCGGCGGACACAACAATCTGCCATACCGTGGATGCCATGTTTCACCCGGACACAGTTCCGTGCAGCACCATATGGCTGCCATGGAGGAGAACGTGCAGAGTGTTGTCAGGAGGAGCAAAGAGGAGAAGAAACTGCTCCGAAAACACATTAAAACGAGTCACATTCTACTGAAACACGAGGGCATCAGTACACTTTCTCAACCCACCAAGGTAACACTTAAAATACGGCATTTCATTAATGCATGCTGCTGGGACAAGACTGGAGTAAACGCGAATGAACCCATCTGCTTTTCCAAAGCTCAGCATGACTGAGATCTATATCTGTTTATATAAATGAATGGTTATAAACATAATCTTACATTTGTGTACATTTGTACACTCTCAGGGTTGTGAAGGTCCTTGGAATTAAAAATAATAAGTTTGAGAACCACTGCAGTGCTACAACAGAGTATCTTTCCCACGATGTAAACAATGTAGGTTGCAGGCAACAAATTCCAAATATTCCTACTGTTAGACATGGTAATGGTGACTATTTAAAGCCTATATACGGGGTATTTGACAGGACATCCAAGTGAGAGGCTCAAAAGAGGTAGCAGACCCATTTTTGAGAGGGGGTCAAAATGCCGAAACCCGGGATCGAACCAGGGACCTTTAGATCTTCAGTCTAACGCTCTCCCAACTGAGCTATTTCGGCGGCAAGACTGATAGGAGACAGTTACCAATTCATTTGTGGTGACTATTTAGTAATAACACAGTTATTACACGTTTCACTGATTGATGGAATACTCTATTAGCAGTGCACATAAGAAAAGCACAAGATAGTACAGATCATTCACAAGGTCTACTAATAGGATTTAAACCCAAGAAAGCACTGTTGTTTGGCTTGTTTACACGTTGGGGTCCTTTGTACCCTGTCCCTGTCTGTAATAACACAGTACAAACAAGTCTGATACTGAGCAGTTTTGATTGATTTAACATTTTATTAAACAAGAATGTAGTACAGTACAAGCAGCCTACAGTTAAACACCCTACCTAAAAGGAGCATCACAAATACGTCATTTTACGTTAGAAGTCCTTGGTATTGAATTCATGGACATAACAAATAGCAAGCTAAAAAAACATTCAAAATTCAAAATTTCAATTCAATTCAAAGGAGCTTTATTGGCATGAGAAAACATACGTTTACAAATGCCAAAGCAAGTTTCAAAACACAATACAAACAGTCTTTTTTGTCGTTATGTATATACACGCAGGGTTTGAACTAAGCTTTTTGCATTTTGTTTTCTCGATACAATTTCAGTAGCATAAAACTGAAGGAAAATGTTGGTCATGTTTACAAACTCATCACCACAGTTTTTTTGATTGAAGGCTTTATTAGAAGTTTGCATAGGAAAATGTACAGATTCATGACGGTACAGTTCACTGGTACAAGGTCTACTAAAAGGAGATCCATGAAAAGACTAAGCTTATTTCAACAGGAAACCATTAAAGTATCTCATATAACATTGAATGACAGACAAATAGAACACAGTACTATGCAGTAGATATGTAAAGAAAAAAAGAAAACAGTAGGTCTATACAATCAGTAAGTACAGTATATACAATATATACAAGGAAGGGGCAGGTAACAGTAAGTCTAAACAATCAGTATGTACAGTATATACAAGGAAGGGGCAGGGAGGGTAGGGTTGGGCTAGGTTTTTACCAGTTGTGAACGGCTGCTGCCTGTAAGTGGTTTTTTAGGGCAATTTTAAAGGATGCTAGTGATCCACACTCCTTTATGGCCTTCGGTAAGGCATTCCACATTTTTGTGGTGTAGCAGAAGAACGAGTTCGACCCTTTCTTTGAGTTGACTCTGGGTTGAACGTGATCTGTGGCACTGCCTCTGGTGTTGTAATTATGGACATCCTTAACGTTTTTAAAGTATTTTGACAGGTACTTGGGTATCATAGTGGTGTAGTGTATCTTGTACACCAGGCCCATTGCAAGTTGCTGTACTCTGTCATCTACTCTGAGCCACCCCACTCTTAACTGGTGAGTAGCGGTGAGGTGAGTCTGATTGGGAAGGTTAAGCAGGACCCTAATTAGTTTATTTTGGGCTGTTTGGAGTTTAGTTTTTAGGGCTTGTGGGGCGTCACGATACCATACGTGGACTCCATAGTCAAAGAGGGGCTGGATTATTGCACCAGCTATGGTCTTCAGTGTGTTGAAGTTGACCATTGGGGCGATCCTCTGTAGGAAACGAGTTCGTTGGTTGATTTTTTGTATTACTTTTGAAGTCATCTTTTCGCTGGAAAGATTAGCTTCAAGGATACATCCTAAGTAGGAGATTTCGTTTTTTCGTGTTATGACCTTGTCACCCACTTTGATTGTGAAGTTCTCTACCTTTTTGAGGTTATGATTTGATCCAAAGAGGATGGACTCGGTTTTGCCCAGGTGAATTGATAATTTGTTGTCGTTAAGCCATGTGCAGATCTTACTCAGTTCAGAGTTAAGTGTCTTTTCAACCTGCAAGTGGTCCTTGCCCGAGACTAGGAGAGCCGAGTCATCCGCGAACAGGAACATAAAAACACTTAGTTATAAAAACACTGTGTACATAGTAGGGGAAACAAGGGGGTGGGGCTAAGGTAAGGGGGGGTGCTCACTTCTCGCCCCTCTATGGGAGAAGTGATGACTACCTCCGCCTCTGGCCTCCTGAAAGGTGAGTTTTCAGGGCAGTTTTGAAGGAGGCCAGCGAGGTACATGTTTTAAAGGACAACTTTGTTTTTTTACAACAAGGGTTCATATTTTAGATTGTAATTAGAGAAAAGAAAAAGTGTGTGTGTTAAAATGTTTTCAATTGCTTCGTTCTATTGTTTTATCGCATTTACAGTGCTAAAATGTGGGGCATGCATATGCATGGGGGAATGCGTACAAGTGGCTAAATATGTACGTTTTAGACACAATATGCCAGCAATTTCTTTATTGCTATTTACAGTAACACTTCTAGCCCCCATAAGTCACATCCAACCATGAAAGGTTGCTTGTACCTTGGGAATGGGCTTATTCTGTGTAAAATGACATATTTAGCCACTTGTACGCATACCCCCAACCACTGAAATAATAATCTCTAAAACAATAGAAAGAATTAAATGAAATCATTTTAACACTCATCTTTTATATTCTTTAATTACAATCTAAAATATGAACCCCTGTTGTAAAAAATTAAAGTTGTCCTTAAAGGGAGGTAGACAAGGAATTCCACTAGGGTTGCCAACTCCCAGAGACTCAAATAAGGGACACCTTCTGGCCGCCCGCCGAAGGTGGGTGGCCGAAAAAATATATATATTTTGAGGGGGGTCAACAGACTCAACACGCCTGAAATGCATAGAAAACTGCATTTTGGCACAGTCACAGACACTCAGAGAGTTATACCTACGGTACAGTCACAGACACTCAGACAGTTATACCTACAGTATAACACACAATACATTACAAACACAACAGGTCTTACATCTGCATCAGGCTACATCTGCATCAGGTTACACTTACTGTAACATTGCATACATATCATAATCATAAGGAAATGAAATGCTTCAACCATACACCAGATATAGCCTATAATAAACCCATGGCTTGCCATGTAGACCTACATTTTACTAAGATACACTTCAACTGAGGCATATGGCCTACTGTACATAGTCTAACACTGGTCCCCAAACACTGGGTCCCATTTGTGAGTCACAGAATTATTTTTATGGGTCCTTTAATTTTTTGTTTCCTACATTTTGTTTTCATGATTTAGTAATTTTATGAATAACTAAAATTAAAATCTAAGACATTCCATAAATTGGAAAACACATATATAAGAAGTAGTGAAAATAGCCGATCTACAAGCTCACAACAGCTGTGCATAGTGATGTGTTGTGAGCTTGTAGATCTGCTATTTTCACTAGTTTGGGTAAATGTTTCATTTCTCTTTTGGTCTTGGGCTAAAATGTTTTGGAACCACTGGTCAACAATATACTGCTACAGAGAAAGGGGGAACAAGTAATCTGCTTGGAGCTCTTCAACATCCAGATTCTCAAGAACCCATAGTATTATAGCATTTTGCCACATACAGAGTACAGAGTACAGAGTATGGTACAGACACACAGACACACACAGCTCACCTGCTGCAGATGAGACTCATTCTTCTCAGTCCCACAGTTTTGGGGCAAAACGAGCTTTGTCTAACAAACCTCATCTCACATGCAGGTACTAATTTTCGGTAGAGAAATGTTAGTTGTAACTTTAGTTTTGTGTCGCCCGCGCTGGCTCGCATTCAACAACGCACAGCAGCAGAGTTCATGTTACACAAGGACTGGCGCAGCACGCACGTACGTGACGAGGCACCCCCAGGGTCCTAGAGCCCTTCACATACAGCACACACATACAAAGGCAGGCAGACGATGCCTGGCGCACGCACAGAAAAATAGATATTTTATGTGCATAGTCCCTTTACCGGGACAAGCGACGTCCCTTACGGGACGCGCCTCTTTCAGTCAGAATACGGGGCGTCCCGGCCAATACGGGACGGTTGGCAACCCTAAATTCCACACCTGTTGTAGAAGGAGAATTTACCCATATGTGTCTTATGGGTTTGTTTTATCAGATTGTTTTGTGCGCTCCCTCTGGTGCTGTGGGTGTCGCTAACTTTTTGGAGATGTTTGGTCAGATAAGCGGGTACAGGGGATTGAGGGCAGATTTGCATTGACTATTGTGAAGTTGCCATGTCTGCTTGTTATAAGTGACTTTAGGCTTATACTTCTGTAAAGTCGCTTGTAAAAAAACACACCTGTGCGAGCCTGCGAGGTGCTCACTTTTCAGGGTATCAAACACGATACACGCGCATATCTCCTTTTATGGGCCGTTCTGTCTGTGGCGTTAGTTATCTCCATACATGGAGTTCCTTGCGCATGCATTCTTACGTACACACAAACCTAAACATAGGAGCGATTTACACCGCGCAAGAATTGGTAGTTGTTAGTTGCTTTAATTTGTCAGGCCGGTTAGCTCAGTTGGTTAGAGCGTGGTGCTAATAACGCCAAGGTCGCGGGTTCGATCCCCGTACTGGCCATGTATCTGTTTTACAGATCCCAACTGAGCTATTTCGGCGGCAAGACTGACAGGAGACGGATACCAAGTCATTTGTGGTGACTGTTTAAGTTATTACATGTTTTCACTGATTAATGGAATACTATATTAGCTGTGCACATAAGAAAAGCACAAGATAGTACAGATCAGACGCAAGGTCTACTAATAGGATTTAAACCCAAGAAAGCACTATGTTGTTTGGCTTGTTTACATGTTGGGGTCCTTTGTACTCAATTCATTACCCTGTCTGTAATAACACAGTACAGACAGGTCTGATACTGAGCAGTTGCTGTTCTGTCTGTGGCTTAGTTATCTCCATACATGGAGTGCCGTGCGCATGCATACTTACATACACAAAGCCAGATGTAGGAGCGGTTAGCACCGCCAAAGAGTTGGTAGTAGTTAGTTTTCATAACTTGTCAGGCCGGTTAGCTCAGTTGGTTAGAGCGTGGTGCTAATAACGCCAAGGTCGCGGGTTCGATCCCCGTACTGGCCATGTATCTGTTTTATAGATAGATTTGTTTGTATTACTTACTTACTTAATCCTCTTCGTTCTTCCAGTTTTGGCATTTTCCTTATTGAATATGAATATGGTCTCAGGCATTGACACTAAGGCTTGCCCACCTGCCCCCGGCAGGTAAATAAAACATCAGGGCAGGTGAAGTTTGCTTTCAGGTTGCCCGACCGGACAAGTGCTCATTTGAGAGGGGACACAAACGTCTATAAACACAACACGAGATATCTGTCTAAACACCTGAACGTGGCCAGTGCAATCTGTCTTCTGGTCTGTGGAATGTAAAGTAAGAGCACAATTTACCTATAATGTGCTGTTTTTACAGTGGCTACTGTGTGAAACCATAGACATATTCAATCATAGCTACAGTGTGTAGGTATTTCGATTTGGAGGTATTGAGTTGTGACATTTTTTTCGCACAGGCCCAGAAAGATTGAGCGGTAATTAAAATCTTTAGCCTACCTATCATTTTATAATGGACGATTTACTTTTCGGGCAAGTGGGCATGACCTTTGGGCAAGTAGAACATGACCTGTACTTGCCCGATGGGCAAGTGCCTCTGAGACCTTAGTGTCAACCCCTGGGTCTAATAAAGCATGATAGAGACTGGAAAAAAATGAATAAATACATAAGTGGAGAAAGCCAACTCATCCAATTGGGAAGCTCAAAAGATGTAGCTGACCCATTTTGTGAGGGGGTCAAAATGCCGAAACCCGGGATCGAACCAGGGACCTTTAGATCTTCAGTCTAACGCTCTCCCAACTGAGCTATTTCGGCGGCGGCACTGATAGGAGACAGTTACCAACTCATTTGTGGTGACTATTCAGTAATAACACAGTTATTACTAAGTTATTACACGTTTTCACGGATTGATTGAATACTTTATTAGCAGTGAGCATAAGAAAAGAAAAAGGTGGTACAGTTCAGACACAAGGTCTACCAATAGGATTTAAACCCAAGAAAGCACTGTTGTTTGGCTTGTTTACAGTTGGGGTCCTTTGTACTCAATTCATTACCCTGTCTGTCTGATACTGAGCAGTGTTGCCCTGTCTCCTTGTTATAAGTGACTTTGGGCTTGTTCTTCTGTAAAAGTCGCTCACTTTGCAGGGTATCAAACACGACACATGTGCATATCTCCTTTTATGGGCCGCTCTGTCTGTGGCGTTAGTTATCTCCATACATGGAGTGCCGTGCGCATGCATAATTACATACATACAAAGCCAGATGTAGGAGCTGTTAGCACCGCCCAAGAATTGGTAGTAGTTACTTTCCAGAACTTGTCAGGCCGGTTAGCTCAGTTGGTTAGAGCGTGGTGCTAATAACGCCAAGGTCGCGGGTTCGATCCCCGTACTGGCCATGTATCTGTTTTACAGATAGATTTGTTTGTATTACTTACTTACTTAATCCTCTTTGTTCTTCTTTTATCGCAACAGTTCACAAATCTTGCTGCTGTGTTCGCACATTGTTATACTTCTCCCAGTAGGAATGGGAGTTTTTTGGCGTTGGTCATGCCTACAAACTCATCACCACAGTTATAAAAACACTATGTACAGACTAGGGGAAACAAGGGGGTGGGGCTAAGGTAAGGGGGGGTGCTCACTTCTCGCCCCTCTATGGGAGAAGTGATAACTACCTCCGCCTCTGGCCTCCTGAAAGGTGAGTTTTCAGGGCAGTTTTGAAGGAGGCCAGCGAGCTACATGTTTTAAGGGAGGTGGTCAAGGAATTCCACACCTGGGTGGCAGTGTTGTAGAAGGACAATTTACCATAGAGTTATAATAAGAATAGAGAGGACACCGGATATCCCCGTCCGTCCACTTGCATTGAGGTGCTCACCCAGCGCATGAAGCGTACTTCCGCGTTTGAGACGCCTCTGAAACGTGACGTAGTGGGGCTTCTATTTTGCTTCTGTGACGCATTTTGCGTCATAGTTTGTGTTCATGGACGCGATGGGGCTCTAATTCATGAACGAGCACTTCCGGTATGAACGCGCGTCAATACAAAGAAGCCTAGATGCGCGTTCATGATTAGAAGCCCCAACTGCAGTACCTCAAACGGCCACCATGTCCATTTTGCTTCAGGGCGCCCCCAGGGTTCTGGGGGCTTGGAATTTACCCATATGTATTATCAGATTGTTGTGTGCGCTCCCTCTGGTGCTGTGGGTGTCGCTAACTTTTTGGAGATGTTTTGTCAGATAAGCGGGTACAGAGGGGATTGAGGGCAGATTTGCAGACTATTGTGAAGTTGCCATGTCTGCTTGTTATAAGTGACTTTGGGCTTGTACTTCTGTAAAGTCGCTTGTAAAAAAACACACCTGTGCGAGGTGCTCACTTTTCAGGGTATCAAACACGACACACGTGTATATCTCCTTTTATGGGCCGTTCTGTCTGTGGCGTTAGTTATCTCCATACATGGAGTTGCATGCATTCTTACGTACACACAAACCTAGACATAGGAGCGGTTTACACCGCGCAAAAATTGGTAGTTGTTAGTTGCTTAAACTTGTCAGGCCGGTTAGCTCAGTTGGTTAGAGCGTGGTGCTAATAACGCCAAGGTCACGGGTTCGATCCCCGTACTGGCCATGTATCTGTTTTACAGATCCCAACTGAGCTATTTCGGCGGCAAGACTGACAGGAGACGGATACCTAGTCATTTGTGGTGACTGTTTAGTAATAACACAGTTATTACTAAGTTATTACATGTTTTCACTGATTAATGGAATACTATATTAGCAGTGCACATAAGAAAAGCACAAGATAGTACAGATCAGACACAAGGTCTACTAATAGGATTTAAACCCAAGAAAGCACTATGTTGTTTGGCTTGTTTACATGTTGGGGTCCTTTGTACTCAATTCATTACCCTGTCTGTAATAACACAGTACATATATATATATTTTTTTTTAACAATATGTTTATTTTGTTTTTCTTTTTTTTTCTTTTTTTGGACATACAGTACAACATTTACTTAACAATAAAAAGACAACTTGCAGACAAAACAAGGAAATAAAAAGAAAAGAAAAGAGAATACAACACCATACCAACAAACAAAACAAAAAAAACAACAAACAAACAAAATACATGACATTAACACAACACATAAAATTATTAAATAATTATAATACAAAGAGCACATATCCTAGTACAGACAGTTCTGATACTGAGCAGTGTTGCCGTTCTGTCTGTGGCCTAGTTATCTCCATACATGGAGTGCCGTGCGCATGCATACTTACATACACACAAAGCCAGATGTAGGAGCTGTTAGCACCGCCCAAGAGTTGGTAGTAGTTAGTTTCTGAAACTTGTCAGGCCGGTTAGCTCAGTTGGTTAGAGCGTGGTGCTAATAACGCCAAGGTCGCGGTTTCGATCCCCGTACTGGCCATGTATCTGTTTTACAGATAGATTTGTTTGTATTACTTGCTTACTTAATCCTCTTCGTTCTTCCAGTTTAGCCATTTTCCTTATTGAATATGAATACTGTCTAATAAAGCACGGTAGAGACTGTAAAAAAAAGCCCTCGGCTCGGTACCCTAGACATAATTCAATGTTGTGGCCCTCGGCTCGGTACCCTAGACATAATTCAATGTTGTGGCCCTCGGCTTGGTACCCTAGACATAATTCAATGTTGTGGCCCTCGGCTTGGTACCCTAGACATAATTCAATGTTGTGGCCCTCGGCTTGGTACCCTAGACATAATTCAATGTTGTGGCCCTCGGCTTGGTACCGAGGACATAATTCAATGTTGTGGCCCTCGGCTTGGTACCCTAGACATAATTCAATGTTGTGGCCCTCGGCTTGGTACCCTAGACATAATTCAATGTTGTGGCCCTCGGTTTGGTACCCTAGACATAATTCAATGTTGTGGCCCTCGGCTTGGTACCCTAGACATAATTCAATGTTGTGGCCCTCGGCTTGGTACCCTAGACATAATTCAATGTTGTGGCCCTCGGCTTGGTACCCTAGACATAATTCGGCCCTTGGGGAAAACTAATTGGGGAACCCTGCTGTAAGGTTTGCCATCTTCAGTTCTGAGGTCACACTTCTGTGTTTGTATTGCTGCAGATAATCTCAGCCGCAGGACTTTGGTCATATCTGTTTTGTGATGACAGAAGTACTTTGAATGGCAATTACCGTATTTCTTTATAATTTATGATACGAATCGCCCCATTCACTTCCATTTTCTATATATTTTTTTATATTTCTTTATTAGATTGCATTTTTGGTCAAAACCAGCCCTAACTAAGGAACATCCTGGCCACATGGTGCGTTCTGTTGCCGGAAATAAATGGTAAAATACTCATGACCCAGAAGAGCTGGGACCCAAACTGGGGAAAATAGGCGAATAGGCCATTTTTATTTATTATGTTTTATGATTTCTTTTAAATTATTTTTAACCCACAAAAATGGGTCCCGACACACTGTTTGGGAAACTACAAAACCTACTTTTCACGTCCAACTTGCATCTACTTTTAAATGTTTTTCTTCCATCTTTCTTTTCCTCATTGAATACAGTCTAATAAAGCACGATAGAGACTGTAAAACATGTGGACAGATTTTCCCCCTGTTTGTAGTATCTCGTGATGTGTAGAGTCTGGTAGGGATGAGACGATAAGCAATATTATCGTTTATCGTGATAAAAAACACTCACGATAATCGTATCCTGGAGATTTAATTTATTGTGATATCATCCTACGTCATGCACTGAGAATCTGAGATCAATTCACCTTTTATTGTCGTCGTTGTTGCGAGCTTGTGGATTTGCTATTTTTTGGCAAATGTTCCGCCCAAGGATAATGGATTTTGATTTACCAAAATTTCTTTTGTGACTTCCCTAGAGCCTGGTGGTCTCCAACGGTGGTCTTGGGAACGGTGTCAGTCGGGAGCAGCTGTTGGAGGTGCTAAAAGACTCGGGGGAGGTGGAGGCCCTGGTCATGCCCCCTCACAAACCCTACGCCTTCGTCACATACAGGTACGTGTCACATCAACCCACATTTAATCTGTTTTTGTTTTTATTTTTATATTACAGTGTCACCCAAAAAAGTAGCAAAAATGAAAACCAGTACAACCACGGCCACTGCTATGCCCTATATACTGAGAACATCAGGGATCTCCATACATGGGAATAAAAGGGACAAGCACTGACAGATGTAGAGATCTCCATACACAGTATGTGCATAAAAGGGACACAGGCATAGGGTGACCATATTTTCAGCCACTCAAACCGGGACGCAAAACACTGTTGCCTAAAACTGGGACCCTAAAAGCAATGCGCACGTTACCGCGCACGCGCGTGCCCATTCTCTAACGTTTGTGCACGCGCACACACGCACCGCAGGGTTGCAAACAGACAGTGAGTGATTGAATGAATTTGTTCCTTTTTTTCTGATTGGTTAGGTGAGCATGTTTTCATGAAAAGAACATGATAAATGGCTATGCAACCACAGAAAACAGCTACTATTATTTTAATTCTGGCGAAAACCGGGACAATTTTGTAGTGAATGTTGAAAACCGGGACATATTAGTGTTTTAGAGATATTTGTCGGGACACCGGGACACGTAGCTTGAAAACGGGACTGTCCCGGGTAAAACGGGATGTCTGGTCACCCTACACAGGCAGAGACACAGAGTGAATCTGATTTAGTTCTCAAATCCGATCTCTTGGCCTGACTGTTCACACTGCATTTGCAAGTGACACACATCTGTTCTGTGTGTTCAGACTGATTTGAACAACTTCAACCCAAAGTGCCCTGCGTCGACATATCTGCATTGGTTACCGTGGCCAGTAGTGCTTTCGAGGCAGGACGTGACCGGACGCCGTGTGGTCGAATTTCCCACATGCACGCGCACGGACGGCACAGAACAGTGCTTGCGCTTTGCATGCTAGAATGCATCCCCATAGATTTGAGATGACCCGCCATATAACCTATCTAATGAAATGGCTATTTGCATAACACGTTTACCAGGTTTACCAGTGAATGGGATCTAGTCTCAAGCCCAGGCTACTCTATTCATAAGGATACTTACTTTAACACCCAAGGTTTCCAGCGGTGACTGCATGTAAATGTGTGTGATCCTCATACATGGCTCCATTACTGTGGTATGTAGGCTACTGTTTGGGATTTGTTCAAAGCAAACTTTGTTTCTCTACTGTAGCGCTGTATTTTCTAATTGAATTAAATGAAACCAGAAAGTAAAATCTTAAGTAACAATGCCAATGTAATTAAGACTAGAAAACATTGTTTTTGTTTTTCCACCATTAAATCTGCTGAGATCCGTTCTTATAAATGACCGTCCGCCCTGAAAAGAAAATCCCAAAGCACCAATGACCGTGGTAACAACGTAGGCGCCATGACCTTTCTCTCTTTATGTGTTTTTACATTTTTCAATTATCCTCTGACATTGCAGTTAGGACCTTCTGAACCCATTTTCTGCCATGCCGTGAGAAATGTCTTCATATATTACCTTTTTCTGTAGTGTAAAACCTATGCTGAACTATTGTTTTATTTTCATAACACCCTCAAAATGCAATTCTTGCACTCTGTAATGACATCAGTGGCGCTCGGGTCGCGCTGCAAGTGACGTTTTGGACAGTTTGATTTGTGACTTGGCTCGTTAGATCAGGTTAGTGCGTTCAGACTGAGACACATCTTTAGAAATCAGATTTGAAACCACCTCTGGATGTGGTTTGTAAAAATCATATTTCATGTGACCTGTCTGCATCTATACTATAATTTTGCGAATGTCTGAGTGTCTGTCACAGCGTTTCTCCTCAGTGGCTGGAGCAATTGATCTGAAATCGCATCACCATCAGCATATGAACACACCTGACATAACTGTGAAGCCCGTTTGTCACTTTCACAAATCATATGCTGTATATTAGCATTTTTATGGTGTATCTACTATCTATTCTGCATCTAGCTTGAGGCACATCTATTCTGCATCTAGCATGAGGCAAAATGTTTAACCAGCTCTGTGTGTGTGTGTGTGTGTGTGTGTGTGTGTGTGTGTGTGTGTGTGTGTGTGTGTGTGTGTGTGTGTGTGTGTGTGTGTGTGTGTGTGTGTGTGTGTGTGTGTGCAGGCAGGCAGGCAGGCAGGCAGGCAGGCGGGTGGGCGGGCGGGCGGGCTGGGGGGGGGACAGTATCTCTGTAGCCATTAAACGAAACGGGTTTCTTACATTGATGCTCCTACAGCACATCATGCAAGCACCAGTTAAAGTTACTTTCCATCCCTCATATACTGTGTGCACAGTGCACATCCCATAACCCACACACTGCACATCATTTCGGAGCTCATATCTTTCAACGGGTAAGGGCTAGTTTAGACTAATTTAAGCTAATGGGATTCCACTCTTGATGTTACACAGATCTGATTCAGGCTGGATTTGGCTGCCAGTGTAAATCAGGCCTATGTTTCCCCTTAACCACAAATATCCTATATGGCCAATGATAACAAATACTTGGTCATCTCCTTTCCCCTCTAAACCAAATCTCTTTGGCGAAAAAAGCCTATTCACAAGCTTGTTGTGAGCTTTTAGATGGTTGAGATTTGGTTTAGAGCAGGGGTCTTCAACAGGGGGTCCGGGACCCCTAAGGGGTCCTCAGAGTTACTACAGGGGGTCCTTCAAATCTTTGTGTGATAGAAACCTTTTTTTCTCCGTTTTTATATTAACCACTTGAACCCTAGCGTCCATATTCTGAGAACTTTAGCTGAAAATAGCAAATAGCGGTGCAAGGCGTTTTGAACTTGTAGATCATCTATTTTCGGCAAAGAGGTTTTGTGTACAGCGGAAAAAAGAGCAGACTAAGTACAGAGTGAAAGGTCAAGTTTATTAAATATTGACGGTTCAAGTGGTTACATATCTGATAACACAAATTGACGTGAATCCAAAATACACTGATGATTGTGCTGTCAAACGATGAAACTATATGGAATCTGGGGGTCCCTGGTTCATCTCCCTCTCAGCTAAGGGGTCCTTGGCCTGAAAACGTTGAAGACCCCTGGTTTATTATTCTCCCCAGAACAGGGATGCTAGGTCTCACATGTATAATGTTGTTATCCTCCCCAGAACAGGGATGCTAGGTCTCACATGTATAATGTTGTTATCCTCCCCAGAACAGGGATGCTAGGTTTCACATGTATAATGTTGTTATCCTCCCCAGAACAGGGATGCTAGGTCTCACATGTATAATGTTGTTATCCTCCCCAGAACAGGGATGCTAGGTCTCACATGTATAATGTTGTTATCCTCCCCAGAACAGGGATGCTAGGTCTCACATGTATAATGTTGTTATCCTCCCCAGAACAGGGATGCTAGGTCTCACATGTATAATGTTGTTATCCTCCCCAGAACAGGGATGCTAGGTCTCACATGTATAATGTTGTTATCCTCCCCAGAACAGGGATGCTAGGTCTCACATGTATAATGTTGTTATCCTCCCCAGAACAGGGATGCTAGGTCTCACATGTATAATGTTGTTCTCCTCAGGTCAGTAGAGGGTGCCCAGAAAGCCCATGCCTTGCTCAACGGCCACCAGCTGCAGTCTGGAGAGAACAGTGTCACCTTGTACCTCAGCTTTGTCCATTCAGGTACTTTAACTTTACTGTTAAACACACACCTAACACACACACACACACACACACACACACACACACACACACACACACACACACACACACACACACACACACACACACACACACACACACACACACACACACACACACACAAAACTCACGATGTGTGTGTGCCTATGAATTGTTCTGCTACAGGTAGGGCTGTCACAATTATTACATAATCGTCTAATTGTGATTATTTGACATAATCGTGATTATTTGACATAATCGTCATAATGTTGAAACATTTTCATATATATATTTTTAAAGTAAAAAATAGTGGATAATAGCAGATCTACAAAATAGCAGATCTACAAGCTCACAACGCGTCGCATCGCGACGCGTTGTGAGCTTGTAGATCAGCTATTTCTATCAAAGCTATCAATGTTCTTTTTTAAGTCTAAAGTTGTCAAATATGTCAGTAATTTCTTTGTATATTTAGGTTATGTGTCATATCTGCCACGTGCAACTTCAAAGCCTAAAAGCCACACAGAAATATAATTGTCAATGACAAAAACACAATTAAATCGTTAATCGCAATTATTTGAGTGACAATTAATCGTAATGTATAATGTCATAATCGTGACAGCCCTAACTACAGGTGTAAGCTGCAGGTGGGACACTTCTGGAAGTCACCACTAATGGTGTGTTGTTCATGCGTGCGAGAATGTTGTTTAAATGTTGTCCAAAAAGTCCAAAAAACCCTCAGGGGGTCTACAGCAAAATGATTGGTAGGTACAGATGGTTCTGAGGGTCCGTGGCTTACAGTGTATAGTAAACTGGGGGTCCTTGACATGAAAACAAGATTGAGAATCACAGTCTTACAGCAGTGGTTCTCAACCTTTTCAGGCCACGACCCCCAAACGACCTCCCAAAATATTCATATATTAACTGGGACCCCCCCCCCCCCCCCCCCAGCATGTAGATCTGCTATTTTCATAATTTCTGCCTCTAATATTTGACAATTTGGCCAATTTGTCATTTAAGAGGTATTAAAAAGTCTTTAGATTGTCACTTTAGAAATGTGCCGATACCCTCTATACACTTAAACTTTATGTTAGTTTGTTTACTGTTGAGTGAGAAAACAATGTTGCACATTAAGTTAATCATCTGGGGACCCCCCAAAATAATTTGGGGACCCGACCCACAGGTTGAGAACCACTGTCTTATAGGTAGTGAACTAGAATGTGTTTGGGTGTGTCCATACAGCTGGTGAAAATGATCTGTGTGCGTGTGTGTGTGTGCGTGCGTGCGTGCGTGCGTGTCATGTAGTACCCAGTGAAGTGGAGGTGTGCGTGTCCCTACCAGAGGGACTTGTTCTGGTCGAGGACTTTGTGTCACACGAGGAAGAGTCTTCGCTGTTGGCAGCCGTCGACTGGACGTCCACTGATGAAGACCATGATAGTGAGGATCTGGTTCTACTGAGAGAGAAAATGTGATGTGTAGAAATGGAAAGTTTACGAAATGATACCAAATCGTGTCCTTTTGGTATCTTTTGCTATCTGTAAGGGGCCATTTGGTTACATTGACCCTGAGCATTTTGCATACATCCGGTGACATATAAATTCAACGTGGAACGGCATTCTGCAGGGATGCAACTGTTCCCTGAACTCACGATTCCCATGCAATTCATGATATTGGGTTCAAGATATGATTTTCTCACGATTTAGTTTGACAAATGCCATCCAAATTATGATTATCTTTTTTTTTTTTCAATACATTTTAAAAACAAATGTTACCTTTTCAACATCAATTTAAGTAATGCTTCAGGTCATGGTTAATTTATACTTGTCTTAAGACAAGTGGCATGCATCACAAAATAGCACATCTACAAGCTCATTTGGAATGAAAAGCCTCAGAGATGAGAGGAAGGTTGCTGTTCTCTCTAATGTTTCAGTCTGCCATCTGTATATTTCAGCTCAAAAGCTTCTCAAGCACAGGAGAGTCAAACACTTTGGTTATGAATTCCGCTATGACAACAACAACGTTGACAAGGACAAACCCTTATCTGCTGGTAGGTGTTTTTATGCTTTATGTCTGTTTTATCACATATGAGATTATTATCTGTTACAGTAACTTGATTTCTTAAATTTAGTTTAGGCAGTGTCTATTGAATACATTTTCATTTAGTTTTAGTCATATTTTAGTCATCTGAAAAGTTTTAGTATTAGTCCTGTCTTAATCAACTAAATATCATATGGCGTGCCTTGATTTACTTTACTTTATATGTTTATTCAGACTGGACAGTGCCAATTCATGAACGCGTCAGACGCGCACAGCCACGGGTCTGCCGCCTCGCCTGCTGCGCCGATACGCCGCTGTTCTATTTTTGTTCCAGCGTTGCCGTGCGGTGAACATGTTCTCCCATGGTTCTCCCCACCGGGGGAAATGGATGTGCTGTGTGAGAGCGCCGCATCCAGTTGGGGTTACCGCGCGGCACCCCACGTGTGTCGATCCCGCGACGCGACGCAGCGCAGCGCAGCCGCCCGCGTCCAGTGTGTGCTCCAGAGTCCAACTCGTAGCGACTGGCAAGACTACACTAGGCTACTCGAGCATTTTAATAGGGATTGGGGAAACAAACCGGGGGGAAACAAAACAAAGTGACGCTGCTTATTCTGCTTGTGGTTTCCGCCTAGAACGGATCAACGGCCCGTTGCAAACGAACACCAGGCTTTCCCCCGAGACGCGAGGTTAAATTAGGCTTTGTCCATTAACTGTAGGGTTTCCAGAAGGTGGCATACCCGTTTCCTGTTCCAGTTCATTTCTCCATAGATTGTATGTATTATTTGCCAATGCAATTGTGTGTGTGTTTGTGTGTGTGTGTGTGTGTGTGTGTGTGTGTGTGTGTGTGTGTGTGTGTGTGTGTGTGTGTGTGTGTGTGTGTGTGTGTGTGTGTGTGTGTGTGTGACTGTGTGTGTGTGTGTGTGTGTGTGTGTGTGTGTGTGTGACTGTGTGTGTGACTGTGTGTGTGTGTGTGTGTGTGTGTGTGTGTGTGTGTGTGTGTGTGTGTGTGTGTGTGTGTGTGTGTGTGTGTGTGTGTGTGTGTGTGTGTGTGTGTGTGTGTGTGTGTGTGTGTCGTGTCCAGGTATTCCTGTGGAGTGTGTTCCTATCTTGCAGCGCTGTGTGAGAGACGGACATGTCAACGGCCTGCCGGACCAGTTGACTGTCAACCAGTACCAGTCTGGACAGGGTGAGTCATTTATCAACCACCTAAACCAGGGGTGGGCAACTTTGATGATGGCGAGGGCCACTATATTTCCACCTTCACTCCAGAGGGCCACTATATTTCCACCTTCACTCCAGAGGGCCACATTGCATAATTGCTACGTCCTACTTTGTCATTCTAGTATCTCATACAAAAGAAGCAAAAATAGCCGATCTACAAGCTCAAAACGCATCGCGCTGCGATGCGTTTTGAGCTTGTAGATCGGCTATTTTTGGTTCTTTTGAATTGGGATCCTGAATACGTTTTTGTTGTTTTTGAATTGGAATCCTGAAATGTAACATTTGTATCTAATTTCAAATGCATTTAGTTATATACTCATGTTAACTTTATGAACCTAAATACAAATACATTGGACATAAAAAAATACATTTTAATACTACTATACTAGTCATAATAACTAATATAGACTGAAGGAATTATAGCAGGTCATGTTTGGAATTGTAACAGCTGAAATCAGTAATATATCAGTATTCTGGTATTAACCTGCGGGCCGCATTAAGTGAAGGTGGGGGCTGCATGTGGCCCCCGGGCCGCCAGTTGCCCATGTATGACCTAAACCCTTTTGACCGGGGCCCCCCCAGGGCTCTTTGCTTGTGTCCATGTTGTGCAAGTTCACACACTTTCTCACGTCATTGTTGCGACCGAAGGTCGCAGTATACCATGAGAAATGTCACAGCTTGTCTCCATCTGTGTCTGTCAGTCAGTCAGTCAGTCAGTCAGTCAGTCAGTACACATTTTTACAGTGTACGGTTTGTCGCTCTGACATCACACTCTGGCTTGATGTCCCTTTTATGCCCATATATTTTATGCCCATATACTGTCGACAATGTTATGTCAGAACATGCCCATATATGGGTATTCCCAGATCACACTTGCAAATTAATAAGTCCTTGTCCGTTTTATGCCCATATATGGAGATCCCTGTCCCGATGTCATCAATATCAAGGGCACATCTGAGAATGCCCATATATGGGCATGTTCTGACATCACATTGTTGACTATCATGCAAGAATCTCCATATATGGGTAACTGGTCCGATATACTGTACGTATATCATTGGCCAGATGGTCAAGAATTGGCACGAATTTCGGAACATACTCCTCAATGGCAGGGAACCGCAATTTCTTGGAAATCTGAACATACTCCTCAATGGCGAGGAATGTAATAAATTCACCAAAGATAAATTCACCAATACAACACTGCTATCCCAGCAAGCACGGTCAGGATCTGGACCAATCAGTGATGTCTCAATTGGGGCCAGATCACAGCCCATATGGGGATGATCTTGACGTCATTACCAGGACGTCATATAGACTAAATTTTTTGTTTGACAGGATTTATGTTGGTTGAAATCAGGTAATATTCTAGGCCAGATAAATATCATAACTAGTTAGATATGTCCCAGAATATAACCTTATATCATATTTCAACTAACATTACAAACAATAACAACAATCCTGTCAAACAAAAAAGTCCATATGACGTCCTGGTAATGACGTCAAGATCATCCCCATATGGGCTGTGATCTGGCCCCAATGGAGACGTCACTGATTGATCCAGTTCCTGACGTGCTTGCTGGGATCAAAAAAGGCAGAAAAAGTCAAAGAAATATCTTCATAAAAAGAAACAAAAAAGAGAACCACTGGCCTAATGCATATAAAACGGTGGATCCTTGAAATAATAATAATGACATACGGTATCTATGGCAGTTGCTTCATCCGTTTCAGATGTTTCATTCTAGGTGTGTGTGTGTGTGTGTGTGTGTGTGTGTGTGTGTGTGTGTGTGTGTGTGTGTGTGTGTGTGTGTGTGTGTGTGTGTGTGTGTGTGTGTGTGTGTGTGTGTGTGTGTGTGTGTGTGTGTGTGTGTTTGTGTCCAGGTATTCCTCCACATGTGGACACCCACTCTGCCTTTGAGGACTGCATTATGTCACTCAGTCTGGGGGCCAAGGTAAGGAACCCGTTGAAGGTCATCCAACGTCTGCAATGTCTATGGCAGGGGTCTTCAACGTTTTCAGCCCAGGGACCCCTTAGTTGAGAGAGAGAGAGAGATGAAGCAAGGACCCCTTAGTTGAGAGACAGAGATGAAGCAGGGACCCCCACAACCTTATCATCCATAGTTTCATTGTTTGACAGCACAATTGGCAGTGTATTTTGGATTCATGTCAATTTGAGTTTTCATATATTTAACCACTTGAACCGTCAATACTCAATAAACTTGACCTTTCACTCTGTACTTAGTCTGCTCTTTTTCCCCTCTACACCAAAGCTCTTTGCCAAAAATAGCCGATCTACAATGTGAGCTTGTAGATCTGCTATTTTTGGCTAAGGTTCTCAGAATATGGACACTAGGGTTCAAGTGGTTAATATATCTATCACTCAAAAGATTTGGAGGACCCCCTGTAGTAACTCTGAGGACCCCCAGGGGTCCCGGACCCCCTATTGAAGACCCATGTTCTATGGCGTTCCAGCTCACCTCCAATTTCACTTATTTATGTTGCATGTGTTCTCTCTCTCCTGATTGGATGAAAATTGGTCTCCCTCGGAAGCTTTCCAGCTCATAGACTGAATTGATGATGCTTTTAGACATGGCCCGGTCTCCCTGTAGAGAGACAAACACTGAAATGAGAACGTGTGTGTGTGCTGCGTGTGTACGTGTTTTATATACCATGCCTCTGCAGTGGTGGGGAGTGGGTGCTCTGTTTTCGGTGCCCATTTAGATGCAACACTACTACAGGGCCGACCGATTTAGATGCAACGCACCGATGTGGGACAGATTTAGATGCGACACCCATCCGTTCCTGCTGTTCTGAAACACGAGGCTCGAATTTCTAATGGCAATTGTCTGCACTGTCAAAGCATCAATCCCCCAGTCTCTCTCTATCTCTCTCTCTCACACGCACGCACGCACGCACGCACGCACGCACGCACGCACGCACGCACGCACGCACGCAGGGGCGTCACAAGGGGTAGGAAAGTGGGACTGAGTTCCTGGGGCCCAAGGTGGAGGAGGGGCCCTAATAACTTTATCTATTGAAAAATAGCAGATATACAAGCTCACAGCGCGGCACCGAGTGCCGCGCTGCGAGCTTGTAGATCTGCTATTTTTGAAAAGTTGTGAAAATGTGTGAAAATCTTTGAATATATGTATTTTTTAAGCGAACATTTCTAACTAAAATCTAGCCTCTGGGGGGTTCCTGGAACTAAATATTTTGAGATGGGGGTCCGTGGCCAAATACATATCATCTTGGGGGTCCTTGACATAGGTTTCTTGCACACATTTTCACGATTTTTCAAAAATAGCAGATCTACAAGCTCGCAGCGCTGTGAGCTTGTATATATGCTATTTTTCAATAGTTAACATTCATGGGGGGCCCGTAGTGAATCCTTGTACCCAGGGCCCAGAATTTGGTGTGACGCCCCTGCACGCACGCACGCACGCACACACACACACTATCCAATCTGGCTGCTGTTAGGAGAGGTTTGAAGTCGCTAGACATCATTTCCCAGCAGGTCTCATGTTGTTCTGTGATGCGAGGAATCCCAGGAATCATTTGGATCAAAGAAGCAATTGCCTGGGCTCCTCTGGTCTCCAGTGAGACTGCTGTCGATGTTTGAGTCAAAGTAGAGGTTGTATTTGAATATAGTTTCTCTGCATGTCAAGAAGCCCCCAATTGGCCAATTTCTTTGGCCTCAGACCCCCATCTGAAAATATAAATCTTTCACAATTTGTTATGTACAGGTTCACCATTTGTTGCATGCATCATCACGACAGGTTGTGAGATTGTATGTACTATATACAGGGCTAAAGTGGTTAAACTGATTTTGACTCTATATTAGCTCATTTTACTGGGGACCCACTGGAAGTTCCACAAGGACCCCTGGTTGTCCCCTTTATACAGTTGAGACAATGAAGCAATAAGACACACGAGGCTTGTGGTTACCTGGTATTTTACCGGCTGAGAGGCGTAGGGAGACACGAGGCACAGCCGAGTGTCTCCAACCCTCTCAGCCGGTGTAAAATACAGGTAACCACAAGCCTCGCGTGGCTTATTGCTTTTCTAAAACGGTTACAATATGGCAACATGAAAAAAATCATAGACATGTACCAATGAAAACTGTTCAATGTCACTAATAATTCACTATAAGGTCTGCTCTGCAAGAAAGTAGTCCCCAGCTACAAGAAAGTAGTTCCCGGCCAGGCTGCAGAAACAACACACCTGTTACTTGCAATCAAGTTCTCTAGTCTAGCTTCACAACACTGTGGAACGAAATAACCTACCTGGGTTTGATATAAACTGATTAAAGGTGTGGGTTATAGTCTCACATACCACAGCAATTAAAGGGAAACCAGCCAATCAGATCAATTTAGAATAGTAGGTTTAATATGAGCTAGTAAAGTAAATAAACTGAATCTATGTTGTCTTACTAGTTTGTTCAGTAGTAATATTTTAACTCTTTTACTGCCTAAGTATGGATTTTTATAGTCTGTTCCCTGCCATCAAAGTACCTTACCTTTGCGATTTTATAGAAAAATATCCATCCATTTTTTCCAATCGCGATCTTGTGTAAAAGACGGGCGTATCTCTCATAGAGTCACGAAGAAGAAATAATCAGCCGAACGGCCGCCGCCATTACAAGGCGAGAGGCTGTAGAAGAGTGAGCCTCGTTTGCGCCCGTTGTAGACATAGAAATAGAGCAAGTTGATCCAGGGCTGAAAAAACTAACAGAAAGGGGATCTCTCCGTCCGCCATTGTTGTTTACGTCTGCCCAACATTTCACCCGCTCCTCCCCCCATGTGCCCAGTCAGGCTCTGATGGGGAATTGATGAACGCTCGCCTTAAGCTAGCCTTACACCTAACAACTTTGGTAAGATTGTGGACAGATTTGGGAAAGATTTCTTAAAGACTACCCCTCACACTATAAGATTTGAAAAAGACTCCCCAAAGACTGTAGGATGATTTTTCAAAGATTTAAGTTGTTAGATGTGTATGCCTCTAAAGATTTTGTAAAGACTGGTTCAAGATTCCCTTTTATTTGCTGAAATATGCCTATATAGCCTTGTGTTCCTAAATAAATTATATGAAAATAGCCGATCTACAAGCTCAGTCACAGCGCATCGCATCACAGTATTGCAGTATTGATACTTTTACTTGATTACTTTTCCCATCACAGCAGTGCACACACACACACCGAGCTCCGCCTTCCTCCCTCAGCCCTCCCCTCTCCTCTCTAGTTTTCTCCTCTCAGCCGGCGCAGATCGATCCTATCAACTATTATCAACGTTGAATGTTTGGAATAATGGAAACGCGGAGAAATAACTAATAAAGGGCTGTCCTAGTAGCCGCACCAACAACGACCAGGCTGGCAGCTCAGAAAGCGTCTTTTGGGGAATGCTTGGCTTTTGGCTTGTTCTGTTTTGGTTGTAGGCTTGGCTACGTCATTGTATTCATTCAGACTCAGCCCCGATTTGTGAAAATATTAAACCAGTTTGATATTCTCGTAACATAATCTGGGTCTCAAATCGGGGTAAAAATCGAGTCGGACCACTACCTCACATTTAACGATTGAGTAACGACTGAGTCACGGGAGCGCGCCGCAAATAGCCTCGATTTTATTACGACTGAGAAATCTTTACCAAGTTGTTAGATGTAAGAGGGCCTTTAGGGGTGGGCGAAATGGAAAAATATGCTATCACAATATTTTTCCAAGCTGTATCACGATACACAATCTTATCACAATTTCATGTTGGTTTATTTTTCAAGTTACTTAACACTTTGCTAGCCGAAATAGAATGGCTGTTGATAGATTAGCCGTGAAATTTCTATTATTGTATTATGATCTGAGACATAATATTATGTTTATAAACATGAGCCCGCCACCCCTCCTTCTTGGACGGCGCCGTTGTTTTTTCTTTTTTTTCAATCCCCAGGTCGTTAGCTCACCGTGATTATCTGGATCTCCATTGGGATAGAGTGGCAATTTTGGCCGAGGCATCTTCTCCCCGTGCGTTTCGCGTGCGCGATCCGTTCACGTAAATGTCGGCTCAAATAATCCATGTGTGACTCAAGAGTAGATATGAGCATTTTCGCTAGCTTAGCCCCCAGCACTCCTGCTATACTAGCACTAACGTATAAACAGAAAATGGACGGCTGCTGGGAAGCCTCTGGAAGGAATGGACCTGACGTCACTTCTGCTTCATGTCAGACGAGCCATGCGCTATCGATGGACGAGTGGTGACTAGGGAAGGTTAGACGATCGCCGATTTTCGGATAAAAATCATTTATTTCGTTTTTAATGACCCAGTACGGTAAAAGACAAAATGCAGGTTTAAATGAATTCTGCATTAACAATTCTCTGTATTAAAAATACAACAGGATTTTTTTACAAGGCTCCCTCATTGTATCACGATATATACGATATCTCTGAAAAGGCATATCGTGGAGACATTGTATCGTCTCAACGATATTTATTACCATATGCCCCCCCCCCCCCCCCAGCTCGCCATGGCGACATGGGGAAAATGACGAGTGCTCGTTAAGGCGGTAAAAGAGTTAATTCACGAAAAGTTCAAATATGGAGATAGGAGGTTTCTGTCTTTCTGCTCTAAAGCGGTGATATGCAAGTGAGGCTGAGTGGAGAGCCATATTATGCATACCCACACACACACACACACACACACACACACACACACACACACACACACACACACACACACACACACACACAGAGAGAGTCACATGCTTCTGTCTTGTTGTGCTCACAGGCGGTGATGGAGTTCCGTCACCCAGACGGCCGCGTGGTTGCCGTGGTGATGCCGGAGCGCAGCCTCCTGGTGATGAAGGGAGAGAGCAGATACCTCTGGACCCACGGGTGAGACCGGGAGAGATGGGACCATATGAACATTTCATATCACCATTAATGTGAAATCTCGATTTACGATATTATCCCGATAATCAAAATCCATTATCCTGGGGCGGAACATTTGCCAAAAATGTGCAGATCTACAAGATTGAGCTTGAGCTTGTAGATAGGCTACTTTTGATAGAGAGTGAAAAAAATACTGTATCAAGTACATATATATTAAGTACCATTTACCAATTATAGAGGGTTTAAATGTACCGGATATGCAGCTCTGCAAATAAAAGGTGAATTGATCCCAGTGCATGACGGAGGACGATATCACGATAAATTAAATCTCCACGATGCGATTATCGATGCGAGTGTTTTTTATCACGATAAACGATAATGTTGCTTATCGTCCCATCCCATCCCTAATTCAGACTGGGTGACCGTGAGACTAAACTCCAAAACCGTTCCTTTTTCATGATTATTTTATAAAACATTTATATGTAGTGAAAATAGCCGATCTACAAGCTCATGACACTCTTGTAGGATGAAGTGGGAATTAATTCACTGGAAAAAACTTAAAGGGGAAGACCACCCATTTTCAATACTGAACTATGTCATTAATATACCTTAGACGAGTTGTGTGGAAATAGAAAAAAAGTTCTCCCCCTTCTGTGTTGCCTAGAACTGGAGGATTGAATTTGGTGTTTGTATGGTAAAGTACAACTTGATGACATCACACATTGTACTTTACAATACAAACCCCAAAATCAATCTTCCAGTTCTAGGCAACACAGAAGGGGGGAAACATTTTTTCTATTACCACACAACTCGTCTAAGGTATATTAATGACATAGTTCAATATTGAAAATGGGTGGTCTTCCCCTTTAAATGGAGAATGGAGATACAAGGTTTCTGCCCGACAACACTAAGGATCTTTACTGTGTACCGGTTGTTTTCATCTTTAATCTATACTATAATTTTGCGAATGTCTGAGTGAGTGTCTGTCTGTCTGTCTGTCTGTCACAGCGTTTCTCCTCAGTGGCTGGAGCAATTGATCTGAAATCGCATCACCATTAGCATATGAACACACCTGACATAACTGTGAAGCCCGTTTGTCACTTTCACAAATCATATGCTGTATATTAGCATTTTTATGGTGTAACTACTATCTATTCTGCATCTAGCATGAGGCATATCTATTCTGCATCTAGCATGGGGCAACATGTTTAACCAGCTCTGTGTGTGTGCGTGTGTGTGTGTGTTGTCATGTAGATCGGTACACAGTATCTCTGTAGCCTTAAACGAAACGGGTATTTCTTACATTGATGCTCCTACATATTATCATGCAAGCACCAGAAAGTTACTTTCCATCCCTCATATACTGTGTGCACAGTGCACACCCCATAACCCACACACTGCACATCATTTCGGAGCTCATATCTTTGAACGGGTAAGGGCTAGTTACAATTGATTCAGTAGATGTGTTTACGTCTCCTCCTCCAGGATCACTCCCAGGAAGTTTGACATGGTGCCGACCTCCGACCCCCAATCCATGGCTGCCGCGCCCTCTGACCTCGGTAACCATGGCAACTTGACACTGAGCAAGAGAGGCGTCCGGACGTCATTCACCTTTCGAGCGATCAGACACACACCGTGTCCATGCGGTACGTTTGGCCATGCCTCCCACGTACGATCAGACACACACCGTGTCCATGCGGTACGTTTTGCCATGCCTCCCACGTACGGTGTACTCTGTGTGTGTGTGTAGTGTGTACTTGTTATTATAGTTGTGAAGGCCAAATGTTAATTCACGCTGAGGAAGTGAGAAATGTCTGGCTTGATCTGCTGCTGGGGGTGAACCCTTAACACATGGGCTGCTCAGGTTTCTAACATTTCTAGCTGTTGCTGCTGCCACAGTTCACTCACGCTTTATTATGAAGAGCCTCGGATGCTTTGTGCGTGTGCACGTGGGTGTCCACTGACGATTGAGGAAGATAATCCCTTTGTTTACAAACGCTCGCGAAACTAAATCCAAACGGGAGCCGACCATTGCGTTATAGTGTCGCCGTGAAAACAATCAGATCTCTGCTTCCCTGGCGTTCTTTTCACCTCATTCAGAGATAAAGCCCTTTTTATGTTTCAGGGTAGAATGGAAATCAATGTAACCAGCCTCCGCCATTTTCTCTCTCTCCCTCTCTCTCTCTCTGCTACGGGGTGACGTATGGACTCGGGTCATTCAGAGGGCAGGCAGGTGCACGTACAGTTAACCCTTCGTTGACTCGTTCAGGGACGAGTTTGGCGTGGTGACACCTAGTGGCCTTAACTCGTTACTGAACGAGTTTGGCTCCTTGGGTGTTAAAGGAGTAGTTCACCCCCAAAATGTTTTTTTTTCTATTGATTACTCACGCCATGGAGACTAGAGTTCAATAATATTTTTAGTTTTTTGTCGCATTCCTAAGACAAAAATGTGATAACAATAAATTTACCCCCATTCGTTCCGGATGGGGACCCGTTTCGAAACGGGTCCCCATCCGGAATCAATGGGGGTAAATTTACTCGAATCAAATTTTTGTCTTAGGATAGGAATGTGACAAAAAACAAAAAATATTATTGAACTCTAGTCGCCATGGCGTGAGTAATCAATAGAAAAAAAGTCATTTTGGGGGTGGACTACTCCTTTAACGCTTCCGCTGCTACGTCCAGGAACATAAGAATTGTGGGACAGCGGCACCACGGCCCTGTTATCACGTCCAGGGACGTGTTACCTGGTTACCATGGTTACCAGGAAAACAGGCGCTGCCTGCGGCCGCTGGTGAGCGAAAACACTACATATCCCATGATGCAAATCGGCCGCCAGCAGGAATCGCCTAATCTCAGTAGGCTCCTAGTCATTGATGAGGCAAAGAAACGGCTTAAAGACAGGGTGAAATCAAAAACATGTTTTTCACACTTTTAGAGCATATCTGTAGTGATAATATGGCCATACCTAACACTAGATGCCAAAAAAATTGAAAATAAATATTTTTTTTGTATATTTATATCAAAGGTCCCTAAATAGGCCATTCTTAACTACTTCCTGTGAGCAGAAATTCAAGAAGTGATGACAGACAGGTCTGCTTGCATATAAATGAACCTTTGGTTACATTCACCTGTTTGTTTCCCATTGCTGGCTCCCATTACTCAGATTTTAAATCCCATCGCCTGAAGGGCTGGTCCCCTCGGATTGGTTAAGAAACACAAAGGTTTCCTTTTCAAACTGAAACTTCAAAATAAAATACGCAAAATAGTCATTTCATTGGGTCTTTAATCTCGGAATCTACTTCCACAAACGCAGAGAACCCCGGCAACACTGGGCCGCGAGGATCGGCCGCGGTTAGGATTTCTCATTTCCGTGTCAAAATAAACATACTCGGCCGGCCATTACAGACCGTGAATTTCCACAACAGCCCCGGATTGTGGCTTCCGGGGCTCTTCAAAATAAAGCGCAAGTGAATGGCGGCACACTATAGCCAAATAATTACCAAAATAATGGCATCCCAAGTGAGCGCTGGTTACCTCTGTTAAAAGTTCATCGCTGCCAGAACCGTGCGTCAGATACACAAGTATTGTGGACGACTCGCTGTGCTCCTCTTTCTCTCTTTCAAGGCCAAATGTCCCCACAAGTATAGTAGAATTTTAGAAATAGACGTTGTGAGCACCATTTTCCAGGTCCCCGTGAAATAAATGGTTGCGGATTACAATGAGGAGAATATTCAGGTTAGGATTTGGCATTTAGAGGTTTTAAAGGACAACTTTGTTTTTTTTACAACAAGGGTTCATATTTTAGATTGTAATTAGAGAAAAGAAAAAGTGAGTGTTAAAATGTTTTCATTTGCTTCGTTCTATTGTTTTATCGCGTTTACCGTGCTAAAATGTGGGGCATGCTTACGCATGGGGGCATGCGTACAAGTGGCTAAATATGTATTTTTAGACATAATAAGCCAGCAGTTTCTTTATTGCTATTTGCAGTAAAACTACTAGCACCCATAAGTCACATCCAACCATGAAAGGTTGCGTTGTATCTTGGGAATGGGCTTATTCTGTGTAAAATGACATATTTAGCCACTGAAACCACTGAAATAAGAATCTCTAAAACAATAGAAAGAAGTAAATTGAATAAATGTAACCCTCATCTTTTATATTCTTTAATCAATCTAAAATATGAACCCGGAAATAGTCGATTGACAAGCATGCATGATGCAACACGTTTGAGCTTGTAGATCTCATAATTTAACACTTTTGGAAAATTCTGGGATTCCAGGTCAAAAGTGGCAAAGAAATGTAGACCTATTGACTGCATAATTGCAGATACCCATGTTATTAAAAAAAAGGGCAAACCCGATAGCTGATCTACAAGCTTACACAAAGTGACATGTTGCAAGCTTGTAGATCAGCTCTTTCAGGTATTTTTTTAAATGTGTCAGTAATGTCTTATTGTATATTTCAGTTATTTATCAGATTATGAAGCCTAAAAACCAAACAGAAATGAAAATTGTATTCATATGTTCCAATGTTCAATGCCGAAAATACAATTACATTGTTAATCGCAGTTTGTGTGATAATGAATCGTCAACGTAAATGTGTAATCACAACAGCCCCAACAACAACCATAGTGAATCAGTGTCACTTGGCCCCCCGTTCCTCACATAATTCACTCTCTCTCTCTCTCTCTCTCACTTACTACATCAAAAAGGTTTGTATTATCCTTATGTATGTAATCCTGTCTCGTTCATTTGTTGTTTATGTCAAATGTTTGTATATATGTTTTTGCATACATGGCTGCTGTGTCATAATACACATTTCAGTGTGAGCTGACAATAAAATACTAAATCATATCTCTCTCTCTCTCTCTCTCTCTCTCTCTCTCTCTCTCTCTCCCTCGCCAGCCTTCCCCTCGGCCTGCGACAGCCAGGGAGCCGCCCCTCCCCCCTCGCCCCCCTCGCTCCCCCGCTGCGGCGGCGACGCGGAGCGCCTGGAGGCGCGCTACGTGCACCGCGTCTACGACGCCATCGCCTCGCACTTCAGCGGCACCCGCCACTCCCCCTGGCCCCGCGTCTGCCACTTCCTGCTCTCGCTGGCGCCCGGCGCCGTCCTGGCCGACGTGGGCTGCGGCAACGGGAAGTACCTGGGCGTCAACCCGGACGTGGTGGCGGTGAGTTAAAACGGCGGCACCCTGCCGTGTAAACAAGGTGGAACGTAGGTGGAACGTAGCGCTTTGCTGTTTTGTTCTGTGTCTCCTGTAAAGCACTTTGTAACTTTGTTTTAAAAAGGTGCTATATAAATAAAGGTTTATACTATGTTGTCGCTGTTGCGGCTAAAATGAATCTTTAAGTCAGTGTTTCTCAACCTTTTTTCTGCATGGGCACACTTTTCATGTCCCAAGAATCCATGGGCACACCGACATAATACGGGGGTGTAAATATCGTCACTGTCGGGAAGAAACCTCCAAGTTTCAAATGTCTACGTTTCTTCTCAAAGTAAAGCCATGCTTCATCATACAAGGCTGTCGCACAACAGTAGTGAAAACAGCAGATCTACAAGCAGTTGTGTGCTTGTAGATCTGCTGTTTTCACTAGTTTAAATCATTTTTAAAATGATAAATACAATACTGGCTTTCAAGCAGTTTCAAGGGGCACACTTGACCCTTCTCAGGGGCACAGCAAAGGTCCCCAGGCACAGTTATACTGTTTACCCTTTTCCAATTAAACAACGGTAATATTTTTTATATTCGAATATCTTTCACCATTAATGAGAAAAAATAGGACAAAAGACACACACATCCCTAACCGGCTAGGCTGGGTGCTGGATCAGAAGCTCAACATGTAGTGAAAAAGAATACATTTGCTCAATGTAATAGCTAGTATTATTATGACCTAATAAATCAGACCAAATATATATTTTTTTAAATTACATCTTTTTTTACATCTCTAAACGTATTTTCTGCTGAAGGCATTGAAAATAAACCGGAAATGTTTTAATTCATGGATTCTAAAGTTAATACGTCATTGTTGTTGCGGTCCAATATATCCTCTGCGCTAGCAACCGAAAGCATTTGCTTTTGGGGCGGTATTTCTGCCAGCAATGGGAAACAAACAGGTGAATGTAATCAAAGGTTCATTTAACTCATTTAATGCCAGCCTATCACCACTAGAGGGCGCCCAGTGACCAGAGAATAATGGAGATATGCTGGTAATGCATGCCCAAGCCCTGGAGCCATGACTTGCCAGAACACTTTCCTCTGTGCATGTACAGGAAGAGGATGAAGTTAGCTTGAAGTTAGCTATTGGCTACCAAGCATTTTAGATTGAGATTTTCGTCAACTTAGCCATGATTAAACCTTGCACACCTAATGCATGGGAGAAGAAACAGAGAAAATGAGCTCTAAAGATCCTGGATTGCATTGGAGTGGATGGTAAATATCAGCAAATATCGGCAAATATCGTCCTCTGTAAACAGAGGACAAAAAAAAATGTTTGAAAAAAAATTTTTTTTTTTTTTTGATTATTATTATTTTTTTATTAAATGCAAGCGGACCTGTCTATGTCATCACTTTTTGAATTTCTGTTCACACAAATGTATTTTTTGGTTACCACGGATAAGCTCTATAAGTGTGAAAAACATATTTTTTATTTCACTGGGTCTTTAAGCCAGTCCCACTTTATCTCTAGACCTTTCTTTGTTTCTCTCTCTCTCTCTCTCTCTGTGTGTGTGTGTGTGTGTGCTTTGCACATCGCATACAGATTAACACTGTTAACCCTCAAAGCTTTTAATAACAATGAAAATGCCTGACCTTTGAGATAGAGCGTGTGTGTTTGATTTTGTTTGTGTGTGTGTGTGTGTGTGTGTGTGTGTGTGTGTGTGTGTGTGTGTGTGTGTGTGTGTGTGTGTGTGTGTGTGTGTGTGTGTGTGTGTGTGTGTGTGTGTGTGTGTGTGTGTGTGTGTGTGTGTGTGTTCCAGGTGGGCTGTGACCGTAGCAGTGCGTTGGTGCAGATCTGTGCACAGAGAGGCTACCAGGCTCTGGTCTCTGATGCACTCAGTGTCCCACTGAGGACTGCCTCCTGTGACGCCTGCATATCTATAGCTGTTATACACCACTTCTCTACCAAGGTACACACTGCATATCTATAGCTGTTATACACCACTTCTCTACCAAGGTACACACTGCATATCTATAGCTGTTATACACCACTTCTCTACCAAGGTACACACTGCATATCTATAGCTGTTATACACCACCTTTCTACTCAGGTACACACACACACACACACACACACACACACACACACACACACACACACACACACACACACACACACACACACACACACACACACACACACACCACAGTTTGGGCACTGTCGGGCAGAAACCTTGTATCTCCAATTTTCAAATGTGTAAGTCTTTTGGTAAAGCAAAGCCCTGCTTTATCATACAAGACTGTCGCACAAAACTAGTGAAAATTCACCCTTTGCTAAGTCCCGCCCATTGTCCCGCCCCTCTTTGCACCCATTGGTTGTTGTGTCTTGGTGGGACAAAAAAAAGTCCTTTCTCTCCATCCACTACCATTGAAATTCAGTTGCTTCGTATTGTTATTCTATGTATTCAGTTCTCATTTCAAACTTGGTTTCAGTAAAAAAAGGAGCCTGTTTCAGTAAAAAAAAAAAGGCATGTTTTTAAATGTTTTAGCAAATTCAACATAAAAAAGCCGGAACCAGGGCGGGACAAGGCTGATAGAGCCTGCTGGTTGGTCAGTCATGGACCAATCAGAAGGCTGACAAAGGGTGAATTTTGCGGAAGTGTTGAGCACCGAGCAGGGTACGCAGTAACATTAGCATTAGCATACGCATTAGCGTTTTAACTGCTATCCAAGGTTTTGCCACCAGGTGAAGGCTGCTTCAACATTCTACCTTGGTTGTGACGGGCTTTATACTTAATAGCAAAAACGAAAGCCCCCAAATGTGTAAAAATGCATTGATAAAATGTGTGCGTGTGTTGCAGGAGCGTCGTTTAGCAGCGGTGAGGGAGCTGGTCAGACTCCTCAGACCTGGGGGCCGGGCTCTCATCTACGTCTGGGCCCTGGAGCAGGAGCACAACAAGCAGAGGTCCAAGTACCTCAAAGAGCCCCACAACAAGGAGCATGCTGGGAACTGTAGTCCCACCACGGCAGATGGGTCCCATCGTGGCGGTCAGGTCTCCGACGGAAAGCTGAGCGTTCACAAGAACCGCACGGCCTTCAACTCCCAGGTAGGGCTGTAACTATTATGATTATCTTACTAGTCGGGGGCCTTAGAGTGATTTCGCGCTAATCAGTCTAAAAGCGCCAGAGATGTAAAAGAGTCTTTGATCTCGAGTCAAGTCCGAGTCACGAGTCTTTGATCTCGAGTCACGAGTCGAGTCGAGTCTTTAGTGGGTCAGCCCGAGTCGAGTCACGAGTCTTTCATCACGAGTCGAGTCACGACTCACGAGTCACATAAATACCAAGTTAGCTGAAGTAAAATAGCTGATGATGAGCTAAACATGTGTGTTTTATTTTGCTGTTTTAATATTTAAATCTTACGATGAAAGGTCCATGCAGACAGCTGTGTCTGTGGCACCAGAGAGGAAAGAAGAAAGGAGAAGTAAAGGCCAATATTTGTCGGGCTTGTCATGCATTATAGTGCTTAAAATAAAGATTGTTCACAAGTCTTATGAGCTCGAGTCGAGTCGAGTCGAGTCTCGAGTCTTTGAGGGGCGAGTCCGAGTCGAGTGACGAGTCTCCAAAAACGCGACTCGAGTTGACTCGAGTCGCGAGTCTTTAACTCGAGTCCCCATCTCTGAAAAGCGCCACATTTTTCACAGATGTAGCCCAGGGCATGCTATAATGATTTAGCTAGGGTGCCCGAGCCGACGACCTTCGGGGTCGCCACAGCGGCCAAATCAAGTTGGGCTCCCATCGCCTTTCTATACAAGAGGAAAATACCCAGAAAAACATTTTACCCTAACCCCATTGCAAACATTTGTTTTGCACAAAAAACATTCCTTGGGCTAAAAATGGCCACAAAAAACGATGGTTTAGTGATTAAAAGTGATGAGTCATCACTTTTCACAGTTTTGTGGGTGTTTTCTGGGGCCATTTCTAGCCCAAGGAAAGTTTTTTGTGCAAAACAAATTTTTGCATTGGTTTCAGCATCATGACAAACCCCTAGTTAGACCCCCTCACATCCTATTTATTTTCCTCCTGTATAGAGAGTCGATGGGAGCCCAAATTGATTTGGCCGCTGTGGCGAACCCGAAGGTCGACGGCTCGGGCACCCTAGCTAAATCATTAGAGCATGCCCTGGGCTACATCTGTGCAAAATATGGCGCTTTTAGACTGATTAGTGCGAGAAAAAAAAACCCTAAGGCCTCCGACTATACCGGCTATTCAGCTGATTACTTTTTGGAATGATCGAGAGCCGCAGTTTAAACAAGATTTATTTCAACATTTTGTCATACATCAACGAATCAAGAAACCACTTAGGCTTTATTTGATATTTTGGCACACAACGATGTCGTGCAAAAATAGTGAAAATTTGTGATCCGCAAGCAGCGTGTAGATCGGCTATTCTTTGTAACGCTTCACTTACCGATATACAGTATAATTACACAACCGAAATAGAGATTTATTAACACAAGCCATTATTAAATGCATTCAACGTACAGGCGTGTGCATTGTGCTTGCGAACATCGGCGTGTGTGATGGGCGCACATGTGATCTTTAGTGTGTTTAAGTTTAATCCAAACCGCGAGAGAATCCGACGCTGCATTCAGTCAATAACGTGGCTCCATGTTTACATGCAGTCTCTAACATGCAGGAGATTGGAGCACTGTGCACGGGATCTGAATCAGGAAATGCACGCGGGCGATTTGGCCGCTAAGCATGATGGGAAATGTAGTGTTTTTTGCTCACCTGGCACCAAAACAGCCCTATTTCCTGTTTACCTGGTACCATGGCAACCAGGTAAGACGTTCCCAGATGTCTTAAGGATTTTCTGGCAATCTATGTGTTAATAATCGATTATTATCCTCATGTCACTATGACTCCGCAATAACCATATAAGGAGTTCCCAATGCAGCTACGCCCAAATATGGAGTAACCTCAAAGTGTCGTCCTGGCATCAGGCACAATCAATCAGTATCAGTCAGGTGGAACTCTAGAACAATCAATACCATATATGGACTTTGGGTTGATATTCGTGACCAAATATAGTGGGCCACAACAACGCCTTGAGTTTTATGAAATCATCGATTTGTTGGATTGTTGTTCTTTTGATAACCAATTATATCAATGCCTTGGGTTAACTGTCGCACGCCTATTCCCAGGATCTCCTCGTTCCCTGGCACCTGAAAGACGGGAAAAAAGGAGGACCGGGACAGAACGGAGAGAAGTGTACACGAAAAGCCGCGTCCGAAAGGACTAATAAATCTCAAAACGATTCTACCGAAGAAGACCACAGGGCTTCTTCTGGCCTGGACTCTGAAGAACCCAGTCCGGGGGATTCCGGTCCGGACATTAACTCGACTTCCAGCTCAGTGGTGGTGGATTCTAACTGTAATAACGAGTCCGGTCCAGGAGGTGCGGAGGAGCACTCTGGTCCAGAGTGTTCCGGAGTGTTCCACCGCTATTATCATGTGTTCCAGCAGGGGGAGCTGGAGGACATGTGTGGCAGAGTGGCTGGGGTTCAGGTCCACAGCAGCTACCATGACCAGGGCAACTGGTGCGTCGTTCTGGAGAAACACTGACAATCGACATTTTACATGACGATTAATTGTCACTCAAATAATTGCGAATAACAATTTAATTGTGTTTTTGTCGTTGATAATCACATTTCTGTTCAGCTTTGAAGTTGCACATGGCAGATATGACACATAACCTAAATATACAAAGAAATGACTGACATATTTGACAACTTTCTACTTAAAAAATAACAATGGTAGTGGAAATAGCAGATCTACAAGCTCACAACGCGTCGCATCGCGACGCGTTGTGAGCTTGTAGATCTGCTATTTCCACTATTTCTGAAATTTTTTATCAATGTATGAAAAATGTTCAACATTCACGATTATGACAATTATGAACAAATATTTGCGATTTTGTCAAATAATTACGATTAGACGATTATGTAATAATTGTGACAGCCCTACACTGAACCAGACAGAGAATGTTAGAGAGGCAGGGTCTGACATTTCTAAAAGGGCATTTTGGTGAAAATATCCAAAATAGCCGACCTCCAGGCTCTCAACGCGTCGCAGCGAGACGCGTTGTGAGCCTGGAGGTCGGCTATTTTCGGTGCTTGATACCACACTAAACTAAACATAATAATAAGCATAATTTCAACACAGAAAGGGCAATTCTTTCAACATGAGATGCTGCATTCAAGTTCAGGAGAGTTTGGACAAGTCAATTCTCTTGAATGCTGCCTTCAGGTATGGGATGGAAAGAGCATCTGGCGCATTTGCATTTCTTTCACCATAGTAAAAACTGCATTCATGGTCTGGAGAGGGCACAGGGATAAAAGGACAGGGGCTCATGCCCCCTCTGATGTCTATTTGTGCATGTGCCTGTGCTCTTTAGAAATATGGTCACATAACCACTTTCATTTAAAAAATGCCTCAAAAGTAGCCACAATAACATCTACAACCTCACATATGTTACTTGGCGACACGTGGTGTGCTTGTAGATCTGCTATTTTTGCTACTTTTGTGTGATTCCGTATGAGGAAGTAGGACATTAACACACCGGGTGCCCAGGATTATTCAACATTTAATCGGCAGTTGCCATGGAAACCCACCATTTCAGCTTGTTTTGAAGGGCTGACAAAAAAGGAATCTGAGTAAATGTAATCCGAGTATGTCCTGTTTATTTTCACGATAGTATTTTCTTTCACTCAGGACAGAATATTGACAATCGCGGGCCTCATTGCTTTTGTAACGGCCGGTAGAGAAGGCCGCGTTTTAAACATGAAGGTGATTTAGAAGCTAGATTAGGAGAAAAATGCACTTTTGTGCTGCAGCGTAACACTAGCCTGGCGGGGCCCGACGTCATCTGCGTTCACTCACTCATTCCTTCCACAATATAACGTCTGGACTTCCGGGGATTGGCAGCGAGTATACAGATTATTCTCTGATCGGGGCCAATCAGTGACTGCTTCCGCACAACAAACGTAGTCTTTCCTGACAAGTGAAAAGCTTTCCCTGATTGGTCCATGTGTAGACGGTGACATAGATGCATGCTGCAGCATTTTCAAAACAACAATGGCTGCCCTCGCGATGCAACAAGTGTAACAGTTAACTCTCTAACAATAAAACAAGCAATAAGTGCAGTTATTCCAGAGTTGGAATCAATTACAACAATTAAAAAGTAACACGGGGGATGCGCTAGCGGAGTTCATCGGCCGAAAAAACTTGTTTGTTTGCCGTTCTCCCGGCTGGCTGATAGATGTTTTGCTACGCTGATTGGTTAGAGGAGTCTGTCTGTCAAGGCAAGTACTCCCGCCCACTTTTCAAGCTGCCAATAGGCCGAAGGCCAGACGTTATACTGTGGAAGGAATGAGTGAGTGAACGCAGATGACGTCGGGCCCCGCCAGGCTTGCGTAACACTGCTGTGGATGAGGGAGACAGGACTTCCTGGTCACATGATCTCGCGCTTTCATTTCGGGAAATGGAATGTTTTTCTTCACCGCGTTGTGAGCATGTAGATCGGCTTTTTTCACAATTTCTGCCTCTAATATTTGACAATTTGGCCAATGTTTAATTTGTCATTTTAGAGGTATTAAAAGGTCCTTAAATTGTCACTTTAGAAATGTGCTATACACTTAAACTTTATGTTGGTTTGTTTACTGTTGAGAGAGAATTCAATGTTGCACATTAAGTTAATCATCTGGGGGACCCCCCAAAAATAATTTGGGGACCCCCCCACTGACTTACAGCACCCTTTATACTTGAGGACCCCCCCACTGACTTACAGCACCCTTTATACTTGACCTGATATGCCACCAGATTGCTGGGTGGGACAGAGTCCATCACCACACACATCCACAGACACACATATTTTAACTAAGCATGCTGTACTCCAACCATCTGGTGTGAAAGAATGTTGCCTTTGAGTCTGAAAGTTAGATATTTTGTCTCACTTTCCCCACATTAAGACCAATCCATTAATGTGACTTAATGATTAGTAGAAAGGAAAAGAAAATGGAGAAACTGCAGGCACCCTCGGAATAAACGTGATGGAACTTTTGCCAAGTATAGTTTTTGTTCTCTTCCTTCAAGTCTCTTCTTGGCAGCGTGTTGAAGTGTCCTTGAGCAAGACACTGATTGACAAAAATGCGTACACATGGATATTTGTACATTTTCTGTCAAAAAGGGTAAAAAATAAAAAAGCTTGAGTTTATGTGTGTGTACGGTAGGCTATGTCATTCTTTTCTGTTGCTGTAGGTAGTCAGAGATGGGCGAAAATACATAGAAAAGTATTTGAAATACAAATTGCAACAGTGTCAGCATGATGAAATAAAGAAAAGCACATTAAAGCTGTAATCCATAACTTTCATGTTATACCAGGGATTCCAACCTGAGCCCAGTGTGTGAGCGCCAACATTCTGTACCACTGAACTAATATAACAGCAGCAGGTGCTCTGAGCCTTTGATTGGACAGCGTCTGTTCTAGAGCTGATCGGTCAATATACAGAAATAACACCCAGATGAATTAAGCCATTGACCAATCAGAATCAAGCATTCTTAACATTGGGTATAGGGATGGGACGATAAATGTCTTGTCAAGATTATTGTGATTGCGATTTAAGATATTATCACGATAATCAAAATATCCCCGGCATCCATTATATTGGGGCGGTGTAGTGTCCAGGGCCACTGGTTGTATTGATTGATTGATTGATTGAAGACTTTATTAGAAGTTTGCATAGGAAAAGGTACAGTTTCATGATGGTACAGTTCACTGGTACAAGGTCTACTAAAAGGAGATCCATGAAAAGACTAAGCTTATTTCCACAGGAAACCGTTTAAGTATCTCATATAACATTGAATGACAGAGGAATAGAACACAGTACTATATGCAGTAGATATGTAAATAAAATAAAATGAAAAAAGAAGAAAACAGTAAGTCTAAACAAACAGTAAGTATATACTGTTTGTATATATATGTATTGAGATGCATGTACCAGAATGTATGACACAGGTGCATGTGATGTTTGTGATTAAAATGCGACACAGGTGTTACCTTGATTATTCAGAACATGACCAGTAAAGAGAGTACACGGCAGTCCGGTCTCCGAGAGTCTTTATATTATTATTCTGGATATAGAACACTACAGGCGGAACATTTGCCAAAAAAAAAAAAAAGCCGATCTACAAGCTCTGATCTGTGAGCTTGTAGATCCGCGGCCAATAAAATGTGAATTGATCCCAGTGCATGACAGGATAATTTCACGATAATTTTTAATCTCCATGATACGATTATTGTGATAAACGATAATATCGATTATCGTTCCATCCCTAATTAACATACACATAAATATTGCTTTGCATATCTGCATAATCTCTCTCTCTCTCTCTCTTTTTACTCCACTACAATTATTTGATTAAACTCCGTTACAAGTTACTTTGTAGATTTTGAAAATATTTAACACAGACAGTGCATTAAGTGATAAATGATAGCATAAAATGACTTTTTTGTTTGGTAATGTATGTTTTGACAACAGTATTTGTCTTTTACTCAAGTAAAATGTTGAATTAACTAACTAGAAATGTGTGCTCAGTCGAGTGCACATCTCCGCCAGGTCGGGTGGGACACCATAATTGGACAAGACTGATGTCATCAACATGACATCAGTAATTGGAAGGTACCAATATAAGTGTCAGAACACATACCGTAATATCACTGTATTCAACAACACTGCTTCTATTCATCGTTGTCTGTTTGAGAAATGTTGAGGTGGACCGTATGTCTGAAGGAAGGACCAACACATTGTTATAATGCTGCTGTTCCTGTGGACCCCAAGGTTTACTACTTTGGATGGTACAGTAGTGTCAATGAGAGTGATCAGATTGAAGTCCATATCTTCAATGTAGTGTCTCTGCGTTGGAGGAAGTTGCCTCCAGTGACGACTGGAAGACGAGAACGTCCTGTTGAGGTTCCCTCCTGGTGCTGGGGACATACAGCTGTACTGATACAAGATATCATTTACATCTGGGGAGGCTACCCACAATGCAACATTCTTTACGCATTTGATGTCGACACCCACAGGTGGTTGAAGCCCAGGGTGTCAGGGACTGTTCCAGAGGGGAGGGAGGGTCACTCAGCTTGTGTCTTTGGGAAGCTCATGTATGTCCATGGAGGATACAGCTACCAGATGTCTAATGACATCTACAAGTTGGACACCACCATAATGGTCTGGTCTTTAATTAACACCAGAGGCACTACACCACCTGTTTCATATTGTCACTCTGCCACCATCATCGGGACAAAGATGTTTGTATTTGGAGGCTACGGGGGCCAGAATGAATACTACAGCATCAGAGTGTTTGACACTGAGACAAACTGCTGGCTGAGTACACCTTCTTCACAGCTCCTTCCAGAACAACGCTGTGATCATTCAGCCTTTACCTACAATGGAGAGCTGTACATATTTGGTGGCAACAACAGGAAACAGACCTTCAATGATTTGTGGAAATTCAATCCAGAGTCCTCCACCTGGAAGAAGATTAAGCCCAAGGGAAAAGGCCCGGGTGGGATGAGAGGGATGTGCTGTTGCATGGTGGGAGATCGTATCATCCTCTTTGGAGGAGAGCCCACAACAGACCTGTACATCTTAGACTTGAGTCCTAGTCTGAAGTCATTATGCAAGCTAGCAGTTATTCAGTACAGTGTGGAGCAGTCAGGACTCACACATGACATCAGGTGGGAACTGGCAGCCATGACTAAGAACAGCAACAGTAGTGGACTATTAGTGACTATAGTTTTGAGAGAGCTGGTGACTGAATAACTACATTGTAGTGGACGGAAGGATGGATGGATGGACGGACGGACAGATGGAGAGCTGTGTCATGGAGGGAGGTGATGAGACGTCATGTCCACAGTTACACATATTCATGGATTGCATTTGGATTGCCATGGATTGCCATGTTGAGGACCAACACAGGTGTTCTGATTGGCGTAGAACATCAGTTCCATGCCAATCAAACACATTGAAACACCTTTGTTGGTCCTCAACGTGGCCGTTTAGGACTACAAATTAACCCCATGAATACTGGACGTATTGTGCACGGCTTTCTGTGTATCTATTTGTACTGCACTTGAGTACTACTGTGTCCACCACTTCAGATAATATCCAGATACTCCTGCTCAAATATTATGCAGGGGAAAATTTGCTCAGTTGCTCAGTCAAATTTGTACTTGAGTTAAAGCAAGCCTACTTGCTTTTAAGGATACTCAAGTAATCAAAAAGTACAGATGGTAGAAGAGTGCATTTTATTTTTATATCAATACATTGCTGTATTGAAATGTTGAAATGTTTACCCTTAATTTAAACAATAAAATAAAAACAAAGTAATCCCTTAATACAGGTTTTGATTGATTGATTGAAGGCTTTATTAGAAGTTTGCATAGGAAAATGTACAGATTCATGACGGTACAGTTCACTGGTACAAGGTCTACTAAAAGGAGATCCATGAAAAGACTAAGCTTATTTCAACAGGAAACCATTAAAGTATCTCATATAACATTGAATGACAGACAAATAGAACACAGTACTATGCAGTAGATATGTAAAGAAAAAAAAGAAAACAGTAGGTCTATACAATCAGTAAGTACAGTATATACAATATATACAAGGAAGGGGCAGGTAACAGTAAGTCTAAACAATCAGTATGTACAGTATATACAAGGAAGGGGCAGGGAGGGTAGGGTTGGGCTAGGTTTTTACCAGTTGTGAACGGCTGCTGCCTGTAAGTGGTTTTTTAGGGCAATTTTAAAGGATGCTAGTGATCCACACTCCTTTATGGCCTTCGGTAAGGCATTCCACATTTTTGTGGTGTAGCAGAAGAACGAGTTCGACCCTTTCTTTGAGTTGACTCTGGGTTGAACGTGATCTGTGGCACTGCCTCTGGTGTTGTAATTATGGACATCCTTAACGTTTATAAAGTATTTTGACAGGTACTTGGGTATCATAGTGGTGTAGTGTATCTTGTACACCAGGCCCATTGCAAGTTGCTGTACTCTGTCATCTACTCTGAGCCACCCCACTCTTAACTGGTGAGTAGCGGTGAGGTGAGTCTGATTGGGAAGGTTAAGCAGGACCCTAATTAGTTTATTTTGGGCTGTTTGGAGTTTAGTTTTTAGGGCTTGTGGGGCGTCACGATACCATACGTGGACTCCATAGTCAAAGAGGGGCTGGATTATTGCACCAGCTATGGTCTTCAGTGTGTTGAAGTTGACCATTGGGGCGATCCTCTGTAGGAAACGAGTTCGTTGGTTGATTTTTTGTATTACTTTTGAAGTCATCTTTTCGCTGGAAAGATTAGCTTCAAGGATACATCCTAAGTAAGAGAAGGTGTCTTCAATAGGGGGTCCGGGACCCCTAGGGGGTCCTCAGAGTTACTACAGGGGGTCCTCCAAATCTTTGTGTGATAGAAACCTTTTTCCTCCTTTTTTATATTAACCACTTGAACCCTAGTGTCCATATTCTGAGAACTTTAGCCAAAAATAGCCGATCTACAAGCTCACAACGCCTCGCGTTGAAAAAGAGCAGACTAAGTACAGAGTGAAAGGTCAAGTTTATTAAGTATTGACGGTTCAAGTGGTTAAATATCTGAAAATAACCTGACTTGCGCCAGATGATAGCAGCAGTGCGTATACCGCTCTGCTTACTATCCATCTGGGATTGCTCCGGCAGACTCGATGTAAGGGGCGGGCCATTTTTTGAAATAATTTAGCAGGTGATTGGATGGGGCCGTCTGTCTATCACAGTCTGGGAGTGCCAACTCCAACCACTCATATTGGCCTGTCTGCGTGACGTTCCACCCAGAATCCGCCTCCTGGGTTTCCACGTGGTCTGCAATCAGACTCTATTGGCTCAGAGCCGCTCAGAGCCCGCCCGTAGCTGCCGCTGATTGGTCCGGCCCGGGGCTTTACGAGTGTTATCAACTCCCACCGAGAGAGCTCAGATGGTAAAGTAGGGCGGTAGCGCACTACTGCCACCATCTGACGCAAGTCAGGTTAATCTGAAAACACAAATTGACATGAATCCAAAATACACTGATGATTGTGCTGTCAAACGATGAAACTATATGGTTGTGGGGGTCCCTGCTTCATCTCTCTCTCTCAACTAAGGGGTCCCTGGCCTGAAAAAGTTGAAGACCCCTGCCTTAATAGATGGGTACAGTTTGTAGTTGAAAGGCGCAGAGGTAAACGTCCTTGCCCACCACCACCACGGAGGTTGTGGGTTCAAATCCACTGTGGTGCGTCCAGATTTGTCGGGCTTCTACGGTATGTGAACACAATGGACCAATCCCCAATCACATACACACCCATTGTAACTGTTACAATGGGTGTGTATGTGATTGGGGATTGGTCCATTGGCCGCTGTTCAGGGGGAGCCGAGCGAGGAGGAGGGTGATACTGGTCATTACATGTACTCCCAAAGGCTGGGAGGATGATACTGGTCATTACATGTACTCCCATAGGCTGGGAGGATGATACTAGTCATTACATGTACTCCTATAGGCTGGGAGGATGATACTGGTCATTGCATGTACTCCTATAGACTGGGAGGATGATACTGGTCATTACATGTACTCCTATAGGCTGGGAGGATGATACTGGTCATTGCATGTACTCCTATAGGCTGGGAGGATGATACTGGTCATTGCATGTACTCCTATAGGCTGGGAGGATGATACTGACAGATATTGACAATAAATCTGCTTGGAGGTCTGACTACATAATGATGTCACGGGCCATGGCTCAAAAGCCCCATAGGCTGGGAGTGTTTTTGGTGGGAGGAGTAGGACGAATGCCTTACGTTCTCCCGGTGGGGGCTCCTCACTGGCAGGTGAGTCCGTAGGATACAACAGCACAACACAAACAAATAATGTAATTATCGCCCACAAATAAACAAACCCTCAAATAAAGTACACCAACATGTACTCATTTCACCCATTCGTGAACTTTTTCCCCGCTATGTGTGAAGAGACGAGGCTCTTCTCTCTCTCTCCCTCCGTTTCAGAAACATGTTTTTTCTGGCTATCAGGGGCGTCACAAGGGGTAGGAAAGTGGGACTGAGTTACCAGGGCCCAAGGTGGAGGGGCCCTAGTAACTTTAGCTATTGAAAAATAGCAGATATACAAGATCTCCTATTTTTTGAAAAGTCGTGAAAATGTGTGCAAATCTTTGAATATGTATTTTTTAAGCGAACATTTGTAACTCAAATTTTGCTTCTGGGGGGGTCCCTGGAACGAAATATTTTGAGATGGGGGTCCGTGGCCAAATACATATCTTCGGGGTCCTTGACATGAAAACGTTTGAGCACTACTGACATAGAAACATAAGTTTCTTGCACACATTTTTCATGATTTTTCAAAAATAGCAGATCTACAAGCTTGCAGCGCGGCACTCGGTGCCACTCTGTGAGCTTGTATATCTGCTATTTTTCAATAGTTAACATTCCTGGGGGGCCCCGCAGTGAATCCTTGTACCCAGGGCCCAGAGTTTGGTGTGACGCCCCTGCTGGCTATACCAATTACTGAGCAGTGAGCATGGACCAGCTGTGCAAGCTGGGAGTTGAAATCATTTTTTTTAATATAAAGGCTAACACAGATGTTGTGCCCTGCACCTCCTCCCCAGCCACTCTGGTCCGAGGGCCCACAGAGCCCTGCTTTATCAGCAGCCAAACATCAATAAATGCCAGCACTGCTGAAGGTTTGTCCTCCCTTAACATGTGTGGTCATACAAGGTATTGCAGGCTACAGACAGACAAAGTCACCCACACACATGGACGTTTCGAAACAGAGGAGCGGCTCCACCGCTCAACAATGAGCATTGCATTGTGGGTTTGCCTGATTTAGATGCCACGAAGGGAGCTGACTTCTTGATGTCAATAAAGTCACTTTAATTCAAGTGACAGATGCCAAAATAGAGGTTTTGTGATTTCTGTTTGTGAATATTATTCTTTTTAATTTTTATAATAACCTTTTAGGGGCATTTCATGTGGTCTACCTGCACAGCCTTTGTTGCGACCGTCAGGTCGCATTTACTACCAAAACCTCCACCGGCTGTCCGTCTGTCAGTCAGTCACACGTCACACTTTTTCCCTGCTCATATCTCCGCAACCGTTGCCCCGATCCTTGCCACATTTTGCACACACACTCCTTGCCTGCCAAACCACAATCCTAACCCATCAATTCTCACATGGCCCTCTTCGAGCGCCACCATGAGGCCCATTCTTGCTAAACACATTTTTGGACACAGCTCCTACAATTTTTGCCCTAAAATCACACAAATCGGTACACAGAATGTCTACACTCATGTCATCAACATGGATCTGTCCCATATAGCGCCACCTTCAGGCCGATTTTTTAAAACACATTTTTGGCCACTGCTCCTACAGATTTTGCCCTAAAATCACGCAAATCGGTACACAGTATGTATACACTCATCTCATCAATATGGATCTGTCCCATATAGCGCCACCTTCAAGCCGATTTTTTTAAACACATTTTTGGCCACTGCTCCTACAGATTTTGCCCTAATAGGCCTGTGACAAATTGTCAAAAAGTGCTTTAGTTTTCGAGATACCCCTACCGGAGGTAGAACCAAACACAAGATAGTTTTTCCTCATCTCTAAGGCCTCCCATACATGAAATGGATTCTTGTATAAAAATATCTTTTTGCAAAAGTGGTGAAATTGATATATAAAGTTATACACCCCAAACTAAAAATAAGGCCTGTCCGTCTGGGGGTTGAGGCATATAAACTCCTGTAGATTCACAATGGAAGCTCTGAGAGGTTTAAAACTTGCCATACGTGAAGCCAGGACATCCCTCTACATCCTAGAAAAGACCAAATGTCAATATCTGAATTGAAATGGAAGATATAGTTGACAGATGACAGTTAGACTTTCAGCCAACTTCATATAATTGTTCCTTAATGATGAGGATAATCTGGTCCAATGTTTTGTGGACATTTCAGAAACCCACCTACCAGTGACTTTTTAGCCTGAAGTTTCTATTATCTTGAATTCCTCATCGATGATGTCACTGGTAGACGGGTTTCTGTTCAAACAAATGGTACAATAGTATAATGAGCAATTATAAAGATAGGTTGAATGTGGATGAAGTCATCCTTTAACGATTTGTTTTTGGCATTGAACACAGGAACATAAAAATAAATATTACATTTCAGATCAGCTTTTAGGCTTTGTAAACAACAGATAAATTACAAATAACTCAAAATATACTAAGAAATAACTGACATATTTAATAACAAAAAAGAAATAAGAGAAAAAACACACTTTACTCACTTTGGTGAGCTTGTAGATCAGCTATTTTCGGGGGAAACAGGCACAAGACAAGTTCTGGGTGATGTCACAATTTTTATTCTGATGCTGATTCTGCACTGATTACTGATGGCCCATAACTTAACAAAATATGTAACATTTTCTAAAAATAAAAATAAAATCTTCTATTTGAGAACTATTTTTTAAATCAGGGATGACACATTGAAAGTGGCTCAAATTGTGACTCATTGGCTGAATAATAATTGTTGAGACCAATGTTGTCGAAAAAGTGAAATAATATCAGCCAGTGGGCATAACTCAAGTGCACATGGAGAGACTAACATTTGTCTCCATTAAAAACTTTTCTCACACAACTCCCAACAGAAGAGCTTCCCTCCAGTGTGAATTCTTGTTCACTTCTTTAAAAGCAACATATCGGTTAAAGCCCTTCTTGGAGTGCTTTGTTCAAGTGTGAATGGCTTTAATGTGTCTCTTTAAGGAGCTGTGACGTTTGAACCATTTCTCACACTTGTCACAGAAGTAGTAGTTCTCTGCATGCATTATCTCGTGATCTCTGAGGCCTGCGTCAGTGCTGAACCATTTCTCACACAGGTCACAGTGGTAGGGTTTTTCTACTGTATGATAAATTCTCTGGTGACGGTTGAGATCAGTCATCTGTCTGAACTTCTCCCCACACTGCTGACAGTTGTAGGGCTTTGCTCCTGTATGAATTCTCTGGTGTTGTTTGAGACTACTTCCTTGGCTGAATGTTTCCCCACACTGGTCACAGTTGTAGGGCTTCTCTCCTGTATGAATTCTCTGGTGTTGTTTGAGACTACTTCCAAGGCTGAATGTTTCCCCACACTGGTCACAGTTGTAGGGCTTCTCTCCCGTATGAATTCTCTGGTGACGTTTGAGATTATGTTTTAGGCTGAACCTTCTCCCACAATGCTCACAGTTGTAGGGCTTTTCTCCTGTATGAATTCTCTGGTGACGTTTGAGATGACTTCCATGGCTGAACGTTTTGCCACACTGGTCACAAATATGTTTCTTCACTTGGGAAGGCAGGACATCTGGGATGGAGAATGAGGGGAGAAAAAGAAACCACAAAATGATTAGAAATAACATGTGTTGTGTTAACAAGTGATAACGTTCTAATTTTCAAAGCATCTCTCACTACGTCTTTCTTAAGACTGTAGGCCAGGAGTCTGTTGGTGGGTGGATGGAAACCTTGTATGTCCAAAACTGGGCTATTTTCTGCCACAACACACACACACACACACACACACACACACACACACACACACTCTGCTTCTAGGGAAGAGACAGCAGGACATGGCCGCTTAAGGTGTCCCAGAGGTTGGGAGGAGAACGTTGGTAGCCTCGATACGATACGAATATATTTTATATGCACAGATTTAGAAATAAAATACATTTTCCTGTAAATGTCACTTCCTGGTTTTCCTGGTCGGTTTGATGCCAGTGTGACATGCGTTACCAGAGCAAATGTCAATCAATCTGTGATACGGTCCCGCCCTGTTTTCAAAACATTTCTAGGAAAACCACGTGACCTACTGTATCATAATGTTAATTTTTGGGTTGTGACATAACCCCTTTAAACGACGTGAAACTCAACCACATTACAGATAGAAAGAGGATAATTCAAGCTTTCAGTACAACTGCAAATTGTTTGTTTCATAAAAATCCACCGTTGACATGTTATGAGCTACTTGCTTCAATAAGTTCTGTGCAGGTGGAGTTTGGAAGCGCTCATTGGAAATCACTCAATGGTCCTACGTACCACTCGTTTCTAAATTAGTAAGACACCTCAGGGCGACAAGCGACCTCGCCCCATGTCTTGGCCATCTGGCTAGTGATGTATATCGGACCAGTTACCCATACTGTATATGGAGACCCTGGTACCCAAATATGGAGATCCATGTACTGTATATGGCGATATGTTGTGAGACCCCAAACATGCTCACTCAGTTATTCGTTATGTGAAAGTCCTATGATGGCTATGACATCTGACATCATACCCTTTTATGCCCAAACATGGAGATCCCTGTCTGTAGAACCAGCCACACAGATATGGGCTGTCAATTGGCTATCTGTCTTGGCCATATATGGATTCTGTTAGTGTGGTATACTGTATGGTGCCGATGTGGCCTCCATATATGGGCATTCCCATATTAAGTCCTGTTAAATATGGGCTTAATATTGATTGCATCAGGGAACTCCATATATGGGCATAAAAGGGATTCTGTTAGTGTGACATCACAGTGAAGCCAGAGCGTGATGTCAGAGCGGCAAACCCATTCTGTTAGAGGGGTTCCCATGACATTACAGTGATCCAGAGAGGAGATGGTGGAGATATTTGACTAAACACAGGTTTTCTACTTTCAAATGGATATGAAACTATAGTCTATAGAGGACAATATCTGAGGAATTCATTATTGGGTGAGTATAGGCCTATAGGCCTACACACATAGTGCAGAGCATGTATTGCTGTGGAGTTCAGTCTGCTAACCGTGTGTGGATAGGACAGATCTATAGCTCAGCTTAGGTTTTTATGTGAGCTCTAAATATTCATAATAATAGCTATAAGTAGATAATTGAAACCCTGAAAATTGACCAAATTGAAAAAAAAAAAAAAAAAAAAAAAAAAAAAACTGTCTATCCATCACCCTGACGTGTGTGAATGAGAGAACAGATAAGCAAGCAGTTGTTTTGCTTACTTTGCAACTGTCTCCTAGTTTAATTGTTTTATTGGCTTATGGTAGGCTACTTTAAAGATTGAGTACCGTTTTTATTTAATCATATGTTCATATAGGATGGTGTATTTGCACTGTATAAAATCTACAATTACCAGTATGGCAATAGTGTTGTCTGTTGTCAATGTGTTGTTCTGTAGCCCACCTGCTATTTACACAGGCCTATACAACTGCTACATGGCCTGTAGTCTACTGCAGTGTTTCTCAAATGGGGGTACGTGTACCCCTAGGGGTACGCGGAGGTACTGCAGGGGGTACTCAGAGAAAATGCCCCAAAAAGAGGAAAATAGAAGTAGGCCTAAAGCACTGTTATGTTTAATGATGACACTTGGAGAAACTGTTGTGAGCTTGATAGTTGCTAACCCAAATTATGGTACCAGGCAACTGGGATGTGTTTGAATGATGTTTGAATGACCGTAAGTTATTGACATGAACATCTGTTCAGGAGTCACGAGGCACTGTTTGAAACTCTCACTCCCTTTCTTATTTTGTGATGATTTTATGCAGTTATAAGGAAACTTTTTTTTTTGGGGGGCGGGAAAAGGGGGTACTTGGATTCAAAGATCTGGGAAAGGGGGTGCTCAAGCCAAAAAAGATTGAGAAACACTGGTCTACTGTATGCTGGACTGTTCCTTTAATATGCAACTCTCTGGTATAAAGGATTCTCTGACTGCTATTATTATTTCCATAGTGTAGTAATGTGACTAAATCTGTCCAGGCTAAAATCGCCTATGCTAATAATACTAATAGGCCAACTCCCTTTATTGTTCATTCCGTTTCTCTCTCCTGTTGGAACAGGACCTAAATGGACCTACAAAACAAACATCACATAGCCTACCTGTTCTCTGTAACTTCAATTCGGGCTTCAGAATTGTTTCAAACAGTCTGTGTCCATGGTCGATCTGTCCCTCCTCTGACAATGATGAAAGAGTTTTGGAGGCCTTCGCCTTTCTTTGAAAAAGTACAAACAGTTCCTCTTCCGTCCATTTGGATAGTTTATATTTGAAGCATGGTGTTACCAGCTGGGCTCTGAATCTGCTTAACATTTTATCGAGTACAGCAAGGTAATGTCTTGATAAATTATTGCTAGTCTACTCTGCTCTGCTGCACCTTGAACAACACCTTCGAGGTAGACAAACTGTTGGAAAATCCAAACTATACCAGGCTCATGGCTGTCTTGTCAGCAGGGATGCGCAGATCTGGTTAATGAGAGCTAATAAGACACACCTGCTAGTGTAATTATCAGCAGTAGACTCACTCAGCTGTGTTAACTTGTGCTTAGACTGCCATCCTGTGGAATAAATTGACACTGCACTAATATGACAAGTGAACTCATAGCACTTGTCTGTAATAAATCTGTTCTTATTTTCTCCTTTTTCCTTTATCAACTATTATAAAAGCTTTTAATATCGGACAGGTGTGCAGTGCAGTGTATCTTAATAAACTAACCCCATACCTCCCATTTTCCTTATTTTTTAAGACTGCTTTTTTATGTTGTCCTCTTTGTTACTGACATTTCCCTGTGCAAAGTATTGTGTTCTATCTATCTGTCTTAGTAACTCAGTCCCCCCCCCCATTGTGACGCCCCTGGTGTGTGTGTGTGTGTGTGTGTGTGTGTGTGTGTGTGTGTGTGTGTGTGTGTGTGTGTGTGTGTGTGCGCCTGCACGCCCGCATGTTTGTGTGATAGCAGGCAGCTGTTGTGAGCAGCAGCAGCAGGTATAACCGCTTGACATTTGGATTTGGAAACATATAGTCGGGGACCCAGTCCCCAAAATTGGAGAGGACCTGTGATGTTCTGCCGTACTTTTTATTTCTGTTTTATCTATTAGTTTGGTCATTAAGGTCCACAGAATGAGAGGCCTGCTCTGCCGGAAAGTTCGCGAAAAAAAGTTTGAGGCATTTTTGTGTAATAAAGCCTTCATTTTTTGACCCTGTGATATGAACTAGGTTTCCTTTCTTAAAGTGCTAATTACGTTGTGTAGAATGTCAATAAATCATTCCCAGATACACAGAACACATGTGTGACCAACACACAACACAAGTCAAGAAATAATCTCCCAAAGCCTTTCCAAATGATTTATAGCCATTTTATGTACAAAAATGTACCCGTTTCTTGCATTTTTCCCAATAATTTTATCTTTACTTCAATAGTAATCAACTTTGCCATGGCTTATGACATCAGGCAATGTTTCATCCTTTTCAGCAATCTTTATAGTTATTCCACACAAAATATTATTAAAATCAACCCTAAATTAAAGGAACTGTGGTGATTTTATTACCCTTATGCTCCAAATTCATATAGCCTTTTTCTGGCAGAAAAAAACCTGTACCTCCTCAAAAAACAAAACAAACATGTAACACAACAAATTCAAGTATTGTTTTATCATAAACAGCTGTTATCTTATACAGTATATGAATTGATAGAACAGGAAATTAAAAATGTAGCTGAATAAAATCAAGATTATATCTAATATCACAAAAATGAAAATAACTAACGATTAACTCATTCACTGTCACTGTCCTCAAGTATGAGTTCAACTCGTGAACATTTGTTGGGGTCCCCAGTGCAGAGACATGCAATTACACACTTGGCCCCGGCTCTTGCACATGAGCATCCTCTGGTACACTTGCTCTTCTTGCAGTGGCAGTATTTGGTGCATTTATATTCTGCAGGTTTGGCATCCTTCAGCATCATGGTTGCCACTAGCTTACCACTGACAAGCTCACTCCCAAAGTTGGTTGCAACAGGGTAAGTTGGCTGAGACATGTGTGCTCGTTTACATACAGCCAACTGATGCAGGGCTCTGTAAAGGTGTAATTGGAAGGCATCTTCAGTAGGTGGAAGACAACGCATGTCTCCTTTGATGTTGCCAAAAAGATGAGCTCACAGTGCTCGCAGTACAACATCTGCACCACGAACGGTCTGTAGTTGTGGCTACTGACACAGATGTGATCATGATGTGCATATACTACATCACACACATGGATGGCCTACATGAGTTATGGGTAAAGAAGATGGACACTTACCTACCTGCTCATGCAATTGTGGATGCCCTGGCAGTGAAGTATGATGTTGAAGCTTTAGATCTTTCATGCATACTCCTCAGCAGCTACATACTGACTGGATGTGACACAGTGAGCTAGCTATCTTTACAGAAGAGGAAAAAGGCGTGCCTACAAAACTGCTGTTGAGCACCCAAAAGTCCTTCTGCCTCTGTGCCGATATGGAGACTCTGGGGAAAGTCTGGAAGTTACAGAAGATGTTGTGACGGCGGCTAGACGATACATGGTTTCACTGTATGAGAGGAGTGATTTCAGTGGTAATCTGGATGCACTGCGAGCTCATCTTTTTGGCAACATCAAAGGAGACATGCGTTGTCTTCCACCTGAAGATGCCTTCCAATTACACCTTTACAGAGCCCTGCATCAGTTGGCTGTATGTAAACGAGCACACATGTCTCAGCCAACTTACCCTGTTGCAACCAACTTTGGGAGAGCTTGTCAGTGGTAAGCTAGTGGCAACCATGATGCTGAAGGATGCCAAACCTGCAGAATATAAATGCACCAAATACTGCCGCTGCAAGAAGAGCAAGTGTACCAGAGGATGCTCATGTGCAAGAGCTGTGTAATTGCATGTCTCTGCACTGGGGACCCCAACAAATGTTCACAAGTTGAACTCATACTTGAGAACAGTGACAGTGAATGAGTTAATCGTTAGGTATTTTCATTTTCGTGATATTAGATATCATAATCTTGATTTTATTCAGCTAAATGTTTAATTTCCTGTTTTATCAATTCATATACTGTATAAGATAACAGCTGTTTATGATAAAACAATACTTGAATGTGTTGTGTTACATGTTTGTTTTGTTTTTTGAGGGGGTACAGGTTTTTTCTGCCAGAAAAAGGCTATATGAATTTGGAGCATAAGGGTAATAAAATCACCACAGTTCCTTTAATTTAGGGTTGATTTTAATAATATTGTAATAAAAATAACTATAAAGATTGCTGAAAAGGATGAAACATTGCCTGATGTCATAAGCCATGGCAAAGTTGATTACTATTGAAGTAGTCTCGCGTGGCCAGACTGTTGCCTCCGCGATTTGGTCAAATGCTCCCAGCATACAGTCTGGCAGACGGAAATAGAAACGGTGAGTGCGAGATGAAGCGGAAGTGAAGCCCCCACGTCACTTCCGTTTCAGTCTCACATCACACATATTTATCATTATATAAATAAAAATCATATAAGCATGTTTAGCTTGCTGCTTAGCAGAAATGACATTTTAAAATATATTTTTTTGAACGTTAATGCCCGTTTTCGATACTCGCCGTTCGGGAGCTGTTGTTCCAGACTCTATATAGCATTCAGAGATTGTGGAATAGTTGTCTGGCTACGCGAGACTACTATTGAAGTAAAGATATAATTATTGGGAAAAATGCAAGAAACGGGTACATTTTTGTACATAAATTGGCTATAAATCATTTGGAAAGGCTTTGGGAGATTCTTGACTTGTTGTTCACACGTGTTCTGTGTATCTAGGAATGATTTATTGACATTCTACACAACTTAATGAGCACTTTAAGAAAGGAAACCTAGTTCATATCACAGGGTCAAAAAATGAAGGCTTTATTACACAAAAATGCCTCTAACTTTTTTTCGCGAACTTTCCGGCAGAGCAGGCCTCTCATTCTGTGGACCTTAATGACCAAACTAATAGATAAAACAGAAATAAAAAGTACGGCAGAAAATCACAGGTACCCCTCTTTTCTTTGAGCTTTTGGCCATGTGGGTCCCCGACTAATAATTAAAGGGTTCAAGATGTTGCTCCTTCCAGGCAAATGCTATTGTCTGATCAGGTTGACTGCCGATGCAATTCAAATGTTCAGCCCGCAAGTGTCAACACATGTTATTGGAACCATTTCCGTAATGTATCGCTATATACCCTGATGAATTGTGCTGCCAAATGTCGATCCTAAAGCTTGGGGGTTGTAAATATTTCATTTACTGTTTGCATTTGTCTAGGGGTGGGGGTATCCATACAGGGGGAGAGAATATGATATAACCTAGCGTCCCTATTCTGTGTGTTAGGTTTTATGAACGTCTGGGCATCGGTTCTCAAGTTATTTTGTTAAAAGACGGATTATGATACCCTGTTTAATGTTGTGCCATTACAATAACTTTTGCGCCTTTACTTTACATAGAAGAAACAAACAAAACAAAAACATTACATAAAGGCTCTGAATCTTACCATTCCTTATAATGCTGTCATGGTTTAATACATAGTATGCATTCAATGTCCTGTTTTTTTTCTGCAGTTCATATTGAAATTGAAATTAGCTGAGAGACCAAACTGCCAGTAAATTCAGTCACCAGAGGCAGCACAGCAGTTAAATTCAGAGGCAGAGTAAAGGCCACTCTTAACCGCACAGATTCGTCGACGATTTGGCGGCGGAAGGCTGCGGATAGCGTCGGTTGCCGAACGGGAGCTCATCGTCAGGTTTTCGGCAGCGGGTCGGGAGCGTTATCGACCGAGAACTGGGAAACTGGACTTGCTCGGTTTTGTTGAGTCGGTCCCTTGGCCGTCGGCAGTGAAATGAGCCAACGAGAGCGGATAAAAGACAACACACAATCCGCTGGTAGCTATCTGTTTGGCATACATACTGTTTCCACACAGTCACAGAGGACACCGAGACAACACACTACACACAACTGAACTGAATAAAGTGGGCGCGAGTGAACTGCGAGAAAGGTGCTTGATTGTATAATATCCACGTCCACGTTTCAACTGGGTCCAGTTTGGTTACAGTTGGCATACATACTGTTTCCACACAGTCACAGAGGACACCGAGACAACACACTAAACACAGCAGAATAAAGTGGGCTAGTAATAGTGCAGCAGCTGCCCGTGTTGTTGTTTTTTTTCTTCTCCTCTGCACGGAGAACAGTCACGTACAGAGTGCCTCCGTGCCTACTAGTGGTTAGATTACCTCCTCTTTCAGCTGTGAAAGGCTGGATGTGTGCTTCAGCGTATGACGGTGCGTGTCGAGCATAGCAGACATACAAGCTCACAACGCTTCAAGTTCCGACATGTTGTGAGCTTGTAGCTCTGATATTTTCAATGCGCGACGTCACACCATCGTATCGTATGACAAAATAATACAACTGCACACAGCAGCGGAGGCAGAACGCTGAAGCAGCAACAAGCTGTTGTGAAAGTGTCAGATCATGATACAATTTTAAAGGATTATGATTGGTTTTAAAGGTTGTACTACTTTATCCAAATAATAATATAAATAATAGGCTTAATAACAGCATTTTCCGACAGCGACGGCATGCAGGGACGATCAACTATGGAGTGAAAATAGCCTTTCAGACTACTGCCACCTCCTGGTTTGGAATGGTATTTCATGCGATCTCCCCGCGCATGCGCACAATTGCGTACAGTAAGTACAGTCGGCATACAGTCGGCAGACAAAGTTCTGTGCAGTTCTTTGCAGTCCTTTGCAAGTTCTTTGCAGTTCTTTGCAGTCCTTTGCAAGTTCTTTGCAGACTTTTTGGTGTGGAGAGGCCTTAAGAGAAGTACACTGTAAGCCCATTGTGTGCTTCGTCCTGCTCCTGCATCCTCATAGAGAGGAAAGGAATGAGAAAGAGATGGACATCGAAGAGTGGAGGCTGTGAAGGGTTAACGGCTTGCTTGGAGAAGTTTCTCTGTAAATCGAAAGTGAAAGTCAATAACTAGTTGTTTGGTAGCAGCACAGGCCTACACGGTCTTGTCTTGACAAAACCTTCAGTCAACAGGACTTATACTGAAATACTGAGAACCTAAAGACAGGTGAGTACATCAGATAAGGATGTATTATTCATTATAAGGAATACAAGTTAGGGGCTGAATACATTATATTCTCTTAAACTGGCAATACACTACAAGATAATCGGGCCCGACTGAATCGGGTAGAATTAAACACTACAGGATAATTTTTCAGATTATTTTACCAGATAATCTAAACGGGCTCAGACTAGCCGTTTTGAACAGTCGGGCGCGCCGCACGCTACAGGATTCTATCCCGATTGAGTCGGGCTCGAACACAGCAATAATAGGCCTACATAATATAATGAATACAAGATGCCACGGGCTGTTCTGAGAGCTGTGCTTTGCAACACGCACGCACACGCACATACAAACACATGACGTTATTATCCACTGACTCAACACACAACACCGCCTCACGCAACGAAAAAAAAAAAGCTTCAATATGGAAGTTGTGTCCTATTTTGACGATATGAGTTCACTTTGACACGTTTCATGTAGGCCTACATCCAGCTCTGACATTAACTCTCCTGCGCTAAAGTGCCGCTCAGTCCTTCTCATGGTGCCTGATTTATGATTAGTCGTATGACTGTGTAGCGCACCCAGAACAAGATCTCCTAAGACCAAACTGTGTCTGTCCCGTGCCACGTTGTAAGCTTGTAGATCAGGATGGGCGTGTACTTCTTTGACTCCTAGAGATGTGATTTATGGTTCTTTGAAGTGAACCGGATCTCTGGGATCCGTTCCTTTCAAAGAGCCGTTCAAAAGACTGGCTCATTAGTTACTTTGTAGATTTTGATATAATTACAAATAACTTCAACCCTATATTTATTTCTGCCATATATAGGTAGGCCTACATACCTGCCATTTGTTGCATTGTGAGCTTGTAGATCGGCTATTTTCAAAAGATTTTTCTACATTTTATTCATTGGAAAATCTGTGAAACAGGACATTCTGCCTACTTTCTACTATTGGTACTCTGTAGGCTACATTAATTAAATGTTGAATGATACCAATACGTTTGTACTTTTACTCAAGTATATTAAAAACCTCTACTTGTGGCAGAGTATTTCCACATTGATTGCAGTAGGCTATTTTCCCACCACTGTTCATTAGAAAGGAACGGCTCCCTACTGCGAACCGGATCCCATCGTTCATTTCAAAGAGCCGTTCAAAATACTCGATTCGTTCGCGAACGTCCCACCTACTTGCAAGGGATGTGTGCTGGTCGCGGTCTTTCTTCTGTTTGTTGTCTCCACCAGCCGAAGGCTGAGGGAGAGTATGTTTTCCCCTCCGTCCGTGTGTCCGTCCGTGCGTCCGTGCGTGCGTCCGTGCGTCCTCGCAGTTTGTGAGTGCCAAATCTCAGTCGCCGTTGGCCCGGTCGCTGCCAAAGTGAGCACACACATTCCCTGGATGCCAATCTAGAACCTCTGCCCTAAATTTTTCAAATGAGCCTTTTCTAGCGCCAACTAGTGGCCGATGTTTGCTAAACACATTTCTGTGCATTACTCTTACAGATTTTGTCCAAAAATCCTACAAATCGGTAGGCAATATCTCGACAGTCATGTGATCGACACGGATCTGTCCGATTTTGCATATTCCATCCTGATTGGCTAAGATTGGCTTCCAAAGTTTGTGGGATTGAGCCGTTTTGAACAAAATGCCTCAAATCACAAACGCAAAGTGCAATTATCATGAAATCGCGCACACACGTTCCCACTAGGCCGAGGAAGAAATGCCTCTTAATTTTTTTTTAATCAGCCTCATGGTGGCGCTATAACAGCCCGATTTGTGGTTTTACCTATAACTCCACCGATCAGTTTCAAACTTTGTAAGCGCACTCCCTAGAGGCTAAGAATAAACTTTTGCCCTGCATTTTTCACATCAGCCTTTTATAGCGCCACCTTTGGGCCGACTTATGTAAAACACAATTTTGGATATTACTCCTTGATATTTTATCCAAAAATCATGCAAATCGGTACACAGTATCTCTATAGTCATGTGATCAAGTCCGATCCGTCTGATATTTCACATTCCATCCTGATTGGCTAATATTAGCTTCCAAAGTTTGCAGGATTGCTCCGTTTTTGAACAAAATGCCTCAAATCATCAACGCAGCTTGCGATTACCGTGACATTTGCCACACATATTCCCACTAGGTCAAGGAACAAATGCTACCTTTTTAACATTGTCCTGTTATAGCGCCACCAGCAGGTAGACTTTAGCAAAACACATTTTTGGAACACAATGCTTGAAATCATGCATGCAGCGTCCGATTGCCATGAAAGATCTAAGGTGAAGAACATATGCCACCCTTTTTACATTGGCCTATTATACAGTAGCACCACCAGGACGCACGGCCTGGTGGAGACCTGTGCTCGGAAGAGCACTGCTTCTAGTTTGATATGCGCTGCCGTTGAGTTTTAATTTAAATCCCAATCATTCATGACCTGATGGACGGACGGACGCTTTGAAAAGTGTGTCTGCGCGCGCGCGCGTGCGTGCGCGCGTGCGTGCGTGCGTGCGTGCGTGCGAGCGAGCGAGTGAGAGGGAGAGGTGGAGAGAAAAAAAAAGAGATGGATCTGTCACTCAGTCAGATGTATGCTCAGAGACTTGCGTCTATCAGCGGCTGCTGTACCTATTTTCTCTCAGTCCCCTGCTGCCCTTCCAGTCTCAGACCAGTAGACCTACTGATCCAGGAAAATATCAAACATGTTTGAAAATTATTTAATTACCCTCCCGACAATCGGGCTGCCTCCGACTGAAACTGGCCCGACTATCGGGCATGAACGTCGTCTAGCGTGAGGTCTCACAGATCCACTCGGAGCCCAGCCGAGTGGCTCGGAGGACGATCGGGGGTAGCCCGACTCTTTTCAAACATGTTTGATATTTTCCTGGATCAGTACTGGTCTGGAAGACTGGAATAGCAGCAGGGGACTGATTGAAAATAGGTACAGCAGCTGCTGATAGACGCAAGTCTCTGAGCATACATATCTGAGTGACAGAGCTATCTCTTTTTCTCTCTCTACACACACACACACACACACACACACACACACACACACACACGCGCGCGCGCGCGCGCGAAATCAATCAATCAATCAACAAAGGCGTAAAACTAGGCCAAACCAATTAGTGCAAGAGCCACAGCTGATCTGGACTCGCTAATACCTTTCCAGCTCTGCTCTCCTCCTCCAACTCCAAGTTACATTAAACTTATGGTTCTCACTCTCAAATGTATGATAAACCTGTGCATTCTCCATGTTTCCACCTCAAAATGCTGGATTACAGTTCTTCAAATGGACCAGACAGAACCGTCCTCTCTTTCTCTCTCTCTCTCTGGGACATTGGATTTGAATCAGTATTTTGTCTGTTGCATATACAGTCTTTTGAGGCCAAAAAACTACCCGACCTGCCGGAGACCTGTTCAAAACGGCTAGTCTGAGCCTGTTTAGATTATCTGGTAAAATAATCTGAAGAAATTATCCTGTAGTGTTTAATTCTACCCGATTCAGTCGGGCCCGATTATCTTGTAGTGTATTGCCAGCTTTAGTTTTATTTGAAATCCCCCAGTTTAGTCTTTCAATTGGTACAAATGACACGTTTACACAGCACAGTACAGTCCAGTAGTCTACCTGTCAACATTATTGAGCGCTATTCCAATATAGTCCGGATACGATGCCTAATTATTAAGCTATGAGAAGTATCATTCAGAAACTACCTGCGTAATCTGATACTGTACTATAACCTTTGTTCTCTGTGTGTAGAAATGGCGTCTGCCAGCAGTCTCCTGTCTGAAGAGCAGTTCCTGTGTTCTATCTGTCTGGATGTGTTCACTGATCCAATCACCACTCCATGTGGACACAACTACTGTAAAACCTGTATCACACGTTACTGGGACACGAATGATGTGTGTCAGTGTCCATTGTGCAACAAAATCTTCTCTAGAAGACCAGAAGTCTTTGTCAATACTTTTATTTCTGAGATGGCTGATCAGTTCAGGACGTCACTACAGCTGAAAATAAATTCCAGCCCAAACCAAGAACCAGCTGAACCAGATGACGTGTCCTGTGACGTCTGTACTGAGACCAAGCTCAAGGCCCAGAAGTCCTGTCTGGTGTGTCTGGCCTCCTACTGTGCGACTCACCTGGAGCCTCACCAGAGAGTCACAGCATTAAAACGACACAAACTAATCAATCCTGTAAAGAACCTGGAAGACATTATGTGTAAGAAACATGACAGACCTATGGAGCTGTTCTGTAAGACTGACCAGATGTGTGTTTGTCAGTTCTGCGCAGTGTCAGACCACAAGTTACATCAAATTATATCTCTGAAAGAGGAATTTGAAGGTAAGAAGGCTGAGCTGGGAAAGACTGAGGTTGAAGTTCAACAGATGATCCAGATAAGGCAACTGAAGATTCAGGAGGTCAAACACTCAGTAAAGCTCAGCAAGAAAGATGCAGACAGAAAGATAGCAGACAGCGTGGAGGTCTTCACCGCTCTGATCAGCAGTATTCAAAAAAGCCAGGGCGAGCTTGTTGGTGTGATCGAAGAGAAGCAGAAAACAACAGAGAAACAGGCTGAAGGCCTCATTAAAGAGTTGCAACAGGAAATCTCTGAGTTAAAGAAGAGAAGCTCTGAGCTGAAGCAGCTCTCACAAACTGAATACCACCTCCACCTCCTCCAGAACATCACATCCATCAACACCCCTCCACCCACCAAGGACTGGACAAAGGTCAGTGTCCATCAGTCTTCATATGGGGAGACTGTGAGAACAGCTGTGGCTCAGCTGGTGAAGACACTCAGTAAAGAGATGGAGAAGAAGCTGTGTAGTGCTGAGCTGAGGGGGATCCAGCAACATGCAATGGATGTCCCTGTTCCAATCCCCTTCCATGATTGTTGTGACCTTTCCCACCCAGACCCCATGTTTGCCTGTGTCACCTGCTGGGCCTTCCACTCTGGTGCCTGTAGAGGGGTAGAACACTGCCAAAAGTATCATAAGATCCGCCCACTAAGGGTCTGCCCATGCGGAAGGACGTGCCCCAGAAAGCCTCTCATCTTGTGTAGGTATTGTGGAACAGAGTATTGTAATCTTTGTTGGTATAGGAATCCTGTTGCATGCACCTGTGGCCAAGCATTTGACCAGTCATACTCAGTGTGAATTACTGTACACTTGAACAAATTGCACTTAATAGGCACATTTAGATCAGTTAATTAAGTTCACACATATATATCAAAATTCCATGCTATACATGTGGGCAAAATGTAACATAAATCACAAGTGTAAATGTTGCCTTGCATTTAGAAATACATTTTAATATCAAGCAAGGTCTTAAGCCTATATATATATCTTTTAGGAAAACAAAGTTGATAATGTCATTTGTCCAAGTGTGGTACAGCCCTATGGAATGTATGGAACACATTTGCTAATAAAAAAAACAACTTAATACTTCATGAGGTCAATATGAGCATCCAAGCAATATTTTAAATCTTTTTTCTTTATTAGTAAATGCATTCCATACATTCCATAGGGTTGGACGAAATGACATCAACTTGCGACAGGAGTTGTCCCTATTGAGTGAAATATTAACTATTTCTAAAATAAATGTGGAAATTTTAATGTATTAAGGCAGTGGTTCTCAACCTTTTCAGGCCGCGACCCCCAAAATAATCATATTTTAACTGGGGACCCCCCCACCCTGACGAGCACTAAGAGTTGAGCCATTACATTTTGTATATTATGGTTCTATTGTGAAGATAGCAGATATTATATGCTCACAACGCCTCGCAAACGCGAGGCGTTGTGAGCATGTAGATCTACTATTTTCACAATTTCTGCCTCTACTTTTTGACAATTTGGCCAATGTTTAATTGGTCATTTTAGAGGTATTAAAATATGACCCCCCTGGGGGACCCGACCGGCCGACCCACAGGTTGAGAACCAGTGAGGCATAGAAGGTTTATTAGCCGGGGGTCCTTCTATGGAAAGTTTTCCTATGAGGTTAAAGGGAAGAGAACGTGGCGTTAAAGTTATACCATGTAACTTTTTTTATAAAACAAATCTTAAAATGGTCCTAACTGTTAAATCGCTAAAGTTTTAGGGGAGGCTCTCTCCATTCCGACATGTCGCCACTCCGAAATGGACTTCTTATTGTCGGAGTGGCGACACTCCCCATGGGCCTAAGGTTTAGGGTAGGGGTTTTAGAACCCCCACTCCGTTATTTTCAGCTTCAAAAGCCTTCTCTTTATATGTTTTCTATGAGCCGTGAGGGGGGGAGAATTTCGCGGCAAAATGACGTCATCATACTACCGGCCAATCACAGAGAGGGTTATACACTGCCGGCCAATCACAGTGCATCTTGGAGTGGGGTCGCTAGGGCGGCCATATTTGTAATCTCCCGTGTCTCTATACTCGGGTGCACGGTGAAAGCATGGGTGAAGGAGTGTATCTCCGGAATGGCTGAACGCACAGGAACCAGGGACCCCTCAAAAGATAGATCTCGGCGAGGTGGAGGCAGACGCGGGGGTGTGAGAACCGAAAAATGGCCGAAAGACGCGGACGCGACCGAGGTTTGCTATAGAGCTACTGACCACAAGTTGAGCAACTTACACAGTATAGCTTTAAGGAGTGGTCAGAGAGTCCATCATCAGGAAGAGAAATATTCCACCTAAGGCCAACAATAATGGAAATGAGTACAGTGCAGTGCTGCTGCTGGTCTTCCCGTCCTGTCCTCCCTGTGAGGGAAGAGCTCCAGAATGCAGTAGTGCTGATTGTGAGGAGGGTGTGGCCTGGTCTCCTTTTATGATGTGGACTCTTGTGGAGGCCAGAGTTCCTACTGTTTCAATGGCTGCACCTTCACTGCAGAAACTATTCATTTTGTCCGGGTCTTGATGATGATGATGGTAAAAAGCTCTGCTCCTCTGATCATCCCTCCTGTCAATCACACAGACTAGATTGATCCTTATTATGAGGGATGATTTGCATTTGCAAGATATCTTGATATTATTATTGTTGAACTGTTTACCTTAATGTTTTATTTCAAATATTTTGCTTCAATGTCTCACTATGGGAGAACACCCTCTGGCGTGAAACAGAAGCAAAAGGAAGTAGTCTACTCATTATGCAGAATGTTGTCTAATTTCACAACTTTTCAAATGTATTCTACTCTCCTTCAAAACCACACTTACAGGTGGCTTCAATTGGAAACTGGCCCCTGTAAAAGGTTGAAGCCACACCCCCACCCCCTCCCCCTGCACTAAATTTCATTGAATTGAGTGCAAAGGTCCCCAATGGAAACAAGCCATAGGCTTTCTTGGGTTTAAAATTCTCTTAGCAGAACTTTTATTGAACTGTACATGTGCTTTTTTCCCCTGCAAACTGCTAATAAAGTATTCAATCAGTCAGTGTGAAATGTATGAAAATATTTTGAAAATAGCAGATCTACAAGCTCACAATGTGTCACATCGCGACACATTGTAAATCGTCTATTTTCAAATGGACGAAATAGGGCTGAAGCTTAATGTGTGTATTGTAATAGTGGTAAAAAAAAAAAAAAGATTGTAATGGAATAAAAGTATAATATTTGCCTCCAAGTCTGAGATGTGGACTAGAAGTAAAAGTACAGGAATTTGGAAATACTCCATTAAGATACATAAAAAACAGCGGTGGCTCCTGCAGAGAATTATGGGGGAGCTGGCTTTTTTATTTTTATTGCAGGGGCTAATGAATTTCGCCAATTAAACAATAATGAATAGTGCTATATGACAAATGAGATTGTCTCTCTTAGGGTATGGATAGTCTCGCGAGGCCAGACTGTTCCCTCTGCGATTTGGGCAAATGCTCCCAGTCTGGCAAACTGTAATAGAAACGATGAGTGCGAGATAAAGCGGAAGTGAAGCCTCCTCGTCACTTCCGTTTCTGTCTCACATCGCACACATTTATCATTATATAAATAAAAATCATATAAACATGTTTAGCTTGCTGCTTGGCAGAAATGACATTTTAAAATATATTTTCTTGAACGGTAATGCCCATTTCCATTACTCGCCGTTAGGGAGCTGCTGTTCCAGACTCTATATAGCATTCAGAGATTGTGGAATAGTTGTCTGGCTACGCGAGACTAGGGTATGGATAACTGAACAGACCAGATCATTCATTGGCAGTTTCCAGCTCCAAACCTGAGGACTGTAAGTGATTGGATAGGGGTTTTGTGAGGCTGAAGATGCTTTCCAGCATAACAAAGTATGATTTTATACTATGGTTTACATCAGTTTTCTTATTTATTTATTCCTTAAATATTTTTCATCACAATTGGGTTTGTGGGGTGGGGGGCTAAAGCCGGCATCATAGTCGGCTCGGCGGTGGAAGGCTTTACACCGCGGTGTAGTCTTTTCGAGTCTTTTTGAGTCATGAAACTACAACGTTACATCATTCCTCGCGATGGAGAGCTTTCCACCGCGAGTCCCAACACCTCTCTCTGTTTTTACTATCAGACAGACAGGCTCTACACCTCGTTCACTGATTGGTCAATCTAGACTAGTCAGTCACAGTGAATAGGACTCCACCGTGGCGTACTATGATGGCCTGCACTTATTTTCTGACTTGAGGTGGAAAGCTTTCCACCGGTGGATAGCTCTCCACCGTACACTCTGATACGGGCTCAAGCCTTCACCAGGGGGGGGCAAAAGCCTCCTCTAGCCCCCCCCTGGAGCCGCCCCTGATAAAAAAGAAAAGTACACTAGGCTTACTTGATTAAACGTACTTAGACTACTTTACACCACTGTCACTTGTGCTGTACATACATAAAACATAGGGATTCAAGAACAAACTGGTGGTAAAAAATATCAAGACAAATTGAACCAAAGAAACAGATGTAACGTATGGGGCTTTTAAGCCGTGACATCATTTTGTAGGCAGAGGAAAATCTGCCCCCAGAGCATTTTCTGTCCCTCGCTATTTTCAACAGATCCGAGACAAAAATAACGACCAAAGTATAATTCTAACACTTTCCTTTCAACAACAAAGAGAAGAAAAATGTGTAAATAGTAAAAATAGTAAAAAGATTCACGGAAACTGGGGGCAGAAATGCTCCTCTGCCTACAAAATGATGTCATACTTAACAGCCCCTGTTATGACATCACCGCAAGATTCGGGGCTTAACTCCGCCCACTTTGGCGGCCATTGCCATTGCTAGGTCTTGGATGCATCAAGATCAGTCTGTACTAGTTCTACTTGTTGAGCAAGCAACAATACTTTTACTTCAATTGCTCTAGGCTTTGATTGCATTTCAATAAAACCATATTTGATCAACATAACGATCACACACATTTTACTGTTTATAGGGAATGTTATATTATTATAAACCGATCTTTATTTCCAAAGCAATGGATGAATGTGATGGCTGTTCTGATCTGCTTGTGCTCTTTCTGCGCTCATGCATAGACAGATTTTAGCGTGATATCTTTTTATTGGGAGACAATAATGAGCACCAGCAAATGAAAGCAGACATTCCAGTGAATATGGACACGTTTAAATTTTATTTTTTTGATGAAAATTGACCGAGTAATGGCCGAGTCAAATTGCAAGTGGTCTTGGCAGTGGCCCAATAACTGGCTGTAGGCACGCTATGTGGTATAAAGTAATTAAGTATATTTACTTAAAGGGGGCGTGACACCGGCCGAAATTTAACATTATGATACAGTAAGTCACGTGGTGTTTCTTCAAACGGTCTGAAAAGGAGGCGGGGCCGTATCAGTTAGTAGTGAATGTATACTTCGTCCGTTGTGCGGTGCCTCGCAATGTATACTTCGTCCGTCCTGCCGTGCCGCGCACCAACGTGATGTTGTTGTTAGCGTGTAGCAGCGCCGCACCGTAAGGCTATTTTGGAGAGCTATTGTGTGTGTACACACACACACAGGCTACACACACAGAGTGTATGAGCCACGGACCTCAGTCCTCCGAGACAGCAGGACATATGTCTGCTAAAAGGGCTCAAAGCTGCCGAGGAGAAGGAGATCGCTGGACGCTCGTTCTCCATCTTTCCCAGTGGGATCCATAATCACGCGTCCCGGTCAGGTCCTCCAGTCAGGTTTAGCGGAAGACACAGCAGGGTATGGCCGTCAAAACCGTCCCTTAGACGGGGAGAAGCGTGTTGACCCTCGTAACGAATCTCTGACACCTTTTTTTGAAGAAGACATGTACTTTTTTACCATTTTATAGCGAATGGTGTATAATTTTTACCCCTAGAACTGATAGTTTTAAAGTTGGTTTAGAAAGTCGGAAACATGCCTCGGACAGCTTTTTTTGGGGCAGTTTCAAAAGATAATGATATGGATACTCGACTCCGCGAGTCTCCGCCCCTCCCCCCATATTAGCCCAATCAAATTAATGTATTGCCGTTACTGTACAGAAAGTACTACTTTCAGTACAGTAACTACAATAAATTAATTTGATTGGGTAATTTAACATGGGGGTACATGACATCATTAAAAAAATTGGCTAATTTGATAGCCATAATTAGCTGTTTTGGCCATGTCACGCCCACTTTAAGTACTGTACTTAAGTAGGCCTACACTTTTGTACTTTGCCAATATTTTTACTTCTTCTCCACTACATCTCTGATCCAAATATTGTAGGCCTGCTTTTACTCCACTGCATTTATTTCAAAACTTTAGTTAGTAATGCTAGGCCTACTATACTTTTGATTATTATTACAAAACATCATCAACCACTTCAGCATATACATATATTTTGACCATTTGAAAATAGCCGATCTACAAGCTTACAATGTTAGATCCATGCTATTTTCAAAAGATGTTTTGATAACTTGAAAGGGACATTCTGCACAATGAGTAGGCCTACTTTTACTGTTGGTACTTTAAGTACATTTTGATACCATTACCAATACTTTTATACTTTTACTCATGTCAATTTTGAATAGGCCTACTGGACTTCGACTTGTAATAGAGTACACTTGCATTGACCAATCCATCTTATCTACAACAACCAGCGAACTGTCAATGCTGTTCTCCGGTCATCGCTTCCTTTTATCCAAGAGTCTTACAAGAAAGATAGCAACGAACATGGCGGGCGGAAGTGGCCGATTTTTGCAAGGCCCCGCCCAGTCCTCACACCCTATACAACTGAAAGGCTCTGGACTACAGTACCCACAATCCCCGTGATGACGTGACCTACGTCCTTTACGACACCCAGGGAACACACACAGCTTTACGGCAGTGTCATGGCGACGTACGGAGGCAGTTTTGAAAGTACGAGCAGCATTGACGAAAGAAAGGAATCTAAACGGAGAGCACGCCAGGATGCTCTGCACAAGGTAACGTGAATGTGCTGTTGTTTATTTATTCCACTGGGGAGTCACAGTAGCACTGGACAGAGCAGAAGACCTGCTGAGGTGTTGGAGCACCGGTGTCCACCAACTCTATGGTGTCCACACTCTCCACAGGCTTTTCTATTACAAAACAATACACACATATCAGCTAAAGAGCAATAGGAATACAGGGATTAAATATCGTATTATATAGCCAGAATTTATCTCTGGTCCGAGTTCCTTCTAACGCCATGAGATACTTAAATGGTTTCCTGTGGAAATAAGCTTATTCTTTTCTAGGATCTCCTTTTAGTAGACCTTGTACCAGTGAACTGTACCGTCATGAAACTGTACCTTTTCCTATGCAAACTTCTAATAAAGTCTTCAATCAATCAATCAAAAATGGATAGAGCTAGACAGAATTAAACATACATAATATTATAAGCTACAGACAATTTGATTGATTGATTGATTGATTGATTGATTGAAGACTATTAGAAGTTTGCATAGGAAAAGGTACAGTTTCATGACGGTACAGACAGTTCACTGGTACAAGGTCAACTAAAAGCTTATTTACACAGGAAACCATTGAAGTATCTCATAACATTGAATGACAGACGGATAGAACAAAGTATTATGCAGTAGATATAGTCAGGAATAAATAAAAATGAAAGAATAAAAGACTCTACAGGAGGCTTTTCTATTACAAAACATTACACATAATCTAAAACAGTGGTTCTCAACCTTTTCAGGCTGAGACCCCCAAAATAATCATATTTTAACTGGGGACCCCCCACCCTGACGAGCACTAAGAGTTGAGGCGTTACATTTTGTATAACACGGTTCTATTGCTCACAACGCAAGGCATTGTGAGCATGTAGATCGTCTATTTTCACAATATCTGCCTCGAATGTTTGACAATTTGGCCAATGTTTAATTTGTCATTTTAGAGGTATTAAAAAAAAATCCTCAAATTGTCACTTTAGAAGTGCAGATACCCTCTATACACTTAAACTTTATGTTGGTCTGTTTACTGTTGAGTGAGAAAACAATGTTGCACATTACGTTAATCCTCTGGGGACCCCCCGAAATAATTTGGGGACCCCCCTGGGGGTCCCGACCCACATGTTGAGAACCACTGATCTAAAAAGATGTAGGAATGCAGGGATTAAATATCGTATAGCCAGAATTTAGCTCTGGTCCGAGTTCCTTCTAACGCTATGGTCCAGAGCTAGACAGAATTAAATATACATATTATAGGCTACATACAACATGAACCATAGGACATGAACAGACTCGATCGTTCTGTCAAAATATGTTCATGACTGTGAAGTAGCCGCAAATTGCAACACTAGATTTTTTTTATAATCGGTTGAATCTAGGGTTGCAATACCTCCCATAGGGATCCAATGCATCAAAACAGTTTTTTGCTATCTGATTGTATTAAACGACTTCAAACTCACCAATATTGTGGCTCTATGGAAAGCTTGGAATTTACTCTTGCTATCTGCAAAGTGTTTGTTTCTGAAAAATCCACCGTATAATTGTTATGATTTATTTTCTGTCAAGAAATCCGAGCAGACATGGTTTATTTTCTAAGTGTTGAACTTCGGAAGCGCTCGTCTTCTATAACGCCATGTCCCGCTGCCTCCTGCATGCATTATGTGACATTTAGAACCAGGTGGTCACAGGACCGTTGAGGGATTTTCCACGAGCGCTTCCAAACTCCAGGACTTAGAAAAAATTACCACCTGAACCAAATTTCTTGGATAGAAAGTAGCTCCTAACATGTCTACTGTGGATTTTTCTGAAACAAACACTTTTGCAGATAGAAAGAGTAAATTCCAAGCTTTCCATAGAGCCACAATATTGGTGAGTTTGAAGTCGTTTAATACAATCAGATAGCAAAAAACTGTTTTGATGCATTGGATTCCTATGGGAGGTATTGCAACCCTAGATTCATCCGATTATAAAAAATCTAGTGTTGCAATTTGCGGCTAACTGTGAAGTGTGAACAGTGTTTATTAGAAGCGTGCTGCATTTATGACTACAGTGGTGGAAATAGTAGGCTACTCACATCTTATCAATCATCAAGTATCAATACTGCAATGTAGAAATACTGTTACAAGTGAAAGTCCAGAATTCAAAATTTACTTTAGTAAAAGTATGAAAGTGTTGGCATCAAAATGTACTTCAAGTACCAAATGTAAAAGTACAAAATGTCTGAAAAATAGCAGATCTACAAGCTCGCGATGCGTTATGAGCTTGTATATTGCTATTTTCAAATAGCCTAGGTATGAAATAGGGCTAAAGTGGTTAATGTATGTTTCATAATATTATGTTTAACTGGAAAGTAACTAGTAACTAAAGCTTCAAATAATTGTAGTGGAGTAAAAGTACAATATTTGGATCTGAGATGTACTGTAGTGGAGTAGAAGTGAAAGTACTGGAAATTGGAAATACTCAAGTAAGGTACACATAACTCAGAAGACTCGATCGTCCCGTCAAAATCTATTCATGACTGTGAACAGCGCTGTTTAGAATACTTTATTAGAAGCTTGCTGCATTTATGACGCATACGTCGTAATAATTACGTCACAAATGCTACGAGAGTCTGAATCTAATGGAAAAGGTACAGGACAGGACAGTACATTTCACTGACACAAGGTCAACTAAAAGGATGAGCACCACAAGAAAGCTGTTATGCTTGTTTAAATTGGGCTTTTTGAGCGGTGGTAAACTGCTCCATAGAGTGGCTGTGCGTGTGTCTGTAGCCACCTTTCCTCAGCGTTTTGCCATAGCAATGTGTTTTCCTCAGCGTTTTGCCATAGCAATATATGTGTGTGCGTAGCCATATTACATCATATTACATCACCAATTATCTGTAGCCACTTTTCCTCAGCGTTTTGCCATAGCAATGTGTTTTCCTCAGTGTTTTGCCATAGCAATATGTGTGTGTGTGTGTGTGTAGCCTGTATTACATCACCAATTACATCCTAGACCTATCTGTAGCCACTTTTCCCTCAGCGTTTTGCCATAGCAATGAGTTTTCCTCAGCGTTTTGCCATAGCAATGTGTGTGTGTGTGTAGCCTGTATTTAGGGTTGTTCGATATGGCCAAAAAATAAAATCTCGATTATTTTCTCTGAAATCCCGATTTTCGATTTCGATTTCGATTTTTTGTTAAAAGAATAATACATTGTTTCAACTATTTTGTTTTCATTTAAAAAATGCAAGGAAATGATTTTTGTTTTCATTATTGTTTCATTTTTTGATTTTTTTTATATAGCCAAATAGCAAAATGCAATAAAACAATAAGGGTATTAATAATAATAACTTTAGTTGTGCAACAATCACATACAACTTAGCGTCCTTAGTGTTTCATTATCAATAGTGAGTGACAAAACAGCCAAAACAAGCCAGCTCTTGGAGGCTGGTGAGGCATTTTGGTAGGCATTTCGCCTACCAAAATGTAATTCCTGGCTACGCCCCTGCCCTGCACCACTCATGCACGGAGATGTTGACTGATTGTAAACGGAGGCGAAGCGCTTCGCTTCCCGACGCAAAATTAACACAGTGACAGGGACAGTAGGACTAGGAGTAGACTACAGTCAGTAGGTGGGTAACACAGAATTAATAAGCTTCTTTCAAACTACAACAAGTAAGTAAGTTTACCAGCTCAGCAGCGTTTTGTTCTGTTTGCTGCTTGAACCATCGCGAGTGAGCGCAGTGCGGTGGTGAACTGAACTCTGCTCAGTCTGACGTGCGCTAAACGCGCATCAAAGAAATTACACATCAGATAGAAAGTAGTATTAATTTGGTGTCGGACCTTGTCGTCCTGCTTTAGGAGGACGGGGCTGTGTACTTTTTGCGCGTGCAAGGCTCCAATGAGTAAGAATTTCCCTAATTAAAGTGAAAATCGATTTTACGATTTCCATTTTTTTAAATCGTCCAAAGGAAAAAAACCGGGTTACGATTAAAAATCGATTAATCGAACAACCCTACCTGTATTACATCACCAATTACCAATTGAAGACGTTATGCAGGCACAACCACCGCTCACTTAACATTGGGTGTGATTTTTTCTCAATTCATACAAAATCATCACAAGACGGTTACCTCCCCCTGACCTTTCCATTGTAAATACCATTTTACAAGCTCAAAAGCTTTTGAGGTGTCCTTGTACCAGTGAACTGTATTGTCATAAAACTACCTTTTCCTATGTAAACTGACAATAAAGTCTTAATCAATCAGTCATAGTCTTGTATCAGGACACATTTTAACCATAATTTGCGTATCATGTTAAAAAATGTAATAAATGCCATCTGTCTTCTTTATATCTAAAGAGTAGGGCCAAAAGTGTGACGTGTCGTGACAGACAGACAGGTTGACAGACGAACAGCCGGTGGAGCTTTTCATTGTAACTTGCGACCTGATGGTTGCAATACATTGGACTGTGAATGGAGGGTATTATTATTAACAGTGGTAGCACTTTGTAACCCAGTTTTGAAAGGTGGTGGAGATTGGCTGCTCACAGACTGACACATGCACAGACAGACATACCTCTCTTTAACCCTGCAAGGCCCGAATTAATTTCTACTGGCCAAAAAAAATTGAAAAAAATCAGATGGTGTTGTAGGAGTCCTAATCACAGGAAAATGTAATTTAAAAAAATTAATCATGTTTTTGTAAGGTTTTATAGCCATAAATCATAAATCATAAATCATGCTCTAATTTGCATTTTGGGAATATTTTTCACATTATTAACATATGCACGTGTTCTAGACATTCTAATGATCACGAAAAAATATATTACAGGCATTTTACTTATGTTTTAGTGAGGAATAGCTTCAGTTAAAAAATGAGATGTTGTTCGTCCAGACGCTGGAATTTCAACTTCTCTGGGAGGTGTGAATGTCAGTCTCAGTGGGAGGTGTTTATATGCAAATATCGTGGCCAATGGCATTGTAATCCTAAACAATAGGATTTAATGGTGATGTTAATGTGAAAAAAGAACAAGAAAACGAATTATAACATTTTTTAAAAAATGATTTAAAAAACGTTGCCAAAAAGCTACGCTGGGCCTTGCAGGGTTAAAAATGAAGATGACCATTTGCGAGGCAGAACCACTGAGTGGCGCAATTGAGTTACATTACATGACCGACCCCATGACAATACAAGACAAATCAAATGTCCCTGTTCTGGGCATAATAGGCAGCCATTCAGCAAAAATACGGTAGGCAAAGATTTGGTGAAAATTATGTGAATATCTGGCAAAATACAAAATAGCAGATCTACAAGCTCACAACTCGTTGTGACATCACAGGCTCAGAGCAGGGATAACGCCTGATACTGTGGTTCCCCTGACACATCACAGGTGACATCACAGTCAGATACTCAGAACAGGGATCTCTATATATGGGCATAAATAGGTGACATCACAGTGGTGTGGCTGGTTCAGACAGGGATCTATGTATGCCGGGCATAAAATGTATTGTATGTTGTGATGTCATGGGAAGCACTCTAACAGAATCCCTTTTATGCCCATACTGTATATGGAGATCCCTGATGTCATCAATATTAAGCCCACATCTAACAGGACTTCATATGAGAATGCCCATATATGGAGGAAGACAGCCCATATCTGTGCGGCTGGTTCAGACAGGGATCTCCATGTATGGGCATGAAAGGGATTGTATGTATGATGTCAGATGTGGTAGACGTCATAGGATTTTCACATAACAAATAACTGAGTAAGCATGTTTGGGGGTCTCACAGCATATCTCCATATACACTCATGGATCTCCATCCAGACGGCCAAGACATGGCGCGACCTCGCATGTCGCCCTGAGGCGTCTTACTAGTTACTATATTTGAGAGGGCCGAATGTCCCCATGAATATAGTAGATGATGATTGAGGACCATTTTCCTGGTCCTCTCAAAGATTAAATTAAGATTAAGTTAAATATTTTCGGCTTTTAGAAATAAAAGGGTCAGAAATTACTCGTGTACTAAAATGTTGTCCTCACAAGTATAGTAATTAAAGTGTGTGTGTGTGTGTGTGTGTGTGTGTGTGTGTGTGTGTGTGTGTGTGTGTGTGTGTGTGTGTGTGTGTGTGTGTGTGTGTGTGTGTGTGTGTGTGTGTGTGTGTGTGTGTGTGTGTGTGTGTGTGTGTGCGTGCGCGCGCGCGTGCGTGCGTGCGTGCGGCTCTGTAATTTGTGTACATTGAATGAGCGTTGTTGCTGCTGTTAGAATCGAGACAGGAAATTGCAGAACAAATACTGTCCAATGCGATAAGAGCCCCGACTGTTCCAGGGTTTTCATTAACTCTCAAATACCTGGAACGCGCCCAAGTCGCGTTAGATTTTAACCACTTTAACCACGCGCTGCGAGCTTGTAGATCTGCTATTTTTGAAAAATCGTGAAAATGAGTGCAAGTCTTTGAATATCTTTGACCCGATCTTTGACCCGACTTCTAAATCCTTCCTCTAAATCAGTGGTTCTCAAACTTTTTCATGTCAAGGACCCCCAAAATTACAGGTATTTAGCCACGGACCCCCATCTCAAAATATGTTGTCCCAGGGACCCCCCAGAAGCAAATATTTGAGTTATAAATGTTCGCTTTTAAATAGATATATTCAAAGACTTGCAAAGAAATATCATGATTTTTCAAAAATAGCAGATCTACAAGCTCAAGCTTTGTATATCTGCTATTTTTCAATAGTTAAAGCAGTCAATAATTCTAGGCCTAAATGGGTTACATGGCCAGTTTCTACCGTCACACGTTGGTGTGCACACTGTCCAGTAAAGACAGACCGTCACACGCACGCACGTGCACGCATGCACACCAGTGTTGTTTTTGACAGCAAATTTTGATTTAGTTTTAGTTATAGTCTTTTGAATAAAATGTCATTTAGTTTTAGTCATAATTTAGTCGACTGAAAAGTATTAGTTTTAGTCTAATTTTAGTCGACTAAATCTACAGTTTATTTAGTCAACTTAAATGTATTTTGGCAGGCCTTGATGGCATCGTAATGACTGATTTTACACTTGGTTGTGTGCTGAAAATAGCATATCTACAAGACTATTTTCAGCATGCAACACCTGAGAGCAACCAAACATAAAATGACTCTCTTCTCCACCAGTCCCTCCCTAACATTTTAGGCTAGTTTTTATTTTGTTGACAAAATTGTCAATATTTAGTCACCACAGCTTAGTTTTTGTTTAGTTTTGAAAAAAACAGTTGACAAACATTTTTCGTTTTAGTCGACAAAATCAACACTGATGCACACCACTATACTTGCTGTGTAAGGACAGGACATCAACATGTTTGGACGTCATTTTTACAAATACCGTTTTTTAAATTTTTCTTTTGCTAAAGCTTAGTTGCGATGTCACACTTCACAATGCGCCGCCACGCAATGTTGTGAGGTTCGTAGATACAATTTCTGCTTGACACCAGCATGAAACGAATTATAAATCCGGCATAACTCCGACCCTAATCCCAACCTTTTATTTTTTTACCTTCAATTTGACAATTTCTCTTGTGAGGACAAGGGAACTGTCTATTTCTCAAATTCTGGTATTGCAGCAACTTGGCCCTAAAAAGTAAAAAATGTGCGCGCACGCACGCACGCACGCACGCACGCACGCACGCACGCACGCACGCACGCACGCACGCACACACACACACACACACACACACGCGTGCTGCGTGCTATCTCTTCGCAGAGCAGCTGTGTTTGCTTTGTGGCGACACAAGCACAATCACAAACACACTGGTTCTGCTCTGTACTGTTCATTCAATCACAAACACACTGGTTCTGCTCTGTACTGTTCATTTGTGTTTTGGAAATGGTGAAAAAGCATTGGAAAAGAGACACAGGGAACTGAAGATTGTCTTTTTCTTTTTTTGTAGTTTGTATTTGTTACTTTTTTTGTTGGCCTATGCAAATACTTGTACATAGATAATTGTATCCAATGAGGGGCTATGATTTATTTTTCTTTTAAATCAAGAACTTTGTGAAAATACCATGGTCAATAATCCAAACGACTCAATCGGTGATCGTCAATTTACCCGGTAGGGAGAAACCTGATTAGTATAATATGTGTGTGACAGGCTTAGACATGCTCCCCTTCTCCCTCACACACACAGGAATAGTTTTTAACGTGGGTTTTGACATATAATAATTATAGATTTAAAAAAAAAATGACCCCTTACACACAAGATCGGTATCGGCCGATGGTGAGAGAAAAATAAATCAGTGATCGGTGATCGGCCCCAAAAAAACCTAATCGGAGCTTCCTTAGATGGGTGGGTTGTGTGCATTTTCAGAGAATGTTATGATCAGTAAATCAATTATGAACTAAGATACTATACTTTAAGTTCATACTTTGTGGTATGAACTTAAAGTATGGAACAGCATATTTTGAGATGGGGGTCCCTGGCCAAATACATGTCGTTTTGGGGGTCCTTGGCATGAAACATTTTGAAAACCACTGACAGAAACATAATTTCTGTCAGCGGCACCGTGCGGCACTCGGTGCCGCGCTGTGAGCTTGTATATCTGCTATTTTTTAATATTTAAAGCTTAAAATATTGCGTAATAATGTGCTTAGGCCTAAATGGGTTAATCTGACATAAGGAACTAACGTAAACAGTAATGCTTTAGGCAGACGTCATGTGATCTATGAAATGCAATTATCAAAGGTGGGATGCAGTGGGCGACGCAGAGTTAAATATTTGCGTAAGTTCTTTTCATGTGACTCATGGGGAAAGAAGGCTTGAATGAGCTGAAATTAAAACAAGCGATCGAAACATGAAAGAATCATTATGACTGGCTGCCTTCAAGCCTACATGCAGGGCAAACGGACCTTGGTCTGTCACAATTCTTACATAATCGTCTAATCGCAATTATTTGACATAATCGCGATTATTTTTCATAATCGTCATAGTTGTGAGCTTGTAGATCTGCTATTTCCATTATCAATGTTCTTTTATTTAAGTATAAAGTTGTCAAATATGTCTTAACTCACTCAGTGCCAAACGACTTTCAGATCAACTATCTCACTATGGACTTCCCTGCCAAGCGACTTTAATCGACTTTTACTAAATTAAATCTAGTAAACATGATTTAAATCGCGATTTTGCATGTTCCACCCCCATACAACCCCACCTTTCATAACAGGGCAGCCATCTTTGCTTACATAACATGTAAAACATAATGGCTATTTTCTCAAGAATGCCTGAACGGATTTCCAATCGGATTTTTTTGTTTGAAAGCTGTGAACAGCCTGATCTGTGCATGGGCGTGCATGATCTGTGCACTATAAATTACATGGAAGTCTATGGAGATTTATGGCAGGGAGATCCTTTGAAGGCATATTTAAATGGCAGTAAATGTGTTGTCTTTGTATATTTAGGGTATGTGTCATATCTGCCATGTGCATGTGCAACTTCAAAGCCTAAAAGCCAAACAGAAATGTAATTGTCGAATGCAGTGGTTCTCAACCTTTTCAGGCCGCGACCCCCAAAATAATCATATTTTAACTGGGGACCCCCCACCCTGACAAGCACTAAGAGTTGAGGCATTACATATTGTAAAACACGATTCTATTGTGAAAATAGCAGATTGGCTTATTTTTATTTTTATTTATTATATTCAGGCGGCTAACAATGCTCCCTAAAAAACTAGTCTCTTTGGCACTTCTAGGAGCCGCAGTCTGCCTCCAAAACTATTATTTTATCTGTAAGAAGCTTTGTCATTAGCAGCTCATTGGTGCATGAACCAGCCGACCGGGGCTAAAAGGATTGACAGACAGGTCAACCAATCTGAACAAGAACAAGAGGTGGTCCTGATTGGTCTGTTATTTTGGATGGGCACCAGAGCATGTGAGCGAAGTGGAGCGGGAACAAAAGCCGATCCGCGCTCCAGACGGTTCTTGTCCCGCTCGCTCTTTGCTCTGGTCGGCCACCGGGCCGCTCCGCTCCACGCCGCTCCGCCGCTCACCTTGATTTGCACATTTGTCGCTCCACGCTCGCTCCACGCTCCGCTCAGCAGCCAACATAAAAAAAGTATTTTGCTACCATGTCCGAAACACTTTCTCCTTTGCTTTGTCACAAGTGTTCCCAACACAAATGCCTGCTGTTGAGCCTTTGAGGGAGAGCTGCCTACAATGTTACAAAAGACGCCATCTAAAGCATTTTATTTTTTAATAAGACAGGCAATCGTAAATCCAGTTGGTTATTGATTAATCACCACATTCGAGAAGGAGGCGACTTGTTGTGTGCTTTTTTCATCAGTCTCACTTGCATTTCAAATTGTATCCTTTGACTGGCTGGTGATAGGCCTATAACTTAACTGACACAAGGTAGGCTATTTATTATAAACATAGCCACTTGTATGGATGATATAGATACATTAAACTTGAGTGAAATCTTGATAAAGGTTCTCCTCTCCGCTGTGCTTTCTCCCTCCTGCGACATGGCTGCAGCTGCACTACCATGGACTGCACACGCCACTGTTTTGTTGGAAACATGCGGTGCGCGGCCCCAACAGGGACGGCTAGGAGCGGAGGAGGTCGGCGCTCCAAGGAGCGGAGGAAAATCCTCGCTCCAAAGCCGCTCAGACCCATTTGAAAAGTAGCTCGCTCACGTCAAAAACGGCCCGCTCCGCTCTGCTCACATGCTCTGATGGGCACCCAGTTTAATCGACCAATGACAGAAGTTCTCACAGATAAAAAATAATAGGTTTGGAGGCAGATTGTTGCCCCAGGAAGTGTCACACAGCACACACACACACAACATTTATTTAGGAAGCATTGTTAGCCGCCTGAATACACATTTTTAAATAAGCAATTGCATGATTCCTGCTTATAATGGATGGAGAAGAACGCCCGCACACTGTTTATATAATATGCTCCAAAAAACGTACTTTTATTATAGGCAACTGCAACGTTTCGACTTTACGTCTTCATCAGGCAAAACAGTGTGCAGGCGTTCTTCTCCATCCATTATCTGATACCTTGATGTCCAGCACCTGGCCTGAATATAGGCTTGAGATGTGCACACAATCTTGTCTATGAAATGATTCCTGCTTATGTCAGCAGAAAACTGCTTATTTCTGCTTTAAACTGTATGTTGGTTTGTTTACAGTTGACTGAGAAAACAATGTTGCACATTAAGCTAATCATCTGGGGACCACCCCCACAATAAATTGGGGACCCCCACACAGGTTGAGAACCACTGCTCAAATGGAAGTGACAATAAAAGTGTTTCTCCTCCTTGCAGGCTAAACAGCAGTACGAGAAGGAGGAGCAGAGGAAGGAGCTGAAGAGGCTGAGAGGAGAGGACACCTGGATGCTCCCCGACGTCAACCTGAGACTGGAGCAGATAGAGGAGGTCTGTAGTAGAGCTCTTCACGGGGGCCCCGACCCCCAAATTACACGAGCACCCGAGAGAGTCAGTGTTTTATCATAGTCACTCGGAGCCGGGTCGGAAACGGCCGCATTTCCCTCGGAACACCTCGGAACACGGGACTGTATTATCTAGGGATGTCAAAAATGGACCTTTATCAAAATCGATTATTCTATAGCAATAATCGAATATTATTCGAAAATCGATAATTAATTATTATTATTATTTTATAAAAAATAAAATAAAAAAAATCTTCTGTTTTTTTTTTTTTTTTACTGGATTTCAATGCACATTTACATATGTACAACATGGCTCTTCAGGTAATTGGTAGCCTAACTACTACTCTTCATCTTTCTTTTTAGTGTGCCAGTGTACTGTTCACCTAATCTCTCAAGAACAGATTCTGTGATGCTTTACAATACAGAGGACGCTGTTTTCCCTTTTCTTTGATGATGGCCACCAAGTACCAAACAATCAAGCCTGAATCAATCACACCTGTGTCTGAGACAGGGGGGGAGGGGAGTGTGTAGCAGGCAGCTGCCACTCTGCTGTGCTCCTTCACTCTGTCTACACAGTTTACAGTTGGTGCTGGTGTGAATAATAAATCAATGGCCATTTACTATTATCATTAATACTATTTTTAGCCTATATTCTATATTTTGGTTGAAACTAACTAACTAAGCCAAAAAATAGTATAAAAAAAATAAAAAAAAAAAAATAATATTTTTTCGATTTTCGATTATGAAATATTAAAATCGAATATTGATTAATCGAACGAATATTCGAAATTCGATTATTCGGTGACATCCCTAGTATTATCATCATGTGTATAACCCGAGAGGACCCGATAGGACCTGTACTGTGTGTGTGTGTGTGTGACGTGTGTACTTTTTTATGCAAACTGTAAAGCAATCAATCAATGTGTGCGCTGGCGTGCGCTGGCGTGCGCTGCTACGCTATGACCAGGATAAGAAACGAACAGGAGTTGTGTTTAACCTGTGCCCTGTGCGGTGTTTAGGCTGTCCTAGGATCAGATTCAGGTCAGTTATTAGCCGCGAGGCAGCGACATGAATAATGGCTGTGTAGCTGTGAGATGATAATGCTGGTCTAAGATCAGATTTACAGCGGGGGAAAAAAGAGCTTGGTGCGTGCGTAATGCATGCGTGTGCGTGATGCATAGCTTCTCCTGCTGTCAGGCTGATGAGAAAGTACAAGTTAAACCATGACAAACAAACCGAAAATGACTTACCTCTGTAGATAGAAAATAGCCTAAAAGTATTCCTTTATCCCTGGTTTTTGTTTCGATTTAATAATAGATTCCTTGGCAGCCTTCGTCTGCCTGTCAATCAGTTAACAGCGCACCCCGCACGGCTGCTGTGAATGAGGGATCTCGCCATCTCGGTACATGAAAGAGGGGTTTAATAATGATTAAATGGACAGGTTTCTCGGAACATCAGAAATAAAAGGATTTCGGGATAACATGTCACGGGTTACGGTCGGGTTACGGGCTGTAAAAAAAGAGCTCTAGTCTGTAGGGCTGCAACGATTAATCGTTATCAAAAATCAATCATTCAATTAGTTGCCAACTTATCTAGTAATCGTAATCGAATGGGCAACTAATCGCTGGAATTTGTATTTATACCGTGAAGGAATATAGGGTCGAGAACAAAAAAAATATGACTTGAATTTGAATATTTGAAAAGAATACTGTTACCCTATAGCCTGACAAATGCGTAGCTATTCTTTAATCAGCATGCAGTCAGAAAAAGGTGTTTATTTTTTGTATTTATTAGGAACCCAATCAGCAGCTGAGCAAAATGTAATAAATGATGTGTTTTTGAATGAATTATTCATCTTTAATGTATTTTTTTGTTAGTTAAAACATGTCTACAAGAAATTCAAATCGAATGTATAAGGTAATAGCTAATTAAATGCCACAATCTGATTAATCGATCAATTGTATAAATAATCAACCTATTAATCGATTATGAAACTAATCGTTAGTTGCAGCCATAGAGTTCTGATTAGGGTTCTCACCATTATGGCATTTTACATTAAATAATTGCGATTAACGATTTAATTGTGTTTTTTGTCGTTGACCGTTACATTTCCGTTTGGCTTGTGGGCTTTGGAGTTGCACGTGGCAGATACTGTATGACGCATTACCTAAATATTGTCACTGTCGGGCAGAAACCTTATATGTCCAAGTTTCAAATGTGTACGTTTTTTTCACAAAAAGTAGTGAAAACAGCAGATCTACAAGCACATAACGCCTCGCACCGCGAGGCGTTGTGTGCTTGTAGATCGGCTGTTTTCACTAGTTTAGTTAATTTTTTTTAAATGATAAAAAGGAATGGTTTTAGACATACAAGGTTTCCTCAAATCAATGACGATATATAAAGACATTGCTGACCTGTTTGGAACTTTTGTTGTCTGCTGTTGCACCACAGGAGGGCGCTGTCAAGAGCAAGAAGAAGAAAGAGAAGAAATCTAAAAAGGCCAAGAAGGAGAAGAAGAAGAAGAAGGACAAAAAGGAGAAGAGCAAGGCGGAGGCGGGACATGGATCTGACGACAGCTCAGAGGTGGGAACCGGAACCAGCTTCTCACGAGCTGCGTTTCCATAAAGCTTATTCGAAAATAGGAAGCCAATTGTCAGAAATTCGAAAAAAGAAAAAGCGATGATGAAATGCGATTCTTGGGAGACCTGCTGTAAATTACTTCCCGCGGGCCTGCACACACAGTGCACAGAGCTGGGATCGGCTGATTTTTTTTCAGACCGAACCTGATACGTGACCGACAGCTTTTTGTCCGCCCCGAATCGACGTCTCAACCTGCAAGTTTCTGCGTCTGGAAGGTGGCCGATCTGCAAGCTCACAACGCGGCGCGGATGCGAGGTGCTGTGAGCTTGTAGATCGTCCACTTTTGGCACGCACGACGAAGTGTTAGCCAGGATTTACTTGGGTGATGTGACGGACGAGGCTTGCACACAACAGCGCCGTAAAATAAACATCCGATGCAAGGTACAGCAGTTGGGAACACGGCGCCAACAAGTTGAGGAGCTCCCTTCAGCCAAATCGATATCATGCGAGTTCAATGCATTTTAATTAAAAACCTATTCGCTTAGTGTTTCCATTTCCCTTTGCGCATTTAGTTTTTTCGCTAGAGCTTCAAAATCCACCTCCTCCAAGTGCATATATGTTTTTGCGAATAATGAAAGTTTGTTCTAATTTTGAAGTGTTTCTATTAAAAGATTTATGCGCAAATCGAAACGCCACTACTGAGAGATCAGCGGGAACTTTCATGTTTTTAGCTACCATAGCTACAGTACCTATATTTTGTTCTGTGCAAGAATGTAATTTTCTAAAACAAAATTGGTGCAATCTAGGAACTTGTGGATCTTGGGATCTACCTAGCATCTACGGTCCTACCCTAATTTACAGTACAGAATAAAACAGAATAAAGCCATAATAAGAAATATTGTTTTTGGAATTAGGAATACTATGTTTTCATTAGGCAGAAACAAACACAGTTATACCTTAATTACCCCTGCATTATGTTCTAATTAGAAATCAAATAATGGCTCGAACACACTGCCCGACTTTTTGAGACGATTTATGCTGTCGCCGACCATTTTTGGCGCTCGCCGACAAAAACGGCGATCTGCCGCAAGATCGGGTTGCTCGCCGAGGTTTTGCTCGTCGTGTGTGAACACGAAACGTAATCATGATGCTGGTGTTCCCTAGCCTAGTGAACGACCAACTTCCGTAATCCAGTAGGATTTCCGGAAGAGGGCGGGTACGAGGCTAGGTGTTACCGGTGTAAAAAAAGTAAAAAACGCAGCCTTCCCAAAATGTAAAACAATTTAAGCAACATGTTTTTATCAATCTATTAATCTTTTCACTGGTATATCTTTCCACCATAACCATACCATACAAATGTGTTCTCTAAACTTCTCTAAACCCTATGTGTAGTCGCGAGTGTCTGATGATTGATTTATTGAATACTTTATTGACGAAAAATACAGGCAGTAATGTTGCGAAGGCCCTCTAAGATCAAAGTGGAGTGACTTTTCGTGGTTTTGTTTTTTCAAACTGAATTCTGGGATTGGTACTTCTAACAAGCCATAGACATAGGCTGTAATGACAACGGAGCTACCGGAGGTGTCGAAAAAATGACTTTACCATTTGCATTGTGTTTGTCTGTCAGGACTCGGAGGACCAGTGGGTGGAGGCTAAGCCACAACAAGAGGCTGCTAAAGCCTGCCAGAGTCCTGCTGAAGACCCCAGCCCTGACCGCACTGCCCAGGTAGGACCTGGGCTTTGCATTGATTGATTGAGAGAATACTTTAACCCATTTAGAACAGGTACACATTATAGTGTATCATTATGTTATGCTTTAACTATTGAAAAATAGCAGATATACAAGCTTGTAGATCTGCTATTTTTGAAAAAATCATGAAAATTAGAATTTTTACCCGATTCTATAAGTGTCTTTTGAATCCTTCTAAGATCTTTTGAAAAACCGATGTTTCTATGTCAGCAATCTGGCCAGCCATCGTCAAAGAAAAGGTCCTTTTCACTTCAACTGGAGCTCAGTTAGTCTGTTCTTGAGAGACTACTATGTCAGTGGTTCAAAAACCTTTTCATGTGAAGGACCCCCAAAATGAAATGTATTTGGCCACGGACCCCTATCTCAAAATATCTAGTTCCAGGGACTACCCAGAAGCAAAATTTGAGTTACAAACGTTCGCTTTGAAAATAACATATATTCAAAGATTTTGCACACATTTTCACGACTTTTTCAAAAATAGCAGATCTACAAGCTCGCACTGTGAGCTTGTATATCTGCTATCTTTTAATAGTTAAAGCATCCACTAATTTTAGGCCTAAATGGGTTAAGGCACTCTTCTGGTGGAAAAAAGTAAATAGCCTTTATTGAAGTGGCTAGTTCATTGTTCAGGGGGTCATTCAGGACAGGGTACCATGAAGAAGGTCCTGCTGGCCGATACACGTGGGTTATCCCAGTTTGTTTAACTTCCACTATGAACTAGCCACTTCAATGAAGGACTTTAAACTTGTTTTCACGCCGTCAACACGTTTGTTGATGTCATTGATCGTGCCGTTGTGGTCATTGTGTCTCGTAGAGAGATGATTGGATGACATTTGACTTCTTGGCGATGAGGACGACGTCCACAACAGAGAAGAGGGCTGAGAAAGAACGGCTGAAGGAAGAGGAGCGGGCCAAGGCCCAGGCTATTGAGCAGGTAGGAAGAGGAGCGGGCCAAGGCCCAGGCTATTGAACAGGTAGGAAGAGGAGCGAGCCAAGGCACAGGCTATTGAACAGGTAGGAAGAGGAGCGGGCCAAGGCCCAGGCTATTGAACAGGTAGGAAGAGGAGCGAGCCAAGGCCCAGGCTATTGAACAGGTAGGAAGAGGAGCGGGCCAAGGCCCAGGCTATTGAACAGGTAGGAAGAGGAGCGGGCCAAGGCCCAGGCTATTGAACAGGTAGGAAGAGGAGCGAGCCAAGGCACAGGCTATTGAACAGGTAGGAAGAGGAGCGGGCCAAGGCCCAGGCTATTGAACAGGTAGGAAGAGGAGCGGGCCAAGGCCCAGGCTATTGAACAGGTAGGAAGAGGAGCGAGCCAAGGCACAGGCTATTGAGCAGGTATGAAGGAAGAGGAGCGGGCCAAGGCCCAGGCTATTGAACAGGTAGGAAGAGGAGCGAGCCAAGGCACAGGCTATTGAACAGGTAGGAAGAGGAGCGAGCCAAGGCACAGGCTATTGAACAGGTAGGAAGAGGAGCGAGCCAAGGCCCAGGCTATTGAACAGGTAGGAAGAGGAGCGGGCCAAGGCCCAGGCTATTGAACAGGTAGGAAGAGGAGCGGGCCAAGGCCCAGGCTATTGAACAGGTAGGAAGAGGAGCGGGCCAAGGCCCAGGCTATTGAGCAGGTATGAAGGAAGAGGAGCGGGCCAAGGCCCAGGCTATTGAGCAGGTATGAAGGAAGAGGAGCGGGCCAAGGCCCAGGCTATTGAGCAGGTATGAAGGAAGAGGAGCGGGCCAAGGCCCAGGCTATTGAGCAGGTATGAAGGAAGAGGAGCGGGCCAAGGCCCAGGCTATTGAGCAGGTATGAAGGAAGAGGAGCGGGCCAAGGCACAGGCTATTGAGCAGGTATGAAGGAAGAGGAGCGGGCCAAGGCCCAGGCTATTGAGCAGGTATGAAGGAAGAGGAGCGGGCCAAGGCACAGGCTATTGAGCAGGTATGAAGGAAGAGGAGCGGGCCAAGGCCCAGGCTATTGAGCAGGTATGAAGGAAGAGGAGCGGGCCAAGGCCCAGGCTATTGAACAGGTAGGAAGAGGAGCGAGCCAAGGCACAGGCTATTGAACAGGTAGGAAGAGGAGCGAGCCAAGGCACAGGCTATTGAACAGGTAGGAAGAGGAGCGAGCCAAGGCACAGGCTATTGAACAGGTAGGAAGAGGAGCGAGCCAAGGCCCAGGCTATTGAACAGGTAGGAAGAGGAGCGGGCCAAGGCCCAGGCTATTGAACAGGTAGGAAGAGGAGCGGGCCAAGGCCCAGGCTATTGAACAGGTAGGAAGAGGAGCGGGCCAAGGCCCAGGCTATTGAGCAGGTATGAAGGAAGAGGAGAGGGCCAAGGCCCAGGCTATTGAGCAGGTATGAAGGAAGAGGAGCGGGCCAAGGCCCAGGCTATTGAGCAGGTATGAAGGAAGAGGAGCGGGCCAAGGCCCAGGCTATTGAGCAGGTATGAAGGAAGAGGAGCGGGCCAAGGCCCAGGCTATTGAGCAGGTATGAAGGAAGAGGAGCGGGCCAAGGCCCAGGCTATTGAGCAGGTATGAAGGAAGAGGAGCGGGCCAAGGCCCAGGCTATTGAGCAGGTATGAAGGAAGAGGAGCGGGCCAAGGCCCAGGCTATTGAACAGGTAGGAAGAGGAGCGGGCCAAGGCCCAGGCTATTGAACAGGTAGGAAGAGGAGCGAGCCAAGGCACAGGCTATTGAACAGGTAGGAAGAGGAGCGGGCCAAGGCCCAGGCTATTGAACAGGTATGCAGGGTTGAAGTTCTCAGTCTGGGGACTTGTTTCAGTCTTGAGGATTCCATGGGGGCTGTTTCTGAGATAAAGTTGTCAAAACGCTAGTCAAGTGATCTCCAAACTAAAAAGCAAGTTATAACTTTCAAGATATGAGGATTTTCATTGGCCAGACTCGGGTAGAATACAACAGAACTTCAGAAGATATACTTCTATAATATGAAGCATGGATTGGCGCACACACATTCACTGAAGGCAGTTCACTCACTGCTGCGCGCGCCATGTTTAAAGAATCACATATTGGGACATTGGTCTGAAAATAATATTTCAGTCTTGGGATTTATTTTGGCTTTAACCCCTTGGAGTGTAATTTATTATCATATTGTTGCTGTCCGGCAGAAACCTTGTATTTTGATACATTAACGCCCTACTTTATCATACTACAGCAGGGGTATTCAACTAGATTAGGCAGGGGGGCACAATGCTAAAATGACTTGGAAGTCGGGGGCCACAAGACCATTTTTGTAGTTAAACATTTGACATAATATGTCCATTGTTGCGTGTTAGTATTTATTGACCAGGGGTTTTCAAAGTGGGGGTGCCGTGACGGCAGTCCAGGGGTGCCGCGAGATAATTTGATAATATTTGGAATTTATTTGGACACTTGAAAAAAATATTTAGTATCATTTTAAACTTACAAAGTACAAAGTTATTTTCAGTCAGTTATAACCAAAATGGCTATTATCTCAACGTTTTCCTCGCAACATAATCACTAAAATATCATCACTGTCGGGCAGAAACCTTGTATCTCCAAGTTTCAAATGTGTACGTCTTTTGGTAAAGCAAAGCCCCGCTTCATCATACAAGACTGTCGCACAAAACTAGTGAAATCAGCCGATCTACAAGCACACAACGCCTTGCGATGCGAGGTGTTGTGTGCTTGTAGATCTGCTGTTTTCACTAGTTTAGTACATTTTATAGATGATAAATACAAAACGAACGGTTTTGGACATAGAAGGTTTCCACCCGACAACGACGATATGCTATAAATATAAGGTGCTGGGAGTGAAAATTATAATGTAGGGGTGCCTCGGATTAAAAGAATATTTATGGGGTGCCCTGAGACAAAAACGTTTGGGAACCCCTGGTATAGACCACAACAATGGACATATGTCCATTATGGTTACTTATTAGGGCCTGCTTTTATTTATTTTATTTACAGTATGCCTTTTCATGTTTGATAAGATAATTTCTGTGCCAGTCCTTTATAATGCACAGGCTTTGGCTTTTGAGAAAATAGGAAGTAAACTTGCCACAAAAAGTTCGGAAATCTAACTTTGGTCGATTATATCTCCCCTTTAATAAACCCAAATGGTATTGTGTTTTATATTATTTTTATCTTTGATTTGTCACCTTTACAACGAAGTACAGCTTGTAAGCATCGGGCATTTGAGGCATGAGCTACACAGCCAAACGTGTGGGTAGCGCCGACCAGAATTTTGCAAAAATGGCTTGCAATATACTGTTCTGCTGGCATTTACTCTCGTTTTGGGCTTCCCTGACACTGAGCTTAACATTAATAAAGTGTAAAAATTGCCAATATGCGTTGTTTTTTCTTTTCCTTATTACTGTGAGAGAGTGCAATCATTCAATGCCCCAAGTAACAAAGGTGAAGACCAAAAGAACAGTATTGCAGGCCTGCCAGGCCATTTTGACAATTTTTGGAGGAGCGCTACCCACACGTTTGGCTGTGTTTCTCATTCCACGAATGCCAGATCCTTACAAACTGTACCTCATTGTAAAGGTGACGAATCAACGATAACAATTATATCAAACACAATACCATTTGGCACAATTAAAGGGGGGATATAATGGACCGAATGTTGGCAAATGTTTGGTCAGCGCAACCCACACGTTTGGCTGTGTAGCTCATGCCTCGAATGCCCGATGCTTACAAGCTGTTTCTCGTTGTAAAGGTGACAAATCAGCAATGAAAATGATATAAATATACACTGAGAAAAGTATTGGACTCAGGCTGGCAAGATGAAGTGTTCACATGTTCGTTTTTAGTTTTTGAGCCTCCGGCTGAGAAGAGCACAAGCTCTTATGATGTGTTCCATTCATCTATAGTGGACATTTAATTGAGGACGAATGAATCGTACTGTGTAAAACCTAACTAAGTGGATGGAGAATGAAGAGATGGAAGATGGCCAAAAACTAGCTAATGGACGTTGAAGGAGAATTATTTATTTGGTGTAATGGACAGCAGCCACTCAAAACTCAGAAATAGCTACACATGGATGCAAGCTACAAATGAAGTGAGCTACCTGAACACCTTCTTATTGGTGACTTAAAGCTATACTCTGGAAGTTGCTCAACTACTGGTCAGTATTGCGGTATTGCAGCTATTTTTTTTAAAACGCGGTCACGTCTGCTTTTTTCGGCCGTTTTCACCCGAAGCCGCCGCGGACCACCGCGTCTGCCTTTGCCTCGCCGAGATGCATCCATAGAGGGGTCTCACGTCCCTCTGCGAGCAGGCATTCGGGAGTAACATGCTACTAACGACACCTCACCAGTGTAAACACTGCTGTTGAGACAAGCTACTTCCTGAGAAGACGGCAAGACGCGCTGTGATTGGCCGGTAGTTTATGATCCGCGCTGTGATTGGCCGGTAGTGTATGATCTGGGAGACACGTATACGGAATGATGCAGATTACGTAATTTTGCGGGGAAATGCAGTCCCGGTCACGGCCACACTGGCTCAGTAGAAAACATATAAAGAAAAGGCTTTTGGGGCTGAAATTAACGGAGTGGGTGTTCTAAAACTTTAGCGATTTAATAGTTAGGGCAATTTTAAGATTTGTTTTATTAAAAAAGTTACATAGTATAGCTTTAAAACTTAACTGGAGTAAAAATATCTTTCAGGTAAAATACAGTATCTGTACCTTTACTCAAGTATGGCTTTCAATTTCTCCATGTTCTTTTTTTGGATTAATCAAATAATCAAGAAACACCTTTTTCGTTGCTGTCAGCATGCGTGTGTGTGTGCGCCACTAGCAAGCGTTGGATCTTTACCTTTTTATTGTCTTTTAAATATGCGCGTGTGTGTGTGTGTGTGTGTGTGTATGTGTGTGTGTGTGTGTGTGTGTGTGTGTGTGTGTGTGTGTGTGTGTGTGTGTGTGTGTGTGTACGAGCGTGCCCAATCGTTGTGCTTCATTGGGGAGGGTCCTCAATGTTTTCGTTTTCATGGTTAAAAACATACATTGAGTTGAGGCCAATTTAACCACTTAAAGGAGAATTCCTGTCTAAATGGTTTTCTTACCTTCTTTGTTGTTAATTGTGTCTCGTCCAGGTGTTACTTTATCGCGACCACAGCCCACGGCGGGAGCAGCGGGCGGGGCTTATGCAAACACGCTCCAAAATCCATTCTTTCTGTACTTGTCTGGTGTTTATAAACACACTGTTGAGCTAACATGCAGAAGTGACCGCAGGGTTACGTTATTGTTGAGATTCTGCCGTAAAACGGCATTCAGTCATGCTCTAAATCTCGTCTCGCGAGACTTCGGAATCCTATTGATCCAATAGGATTCAGTATTAGGGCTGTCACGATTATGACATTTTACATGACGATTATTTGTCACTCAAATAATTGCGATTAACGATTTAATTGTGTTTTTTGTCGTTGATAATTACATTTCTGTTTGGCTTTTAGGCTTTTAATTTCCACATGATAGATATGACACATAACCCAAATATACAAAGAAATTACTGACATATTTGACAACTTTACACTTAGAAAAGAACATTGATAGTGGAAATAGCCGATCTACAAGCTTACAACGCGTCGCATCGCGACGCGTTGTGAGCTTGTAGATCTGCTATTTCCACTATTTTTGACTTTTTTTTAAATATATGAAACTTTTTCAACATGGAAACGATTATGACGATTATGAAAAAGAATCGCGATTATGTAAAATAATCACGATTAGACGATTATGTAATAATTGTGATAGCCCTATTCAGTATATGTCCTCATAAGTTTAATAATACCAACGTGTGTGTGTGTGTGTGTGTGTGTGTGTGTGCGTGTGCGTGTGCGTGTGCGTGTGTGTGCCCGTGCGTGTGTGTGTGTGTGCGCGTGCGTGCGCGTGTGTGTGCGTGCGTGCGCGTGTGTGTCTAAGGCTGGTCTGCACAAGCTGGAGTTGAATCCGTTCTGGAAGGATGGAGGGACTGGCCTGCCCCCGCAGGAGAAGGCCAGTACTGCAGTGAAGACGGGTAAGGGTCACTTGAACTGAATTGGAACCCCGTTATCCCATTCACACCATCATTCATCACCGAACGCTGTCATTTAAACCATGAATGTGGTTGCTCTCGGGTAGAAACCTTGTATCTCCATAGTTCAACGTTTTGTTCGGAGATGAAGAATTTTCTTTAAAGGAGTAGTTCACCCCCAAAATGATTTTTTTTCTATTGATTAGTCATGCCATGGAGACTAGAGTTCAATAATATTTTTAGTTTTTTGTCACATTCCTAAGACAAAAATGTGATAACAATAAATGTACCCCCATTCATTCCGTTTCGAAACGGGTCCCCACCCGGAATCAATGGGGGTAAATGTACTCGAATCGAATTTTTGTCTTAGGAATGTGACAAAAACCAAAAAATATTATTGAACTCTAGTCTCCATGGCGTGACTAATCAATAGAAAAAAAAAATCATTTTGGGGGTGAACTACTCCTTTAAGGTGAAAGTGGTTAAGTCTGTCTGTGGGTAATAACTATGTTGGATCCAATGGAACTCAGGTTATTTTTATATTTCCTGAAAAGTTACCCTTTTGGACATATGAGGTTTCCACCCGACAGCAACGATAATCACTTTTGTGTGTGTGTGTGTGTGTGTGTGTGTGTGTGTGTGTGTGTGTGTGTGTGTGTGTGTGTGTGTGTGTGTGTGTGTGTGTGTGTGTGTGTGTGTGTGTGTGTGTGTGTGTGTGTGTGTGTGTGTGTGTGTGTGTGTGTGCGCGCGTCTCAGAATGCAGGTTAAATTAACACGACAAAACGCTGTGGCTTCACTAATATTATTCAAGTGTCTTTTTTGTTGAGCGTCCTGCTTTCTATTCTCACACACCGGCCGCACATTCAGTTGATTGCTCATTTCCTTAATAAAAGCCTAAGCATTCTTCGGCGTGACCTCGGAGAGCCATTAGCATGCTGGGGTTAAATGTTGTCACAATACACTGTCCGAAGCTTTCAATTTATAATTAATTTACTGCAATTTAGGCATATATGCGGGCGATCTTTATCCAGAGCGACTTACAATAAGCAAGGTAAATGCACGCATCAAAGGCAGAGAGACAGTTTAGTGCCTCTGTGATCTAACAGATAACAGGTAAACAAAGAACAATATACTACTAGTAAGACGCCTCAGGGCGACATGCGACCTCGCCCTAGAGGCCGAGGTCGCGCCATGTCTTGACCATCTGGCCAGTGATGTATATTGGACCAGTTACCCATAATATGGAGACCCCTGGTACCCATATATGGAGATCCATGTACTGTATATGGAGATATGCTGTGAGAGCCCAAACATGCTTACTCAGTTATTTGTTATGTGAAAGACCCTATGATGTCTATGACATCGGACATCATACATACAATCCCTTTTATGCCCATACATGGAGATACCTGTCTTTAGAACCAGCCACTCAGATATGGGCTGTCTTGGCCATATATGGATTCTGTTAGTGTGGTATGTGGCCTCCATATATGGGCATTCCCATATGAAGTCCTGCTAGATATGGGCTTAATATTGATGACATCAGGGATCTCCATGTATGGGCATAAAAGGGATTTAGTCCAGTAATTTTAGGCCAAAATTAGGCTAAACCTAAAACAAATTGCAATAGTAGCAAACTCAACTGATTTTGTATCCTCAATATGTCCTTAGTGAGGGAAAAAAAGTCCCAAGGAATCCCATCAGGGGAAAGTTTTGAAAACAACCTACCTACCTTCACTTACTATACATTACACTATAAAGGAAAAAATGACTCCCAAAAAATCTGCTTTAAGTGGGATGTGAGGGGTCAAACTAGGGTTTTTTAATTATTCTGAATCCATTGCAAGCATTTGTTTTGCACGAAAAACATTCCTTGGGCAAGAAATGGCCCCTCAAAACGATGGTTTAGTGATTTTCACAGTCTTTTGGGGTTCGTTTTTAGCCCAAGGAATGTTTTTCATGCAAAACATTTTTTTCCTTTATAGTGTAGTGTATAGTAAGTGAAGGTAGGTAGGTCGTTTTCAAAACTTTCCCCTGATGGGATTCCTTGGGACTTTTTTTCCCTCACTAAGGACATATTGAGGATACAAAATCAGTTGAGTTTGCTACTATTGCAATTTGTTTTAGGTTTTTTCATATAACGACTGGACTAATTCTGTTAGTGTGGTTCCCAATCAGTGAAGTCAGAGTGTGATGTCAGAGCGGCAAACCCATAGACCGTATCCCTGCTCTGTGGATCTGACATCACTGTGACATCACATGTGATGTCGCAGTGATGTGTCAGGGGAACCACAGTGTCAGGCGTTACAGACAGACAGACAGACAGACAGACAGACAGACAGACAGACAGACAGACAGACAGACAGACAGACAGACAGACAGACAGACAGACAGACAGACAGAGATACAGTCAAGCTGCAACCTAGCATCTAAACGTCTTCATAAAACGTTTTCTAAATTACATTTTAACCTGCTTCAAGGGTTAGATCACCCCCAAAATGACTTAATTTCTATAGATTACTCATCCCATGGAGACTTCAATTCATGGATATTTTATTGTTTTTTATTTCTCATTCCTAAGCCAATAATTTGACCGACGGCAGTTCCCTATGGAGACACACAGAGTCTCCTTTGTGTCTCCACAGGGAACTGCTGCCAGTCATCAAATTATTGACTTAGGAATGCGACAAAAACTAAAAAAATATCCAACAAACAAATCCTACAAAAATCTAAGCAGAGCAAGTCCCGAGGCGTTTAACCAGGGTCGCATCATGCCCTGAAGGCAGCATGAGCTCCGTTCTGGCTCTCCCCAGGCGTGGGTTCTGTCTCTCCCCAGGCGTGGGTTCTGTCTCTCCCCAGGCGTGGGTTCTGGCTCTCCCCAGGCGTGGGTTCTAGCTCTCCCCAGGCGTGGGTTCTGTCTCTCCCCAGGCGTGGGTTCTGTCTCTCCCCAGGCGTGGGTTCTGGCTCTCCCCAGGCGTGGGTTCTGTCTCTCCCCAGGCGTGGGTTCTGTCTCTCCCCAGGCGTGGGTTCTGGCTCTCCCCAGGCATGGGTTCTGGCTCTCCCCAGGCGTGGGTTCTGGCTCTCCCCAGGCGTGGGTTCTGGCTCTCCCCAGGCGTGGGTTCTGGCTCTCCCCAGGCGTGGGTTCTGGCTCTCTCCAGGCGTGGGTTCTGGCTCTCCCCAGGCGTGGGTTCTGGCTCTCTCCAGGCGTGGGTTCTGGCTCTCCCCAGGCGTGGGTTCTGTCTCTCCCCAGGCGTGGGTTCTGTCTCTCCCCAGGCGTGGGTTCTGGCTCTCCCCAGGCGTGGGTTCTGGCTCTCCCCAGGCGTGGGTTCTGGCTCTCCCCAGGCGTGGGTTCTGGCTCTCCCCAGGCGTGGAAGAGGGAGAGCAGTGCCAAGGATTACAGCTGAGGCAATTTGCACTCTGTGAAAAAATGGGTTACAAAAATCGTGGGACAAAAAGTTTAGCAATTAAAAAAATCTTGGAAACGTGTGCAGTCCAAGTAGGGAATGAGGCTTTACTCCAGGTGAAGGAGTTTAAGTATCTCAGTGTCTTGTTCACGAATGAGAGAAAGGTCGCTAAACCGCACTGTGGTGAAGAAAAAAGAGTTGAGCCGGAAGGCAAAGCTCTCTGTCTACCGAGCAATCTTCATTCCTACTCTCACCTATGGTCATGAAGTGTGGGTCATGACCGAAAGTATAAGGTCTCGGGTGCAGGCGGACGAAATGGGTTTCCTCAGACGGGTGGCTGGTATCTCCCTTAGAGATAGGGTGAGAAGTTCAGTCACCCGAGAGAGACTTGGAGTAGAACCGCTGCTCCTACACTTGGAAAGGAGTCAGCTTAGGTGGTTCGGGCATCTGGTACGGATGCCTCCCGAGCGCCTTCCTAGGAAGGTCCTCGATGCACGTCCCACTGGGAGGAGACCCCGTGGCAGACCAAAGACCAGATGGAAGGATTATATCTCCAAATTGGCTTGGGAACGCCTCGGTATACTCCCTGAGGGAGTGGAGGAAGTTGCTCGGGATAAGGAAATCTGGAGGTCTCAGTTGGAACTGTTACCCCCGCGACCCGATTCCAGATAAGCGGTTGAAGATGGATGGATGGAAACAAACAAACAAAAAGGATATAACAAAACCTCTTAACTCCAGATTCTTTGGCATAAATCAGAGCTATTGAACACCCTTTACATCTGAGGGTTGGTTAAAATAATATTGAACCAATGGAAAGTAGTAAAAAGTGCTTGAGACAAAACCTCCTAACTCCACACTTTCTGCCGAAACCAGCTAACTCCACCCGATTGGACCTCTCTTTTTTTTCATAAATATATGCTATTGAACACCCTTTACGTGTGTTAAAATAAAATAAAAATAATATTGAACCAATGAAAAGTAGTAAAAACCCATTTAGGCCTAGAATTATTGAATGCTTTAACCAGTGAAAAACAGCAGATATACAAGCTCACAGCGCTGCGAGCTTGTAGATCTGCTAATCATATTTTCTAAGCGAACGTTTGTAACTCAGATTTTGCTTCTGGGTGGTCCCTGGAACTAAATATTTTGAGATGGGGGGTCCGTGGCCAAATACATGTCATTGTGGGGGTCCTTCACATGAAAAGGTTTGAGCACCACTGACATAGTAGTCTCTCAAGAACAGACTAACTGAGTTCCAGTTAACTCTTTGAGCGCCAGCGCCCTCTAGGGGCCAAGGAATGCCAGCGCATCTCTCATAGGCGAGCGCTTTAGCTTCCAGGACTTCAGCTTCCAGGACCTGACGTGCTCACGTTCCTGCACGGCATGGAAATGTCCCGGATGAAGATGCTAATTTTTTTGCCATTTTGTCATCTAAAAGATCATTTTTGGGCGATTTCGCCGTAAATAAACCTCGCGCCGCTTTCCTAAAACACAAAAAAGAGATATAAGCCTTTAAAGATGCAGCCTTTCATTGGATTAGGCGGAGATTGGCGATTGCGTTCGCAAATTACGGCCGGCCGGGACGTTGTTAGCTTTCGGCTAGTAGCTACAAAAATCAAGCCAGGCTTCAGAAGGCCTCTTATCATTTTATTCATTTAATTAAATAAAGCCGAACTACTTCGGGATCGGCACACTCGTGTACTCATCGGAAGCGGCGCCGAACATCGGGTGAACATTGGGGAGCTCAAAAATGTATTTTAAACCATTTTTAATGGAATATATCGTCGGACAGAGTAGAATGGCTAGCTGGCTAGCGGCTAGCGAGCCAGGACCACCCACGACTCTACAAGCAGCTCGGGGTAAGTGAATTAATAAAAAAAAGATTGTATTGGATTGAAATAAAGCCGAACTAGTTCGGGATCGGCACCAGATGAGTTAAGTGAAAAGGACCTTTTCTTTGACGATGGCTGGCCAGATTGCTGACATAGAAACACAGGTTTTTTCAAAAAAAAAAAGGATTCAAAAGACACTTATATGATTCTATAGGTCAAAATTCACATTTTCACGATTTTTCAAAAATAGCAGATCTACAAGCTCGCAGCGCGGCACTCAGTGCCGCGCTGTGAGCTTGTATATCTGCTATTTTTCAATAGTTAAAGCATAAAATAATGATACACAACATAGTGTACCTGTTCAGAATGGGTCAAACACACAACAAGCTGGATAATTATGGAACCTTGAGGTTCCCAAAAGATGGGTCCGACCCACAGTTTGGGAAATGCTGCTTTTTAACTCATTGACTGCCAAGGCCCGAGTTTCCCGAGTTATTACAGTAGTCCTAGCCTCCTAGGTTGCCACAGCCCGAGTTTCCCGAGTTGGAAGCCATTTTGAAAAAAAAAAATAATAATGTTTTCTTTTTTTCAATTTTTTTTTTTAATAAAAAAATTTCTAAAAATGCCTGAAATGTATTAGGCATGATCGTATTCGCGAAATTGCATGGTAAGCCCCAGAACAAACACATCCTTCAAAATGGCAAAAATGGCTGTTTTGTCTGACTTTGAAGGCTTCTATCTCATGAATGCCTGAACGGATTTCCAAGCGGATTTTTTTTGTTTGAAAGCTGTTAAAAAGTACTACACATATGGTGCATATATGGTGCATGGGCGTGCACGATCCGTGCACAAAGAATTGATCCATGCACTCGAAATTTAGGAAGGTGGCATCCTGGTACTTGGCGGCCATCTTGAAAAGGGCATTCAATGAGTTAAACACATACGTAACAAGCTGGATATGGCCTCTAACCAGAGCAGAAGAGTCGGTCAGCTAAAACCCGTCGACCACAACGAGGGAATTGACATTAATTCAACCAGCGCTGTTCCCTTGATCTCCCCCAACCCCCTTATCATCCTGGAAACCCCCTCTGGACACAAGATTGTTGTTTTCAGAGAGATTCAGCCACATTCCCACACTCTCCTGACACCACATCTCTCTCTCCCCACTCTCCCCGTTCCCTTTCTCCTCTTTTACACTCTTTTATCTTTTTAGTTTGAAAACAAGTTTTTTCTCCCTTCAGATGAGTATTGACACGATGCACACCATTTGGCTCAGGTTTAACCCATTTAGGCCTAAGTACGATAAAAAAATTATAATAAAAAAAATAAAAACCTATGGCCGATTTGAAAATGACCCCCTAAAATGTAAGGATTTTCTGGAAAAACGTATTACTCAGCCTCTGTAGCAGCTAGAAACAAAGTTCCCAAACTATTTGATAGCTTACACCTTTGGCTTTCATATAGAACTTTCAGAAAACTTCAAATATATATATAAAAAAACATATACATAACATATATATGTTGCTACATACTGTACATGTACTGTACAACACAAAAAATAAAAAATCCCGTCCACTATTTTGTGCCAAGGACTCCCAAAATGATGTGTACGATTCAGTTTTTTCAATATAAAACTAAAATGAATGAAAGTTTCAATACTATAATAGCTGTGTGTGTGTATACAATTTTCACACATTGTCAAAAACAGCAGATCTAAAAGGGCGACACGAACCCCAATTCACCCCACTTAAAAAATCTCCCCCTATCAACTGTCTCCCATGCTCTGTAAAATGCCTCCTGCACCTCCTACACACTGACACTGTATGAAGCTATTTTGCTGGGGATCTCCTGGTACCCCCCCCCCAAGGATCCACCGGTCTAGTGCATGCCTGTGTGTGTGTGTGTGTGTGTGTGTGTGTGTGTGTGTGTGTGTGTGTGTGTGTGTGTGTGTGTGTGTGTGTGTGTGTGTGTGTGTGTGTGTGTGTGTGTGTGTGTGTGTGTGTGTGTGTGTGTGTGTGTGTGTGTGTGTGTGTGTGTGTGTAGGTTCTTATCTTCCACCAGAAATAAATGGGAGAAACCTCATCCCACCTTTCTCTTTGAATCCATTACCTCGGGGGGGGGTGGGCCGTCCCTTAACCGTGACCTCAGAGTTACTAGGGCCTTCATTATTTTATACTTTAACTATTGAAACATAGCAGATATACAAGCTCAGAGTGCCACGCTGCGAGCTAGTAGATCTGCTATAAGTGGTGAAAATGTGTGCAAATCTTTGAATATATGTTTTTTTAAGCGAGCTCAAATGTTGCTTCGGGGTGGTCCATGGAACTAAATATTTTGAGATGGGGCTCCGTGGCCATATCATTACATATCATGTCATTTTGGGGGTCCTTCACACGAAAAGGTTTGACTACCACTGACATAGAAATATGGGTTTTTCAAAAAAGGATTTGAAATATTCAAAAACTTGCAAAATTTTTCAAAAAAAAATCAAAAATATCAGATCTACAAGCTCACAGAAAAAGCGATTTTTTTACAGAATTAGCTTTTTTCACTGTCAAAAAAGCGCCTGCCATGTAGTGCATTTGAAACTACATTGCAGTGCACATCATGGGGTGATCACTGCTTGCCTCCTCAGCAGACAAAGTGATGTGGGTGAGAGGAAAAAAACCTGGGTGAAATCTGCCAATCTCAATAGGCACTAACAGTAGTCCTGTTTTAACCCATTTAGACCTGAACGCAAATCTGTGTCTCTTTAGATTTGAACCACTTTAACTATTATTTTATGCTTTAACTATTAGAAAATAGCAGATATACAAGCTAGGGATGCCACGATATGAGATTTTACATGTCGTGGCACACCACGGAAACAATATACCGTGGTGTTCGGTTTCTACGGTTTTTCTCTGCGTGTTTAAAAAAAATATATACATGAACATACAACATACGCAGTAACCAAAATGTCATTGTAGTTGATCAACTCTTCCTTGTTTTCCAAGGTGACATATTTTGTTGTTACTTTTGGGTCAAATTACGCAGGGGTTGACACTAAGATCTCAGAGGCATTTTTTAGTGCACGCCCATGCCTAGATCATGCACCATATGTGTAGTACTTTTTAACAGCTTTCAAACAAAAAAAATCCGCTTGGAAATCCGTTCAGGCATTCATGAGATAGAAGCCTTCAAAGTCAGACAAAACAAACATTTTGCCATTTTGAAAGATGTGTTTGTTATGGGGCTAAACATGCAATTTCGCGATTGCGATCATGCCTAATACATTTTAGGCATTTTTGGAAAAAGATTTATAAAAAAAATGTTTTTTGAAAAAAAAAAAAAGAATTTGCTGCCAACTCGGGAAACTCGGGCTGTGGCAGCTTGGGACTACTGTAATAACTCGGGAAACTCTGGCCTTGGCAATCAATGAGTTAATATATGGTTTGATGACAATAATTGAGTACTTTAACACAAGTAACATGTTTTATTAACTAACTAGAAATGTGTGCTCTGTCGAGCGCCCATCTCCGCCAGACCAGGTGGAACTCCATAATTGGACGGGACTGATGTCATCAACATGACATCAGTAATTGCTGGCCACTTATCAATATAAGTTCCAGAACATCCAAAGTAACTGCATTCAACAACACTTGAAGAGGCTGCTTTTATTCACCGTCTTCTGTTTGAGAAATGTTGAGGTGGACCGTATGTCTGAAGGAAGGACCAACAGATTGTTTCAACACTGCTGTTCCTGTGGGACCCAAGGTTTACTTCTTTGGAAGGTACAGCAAAGTGAGTTCCAGTGATCAGATTGATGTGCACATCTTCAACACAGTGTCCTTATGCTGGAGGAAGTTGTCCCCAGTGACAAATGGAAAAGGAGAGGTTCCCTCTGGGCGCCGGGAACACACAGCTGTACTGATACAAGATGTAATTTACATCTGGGGAGGCTACCCACAATGCAACATTCTTTATGCATTTGATGTCGACACCCACAAGTGGTTGAAGCCCAAGGTGTCAGGGACTGTTCCAGATGGGAGGGAGGGTCACTCAGCATGTGTCTTTGGGAAGCTCATGTATGTCCATGGAGGATGCTGCCAGCTGCCTGGACGCACTAATGACATCTACAAGTTGGACACCACAATAATGATCTGGTCTTTAATCAACACCAGAGGCACTACACCACCTGTTTCAATGGGTCACTCTGCCACCATGATCGGGACAAAGATGTTTGTATTTGGAGGCTACGGGGGCTACGGGGTAAGTTACTGCAACAGCATCAGAGTGTTTGACACAGAGACCAACTGCTGGCTGAGTACACCTTCTTCACAGCTCCTTCCAGAAGGACGCTGTTCTCATTCAGCCTTTACCTACAATGGAGAGCTGTACATATTTGGTGGCAACAACAGGAACTATCTCAAAGATCTGTGGAAATTCAATCAAGAAACTCTCACCTGGAAGCAGGTTGAGCCCAAGGGAAAAGGCCCGGATAAGATGACGGGTATGTGCTGTTGCATGGTGGGAGATCGTATCATCCTCTTTGGAGGATACTCCACACCCAATGACCTGTACATCTTAGACTTGAGTCCTAGTCTGAAGTCATTATGCAAACTAGCAGTTATTCAGTACAGTGTGGAGCAGTCAGGACTCACACATGACATCAGGTGGGAACTGGCAGCCATGACTAAGAACAACAACAGTAGTGGACAAACTAACTAGTGTCTGTAGTTTTGAGAGAGCTGGTGGTGACTGAACAACTACATTGGATCTTTTTTTTTTCCATTTCCTGAAAAGGAAGTCCATTTTGGACTAAAAGGTTTCCACCCGACAGTGACGATATGAGGTCATAGTGTCACTGAACATGGAGAGAGATCAACGATCTAAAGGCCTGTGATTCCACACCGCTGTGACACATCACCTTCATGTCAGCTATTCTGAGACACAAGGACAGATGGACACAGGGGCGTCAATTGGGTATGGCGGCAGCTGCCATATCCTGGGTCCAGGGGGGAAAATAAAAGTTACTTTTAAATATAAATCCATGAATGTCTCTTTGTCTATCTGATTCTGCGCTGGTTATTATGTTGTTAAATTACAGTAAAATAACTACAAATGCAAAGTTTTACATAATGGTCACTTAAACAAGGTATTATAATTATATTCTCCACACTTGTATTCTCCCCAGCTTGACAGAATGGTATATTCCCAGGTTCCGCAGGTCAGCTGCACAGGTGCAATGCATTATTGTTAATTGTGACACGTTTACTAACATGCCAAGTTTAGCTGCACTTGAAAAACCATTCCAGGCTGCCATATCCAGCCCAAGAAACCACAGAAACCTGTGTAAAAAAACGGACAAAAGTCTTTCTTTCTTTTTTCCAGACATTGTGAAAATAGCCGATCTACATGCTCACAGCGCCTCGCGCAACCGTGTTATCCAAAATGTAATGCCTATTTTACATCAGGACTCCCATCTTTGCCATACCCTAGCTTTTGCTGAACTTACCACTGGATGGACAGAAGGACAAAAACACAGTGTGAATGGGTTAATTCAGGTGCCAGCTACACGGAGCTGGATATTTCTGAAGCTAGACATTTTTTTGTGCTGTTGGGGTTTGCAGCCACACGAAGCTGGATATTTCGGCTGTGAAACTGGATATTTTAAATAAGTGGAGAGAATGAAAAATATCCGATTCACTGGATCCGTGTAGACAGGGAACCCGGATATCTCTGAAGACTTTACTGTGTGTGTGTGTGCTTGTTAGACCTAGATATCTTTGTCGTGTGGCCCTAGATATTTTTTCTATGTGGATATCTGAAAAACCGGGATATATGAAAAATCCAGCTCCGTGTAGCCATGGCCTCAGACTCACCCCTCCCCTATCTATCTCTCTCTCTCTCTCCACAGCAGGGCTGGTGGATGACGGTGGTCTCAGCTGGCTGAGGAAGAGCTACCAGAGGATGAGTGAGCAGGCAGAGAGAGAGCAGCGCAGCCTGGATGAGGTGGTGGCTCAGAGATACGGGGTGAGAAAGACACAGGGCTCCCACCGTCAGGACATTCCTGGAAACATTTGGAAATTAGAACAATAATTTTTTCCCAGTACTGGAAAAGGTTTGGAATTGATCAAAGGTCCTGGAAAGTCCTGGAAAAATATTTGGCTATGCATAGTTTTTGACTATTTATTTTGATAAAAAGTAAAAATAAAACTCCACATTTTCTGAAACATGTTTAACTCATCTAGTGCCAATCCAGAGAATACTCGTGAAAAGTACTTGAGTACCTGCAGTGCCAATCCCGAGTATACTCGGGAAAAGTAATATATTACTGTAACGGCGAGTACATTACCGAGAAGAATGGCCGCGGGTCCGGAGACGAAATCCGTCGCTGATTTCGCATCATCACGGCTCCACGAGCACAAAATAGTCCCATCCATAACATTGAGGTGGACAGGGGATCTCATCTTAATGTCCATTATCTCAAAACTACACTTTAGAAGCTAGGATGGAGGCAGATGCTCGCTTATGTTACACACTGATAAAAGCTCCGGTCGGCCATTACACAACTCCACGTGGAGAACGATCGGTTCCGGCGCACGATCCGATGGCGTCAGACCGGAAGTGATTGCGTGGTGGACTTCTGGCCATCAAAATAAGATAACGGCGGTGATGCCAGCCTGAAGGTGGCATCGTGGACTTTATAATCCGTTAATTTCAGGGGCACTAAATGAGTTAACATTACACAAAATATGTAACACCAGTAAGACTCCCTAAATCGAGAGATAAGCGACCATCAGGTCGTACACTCAAACTTTAGAAGGCAATGGTAGCGAATCAGGAGGGAACATGGGAAATGGGACAGATCCATGTTGATGACATGACTTTAAAGATACTGTGTACCGCTGTGCGTGATTCTAGGGCGAAATATGTAGGAGCAGTGTCCAAAAAAATAGTTTTTAAAAAATCGGCCAGATGGTAGCGCTAGATGGGACAGATGCATTTTGATGACATGACTGTAGAGATACTGTGTACCGCTTTGTGTGATTTTAGGGCAAAATCTGTAGGAGCAGTTTCCAAAAATGTGTTTTTTTTTAATCGGCCAGATGGTGGCGCTAGATGGGACAGATGCATTTTGATGACATGACTGTAGAGATACTGTGTACCGCTTTGCGTGATATTAGGGCAAAATCTCTAGGAGCAGTGGCACAAAATGTGTCTTGCAAGAATCGGCCTCATGGTGGCGCTAGAAGAGGGGTATGTAAGAAAGCGGTGGGAGTTGTGGTTTGGCAGCCAAGGTAGTCGGAGGCCTTAGGGTTTTTTCGTGCTAATCAGTCTAAAAAGCGCCAAATTTTGCACAGATGTAGCCCAGGGCATGCTCTAATGATTTAGCTAGGGTGCGCGAGTCGGCGACCTTCGGGTTCGCCACAGCGGCCAAATCAAGTTAGGCTCCCATCGACTTTCTATACAGGAGGAAAATACCCAGAAAAACATGATGCTGAATCCATTGCAAGTGTGTTTGCACAAAAAAAAAAAAACATTCCTTGGGCTACAAATGGCCCCAAAAAATGCCCACAAAACTGTGAAGTGATGACTCAGTGATGACTCATCACTTTTCACCTCTAATCCATTGTTTTCCTTTATTTTGACCCATACAAGTCTGCAACTCTTGACAGTGGTACAAGTTTGTACACTGTCAGAGTTAAGGGGGGGACCGTCCTTGACATTTGAATGTTTGAGAAACACTTGGTCAATGGGGTTAATGCTGTGGGATCTCTCCTCCACAGTCCATGGAGCAGTTCCAGAAGAGACTGGCTCTGGCCGAGGAGAAGGCCTACGGACAGAGGAGAGGAGGACCGAGGGACCAGGGGCCGCCCGGGAGAGGGGGAGGAGGAGGAGGGTGGAGGAGAGGAGGAGAGACGGACAGGGACAGGGAGAGAGGAGGAGTGGACAGGAGAGGAGGAGAGACAGACAGGGACAGGGAGAGAGGTGATGGGGACAGGAGAGGAGGAGAGACGGACAGGGACAGGGAGAGAGGAGGAGTGGACAGGAGAGGAGGAGAGATGGACAGGGACAGGGAGAGAGGAGGGGAGAGACACGGGGCGGCGGACAGGGACAGGTGGAGGCGAAGCGAGAGAGACGGCAACGCGTCGCCCAGAGACAGACAGCGCGACGGAAGAGAGGATGACAGACATAGAGAGAGGGAACGAGAGAGAGACGGAGGCAGCGAAAGAGACAAGAATAGAGATAGAGAAAGGGATAGAGAGCGAGGTGGAGACAGAGACGGAGATGGAGATAGAGACAGGAATAGAGATAGGGAGAGGGATGGGGGAAGGGCCAGGGCCCCGGACAGGGGCGAGGAGCGCCACCATGCCCGCAGAGAGAGCCCCTCTGGCGGGCATGGCCGCGGCCAAGCTCCCCTCTCCTCTCGTGGTTCCCTGAAAGGCCGCTTTCTGAAGCCCTCGGAAGAAGATGAGGATGCAGGTGGGTGGACTTCAGGTTTAAACTCGATCAGAGCCCGTTATTTCAAAAGACATAAACTGTAAAAAAATAAAATATAGATACAGTCGTGGACAAAAGCATTGGCGCCCTTGCATTTATTTGGAAAAACACACCATTTCTTCCAGAAACTTGGCAAATGAAAACATATTTTGGCTTCAACATATCATCGTTGTCGGGTGGAAACCTCGTATCTCCAAGTTTCAAATTTGTACGTTCTTTTGCAAAGTAAAGCCCTGCTTCATCATACAAGGTTGTCGCACAAAAGTAGTGAAAACAGCCGATCTACAAGCACACAACGCCTCTCACCGCGAGGCGTTGTGTGCTTTTAGATCGTCTGTTTTCACTAGTTTAATCATCTTTAAAATGATAAATACCAAACGAACGGTTTTGGACATACAAGGTTTTCATCCGACAACGACGATATGTACTTATTTGGTTTGCAGAGGAACACAACAAAATATCAAATCCTAGCTCATTCCACACAGAAATGTAAAAAATGCCCTGGACAATATTATTGACACCCTGTTAGATTTGCATGACATACTTGAATTCCAGGCAGGCTATATTCACCTGGAACTCACCTGGTGAGTCAAAGTTGACTATAATCTTTAGTAATCACTAATCCACCCAGTTTAAACGGAGTAAATCCCTCATTCTGCTGTTTTATGTCAGTGCATGACCCACACTGAGCTTGGACAGAATAAAAAAAGGAGAGTATTGTCAGGAGGTCAGAGGTCAGATTGTAGCCAAGCATGGACAATCTCAAGACTCCCAAGTCCATCTCCAGAGACCTTGATGTTCCTTCACTGTGCACAATCAAGACGATTAAGACCCGTGACCTTTGTCATGTTCCTCTGCAAACCAAAAAAAAACAAAGTACATGTTATGTTGATGATCAAATATGTTTCCATTTGACACATTTCTGGAAGAGATGGTGTGTTTTACCCATTTAGAACCCATTTATTTTATGCTTTAACTATTGAAAAATAGCAGATATACAAGCTCGTACAGAGCTTGTAGATCTGCTATTTTCTTTTAAATCGTGATAATTGTCTTTTGAATCCTTCTAAGGTTTTTTGAAAAACCTATGTTTCTATGTCAGCAATCTGGCCAGCCATCGTCAAAGAAAAGGTCCTTTTCACTTAACTGGAGCTCAGTTAGTCTGTTCTTGAGAGACTACTGTATGTCAGTGGTTCTCAAACCTTTTCATGTCAAGGACTCCAAAACTGATATTTGGCCATGTATTCGCATCTCAAAATATCTAGTTCCAGGGACCCCCCAGAAGCAAAATTTGAGTTACAAATGTTAACTTTAAAAATACATACAAGTCAAAGATTTGCACACATTTTTCAAAAATAGAAGATCTACAAGCTCGCAGCGTGGTACTCTGTGCCGCGCTGGTTCGTTCTTGCAAACCGGCTTGCGTTTCCACCAGATTGAACCATGACTGAACCAGAGGACTTCTAGTTACTTCTACCCCACTACATCTCAGTAGGGCATTCAGTTACTTCTACCCCACTACATCTCAGTAGGGCATTCAGTTACTTCTACCCCACTACATCTCAGTAGGGCATTCTTCTACCCCACTACATCTCAGTAGGGCATTCAGTTACTTCTACCCCACTACATCTCAGTAGGGCATTCAGTTACTTCTACCCCACTACATCTCAGTAGGGCATTCTTCTACCCCACTACATCTCAGTAGGGCATTCTTCTACCCCACTACATCTCAGTAGGGCATTCTTCTACCCCACTACATCTCAGTAGGGCATTCTTCTACCCCACTACATCTCAGTAGGGCATTCTTCTACCCCACTACATCTCAGTAGGGCATTCTTCTACCCCACTACATCTCAGTAGGGCATTCTTCTACCCCACTACATCTCAGTAGGGCATTCTTCTACCCCACTACATCTCAGTAGGGCATTCACGAATAGTGATTTTTAGTATTCGAATTATTCAACCTCAAAGTATTCGAATAGTGGAATATTCGACAGGACTGGCCAAACTGTCCAATATTAAGTAAGCAAGAGGCGAACATTGTGAAAATAGCCGATCTGCATGCTCACTGTGAGCATGTAGATCTGCTATTTTCACAATATTTATCTGCAGAACCGAGTCACATTAAATGTAATACCTACAATTCCAAGTGCTTGTCAGGGTGGGGGTCCCCAGTTCAAATATGTTTATTTTGGGGGTCACAGCCTAAAAAGGTTTGAGAACCCCTGGTATAGAACATTAACAAATTCATTCACCAGTCCAGGGGCATTGACAACTCATTCTTATGACTTCCTATCTCGCCAAGCTTTATAAACTATATATTTTTTAAAGAGAAAACAATACACAAATACAAATAAGGGAATATTCGACTTTGGTGAACAATGTCGAATAGTGACTTTGATATTCGAATATTCGATTATTTGGATCTCAGAGGCAAATATTACACTTATACCCCACTACAATTATTTGAAAACTTTAGTGACTAGTTACAAAACATACATTACCCACTTAAGTCCTACCTTTTGGCCATTTGAAAATAGCTGCTCTACAAGCACACACTGTGCACGCATTGTGAGCTTGTAGATCTGCTATTTTCAAAGATTTTTATCCATTTGAAAACTTCCGCATAATGAGCACTTTCTACTTTTGGTACTTTTTGATACCAATTCTTTTTTACTTTTACTCAAGCACATTTTGAATTCCGGACCTTGTAACAAATTTAAATCCGGGAACCCCTTTTGGGGTAGTTGTTTACAACTGTAATCTTTGAATAAATATTTTTCAGAAAACTTAAAGGTAGGGTAAGTGATTTAATTTAATTCAAATAATACTAAAATGGGTCTATGTTCTGATAGTACTAGTTACTATAGAGTGTTTGGTCCATATTTGAAAAAAAAAAAAAAAACGTGTTAGTTGCTCCACCAAATCTGTTGGGTGACAGGTTTTCCTCCAATCAGGATAGAGTGGGGCCTTCCTCCAATCACGGTTGAGTGGGGGCGGGCCTTATGCGCACCAAGGCCCGCCCCTATTTGATCATGATTGGAGGAAGGCCTCCGCCTGTCACCTACATGAAAACTGAAACTGAAACTTGAAGGACAACTTTGTTTTTTTACAACAAGGGTTCATATTTTAGATTGTAATTACAGAAAAGAAAAAGTGAGGGTTAAAATGTTTTCATTTGCTTCTTCTATTGTTTTATCGCGTTTACCATGCTAAAATGTGGGGCATGCGTACGCATGGGGGCATGCGTACAAGTGGCTAAATATGTCTTTTTAGACACAATAAGCCAGCAGTTTCTTTATTGCTATTTACAGTAACACTTATAGCCCCCATAAGTCACATCCAACCATGAAAGGTTGTGTTGTAACTTGGGAATGGGCTTATTCTGTGTAAAATTACATATTTAGCCACGTGTACGCATGCCCCCAACCACTGAAATAAGAAAAATAGAAAGAAGTAAATGAAATCAATTTAACACTCATCTTTTATATTCTTTAATTACAATCTAAAATATGAACCCTTGTTGTAAAAAAACTAGATTTGTCCTTTAAGTGAAACCTAACCTCAGGATTTAGTAGGCGTTTTTTTAGAACAGTTTTTAGTTTCCCTTTTGCTGTTGGCAGGTCTCCAGCCTCTCCCATCTGTTGCTCCGACTCGGCCTTCCACGGCTTTCAAGAAGCCCGGTTCGGACGACGACGAGGAGGAGGGTTCTGACCGCCGCGGGCGGGTGGGCGCCGCCAGGGGGGTCCCGGCCTGGAAGAAGAGCGGTGGGCAGTCTGACCCTGCAGAGAGAGCAGAGCATGCTGGGATAGCTCCTCCACCTCCCGATGCACCCCAACAGGGTGGCCACGATGACAAGGCTGCAGAGACTTCATCATCATCATCATCATCAAGGTGAGGGGGGTCATGGGTAGGGATGGCACCAATTGTGACCATTTCATATCACGATTATTGTGACAAAATAAATCACGGTTTACGATATTATCGCCATAATCAAAATACCCCCAACATCCATTATCCTGGGGCAGAGCGTTTGCCAAAAAATAGCCCATCTACAAGCTCTACTGAGCTTGTAGATCGGCTATTTTTTGGCAAAGAGATTTGGTAGAAAGTGGAAAAAAAGACTGTATTAAGTACGTATATTATAAGTACATTTTACCAACAGAGGGTTTAAGTGATATCGGATATGCAGCTCGGCAAATAAAAGGTTAATTGATCCCAGTGCATGATAGAGGACGATTTCACGATAAATTAAATCTCCACGATATCCTGAGTGTTTTTTTAGCACGATAAACGATAATATCGCGTATCGTCCTATCCCTAGTCATGGGTAGGGAACTAGGGATGAAGCTCGAAACACGAGCTTGTTACGTACTCGATAAGACATTTTTTGAGTACCCGGTATCAATAAGCTTTGGGCTTATCAAGCCTGTTATCGAGCATAATAGCGTCCCATGACATAATTTTCAAACAATCAAGACAAGAGGCGATCAAGACATTATTACAGTACTATTCCTAATATAAAGCCATTTAACATGTATTGCACATTAATGAATGGTTGTTTTAATGATAGGCAAAATATTTTTTTTTACTTTTGTTAATTGTCATCTTCATAGATGGTGGTCAGCCACAAACTTGCAGTCACAACAACTGGCCAATCTACAAGCTAGGAATGTATAGGCTTATTTAAAGCATTATCACTAATAGGATCCAGACTAATAGGATCCAGAGAGGTTCTCACAACATCAAGGATGCACAGAGCTCGGTTCCAGTCCTCGTTGGTGCTTGATGTGCTTCCAGGAACCTGTCAGGAGACTTTCTAATGCGGATCTGCTCTGACACACCAGAGAGCCCTAGAGAGCCCCAGAACTCCCCCCACCAAAGGCCCATGGGAGCTGAACCTTGAGCCCCTTCACTCATTTCTGCCTCGCACTGCATTTATGTCTGAGGAGATATATTTAGTTCTCATGGATTAAAGTTCTCAGTCGCCACGATTGATTTCAGTCATTCAGGCTCCATAGAATGTCTTCTATGGCAGTGGTTCTCAACCTGTGGGTCGAGACCCCCAGGGGGGTCCCCAAATTATTTTGGGGGGGTCCCCAGATGATTAACTTAATGTGCAACATTGTTTTCTCCCTCAACAGTAAACAAACCAACATAAAGTTTACGTGTATATACTAGAGCAGGGGTGTCGAACTCATTGGATGAAAGGCGACTTAACCAGTCGCGGATCGGATGGCATGCACACTCGCGCACATGTTCGCTCTGTTTTTCTTCCTGTCGTCTCAGCCACTGCTATAGCTAGCAGTATATAGCAGTATATCATTTTACAAATTGTGTTAATTATTAAGTTAAATAGCTACTTTCATTATTGGTATTACAGTTGCAGTTAGGTACGAGAGATGCTATTTGTTTAAAGGAGTAGTTCATCCCCAAACTGACTTTTTTTTTCTCTTTGATTACTCACGCCATGGAGACTTGAGTTCAATAATATATTTTTATTTTATTTGTCGCATTACTAAGACAAAAATGTGATAATAAAAATGTGAATAAAAAATGTGAAAAATGTGATAATAGCACACTTCCCCCCATTGATTCCGGATGGGGACCCAAATGCATGTGGGTCCCCATCCGGAATCAATAGGCATGCATTTATTGTAATCAAATTTCTGTTTTAGGAATTGGGGGTGAACTACTCCTTTAAAAGTGCCAATAAGAATAAACCATTTGATAATAGAATAATTCAATTCCTGATAGTCTCTGCTATAATTTGTAAATGGCTAAAAAAAATATTATTGATGCAGGACAATAATTATTTTTATTGTATTTTATAATAAAAATAATAAAAGTAATGAACAATAATGGCATATTCAGAAAATATCTTGAATAATAAAACTTTTACATTTTATTATTATTATATTTTTTAAATAAGTTATTTTCTTAACAACATTTATTTCCATGTCTAATATGTGTAATCTTTGAGTACAGTTTGAATATTGTAGGTATGTTCAGGTATTATTCATAGCCAGACCCCCCACCCCATTCCTAGCAATGCTGTCATCTTCAGAGAGAGAGAGAGCTGGTCACTTAACATTCCAATCAATCAACTCAATCACTGCCAGCTGGTGGGAGAAACCTAGCATGCAGTGAGCAGGCATTAGTTAGGTTAATTCTTAAAACAATCATAACTCTTAACAGGAATGGAAATGCAATCTGAGTTCTCAGAGGTTCTTTTTGGGCCAAAACTATGATATTCCTGGCCAGGAAGTTGTCCCAGGCTCAGAATCTGAGCCTGGAAAATACAGGATGTAGAGCCCTGTGCAAACCTTCAAAACATTCAGAATAGAAACCAACCAAAAAGTTTAAACACTACAATAATATGCAGCACTACAACAAAATGTAATGCCTCAACTCTTAGTGCTCGTCATTTTGGGGGTCGCAGCCTGAAAAGGTTGAGAACCACTGTTCTATGGAAGCATGTTGCATTGTGAAAATAAGCTTATATCGTCAAGCTCTCGCTCGTAGATAGGCTATTTTGGGTTTTATTATTTCAAGGTTAGAGCATTTGAAGTGGTCAGCTCAGCAATATGTTCAGAAACATCTTCCATAACATCTTCAACAAATTGACATGCCGGGATTTAGAGAGTTTTCTTTTTTTTTACCAACCTTTGAAAAATCGCTGAAATGTGCAGAATCAGATCTACATCTGCACATTTCTAAAGTGAAAGGGACTTTTAAGAACTTTTTAATACCTAGTCCTAATATATAAATATATAGGGGTGTCTGTCAGTGGCTCAGTGGTAGAGTGGCCGGTAGAGCAGCCAGTTCGATCCCAGGCTCCCCCAGAGTTGGTGTCGAAGGGTCCTTGAGCAAGACTCTGAACCCCTAGTTGCTCCCGATGTGCAGGTTGGTGCCTTGCATGGCTTCCTCTGCCTTCGATGTATGAATGTGTGAATGTAAGGCACAATCTAGCGCTTTGGATGAAAGCAGCCAGTAATCAACAAACTATACTCAAACATTGGCTACATTTACAAATATTACATACAGTGCTTGTCAGGGTGGGGTGGGGGGGGGGGGGGGGGGGGGGGTCCCCCCACTTCAAATATGATTATTTTGTGGGGTCACAGCCTCAAAAGAGCCTCTAGAACAGTGGTTCCTTTTCAGGCCCGACCCCCAAAATCATTTTTGAACTTGGGACTCCCCGCCCTGCACAAGCACTTGGAATTGTAGGAGTTGGCATTACATTTAGTTTGACTTGATCTATTCCATTGTGAAAATAGCCATCTACATGAAGATCTGCTATTTTCACAATTATTACTGCCTCTAATATTTGACAATTTAATAATAATAATAATAATGATACATTTTATTTGTAACACACTTCATATTTTGAAACAAAATCTCAAAGTGCTACATTAAAATAACAAATAAATGAAGCAGAAGCAAACAAAAACCAACAAAAAGATTTAAAAGGTAAAAACAGTTAAATCAGAAAATTAAGAACAGTGCACACCTATTTTACACAGCTCAAAATAAGAAAAAATAAAAGCCAATGTTTGACCAGAGGTACTAAAAACGTCCTTAAATTGTCACTTTAGAAATGTGCAGATACCCCGTATACACTTATACTGTATGTTGAGTCTGTTTACTGTTGAGTGAGAAAACCATGTTAACATTTAGCTAAACATCCAGGGATCCCCCCAAAATAATGTGGGGACCCCTCGGGGGGTCCCGACCCACAGGTGGAGAACCACTGCTCTAGAACAGCACTTCACAATATTGTTTTTAAAGGGATTCTTCTACATCTAAAGTATCTTTTTACTGCGCTCCTCCAGCATGTGGCAGCAGGCAGTGCAGCGGTCCAAGCTGTGATGTCGCTGATTCTTTACTGCAGGGGTCTTCAACAGGGGGTCCGGGACCCCTAGGGGGTCCTCAGAGTTACTACAGGGGTAGCTGCCAAATCCTTGTGTGATAGGATAATTATTTTAAATTAACAACTTGAACCCTCATTTCCCTATTCCGAGGAGAACTTAAGCCAAAAATATTAGATCTACAAGCTCTCGAGGCGTTGAGAAATTGCAGATCAGCAGTGTTGATTTCGTTGACTAAAACTATGACGAAAAATAGTTGTCAACTGCGTTTTTTTCACTGACGAAAACTAAATAGAAACAAAATAAAAACTAAGCTGTGATGTCTAAAACTAAGACTAAATATATTGACAATTTCGTCAACGAAATAAGACTAAAACGTTAGGGAGGGACTAGTGGAGAAGAGAGTAATTTTATATTTGGTTGCTTTCAGGTGTTGCGTGCTGAAAATAGCAGATCTACAAGCTCACAACGCGTGGTTCCGTCCTGAAAATAGCCGATCGGCTATTTTCAGGACGGAACCAAGTGTAAAATCAGTCATTATGATGCCATCAAGGCCTGCCAAATTACAATTCTACAGTTGACTAAATCAACAGTGGATTTAGTCAAATAAAATCTTATGATATTTAGTCGACTAAGATTAGACTAAAACTAAAACTGTTCGGGTGACTAAATTATGACTAAAACTAAAATACATTTTATTCAAAAGACTATGACTAAAACTAAATCAAAATTTGCTGTCAAAAACAACACTGGTACACAGTGAAAGGTCAAGTTTTCAAAATACCTACGATTTAAGTGGTTAAATGTCTTAAAACGTACATTAACATGAATCCAACATAGACGGATGACAGCGCTGTCAAACAAGTCTATGAATCTATATGAATGAATCTGAATGAAAATATCTATATATGAATGAAGTCGATGAAAATCTGCAGCACACATTTATACAATATGTAGAGGGGGGTCCCTGCTTCATCTCTCTCTCAGCTTTAAGGGTCCTTGGTCTGAAAACGCTGAAGACGCCTGCTTTACTGCGTTGAGCTGCTTCTTCCCTGCGTCATGCATCATTAGGCTTAGTTGTTTAGCCAGACGGCCCTCTGAAAGCACCCGGCCAACAGCCTTGGAACGAGAGCACTGCTGTCTCATGGCAAACACAATGGAGGTCATCAGAGGTGTAATAGACTAGAACAGTGCTGACTAACCTGTCATCTCCTCATTCTCTACCTCCCACCCCCGTCAGACTGTACCTGTGGTAGTAGTCGGACGCACCCAGACTTCTTTATTTAAGTGAAAGTAGCAATACCACAATATAATATAATTATACTATTAAAAGTCCTGTGTACAATTTTGCTTTAGTAAAAGTATTAACTATATCGCCATAAAAATTATGCTTAAAGTACTCATATGTGTGTTTAGCACTGTCACGATTACAAATGTTTTTGACATTGAACATTGGAGATCATGATAATACAAACGTCATTTCTGTTTGCCTTTTAGGCTTCGTAATCAAAAATTGCTCAGGGCACACATTGTGGCAAATTACGTAAATGTAATTACTGACACATTTAATAATTTTAGTAATGGCAATAACTTACACACAGATCATTGCGGTTGTATTTTTTCTTCTCCGTGTTTTTTTTAGCGAGGTGAAACACAAACAAAAGCCACCGAGAAGATGCAGGTTGCAACGTAATTTGTATGGAGCATGTTTCTGGACATTATCTGCGGGGACGGGCGACATAAAGTCGGCAATAATGTTCTGTCTATCTGCAACACAGAGCAGAACGCACAAGACGCAGCTGAGGCTCGTCTCATTCTTGTGATAACCCTGGTGTTGAGCTTGGGACTGAGCTGAACATGTCCTCCTGCATGACGCACGCACGCATCCCTCCACTGTAGCTCTCGCCTCTCGGAGAGGCGGGCGAGGAGCGCTCTGTCTACGACCAGTCTCAAAGTAATGGTGAAACATAAGCATAATCTAGCATCGGACACACTTCGGGCCTTCGGGGTCAAAAGACCCGTCCAGAATTGGGTCCATTTTCCCAGGCTCCATTTTAGGGTCGGATCCAAATAAATTTTGCTCCATTTCGGACCGGATCTAATCACAATTCGGGCCGGGGCTAGTAAATCAGAATTTTTCTCTGGGCCATTCGGTTTGGTCCAAAGATCCTCGGTTCCATTTCGGCTCGGCTAGTATTTTTTTGACCCGTGCTACCCTCTACAATAGAGCTCGAATGACGGGAAAAAATCCTGTTACTGAACAAATAGAAATGATTACTAGCAGAATAAAGAGCTATTTAACACTTATTTTAACAAAACAATATCACTTACTACACCTAAGCCCTACATACTTAGTTGACCGCACTACCCCAGGGCTCTATATTAACTTCCGTTCAGACGACAACGGCATTTTCGTGGGTTGAAAATGGAACAAAGTGAGACTGGAATTTTGGGTGGAAAAGTTGACAACGGTCTCCCCTCGACAACACATCTGATGTCATGGCTCGCATACACATAGCGCATACAGCCTACTGAAGCCATGTTACCATGGTGAATAGTAAACTCTACTTATTATAAATCTATGATGGTAAACAAGGAAGTAGAATCGTCTATCCGTGCGTCACCGCCACCTAGGGAAATGACATGGACACTACATCATTTCATGATCAGATGCAGCTTCATATGAACGCTGGATGAAAAGCAAAACGCAACGGCGAGGTCCCGGGACCTCGACGTGGTGAGAGTGGTGTCATCTGAACATGGCCTTAGAACCCTCCTTTTTCACCTTTTACAGTGTAGAGGAAAACCATTGGTCAACGTTGGCTCTGGGGACCACCAGGAGTCCAAAATGGGGTCTGTCACTCAGACAGATATACTGTATCAAACGCTGGCTCTGATGAAAATAGGATTAAAGGAAATACATGTACAGTATGTGTGTTTTGTTGAGCTCTGCAGATGAGGTAAACACTAGGGCATTCACGAATAGTGATTTTTAGTATTCGAATTATTCAACCTCAAAGTATTCGAATAGTCGAATATTCGACAGGACTGGCCAAACTGTCAAATATTAAGTAAGCAAGAGGCGAACATTGTGAAAATAGCAGATCTACATGAGGCGTTGTGAGCATGTAGATCGGCTATTTTCACAATATTTATCTGCTGAACCGAGTCACATTAAATGTAATTCCTACAATTCCAAGTGCTTGTCAGGGTGTGGGTCCCCAGTTCAAATATGTTTATTTTGGGGGTCACGGCCTAAAAAGGTTTGAGAACCCCTGGTATAGAGCATTAACAAAGTCATCCACCAGGGGCAATGATAAACTCATTCTTATGACTTCCTATCTAGCCAAGCTTTATAAACTATATATTTTTTAAAGAGAGAAAAAAAAAAAAAAAGAGAATATTCGACTTCGGTGAACAACGTCAAATAGTGACATTGATATTCGAATATTTGATGAATGCCCTAGTATACACTCACCCTGGTTCTCTGTCTGTCTGTGTGTCTGTGTGTAGCAGTGAGAGCGAGGCAGAGGAGCTTCCGTTGCTGACAGACGAAGAGATGAACAAACTGGGAGCCAAGCTGGTGAAAGCAGAGATCATGGGGAACACGGTACAATTGATGATTTCATTGTGTTTTTTGGCATTGAACAGTGGAACACATGAGTAAGATTATATTTCTGTTTGTCTTTTAGGCTTTGTAAGCAAACTTTGAACAAGGCAGACATGACAAATTCCTATATTAAATTGGCCTAGAGCAGGGGTCTTCAACAGGGGGTCCGGCACACCTAGGGGGTCCTCAGAGTTACTACAGGGGGTCCTCCAAATCTTTGTGAAACTTGACACTTTTGTTCTCATTTTTCATATTAACCACTTGAACCCTAGTCAGTCTCCATATTCTGAGACGCCTCGCGCCTCGCACTGCGAGGCGTTGTGAGCTTGTAGATCAGCTATTTTTTGGCTGAAATAGAGGGGGAACAAGAGAAGACTAAGTACAGAGTGAAAGGTCAAGTTTATTGTGTATTGACGGTTCAGGTGGTTAAATAACTGAAAACACAAATTGACATGAATCCAAAATACACTGATGATTGTGCTGTCAAACAATGAAACTACATGGAATCTATGAAAAGGTTGTGGGGGTCCCTGCTTCATCCCTCTCTCAACTAAGGGGTCCTTGGCCTGAAAACGCTGAAGACCCCTGGCCTAGAGGTTGACTGGGTGCGTTGATTTTCAATTATCAACTAAATCAATTACTATCAATTAAAACGGGATATATCCGACTGAAAGTACCTAGGGGAACAAGCGAACCCTGGAAGGTGTTCCAGGTATGCAGGGCACACAACTTGAAAGCAGAATCTCAAGCATCAGTCCTGAGAGCACTATGGATTTATCCAAATCCAATAACCTGGAAGTTTAAGGGGCGAAACATTTTGGCGTGACGTCATTTCCCGGTTGTATCCGTCTCTAGCTTTAGTAGTTGTAATATTTGATGCCAAAGAAGGAGATCTCCTCCTTACCTCTTTTTGGTAGTTCAGTGCCAGGTATTTTAGGTGTTTTTACCTGTTTTTGGAGGACGATTGTTTGTGCGTTTTCTCGGTTTGCTTGCGGTCATTTCTATACCCTTTGTGTGTGTCAGCATGCAGTGGTTGCGTTTCCTTGTTTAAAAGTACACTGTGTGTCGTGTGCAAACATTCATGCGGGCGGGGCCATTTTTCCCTCTCCAGTGCTAGAACGGGAGATATGGACGATTCTTCTTCGTTGGTAGAATGGAACCGGATGGGGAAGGGATGTTTTGTTTCCGGGTTATTTTGTCTCCTAGCAACTATTATTAGCAACTTTAGCTTGATAGAACTATAGTCTAGAGCGATCTTAATTCGCTGATTAAATAAAACGCTAAGAAGAGATCTCCGACTTTGAGAGATCTCCGAACTTTGGCAGAAGAAAGGAGACACATAAAATGCATCATGCATTTAATGTGTCTCCTTTCCCCCTATGCTCTTGCTTTTTATCTTTTCTTCACTGCAATGATGATGGGTCTACACAAATAAGAATTTCACCCATATTACCTGTAATGTGATGTGACAAATAAAGATTGATTGATTGATTGAGAAGCTACCGACCATAATTCATAAACCCCTGGCAGGTTAAGTACTGTGAGGGTGTATCAGGAAGTCTCTCAGGATTGGTCCAGACAAGGTGTTTCCTAAAGTGGGGTCCAGGGACCCAGTTTTTTTAAGAACCTCCATAACCCAGAGTGTACAAATGGAACCAAATGGAACCTTATGGGTCCAGGATTTCTCAGGAAAGTCTGCTACAGTATGTTTCCCACTCACTGTATGAGTCAATGCCAATCGTTCTACTGGGAGCTTTTAGAGAGGTCGTAAAAGGATTGTCCCATGTGATACGCACACACATGCACACAGCTCTGTTAACAAACCAGTAAGACTCCCTAATCGGGAGATAAGCGACCGTCACGTCGCACACACAAACTTTAGAAGGCAATGGTAGCCAATCAGGAGGGAACATGGGAAATGGAACAGATCCATGTTGATGACATGACTTTAGAGATACTGTGTACCGCTCTGCGTGATGTTAGGCCAAAATCTCTAGGGGCAGTGTCCAAAAAATGTGTTTAGCAAAAATCTGCCTGATGGTGGTGCTAGAAGAGGGCCATGTGAGAATTGTATTCCCTTCAATTGAACATTGATTTCTTGGTTTTTATTTGTTCTCATATTGAATTGACTTTGCATGCTTGCGTGCGTGCGTGTGTTTGGAGCCAGTATTACGTACGTAACAATATTCTGCCTTACTCTTACCTCTTGCACTTCTTTGTAACTGGCTGTTTTCCAAATGATCTGACTGCACTGATATAGTTTACAGTATCTCCTTTGTACATTCTTGTACTCCTGCTTATGTGGACATAAATAATAAACCTTTCAAATGTGTGTGTGTGTTTCAGGCCATGGTGGAGAAGCTGAAATCCCAGTTGGAGGCGGCGAGGAAAGCCAAGGAGGACAGAGCTGCCAGACAGAAGCTGCTGCCAGTGGCAGTGCAGACACAACAGGTAGGAGCCATGACTTCATGGTTGGACGGACGGACAGACAGAGAGACAGACATATACTGTGTATAGTATATCGTTGCTGTCGGCCACAAACCTCTTATCTCCATATATATATATGTCACGGTTTTAAAGAGAACCAGGGCATTCGAGACGCGGAGCACTCGTGGTGCGGCACGGGGCGGAGCAAGCGGTCGCCAATACAACGTACTCCAGGCGGTGCGCCGCTCTATTGTCCACGACACTGCGAGCGGCTACCGAAGCCCCCCTGTATCCACGAAGCCCAAACGAGTTACGAGGCCCCCCTGGGTCCACGAAGCCCCAAGCGGCGCGAAGGCCAGCGGACCTTGGTCCTGCTCTTCGCCCCCGAGCGCCGCAGGCGCGAGTGGCCGCGAAGAGCGGGCCAGGGCCGCGCGGCCGGCGGAGCGCCGCGCGAGTTACGAAGCCGTGGTGAATGCAATCGTTATATTTATGCCCAGGCCGTAAGGCCTGGGCAAGCGCACGTTAAACGCCCTGTCCAAGTGACTACAATGGAGCTAATGGCTAGGCTAGGCTAGGCTAGGCTAGGCTAGGCTAGGCTAGGCTAGGCTAGTAAATAAAGAGTAAACACTTCCGGTCTGCGGCGAGTTCAAAGCGTGACGTAACTCTCTTATCCAGTGGCTGACGTCGCCATCTGGTGGTGATTAGTGTGTGGTGAACTACAAAACGAGCGCTCTTACCGAGGTCTCCCTGAGTTACCCATTTACCCTGTAACATATATATCAGAGGTTGCGCTAGGATTTTTAACAGCCGGTCACCGTGACCGGCATGATTAAAATTTATCGGACATCTGATAAAAATACCGGACATAATAATTTTAATGCATGGATGACAAGCAGGTGCAAAAACATAGCCAATAACAACAGTTTAAGTCCTGCTGTATAGTTGGGACTGAACTAATTGAATGTAAAGGAGTAGTAGGCTGTACAAAAAACATACAGCTTCCGAAGCTGTATGTTTTGATGATGATCGATCATCTTGCATAAGGAAATTAATTATATTGGACTACTCACGCAGGCTGTGTGTTTGCACAGATACTGCATGGTTTCATAACAAGTTGTTTCTGTTCTGCATCATATTTCAGGCCAACACATAATAATGTACAGAATAATGAGAAATAGTCTGAAAGTGGGGTCTGCGCAATGTTTCATAGGTTGATAGATTAATCTGGCCAGAAAGGAATCAATTATAGACTACTCACTAGTATGGTCGAGTGGTCACGATCATCCTGCATCTCTGTTATGCAACTTTGGGAAGGTTGAAAAGGCTTTGGTGGTGATCTTGTACAGTTTCCATAACATCTCCTCATAAAGAACTTCAATCGAGTGTATAAAGTTTGTTTTATATGGGTTGTAGTTGTCCTGCGTGCCTTCAATAATTCCCATGGGTTCACAGTGCGCATTGCAAAATGACGCTGAAATGGACTGCTGTCTTCTCTCTCCCCCAGCGCCCCGTTCGCAAATTAATGTTTAGGCTAAACAGTTCTGATAATACAACTTATTTTTGACTGTCCATTCATGTACTATAACTTAAACTGCGCGCTCATATTCCAAAACCAAGGCAGCTCATAGAGAGCATAGCGACAACATAACAAACCGACAACTAGGCCTACCCAGCAACAACTATCATTTCCTGTCTTACCTTCACAATAAAGTGTCTCCCGTTTACCTCCCAATGCAGCTTATTTCACACAGGTTATTATTAACAGGAAAAAGTGTAACTTAACCCGTGTGTGTTTGTGCAACCAGACGTGCATGTGAGAGAGAGTGATGAGGGAGAGAGAGAGAGAGAGAGAGAGAGACATTGAGAGAGAGAGAGAGAGAGAGAGAGAGAGAGATTTGCGGTGAACTGCTGTGTCATTTTCAATCGGTCCTTATGTCCGATGAGGTTTATATTTTCCGGTCTTTGTCATTATAAATCGGTCAAATCCGGCAATTTCCGGTCTAACGCAATCTCTGATATATATATATATATATATATATATATATATACATTTTTTAAACTTTTTTGTGTTTTTTGAATAGTAGGGGTGTAACGATACATTTAACTCATTTTGTGCCCCAGAAATTAACGGATTAAAATATCCAGTGTGCCTCTCGCTGGCTCCATAAACGGCCAGTCTCTTATTTTGAAGGCCAGAAGTCCATAGCTTAAACACTTCCGGTTTGACGTCATCGCGTCATTCACAGGAAGTGGTCATCGTCCACATGGTGTTGTATAATGGCAGAATGGAGCTTTTCAACATGTGTTATATAAGCGAGCATCTACTGCCATCCTCCCCTTTGAAAGTGTTGTTTGGAGATAATGGACATTAAAGATGAGATTCCCCGTCTGCCTCAATGTTATGGGATTACTATTTTGTGCTCGTGGATCCGTGATGATGATAAATCAGCGAGGGAGATTGTCTCGGGACCTTCCGCGCATGTACCCGGTAGGATAACCGCCGTTACAGTAATATATTACTTTTCACGAGACATCTCGCGATCGGCACTGCGGACATCAAAGGGAATTTCGCGAGACATCTCGGGAAAGGCACTAAATGAGTTAATAGTGATACGATACGCATCATGATACATGGTTGACGATACGATTCATGGACGATATTGGTTCATTCATGGCGATACGATACGATTCGATTCAATGATTTAAAATCGATATAGTAAGAAATTACATTTGTGTGAAACGTGTCAATAGTGCAGGTTTTTTAAGTGAAAAATCTATTATGGCTATAAATAAGTAAACACTGTGATTCTTTAGCAAATACACAGACATTATATCGTCACTGTCGGGCAGAAACCTCGTATCTCCAAGTTTCAAATTTGTATGTTTTTTTCGCAAGGTAAAGCCCTGCTTCATCATACAAGGCCGTCGCACAAAGGTAGTGAAAACAGCAGATCTACAAGCACACAACGCCTTGTGGTGCGAGGCGTTGTGTGCTTGTAGATCAGCTTTTTTCACTAGTTTTAATCATTTTTAAAATGATAAATGCAAAACGAACGGTTTTGGACATACAAGGTTTTCACCCGACAACGACGATATTACAACACATATGGACAAACCTGCACCTTGACATGAACACAGAGATTACACACATTTATCGATAGACCAAGAGTAGATATATGGAATGGAATTAGTTACAAAAAAGTTATTAGACTTGGACTATGGCATGGAAAAGTAATTAGACCTCTCTTTTGAATTCTCCTTCTTAAAATTGCAAGTACAAAAAATACAAGGCACGGATACTTAGTTTACATACAATCGATTATTTGCATTGCAAAACGATTCGATACCGATTATCTGGATTGTGATACGATACAAAGCCATAAGTACAATATTTAGTTTTGCATATCGATATAGTAGATCTTTGCAAATTAAAATCGAGTTTTCGATTCAGTTACTATATCGTTAACCTGACTTTCGCCAGATGGTGGCAGCATTGCTTATGCATTGCTTTACCATCTGGGCTCGCTCCAGCACAGTTGATAACACTCGTAAAGTCCCGGGCCGGACCAATCAGCGGCAGCTATGGGCGGGCTCTGAGCGGCTCTGAGCCAATAGAGTCTGATTGCAGACCACGTGGAAACCCAGGAGGCGGATTCTGGGTGCAACGTCATGCAGACAGGCCAATATGAGTGGTTGGAGTTGGCACGGCCATATCCAATCACCTGCTTTAGAATTTGAAAAAATGGCCCGCCCCTTACATCGGTTGTGCTGGACCGAGCCCAGATGGTAAAGCAGAGCGTTATGCAGGCATACGCAATGCTGCAAACCATCTGGCGAAAGTCAGGTTACTATATCGTTACACCTCTAATAAATAGCCATGTATTGAGGTCGACTCTGTGGGAGGATGGAGACAACACGTTTAGCATAACAGTTAATGATTTGATGATTTTGATCTGGATTCAAATTTGTGTTTGGCACTCGTGGTAACGGTCGTAACGATTTGAGATGTAGTTGAGGAGAACTGAAGGTACTTTTTGAAAATCGAAAATACTAAACTTTACCATTACTTGCTCAAAATTGTACAGTATTTGAGTACTTACTTTCCACCACTGACACGCACGCACGCACGCACGCACGCACACGCACACACACACACACACACACACACACACACACACACACACACACATAGAGAGACCAGGTGGAGTCCAGACAGTCCAGAACCCAAACATGGTTCTGTTATCTTTTGCTTTTAAAGAGGAATTTGTTTGTTGGACTCTTTCCCCTCGCTGACCTCCCAGAGCAGACTAATAGGAAACAAATGTCTTGTAGTGTGTTTACAGTACATCTGTGTGTGTGAGAGAGATGGAGAGAGGGAGGGATAATAGAGATATGGAGAGATAAAGATACAGAGAGAGAGAGAAAGAGAGAGCGCTATAGGCGTAGACAGAGACGGAGCGTCATGGTTGTGCCTCGATACTCCAGCACCGTATCTTCTTTCACTGGCACAGCTAATGCCTTTTTATAGACACACACACACACACACACACACACACACACACACACACACACCAACTAGAACAGTGGTTCCTTTTCAGGCCGCGACCCCCAAAAAAGAATCATATTCGAACTGGGGACCACCCACCCTGCACAAGCACTTGGAATTGTAGGAGTTGGCGTTACATTTAGTTTGACTCAATCTATTTCACTGCGTTGCGAGGCCTTGTGAGCCTAGATCGGCTATTTTCACAGTTTCTGCCTCTAATATTTGACAATTTGACCAATGTTTGACCAGAGGTACTAAAAAGGTCTTTAAAGTCCTTAAATTGTCACTTTAGAAATGTGCAGATACCCTGTATACACTTGTACTGTATGTTGGTCTGTTTCCTGTTGAGTGAGAAAACAATGTTAACATTTAGCTAAACATCTGGGGACCCCCCCAAAATAATTTGGGTCCCGACCCACAGGTTGAGAACCACTGGACTAGAGAACAGCCACCAAACATACGGCCAGATGAACCTCAGTGGTTTTCAAGCGTATGAGTACTGACCGGTGGATGATGTCAATATGAGCATTCTTCTCACCGTCTCTGATTGTCTTTAACCCATTTAGAACGGGGTACACATTTTGTGTATCATTATTTTATGCTTTAACTATTGAAAAATAGCAAATATACAAGCTCACAGTGCGGCACTCGGTGCCGCGCTGCGAGCTTGTAGATTTGCTATTTTTGAAAAATCGTAAAAATTAGAATTTTAACCTGATTCTATACGTGTCTTTTGAATCCTTCTAAGACTTTTCGAAAAACCCTATGTTTCTATGTCAGCAATCTGGCCAGCCATCGTCAAAGAAAAGGTCCTTTTCACTTAACTGGAGCTCAGTTAGCCTGTTCTTGAGAGACTATACTATGTCAGTGGTTCTCAAACCTTTTCATGTGAAGGACCCCCAAAATGATATGCATTTGGCCACGGACCCGCATCTCAAAATATCTAGTTCCAGGGACCACCCAGAAGCAAAATTTGAGTTACAAACGTTCGCTTAAAAAATACATATATTCAAAGATTTGCACACATTTTCACAACTTTTTCAAAAATTGCAGAACTACAAGCTCGCAGCGCGGCACTCGGTGCTGCGCTGTGAGCTTGTATATCTGCTATTTTTCACTGGTTAAAGCATTCAATAATTCTAGGCCTAAATGGGTTAATGCTTTGAACAGTTCAAAGCCATCACCTCAAGAAAGTGAAGAAGGTGAAGTAGAAGTAGACAAAAGTACGGAGATGGCCATGGAATAATGAACAATAATGCCCTTGACCTTTTAAAGCAATTTTTGAAATTGGTTACAAATTGCTCCATCTACGCCTTCCCTCTCAGCTGTCCTACTTACTATTAAATAATAATACAGTTCAAAGGGATGATGACTAACCACTCTGCCTTTTTAAAAACACAGCATGTGTTCTCCATCATGTCTACTGGACTATTTAGTATTTTATTTATGGTAATATTATTGTCTCCACCAGCCGAAGGCTGAGGGGAGAGTATGTTTTCCCCTCCGTCCGTCCGTCCGTCCGTGCGTGCGTCCGTGCGTCCGTCCGTCCGTCCGTGCGTCCTCGCAGTTTGTGAGCACCTAATCTCAGTCGCCGTTGGCCCGGACGCTGCCAAAGTGAGCACACACACTCCCTGGATGCCAATCTAGAACCTCTGCCCTAATTTTTTCAAATGGGCCTTTTCTAGCGCCACCTAGTGGCCAATGTTCACAAAACACATTTCTGTGCACTGCTCTTACAGATTTTGTCCAAAAATCCTACAAATCGGTAGGCAGTATCTCGACAGTCATGTGATCGAGACGGATCTGTCCGTTTTTGCATATTCCATCCTGATTGGCTAAGATTGGCTTCCAAAGTTTGTAGGATTGAGCCGTTTTGAACAAAATGCCTCAAATCCCAAACGCAAAGTGCAATTATCATGAAATCGCGCACACACGTTCCCACTAGGTCGAGGAAGAAATGCCACTTCAAATTTTTGAAATCAGCCTCATGGTGGCGCTATAACAGGCCGATTTGTGGTTTTACCTATAACTCCACCGATCAGTTTCAAACTTTGTAAGCGCACTCCCTAGAGGCCAAGGAAAAACCCTTTCCCTGCATTTTTCACATCAGCCTTTTATAGCGCCACCAGGAGGCCAACTTATGTAAAACACAATTTTTCCTATTATTCCTTGAGATTTTATCCAAAAATCATGCAAATCGGTACACAGTATCTCTATAGTCATGTGATCAAGTCCGATCAGTCTCATATTTCATATTCCATCCTAATTGGCTAATATTGGCTTCCAAAGTTTGCGGGATTGCTCCGTTTTTGAACAAAATGCCTCAAATCATCAACGCAGCTTGCGATTAGTGTGAAATTTGCCACACATATACCCACTAGGTCAACGAACAAATGATACCTTTTTCACATTGGGCTGTTATAGCGCCACCAGCAGGTAGACTTTAGCAAAACACATTTTTGGAACACAATGCCTCAAATCATGCATGCAGCGTCCGATTGCCATGAAAGATCTAAGGTGAAGAACATATGCCACCCTTTTTACATTGGCCTATTATACAGTAGCACCACCAGGACGCCTGGCCTGGTGGAGACCTGTGCTCGGAAGAGCACTGCTTCTAGTTGACCACTGATTTTGTATCTCCGTGGCAAAAATATAGTTTGAGGAAAATGTCCATCACAAGCCCACTGGTTTATGACCGCTGCTCCCAACCCCTGACTTATATAGGCACAAAGAGTTGCCTTCTACCTTTAACAGACTGTTAACTCATTCATTGCCTTTTCAAAATGGCCGCCAAGTTCCTCACTGCCACGTTCCTAAATTTCTAGTGCACGGATACATTTTTAGTGCACGCCCATGCCTAGTACCACATGTACTTTTTCACAGCTTTCAAACAAAAAAAAATCCGCTTGGAAATCCGTTCAGGCATTCATGAGATAGAAGCCTTCAAAGTCAAACAAAACAAACAAACATTTTGCCATTTTGAAAGATGTGTTTGTTATGGGGCTAAACATGCAATTTCGCGATTGAAATCATGCCTAATATATATCTTTTTTTTTTTTCAAAATGGCTGCCAACTCGGGAAACTCGGGCTGTGGCAGTCTGGGGGTACTGAAATAACTCGTGAAACTCGTGGCTTGGCTATGAATGAGTTAACAGACTGTTAACTGGTGTTCAACAGGGACAACTTGATAGGAAAAATATATACCTGGGCATTCCGGAAAGAATATCCAAATGAAATACTGCAGCACTCCACTGGGTCTGTACGTTTTATTATTATTATTATACAGTATGTAAGTGTCAAGAACTGAGTAGTCTTCTTTGACTCCGGGCTCTTCTGAAGTGCCCAGGTATTTTTCTTCATTAACTAATTTACTGCCATTAAAACAATGGCGACTTACAGGGTTCACTGCTACCATTTTCTTTTTAACGTGCACAATAGTGCACGGATCATGCACCACCGTGTGTGCATGCCGTTCACAGCTTTCAAACTAAATAAATCCACTCGGAAATCCTTTCAGCCATTCATGACATAGCAGCCATCATGTTTTTTAGAGGTGGGCAACGATTAATTTTTTTTAATCGCGATTAATCGCACTCGATCCTGGAGTTAATCGCGATTAATCGCGATTAAAATGGCTCATTTTAAGTCAGCCGAAGGCATTCAAAATTAGTGGCGTCCCTGAAAATCGCGGGCCCCCCTGCAAGGATGGGGGCAGGAGCCCTTTTTCAAATGATGATGGAGTTCTGTCCGTCTGTCATTCAATGTTATATGAGGTACATGAAGGTTTCCTGGGTAAATAAGGCGAAAAGCTTACTAGGATCTCCTTTTAGTTGATCTTGTACCAGTGAACTGTAATGTCATGAAACTACTTTTTCCTATGCAAACTTCTAATAAAGTCTTCAATCAATCAATCAATCAATCAATCTCTCTGGAAGAAGTTGCACATGATCTCTGCAGCCGAGGCTGAGGCGCTCCAACAAGACCACTCTGACAAGCTAAATGCTGGGTGCAGTAAATGTATTTGTCTGCAAACAGCCCAATGAGCCCATAATATTAACAGCTGCATGTTTATTTTATTTGTAGCCTATTTATTTATATATAAAAAAAAAAAAAAAAAAAAACGTAATTCACAAAATATTTTTGACAGTGTACTCAGTCTCGTTTTTGCGGTGGTCAGAACGAGAAGGCACAACGTTTTTTACAGTGTAGGCTACTTTGTGCTTCCTTGTGGTCGGAGCTGCTGCTGCACTTCTATCAACGGATTTACACACGTTTCTTTCTTGCAAAGTTGCACAAGTGATTTATAGGGGACTAAGGGGAGCATTTAACAACATGGAGCACTTTAAACATGCAGCTTGACAGTCAGAACGTGGTAGGAGGAGGCGGCTTGAAAACCCTTTTAGGGCACTCTAGCTCGGAGACAGAACGGGGAGACATGTCTGTCCATGCAGTGAGTTTGAGTAATAACAACTGAATATAGGTAAAGCTGACGTCTCATTATCAAAACTAGCACAGCACACAGGTGCAGCCAATGACAGGGTGACATTAACAGGCACATTGTTGTGAAATATACAGCCAGAATTTAGAACGCCTCTGCCTAGACAACATGTTGACTGCATCTAACAAAACAAGGCAGCGTGTCCTGTGCTGTGTGTGATGTCATTGCGCATGCAGCTCCCAGACCCAACTTTGATCCGCGATTAACGACGATATTTTTTTTTACCGCCGACAAGAGTCTCACGTTAACGCAGCACGATAACGCCGATAACGGCCCAGGTTTACTTCAAATGTAAACAAACATGGTCGCCATGTTTGAAAGATGGGGTTGGTATGGGGGTCAAACATGGCATTTCGCGAGCGCGATCATGCCTAGTAGATAGTAGGAAGTAAAACAATATATATATATATATATATATGCAATTTGGCGCCAAATTGCATAAAAAAAAAATATATATATATATATATATATATATATATATTTCTTTTTATGCGAATTCGGCGCCAACTCGAGAAACTCTGGCCGTAGCCAACACGGGAATAACTCTGGAAACTCGCAATAGCGTAGTCAATGAGTTAACCCATGATAATTGCGACCGTAGGTCGCAGTTTACTATCAGAACCGCCACAGCTTGTCCGTAGACGTCCATCCGGACGGATAACGCCTGACACTGTGGTTCCCCTGACACATCACTGTGACATCACAGGTGACATCACAGTGGTGTCAGATACTCAGAGCAGGGATCTCCATATATGGGCTTAAACAGGTGACATCACAGTGATGTTGGATATTCAGAGCAGGGATCTCCATATACAGTATGGGCATAATAGGGATCTCCATATATGGCATAAAAGGGATTCTGTTAGGGATCTCCATATATGGCATAAAAGGGATTCTGTTAGGTATCTCGATATATGGGCCTAAAAGGGATTGTATCCCAGATGATGCCCTGTAGGAGAACCACACTAACAGAATCCATATATGGCCAAGACAGATGGCCAAGACAGATGGCGCGACGTCAAGGTCGCTTTTCTCCCTTAGGCGTCTTACTGGTTTATTATGTTTTTGTGCAAAGTATGGTGACGACTGCACCACTCGTGAGAAGGCGAACTCACAAATTAATGATGCACTTCCGATTCTAAGTGTAGGATTTAAAAAAAAATAGCCAATCTGCACATTGGCTTGCAGATCTGGTATATTTGAAAATGTTGCAAATGTAGAAAAACTGAACACACCAGCTGCACTCAGTAATTGCCGATGCCCGTGCTGTCAGCGAAAGTCATGCATAATGGCCCGAAATAAAGCATACGTCTGTCTGCGTGGAATTCACCACATGCCCATACGTACTTATGAATTCGGCACCAAAGCACCCACTTGCGTTAACCCATTTAGGCCTAGAATTATTGAATGCTTTTAACCGGTGAAAAATAGCAGATATACAAGCTCACAGCGCGCTGCGAGCTTGTAGATCTGCTATTTTTGAAAAAAGTCGTGAAAATGTGTGCAAATCTTTGAATATATGTATTTTCGAAGCGAACGTTTGTAAGTCAAATTTTGCTTCTGGGGGGTCCCCGGAACTAAATATTTTGAGATGGGGGTCTGTGGCCAAATACATTTCATTTTGGGGGTCCTTCAAATGAAAAGGTTTGAGAACCACTGACATGGTAGTCTCTCAAGAACAGACTAACCGAGCTCCACAAGTGAAAAGGACCTTTTCTTTGACGATGGCTAGCCAGATTGCTGACATAGAAACATAGGGTTTTTCAAAAAATCTTAGAAGGATTCAAAAGACACTTATGGGGCTGTTAAGTATGACATCATTTTGTAGGCAGAGGAGAATTTCTGCCCCCAGTTTCCGTGAATCTTTTTACTATTTTTACTATTTACACATGTTTCTTCTCTTTGTTGTTGAAAGGAAAGTGTTAGAATTATACTTTAGTCGTTGTTTTTTAGTCGTTGTTTTTTGAAATAGCGAGGGACAGAAAATGCTCTGGGGGCAGATTCTCCTCTGCCTACAAAATGATGTCACCGCTTAAAAGCCCCATATTTCAAAAATAGCAGATCTACAAGCTCGCAGCGCGGCACCCTTGTATATCTGCTATTTTTCAATAGTTAAAGCATACAATAATGATACACAATAATGTGTACCCCGTTCTGAATGGGTTTTAAGAGAGACAGGCAATTACCACAGAGAGCTGCAGAATCATTGAGTGTGGCAGCTGCTATATCTCCCATCGATTCTGTCTGAGCGTACGTCAGAACACCCGCCGGCTCCGTCTCCTAAAATGTGTTCGGCATGTCTTATCACGACCGCCTTGTCCTCTTGAAACGCCTCCTGACCTTGAAGAAGAGATGTCGATCGATCATGCAAGCTGCTCACTCTGTTTCCCCAGCCCTTTGTTGGAGTTTTTTTATGTTTTTTAAACCCAGTTATACGCATGGTTTACAGAAGGCCAATTCCATATTCACTAGTAGAGACCCTAAAGAAAAAGATTACCGGTGCAGAAAAGACTACTCCTTTAAGACCCTGAATTCATAGAAATAGAGTATACATGTATTATATATCGCCGCTGTCCGGTGGAAACCTTGTATGTCCAAAACTGTTATTGTTACACGCTGTAGTATGATCAAGTAGGGAATTAATTTTACGAATTAAAAAACACAAAAAAGTTAGAATACGGCGATACGAGGTTTCTGCCCAACAGTAACGCAACGTAACATAAAGCTGATAGATGCGTTGCGTAGCATACGCAACGCATCTATCAGCGTCTTAAGGTTTCGGTACATGACTGTGTTATTGAGTGGTTTAAATAGACTCTTGTCTTCCTCTCACTTTTCCTCCCTCTCCTTCTCTCCACCTCCATCAGTCTTTATCTCTCTATCTTGACGATCGAACTCTGGTCTGGATGGCATACACAACATATCAACCAGATCAACCACATTACAAATAACAAGCAGGTGGTCAGACTGGTCACAAGTCAAGACGACCTGCCTTACCTTAACCATCAAAAATGTGTGGCAAAAAAAAAACAAGAAAAAAAAAAAAAAACGATGCCGAATGCCGGGTTTTCAACAAAAATTGGACTGCTAAGTATTTGCTAAGTCGGAGGTAAAGCTGTCTGTTTATGGGGAGCACATCTTGTGGGGAGCACTGCCTTTTGGCCCGGCCCTCCACAATACTTTCTGTTGTTCATGTGGCCCCATGGAAAAACATAAATTCCCACCCCTGCATTACATAATGTCGTCTCTATAGCGTAACTATTCCCAAAAATAAGGCAAACGTCTGTAGGTGGCAGGGCTTTCTTTCTCTTAGCAATCTCCTCGTCTCTGGAATCCTCTCCCCAATCCTTCCAGTGTTTAGCTCACTTGACATATCCAAATATACACACCTAATCACATCCAGCGTTGAGCAGCACTAAATTACAGTCATCCACTTTTAACTTCATCTGTATGCAGGAGATCTACACAGCACTAGTCGCCTTGGCATAGCTAATATGCCAACATCTATGCTTATTATTTGGGGGTATTTGCATGACTACTCTGCAATTAGGCCTATTTATATGAATAAAAACCTGAATTAAACCGATTATAAAATAAATTAAAAACGGTCTGGAAGGGTCCCTGGACCAGCACCTGCTGCTGTAAATGACTTCCCACGGCCGTGTGTGTGTGTGTGTGTGTGTGTGTGTGTGTGTGTGTGTGTGTGTGTGTGTGTGTGTGTGCGTGGGCGCGTGGGCGCGTGTGTGCGTGTGTGTGCGTGCGTGCGTGCGTGTGTGTGTATGTGTTGCTCTCCTCTGTACATACTTATTGTTCATTATTATTGTTTTGGGACATAATTACAGATTTTGTCTTTGTCGGGTGAAAACCTGATATGTCCAAAACTGCTCAGGATTCAAATTCAAAAACTGCAAAAGTAGCAGATCTACAAGCTTGTGGATCTGCTACTTATGATTCTTTGTGTGATGCTATACTTGTAGTATAATCAAGAAGGGCGTTGATTTATGTCAAAACACAAAACGTTTAAATATGAAGATCTATGAGGTTTCTGCCTGACAACAACGCTACTACATAAATGAACATATATGGATGTGTGTCCATATTGGGGCATAATCTGGGCACACAGAAAAATACAGCCACAGGCAACTTAAACTGTGTTTTGTAGATGTAAATGGTGCATTTATATAGCGCTTTTATCCAAGGTTACATAGATTGTGCATTACATTCACCCATTCACACACACATTCATACACCGATGGCAGAGGAAACCATGCAAGGCACCAACCTGCTCACCGGGAGCAACTAGGGGTTCAGAGTCTTGCTCAAGGACTCTTGGACATTAACTCAGGGGGAGCCCGGATTCGAACTGGGAACCCTTCGGGAACCCTTCGTGGTCTAATGACAGTTGCTTTACCCCTGAGCTATGTAATTTTCTATTATGTATTAGCTTGGTTCAAGTTACTTATTTTTTCTATTATTTATTAGCTTGGTACAAGTTACTCATTTTGGTAGCTATTTGATTTTGTTGCTGTTGAGAAACCAGCTGTGTTTATGTATGGGTCCTATTTCTGCATGCAAGTATGTTTGTCCATAACATACCGTATTTGTCCATAGTGGATATGTCTTGTGTTTGTTTATTGTTCCTGATGTGCAGCATTGTATATTTACTGGAACCATAGAGTGGGTGCTCTCTTGCGTTATTTTGTTTATTATGAGAACGGTCCAAATGTCAAATAAGAGCACCAGAATGATGGAAAAAACACGTTTCCCTCTCGACCATTCTGTTTGTTGAGGGCCAGGGGTGTCACACCAAATTCTGGGCCCCTGGGTACAAGGATTCACTGTGGGCCCCCCATGAATGTTCTTCAGAGGGGGAAGGGGTTTAACCCATTTAGACTGGGAACGCATTATTACCCATTATTTTGTGCTTTAACTTTTGAAAAATAGCAGATATACAAGCTCACAGCGCGGCACCGAGTGCCGCGCTGTAAGGTAAGGTTTCTTGAAAAACCTATGTTTCTATGTCAGTGGTGCTCAACCTTTTTCATGTTAAGGACCCCCAAAATGATAGGTATTTGGCCACGGAGGACCCCCATCTCATAATATTAGAGTTACAAATGTTACTAAATTAGAGTTACAAATGTTCACTTAAAAAATAAATATATTCAAAGATTTGCACACATCTTCACGACTTTTCAAAAATAGCAGATCTGCAAGCTTGCAGTGCGGCACTCGGTGCCGCGCTGTGAGCTTGTATATCTGCTATTTTTCAATAACTAAAGTATAAAATAATGAAGGCCCCTCCACCTTGGGCCCTAGTAACTCAGTCCCACTCCCCCCCCCCCCCCCCCCCCCACCCCTTGTGACGCCCCTGTTGAGGACATTTCTCAACCACAGAAAGAAGTCAACAGGCTGTAAACCAAACAGAGCACGTGTTGACAAAGCTATCGTCCTCGAGTTCTACTTCTCCATTGTCCGCGCTCGACTCGAGGTCTGGCCAAAGTTGACGTTACGACATTATGGTTAACCTAGTCAGACCGGGTACGCATTATTGCGTAACATTTTATGCTTTAGCTATTAAAAAATAGCAGATATACAAGTTTGCGAGCTTGTAGACCTGCTATTTTTGAAAAATCTTGAAAATGTGTGCAATTCTTTGAATATTGTGTAGTTTCTTCTGAATCCTTCCAAGGTTTTTTGAAAAAGATGTCGGCGGGGCTCAAACCTTTTCATGTGAAGGACCCCCAAATTGATATGTATTTGGCCACAGACCCCCCATCTCAAAACATTGTATCAGGGACCCCCCAGAAGCAAATATTAGAGTTACAAATGTTCCCTTTAAAAATATATATTAAAAGATTTGCACAAATCTTCATGATATTTCAAAAAATAGCAGATTTTCAAGCTCGCAGCGCGGCACTGGTCCACAGGTGCCGTGCTGCGAGCTTGTAGATCTGCTATTTTTCAACAGTTAAAGCATTCAATAATTCTAGGCCTAAATGGATTAATTTACAGTAGATAACAGGATTCATAAGAACCAGAGCGCGTGTTTTCGTCTCTCTGCCTTCCGACCGCGGAGCAGGATAAAGACGGCAAGCCATCACGTTCGCTTTCAGCAGAGAGCTGACCCTGTCAATGGCTCTCCGTCAACGATACGGTCACAGAGATAGATCAGCACGCTCAAATCCAAATAATTATGAAAACGTTATGCTCCTGGCTAGTTGTGTGTGCTAGGCCAGTGGTTCTCAAACTTTGACATTTGAAGGTCTCCCCTTAACTTTGACAGTGTACACATGGAACCAAATGGACCCTATATAGCTTGTAGATCTGCTACTGAGTACTTTCTACTTTTGGTACTTTAAAGGGATATTACACTTTCAAAGTCATTTTATCGTCTAATCAGGCTTTTATGAACACCCTGAACAGTTTTTAATTTGCTTGATTCAATATTTAGATATTTGATGTAAATGTTACCAGGCCCGACACGCCCAGGCCCTCTCCACATACACACCCATTGTAACTTCAAACTCCATTTTAACCATGATAAATTCATTAAAAACAACCATTATTTTTTCTGGTGACTCAAACTACCCTCCTAATACGTGAGCAGGCCGTGTTTTTTCGATAACTTTTTTCATTTATTTTTAATAATCCATTTTTGTATTAAATATTTTTCATTTTCCCAAATAATTATTAAAAATTTATGAAAAAGGTTATCGAAAAAACACGGCCTGCTCACGTATTAGGAGGGTAGTATGAGTCAACAGAAAAAACAACGGGTGTTTTTAATGAATCTATCATGGTTAAAATGGAGTTTGAAGTTACAATGGGTGTGTATGTGGAGAGGGCCTGGGCGTGTCGGGCCTGGTAACATTTACATCAAATATCTAAATATTGAATCAAGCAAATTAAAAACTGTTCAGGGTGTTCATAAAAGCCTGATTAGACGATAAAATGACTTTGAAAGTGTAATATCCCTTTAAGTACATTTTTATACCAGTACCTTTGTACTTTTACTCAAGTCGTTTGTTTGTAGTACAACATTTGAGTACTTTTTCCACCAGTGCTGTGAGAGGACATGATCCAGAGACATGACATACACTTCTAATGAGTTCATACAATAACTATATCATTACTGTCGGGTGAAACGAATACATAAAACCTTCAAATACATGCCCTATTTTAGACAAAATTTGCAGATCCACAAGCATCTGATGATTGATATTGTGATAGCAGAATCGGAGAGTCTGTAATTTTATATCTATCTAATGCATGAACTTGAAGGATTTCATGCATGTGCATACAGCATTACCTTATAGAAAATATTAGCATAATAAGATGACTGATAACTTTGTGCCCTGCTGCAAACTTTTGAAAGAATATCATAAATGTGTTTTTTTTTTTTTTTTTTATATACTTTTGAATGTTTTTTTTTTTTAACATAAATACTCTCTTCTGGGGGTCTCTGGCACAAAGGCTTTTCAGATGGGGGTCCACAGTTAAATACATATCAATTTGGGGGTCCTGAACTCTCATTAAAAACCCCAGGACAAAAATCCACTCGTCCTAGACAGTTTGCCCTCCTGGCCCCCAAACTGTGGAATAAACTCCCTGTTGCATTTAGAACTACAGACTCACTCCCTGGCTTCCGCCGTGGACTGAAGACTCACCTCTTCAGACTCCACCTAAACCATAGCACTTACCATAGCACTCGCCTACCCCCAGTGGTGAAAGTGAGCCGGAACGGCCGGAACCCCCGTTCCGTTAAAACATTTGGGGCCGGAACGGAGTTCCGTTAAGACGAGGAGAAGCCAGCTGTCAAAATCCCATGTTAAATAACCTTCCACAAACGCACGTCCAGGAAGAAAACAACAGCCTATACCAAAGTCAGATTAACATACAGTAGGCTACACAAGTGTTACTAGTTAGGCTATATTTTCTGATAAAGTGCTTCTAAATTATTCCCGTGGGTTTGTGTAGGTCAGTGTGATCCATTCTGTTCGCGTTTCAGTGTTTGTTTGACACGGAGCGAATAGAGGTGGGACGTTCGCGAACGAGTCGAGTCTTTTGAACGGCTCTTTGAAATGAACGATAGGATTCGGTTCACAGTAGGGAGCCGTTCCTTTCTAATGAACAGTGGCCGTCTTTTGAACGGCTCTTTGAAAGGAACGGATCCCAGAGATCCGGCTCACTTCAAAGAGCCATAAATCCCATCTCTAGGAGGACTCGCTGTGTCTGTGCCTGCATGGATGCTATTCTGCATGTGTAGTGGAGTAGAATTAAAAGTATTGGAAATACTCCAGTAAAGTAGGCTAGGCTATACTTAAAACTTCAGACTCCACCTAAACCATAGCACTTACCATAGCACTCGCCTACCCCCTCAATGACCATACATGTAAGCTAGACAGCATTCTTAGGTTTTATATAACGTTTTATTTACTGATTAGGTGCTTGGTCAACCTACGTTATCTTTTCTAGATTAATATTTCTCTGCAATTGATGTTGAAGTATTGATGTTTTACCCTGCTTATTGTAAATCGCTCTGGATTAAGAGCGTCAGCTAAATGCCTAAACTGTTGAAAAACACAAACACAAAAAAACAAAACATGATTACCAATGGTGTAGCTTCAGTACTGACCTCTGACCTCTGTGTGTCAGGTCCCGGGACGCTCCGAGGAGGACCAGGAAGTGCTGCTGTTCAGAACGGACCAATCGGGTCGCGCCTGGCCCGTCAACGCCTCGTCGGGACCGCAGGAACCCCGCGGAGGACGACGCAAGAAGAAACTGGTAAAGAGAGTGAGAGAAAGAGAGAGTGCACTTTTAACCTCAAACAAATTGCAACAGAAACGCTTTCAACTATGTTTGTTGGGGGGGGGGCGGGGGGGGGGGGGGATACAAAAAATAAATCCGCTTTAAGTAGCATATGAGGGGTCAAACTAGGGGTTTTTCATGATTCTGAATCCATTGCAAGCATTTGTTTTGCACGAAAAACATTCCTTGGGCTAAAACTATGAAAAGTGATGACTTGTCACTAAACCATAGTTATGTGGGTCCGTTTTTAGGCCAAGGAATGTTTTTCGTGCAAAACAATGAAAAACCCCTAGTTTGACCCCTCACATGCTACTTAAAGCAGATTTATTCTGTGTATTTCTTTCCTGTATTGTAAAATTAATGGGACCCAATCTTTCAGCAGCTGGTTATTACTAACATATTTATGAAACAAAAAGAGTTGAAAGTGTTTATAATCCATAAAATGCCCAGACCACTAGCCATCGACCAAGGTATGGCTGCTATGGAGACACATCTTGGTCACTTGTTCTCAGGTGTTTGTTTCTTTTTCTCACTGAAGGTGAGTTGGACAGCATGAGTTAGATCATACATGGGCAACTGGCGGCCCGGGGGCCACATGCGGCCCTCACCTTCACTTAATGCGGCCCGCAGGTTGATACCGGAATACTGATATATTATTGATTTCAGCTGTTACAGTTCCAAACATGACCTGCTTTAATTCCCAGTATATTTTAATTGCTTAATGACTAGTATAGTAGTATTAAAATGTATATATATATTTTTTTTATGTCCAATGTAGGTATTTGTATTTAGGTTCATAGAGTCAACATGAATATATAACTAAATGTGTTTGAAATTAAATCAAAATGTTAGATTTCAGGATTCCAATTAAAAAATAACAAAAAATATTTCAGGATTCCAATTCAAAAGAAGCAAAAATAGTCGATCTACAAGACTCAAAACGCATCGCAGCGCGATGCGTTTTGAGCTTGAAGATCTGCTATTTTTGCTTCTTTTGTATGAGATACTAGAATGACAAAGTAGGACGTAGCAATATGCAATGTGGCCCTCTGGAGTGAAGTTGGAAATATACAGTAGTGGCCCTCGCCATCATCAAAGTTGCCCACCCCTGAGTTAGATCATAGGATGGTTAGTTAGCAGGTATCCTAGTTTCTGTGAGGCACTAACTACACTGTTCTCTCTGCACTCTAGTTACAGTATGTGATTTCTTTTGTTTATTGACTAGAGTACATGCATGGTTAACACGGCTTGTGTTTAGAGATCGCAATTGGCCGATAATGCCTCTATCGGCTTTGAACGGCATCGGCTTTGACGATCTACAAGCTAGATCAGCTATTTTCACAATATTTATCTGTGGGACTGAATGTAACCTCAGCTTCAACTCCTACAAGTTGAATTGGATACTAAAGGACCGCAGCCTGCAATCTCCTAATGTTTATACTTAATATACAACAATGTCAATGTTTCGTAAGAAGAATCATTAAATATATAAATGCTGCTACAGTAACACAAGAAATAGAAGAATTTATGGATTTGACGCTGTGATCGGGAATATCGGTATCGGCAGATACTGATTCCAGTTGATCCATGATCGGTATCGGCCCCGTAAAATCGCAATCGGAGCATCTGTATTTATTAGGGGTGTAACGATATAGTAACTGTATCGAAATATCGTTTTTAACTTAAAAAATCAAAGTAGATCGAAATGAAAACAGCTAAAATCGAATCGTATCGTTTTATTTTGTATCGTATCGAATCGGCAGTGCAAAGAATCGATTGTATCGTTACTACCTACTTGTGCATTGTATTTAGCATTTTTAAGAAGAAAAATGAGAAGGAGGGGTTTAATTACTTTTCCTTTCCATATAGTTACTTACACTGGTCTATGGATAAATGTGTGTAATCTCTGGGTTCATGTCAAGGTGCAGGTTTGTCAATATACAATGTCCATGTATTTGGCAGATAATCACTGTGTTTACTTATTTATATCCATAATAATACACGTTTCCCTTAAAAACCTGCACTATCCACAACTTTCACACAGATTTAATGTCTTTGCTAAATAGTTACTATATCGATTTTAAATCATTGAATCGAATCGTATCGCCATGAATGAACCAATATTGTCCATGTATCGTATCGTCAACCATGTATCGTGATATGTATCGAATCACTATTAAAATGTATCGTTACACCACTAGTATTTATGTTCAGCACTTGTGAACCACTCTCAATAAGAGCATCTGCTACATGCCTTAATTGTAAATTGCAGAGACAGAGTCTGTCTCTGAGTCTCTCGTCTTGCTTTCTGTCATTAGGCATTCATCAGTGTGTAATGAGAACAGATCCTCTGTCTGTCTGTCTGTCTGTCTGTCTGTCTGTCTGACTGACTGTGTGTGTGTGTGTGTGTGTGTGTGTGTGTGTGTGTGTGTGTGTGTGTGTGTGTGTGTGTGTGTGTGTGTGTGTGTGTGTGTGTGTGTGTGTGCGGGTGCGGGTGTGCGGGCGCGCGTGCGTGTCGTTCTCTCTCTCCCCTCTCTGTCTCTCTCTCTATATATGTCTGTCTGTCTGCCTCTATATCTCTCTACTCCAGTGGTTCTCAACCTTTTCAGGCCGCATCCTCCCAAAATAATCATATTTTAACCCCACCCTGACGAGCACTTAAGATTTGAGGCATTTCATTTTGTATAACATGGTTCTATTGTGAAAATAGCAGATCTACATGCTCACAACGCCTCGCAACGTGAGGCGTTGTGAGCATGTAGATCTGCTACAGTATTTTCACAATTTCTGCCTCTAATTAATATTTGAAGATTTGGCCAATGTTTAATTTGTCATTTTAGAGGAATTTAAAAAGTCCTCAATTTGTCACTTTTAAAATGTGCAGATATTCTATACACTTAAACTTTATGTTGGTTTGTTTACAGTTGAGTGAGAAAACAATGTTGCACATTAAGTTAATCATCTGGGGACCCCCACAAAATTGTGTAATCAAATTATTTTACATAATAAAAATTATTTTGTCATAATCGTCATAATTGTTTTTATGTTGAAGATTTTTCATATATTTTCAAACATTTAAAAAAAATAGTGGAAATAGCAGATCTACGAGCTTGAAGATCGGCTATTTCCACTATCAATGTTCTTTTTAAAGTATAAAGTTGTCAAATATATCAGTAATTACTTGTATATTTAGGTTATGTGTCATATCTGCCGTGTGCAACTTCAAAGCCTAAAAGTCAAACAGAAACGTAATTGTAAATGACAAAAACAATTCAATCGTTAATCGCAATTATTCGAGCGACAATTAATTGTCATGTAAAATGTCAGATCATGTCTAATGGGTTGTGTGAATAAGATATTGTAGACCTGATCTCCTCTCTCTCTCTCTCTCTCTGTGCTGCAGATTGAGACCCATGTGGAGGGTGAGCGCGTGCGTTACTTCCAGGATGACGACGACGTGGGTCTGCGTGAGATGGTGAGGAGAGAGAAGATGAGCACCGCACAGGACCAGAACTCCCTCTACTCCCGCATGGCTGCCAAGGTAAGAGAAGTCGGGAGCGTGTTGACAGTGTTGTCGCACCTTGGCCCTGGGTACAAGGATTCACTCACATTTTGTGCTTTTAACTATTGAGGAAGGTCTAAGGACCAAAACGTTGCTTTCAATAAATTGTTACTTAGAACCTGCAAGTGGCAGTGTGCGGGTGCATTTCTTCACTGAAATTCATTCATTCGACTACTTTGTGACCAATCAGTGAACGGGGTGATGGGCCGATCTTTCTGAAAGTAAAAACAGAGAGATGTGTCGGGGTTCGCGGTGGATAGCTCTTCACCGCGAGTAATGACGTAATGTTGTAGTTTTATGACTTCATTTAAGGTTTTAAGACTACACCGTGGTGGGGATAGCTTATCACCGCGGTGCCTACTATGATAGGGGCTTTAAGTGGCCTATCAAAAAAATTACTTGGGTAAAGTAAATAATTCTGTCTAAATTGTACTTAAAGGCATAATTCACCCCCCCCCCCTGGAGATATATCCACGAGTTCTAGTCCCCATGTGGTGTGTAATTGTGTTTAAATGAAATTTGGGTAAACTACTCCTTTAACTACAGTACTTGATTAAATGCAATGAGTTACTTTCCGCCGCTAATAAAAAAAAAAACCTTTTAAGACTGACGGAATGGGATGGTGCCAAACCTGGCAACGGCAGTGCTGGACCCAAGAGGGGGAGGTTTGCCAAACTCACTTAACCTGAACATGTTGGAGTTATCAGAGCCTGGCAACCGCGGATGTCTGGGATTTATCACCAACACAATCTGGTTAACAAAAGGATGATTTGCCACAATATGTCAGATATAGAGCAAGACCAAGGCCCTCTAGAGGAGCAAGTGAGACAATAGGGACAGCAGCCATATTGGAGAGAAATTGGGTCTCTTCTCTGTTCCTTCACAGGTGTTACCAATGATACTAATGAAGGCTATGTTCCATTTCATGTAGTGGTTAACAAACCTGTTATTTCAAGTACCCCCATAACTCTGAGAGTGTATAAATGGAACCAAAAGGAACCCTAAGGGTTACCGAGTTATGTGAATAATGTAATAATAATAATAATAACTTGATCGCAGAGAAAAAAAAAAGGTTGTCCACGGTGACGGAGAGAAGTGACAGAGCGGGACGCGAACCCGGGGCACTCGGATCGTAAAACCAAATCGTTAACCACTCGGCCAGCATCCACAGCGCTAGGTAAGGCATTCAGTATGTATTAGTAGGAGAGAAAAAGACTAGCATGCGTTGTTGCTTATTGCGTTGTTGCTGTTGCTCACACGGTGACATGGACACTACATCATTTCGGCTGCATATGAACGCTTGATAAAAAGCAAAACGCAACGGCGATATCCCGGGACCTCGCTGTTTTCTCTACAGAGCGTTGCCATATGTACGGGGCCTTAGACACCTTTTTTTAGGGGTCATTTGGAACCCCCAAGGAACCACAAGGGTCCCTGAGACCCACCGGTGTAGCAGAGTGTTTCCAGTGAGCCTTTTGATTGATTGATTGAAGACTTTAGTAGAAGTTTGCATAGGAAAAGGTACAGTTTCATGACGGTACAGTTCACTGGTACAAGGTCTACTAAAAGGAGATCCATGAAAAGACTAAGCTTATTTCCACAGGAAACCATTTAAGCATCTCATATAACATTGAATGACAGACGAATAGAACACAGTACTATGCAGTAGATATGTAAAGAAAAGAAAAATGAGAGAACAAAAAAAAAAGTCTAAACAAACAGTAAGTATGCATACAAAGAAGGGGCAGGGGAGGGTAGGGTTGGGCTAGGTTAGTTTTTTTTACCAGTTGCGAACGGCTGCTGCCTGTAAGTGGTTTTTCAGGGCAATTTTAAAGGATGCTAGTGATCCACACTCCTTTATGGCCTTCGGTAAGGCTTTGCACGTTTTGGTGGTATAGCAGAAAAAAGAGTTTGACCCTTTGTTGGTTTTGACTCTGGGTTGAAAGTGATCTGTGGCGCTGCCTCTGGTGTTGTAATTATGGACATCCTTAATGTTTATAAAGTATTTTGACAGGTACTTGGGTATCATAGTGGTGCAGTGTATCTTGTACACCAGGCCCATTGCAAGTTGCTGTACTCTGTCATCTACTCTGAGCCACCCCACTCTTAACTGGTGAGTAGCGGTGAGGTGAGTCTGATAGGGAAGGTTAAGCAGGCCAACATGCACAATATCAGCACCCTGACTCTCGTGAAGGAAGTGAGAAGAGACCCAACTTTTCTCCAAAATGGCCTCTGTGCACAAGCAGCGGAAGCGAAGTGTCAACAAAGACACCAACATCTTCTGTTACCCCGTCCACCTCCAACACATCCGTGCCCAGACTGCCCCCGACTCTTCTACTCACGTCTTGGGCCTCCACAGTCACCTCCAGGCAGGGGCGTCACAAGGGGTAGGAAAGTTAGACTGAGTTACTGGGGCCCAAGGTGGAGGGGCCCTAATAACTTTATCTATTGAAAAATAGCAGATATACAAGCTCACAGCGCGGCACCGAGTGCCGCGCTGCGAGCTTGTAGATCTGCTATTTTTGAAAAAGTCGTGAAAATGTGTGAAAAATCTTTGAATAATATGCAATTTTTAAGCGAACATTTCTAACTCAAATTTTGCTTCTGGGGGTCCCTGGAAGGAAATATTTTGAGATCGTGGTCCGTGGCCAAATACATATCATCTTGGGGGTCCTTGACATAGGTTTCTTGCACACATTTTCATGATTTTTCAAAAATAGCAGATCTACAAGCTCGCAGCGCGGCACTCGGTGCCGCGCTGTGAGCTTGTATATCTGCTATTTTTTAATAGTTAAAGCACAGGGGCCCCACAGTGAATCCTTGTACCCGGGGCCCAGAATTTGGTGTGACGCCCCTGCCTCCAGGCACGCAGACGGAGAGTTCAGCTGGCTCAAAAGGAGAGCAAATGAATCCATGAGGAGAACGGACGCTGGTTTTCGAGGCTGCCATGATGATTGTGTTGGCTAAGGCAGTGGTTCTCTAAGTAAAGTTGAGGGACTCCCAGGGTCCCTTAACTCTTTTACTGCCATTTATATGATGTTATAAGGATCTAAGGATGTCTTTTAACTCATATGTTGCCATGGCCGAGGAGCCCGAAAAAATCCCGTTGTCCCGCCCTGCCACGCCCGAGGAACCCGAGAATTTTTTCAAAAAAAAAAAAAAAAAAAAAAAAAAAAATCAAAAAAAGTTTAAAAAAAAAATGTACCCCAAAAAATGTAGTAGGCATGATAGCGATCGCGAAATTGCATGTTTAATGCTGCATTCACACTGCAGATATATAGTTGAACGTTTTGCTTGCTTGGTCAATGTTATCTCAATGGAAACCAGCTTTAAAGCTACAGGACATACACAGAACAAAGCTTTGAAATCTTTAAAGGAGTAGTTCACCCCCAAAATGACTTTTTTTCTATTGATTACTCATGCCATGGAGAGTAGAGTTCAATAATATTTTTTGGTTTTTGTCACATTCCTAAGACAAAAATGTGATAACAATAAATTTACCCCCATTGATTCCGGATGGTGACCCGTTTCGAAACGGGTCACCATCCGGAATCAATGGGGGTACATTTACTCGAATCAAAATTTTGTCTTAGGAATGTGACAAAAAACAAAAAATATTATTGAACTCTACTCTCCATGACCTGAGTAATCAATAGAAAAAAAGTCATTTTGGGGGTGAACTACTCCTTTAAAGCTGGTTTCCATTGAGATTACATTGACCAAGCAAGCAAAACGTTCAACTATATATCTGCAGTGTGAATGAGGCATAACCCCCATAGCAACCCCATCTTTCAAACATGGCAGCCATCTTTGTTTACATTTTAGGAAAACATAATGGCTGCTATCTCATGAATGCCTGAACGGATTTCCATTCGGATTTTTTTGTTTGAAAGCTGTGAGCAATGTGGACACACGTGGTGCATTATCTAGGCATTGGTGTGCATGATCCGTGCACTATGAATTACATGGAAGTCTATGGAGACAGTTTGGCATATGAGAGTACGAAGGTATTGTTAAATGGCAGCAGATGAGTTAATGCCATAAAAGTAGCTTACCTTTGCAATTTTATAAAAAAATATCCATCTATTATTTCCAACTGCATTTTTTTTGTAAAAGAAACCTCTTTTTTTATTTTTTTTATGTTTTTTAGCCCACGATTTTTGCAACCCAATTTTTCTCACCCGGTGACTACCTAACCTGTAGTCCTGGTTTCCGCTGCCGCGCCAGGGGACATTGGGGAGCACCCGGCTGGCTAGGGGTAGTATATAGTAACCAGGACTACTGCATATTTTTGTGTGAGGGCCTATGCCCAAGGAGACACGGGGAGAACATGCAAACTCACCACAGAGAGGCCCCATCGCCAACCCCACCTAGGGTGTGGGTGCTGATGACGTGGGTGGAGGAACACTAAAAGAAACCCCTTATGTCCATATTTGTTTTTGTAAATGAACGTCCTACTAGATCACACTATAGCGTCACACGAACGTAGCAGATCCACAAAATCGTACCGAGTTTCGAGCTTGTCGATCTGCTACATTTGATGTTTTTGAATTTGAATTAGTTTTGGATAATATGTGAGGTTTCTAGCCGACAGACACTATTTGGGTTAAGGTTTGAGCATGACCACAGCCACATTGACTTCCATATCTTAAAATAAACACACAGAATCTCTGTACGCACGTCTGCAGCTCGCATAGAGATCCACATGCGTGTGTGTCTGTGTGTTTTCCTTTTCCGTTTTAGGTCTTTGTACACTTTTCCCCATCTTATCTGTCTCTGCCTCTATCTCTCAACTATCTCTCTGTCTGTCTGTCTTATTCACACACGTGTACATTGTACAGGGGCGTCACAATGGGGGATGGGGGTGGGGGGTGGGACTGAGTTACTAGGGCCCAAGGTGGAGGGGCCCTCATTATTTTATACTTTAGCTATTGAAAAATGCTGCGCTGCGAGCTTGTAGATCTGCTATTTTTGAAAAGTCTAAACATATTTTGAGATGGGGGTTCCGTGGCCAAATACATACACATTTTGGGGGGTCCTTCACATGACTTGAGCACCACTGACATAGAAACTTAGGTTTTTCAAAAAACATTAGAAGGATATTCAGATATTCAGAAAGATATTCAGACTCACGATAGATAAAATAGCAGATCTACAAGCTCGCAGTGCGGCACTCGGTGCCGCGCTGTGAGCTTGTATATCTGCTATTTTTTATAATATGATTGAATCCTTGTACCCAGGGCCCAGAATGTGGTGCGACACCCCTGCCAGTGTACATACATACAGTATTTACACGCACATACTGTGCCCGCAACCCTGGGACACTAAAAATACACGTAGCGTTGCTATGGCGAGACATCTGTAAATACACCACCTCTAATCACTGCTATACATGTACTACACTATCTAGATCACTGTGAGCTTGAACTATTGGCTATTTTTACAGTGGTCTTGTAGATCTGCTTTGTGCGTGGGCTTTATACTATACTGAACTATGATTTTAAACATAGGCTGAACTGTTTTCCTGACAAATTGTCCTTACCTTTTAACGTGGGCACGTGCACGCATAGTGCATGATCTGTGCGCGACTCATGTAGTAGACCGGTAGACAAGATGACAGCTTTCGAATAAAAAAAAATCCATTGGAATAGACAAATCCGTTGCCAGGCAGTATCCTGCTGTATCCGCCAGTATTTACATAAAAAAAAAAACATTGGAAACGGCCAGCTGTGCGCTATGGTAACACGTGGACACGTTCGCGCACATAGCAGACGATATGTGCGCGGATCATATGCCAGGCGGGCACAAGAATCAAACAGCTATCAAATAAAAAAAAAACGTGTGAAAAAAGACGATGATATGACCGTCCAGCTCCTTCCTCTGTTTACAATGCAAACTTATGGGACAGAAGCTACGATTGGGGCTTGGACAGGATACGGAAACCTAGATCCGGTCAGAACAGGAAATACGGCCGGATACAATTAGGAGGCGGGCCTAAGACTCCGAAACGGCCATATACTGCGATCATACTTTTAATTGTTTCATAATGATTAAAGCTAATTACATTTCCGGGATCTACGGGCATCGCAGAGTGGTACAGCGGGAAATCTCCGGTTTCGACGGGGATCGTGGGAAATGAGTTAACAAGAGCTTGTGATTAAATGGCTATATTGGATCCATTGGAACAGTAGTTGCGTTTCCATAAACCTTATTCGAAAATAAGAAGCAAATTGTCAAAAATTCGGAAAAAGAAAAAGCGAATTTAGCCTGTTTCCATCCACTGCTGTAAATGATTTCCCGCGGGCCTGCACACAGTGCACAGAGCTGGGATCGGGCAGATTTATTTTTTATTTTTTTCAGACCAAACCCGAGACGTGACGTTTTGTCCGCCCCAAATCGACGTCTCATCCTGCAAGTTTCCATGTCCGGAAGGTGGCTGATTGGCAAGCTCACAACATGTCGCAGATCATGTGAGGTGCTGTTTGCTTGTAGATTGTCCACTTTTGGCACGCAACACGTTGTGACGACGAACGAAGTGTTAGCCAGGATTTACTTGGGTGATGTGACGGACGAGGCTTGCACACAACAGCGCCGTAAAATAAACATCCGATGCAAGGTGCAGCAGTTGGGAACACGGCGCCAACAAGTTAGGAGCTCCCTTCAGCCAAATCGATATCATGCGAGTTCAATGCATTTTAATTAAAAACCCATCCGCTTAGTGTTTCCATTTCCCTTTGCGCATTTAGTTTTTTCGATAAAGCCTCAAAATCCACCTCCTCCAAGCGCATAAATGTTTTTGCGAATAATGAAAGTTTATTTGAATTTTGAAGTGTTTCCTTTAACACTTTGCCGTCCGAAATAGAATGGTGGTTGGTAGATTAGCCGTGAAATTTCTATTATTGTATTGTGATCTGAGACATAATATTATGTTTATAAACATGAGCCCGCCGCCCCTACTTCTTGGACAGCGCCGTTGTTTTTTCTTTTTTTCTTTTTTTTCCAGGTCATTAGCTCACCGTGATTTTCTCGATCTCCGTTGGGATAGAATGGGGGTTTTGGCCGATCATCGATCTCCCTGTGCGTTTCGCGTGTGCGATCCCTTCACGTAAATGTCCCCGCAAATAATCCATGTGTGACTCAAGAGCAGAACTGAAAATTTTCGCTAGCATAGCCCCTAGCATGGCTGCTGTAGAAGCACCAGGGTACAGACAGTAACCGAATGGGGGAATATGCCTTGGAAAAGGAAAGGCCAATGACATCACTTCTGCTTCATGTCAGCCCAGCCATGAGCTATCGATGCACGAGTGGTGACTAGGGAAGGTTAGACGATCGCCGATTTTCAGATGAAAATCATTTATTTCGGTAAATACGGGAAAGTACGGGAAAAGACGACGTGGCTGCCCCTCCCCCCCTAGGAAGTCCGATATAGTACGATTTTAACATTAAGGGGCTCCCCGTGGCTTACAAAGGGTTAAAAGATTCATGCACAAAAGCCTTAATGCGCAAACATCGGCTTTATGGAAACGCCACTAGTGGTTCTCAACCTTTTTAGGCCGCAACCCCCAAAATAAACATATTTTAACTGGGGACCCCCCCATCCTACGAGCGCTAAGAGCTACATTTTGTATAACACAGTTCTATGGTGAAAATAGCCAATCTACATGCTCACAACGCCTCTATACACTTAAAATGTATGTTGGTTTGTTTACTGTTGAGAGAGAAAACAATGTTGCACATTAAGTTAATCATCTAGGGGGCCCCAAAATTATTGTGGGGACCCCCCTGGGGGTCCTGACCCACAGGTTGAGAACAACTGCATTGGAACACAAGTTATTTTTTTCCCTTTTATTTAAACATTTTGGTCATACAAGGTTTCCACCTGGTAGTGCCGGTTATGTTGCATGTCCATCCCTCCATTACACATTATCAGCGTAATCTCTCTCTCTCTGTCTCTTTAGATCTGTCTGTCGTCTGTCCTTCTGTTCAAACAAAGAGTGAAAAGGTTATTCCATGCTAGCCAGGTGCCCATTGCTCACTGCAAGCTTATACAAACTTACACACAAAGCTTCTCTTCTGGGGGTCCCTGGCACACGACAATCTCAGACATACAGTGTAGATTTTGGCTCAAACAAGTTGCTTGACGCCACGTCTCAAGCTTGCGGATCTGCTATTTTTGATACTTTTGTGCGAGGCTGTAGTGCAGGGGTTTTCAAAGTGGGTGCCGGGGCACCCTGGGGTGCCGTGAGATAATTTGATAATATTTGGAATTTATTTGGACACTTGCAGAAGTATTTAGTATCATTTTAAACTTGAAGTTATTTTCAGTCAGTTCTAACCAAAATGGCTGTTATCTCAACGTTTTCCTCGCAACATAATCACTAAAATAGTGACACTGTCGGGCAGAAACCTCGTATCTCCAAGTTTCAAATGTGTACGTCTTTTGGTAAAGCAAAGCCCTGCTTCATCTCTCTCGGTCGTCCTCAGACGAGCTTCCATCGGAGTCTCCAATCCTTCCGGTTCTCCATACAACCGGCCAGCTCCAGCTTTCATCATACAAGACTCTCGCACGAAACTAGTGAAAACAGCCGATCTACAAGCATGCGAGGCGTTGTGTGCTTGTAGATCGGCTGTTTTCACTAGTTTAGTACATTTTATAGATGATACATACAAAACGAACGGTTTTGGACACACAAGGTTTCCACCAGACAACGATGATATGTTATAAATATAAGGTGAATGTAGGGGTGCCTCGGATAAAAAAATAATAATTATGGGGTGCCCTGAGACAAAAACGTTTGGGAACCCCTGCTGTGGTGTGTAGTAGCACATTAATTTACGAAAAAAACACCAAAAGTTAAAGACCCAATGAAACCAAGTTTTCCACTCGCTCCACTTCCATATAGTGACGCAGTTCCTCCTAAAACGCTCCAGAAAGGAGGTACAGAAAGGAGGTACAGAAAGGAGGTACAGAGCACTTGGGTGACTGTGATTTGACGGTCAAAAAGTAGGCAGTCCATAACTCTTTGAAGACATTAATATGTAAAGACGGGCGGGGCTGACGATCGGCGCTCAGTATCACAGCGTCGTGCTATAGACTGACAAGGCAGCGCCTACAGAAAAAAAAATTGTGTTCATAGGACATCAGATGTCGGCCGCAGCTTGTGATTGGCTGGAACAGAGGCAAGCCAGCGCTACAGACTGGCTCCGCTGTGCGGAGAGGACGAACGGGGAGGCGGGGGAAGGGGGGGAGACACGCGAACCAGCGGCTCGCGGGGAGTCGTTGACGTAGATGACATTTATTGACACAGACACCTGAATTATACATTTTCTTGATGTTCGTCATCACGCAAGACGTTTCTGTTTAGGGGCTGGGGTTTGGGCTCTTAATTGTTTCACAGGGTTCCCACGGTCATGACATTCCTGGAAATATTTTGAAATTAGAAAAAAAAAAAAAAATCCAGTACTGGAAAAGTTTTGGAATTCATCAAGGGTCCTGGAAGGTCCTGGAAAAAATAGCTATGCATTGTCTTTGGTTATTGATTTTGTTAATACCTCTGAAATGACAAATTCAACATTGGCCAAATTGTCAAATATACACAGGCAGAAATTGTGAAAATAGCAGATCTACATGCACACAACGCCTTGCAAAGCGAGGCGTTGTGAGCATGTACTGTAGATCGTCTATTTTCACAATAAAACCGTCTTATACAAAATTCCTCAACTCAGTGCTCGTCAGGGTGCCAGGGGTCTCCGGTTCAAATATGATTATTTCGGGGGTCATGGCCTGAAAAGGTTGAGAACCACTGGCATACACTGCCTGTCTTTGGGCATTGCGCATAGGAGTAAACGACTCATTATTGAGCTGAAACATTTTTGATTGCATTTCGACTTTGAAATATGGAGATTAGAGTTTTCTGCCCGACACGGATGTTATAATATGTGTAAAAGTGGACCTGTAAAGCAGTGTTTCATGTGCATGGGCACACTTTTCATGTCCCAAGAATCCATGGGCACACCGACATAATGCGGAGGTGTAAATATCGTCACTGTCGGGAAGAAACCTTGTATCTCCAAGTTTCAAATTTGTATGTTTCTTCGCAAAGTAAAGCCCTGCTTCATCATACAAGGCTGTCGCACAACAGTAGTGAGGCGTTGTGTGCTTGTAGATCGGCTGTTTTCACTAGTTTAAATCATCTTTAAAATGATAAATACAATACTGGCTTTCAAGCAGTTTCAAGGGCCACACTTGACCCTTCTCAGGGGCACACCAAAAAGGTCCCCAGGCACAGTGGTTGAGAAACCCCGGTGTAAAGGACCAATCCATTTTAAGGGTTACATTAACACCCAGGATTTGACTGTGCATACGCAGCTTCATTTATGTTATTATGGATTTCTGAGTGTCCGTCCGTCCGTCCGTCCGTCCGTCTGTCTTGTCACTCGCTGGCTGCTCTCGCGCATGCAGAGGATTCAGACCTGTTGCCTGCCTGGTTGGTTGCCACGGTGACAGGCATTGTGACGTAGAAACGGACACCGCGCCGCCAATACTCTGCATGCTGTCTCACACTGTTGATAACGCACACACACGCACGCACCCGCCGGGAGCCTCCCAAGTGTTGCACAAAATGAGAATACATCTAGCACAGTGGTTCTCAACCTTTTCAGGCCGCGACCACCAAAATAATCATATTTCAACTGGGGACCCCCCCACCCTGACAACTGACAAGCACTTGGGATTGTAGGAGTTGGCGTTACATATTAGTTTGAGTCGATCTGTATCATTGTGACAATATCAGATCTACATGCTCGTATCAGACACAACATAATTCGTAAGTCCCCCCCCCCCCCCCCCCCCAAAAAAAAGAATCAATATAAATGGTAAATGGTGCATTTATATAGCGCTTTTATCCAAAGCGCTTTTACATAGATTGTGCATTACATTCACCCATTCACGCACACATTCATACACCGGTGGCGGAGGAAACCATGCAAGGCACCAACCTACTCACCGGGAGGAACTAGGGGTTCAGAGTCTTGCCCAAGGACTCTTCGACATTAACTCAGGGGGAGCCCGGATTCGAACTGGGAACCCTTCGTGTTCTAATAACGGTTTCTCTACCCCTGAGCTATGCCGCCCCTAAATATAGTTAGTTAGTCACCAGCTCTCTCACACTTACAGTCACATGTTACTTTGTCCACTACTGTTCTTAGTCATGGCTGCCAGTTCCCACCTGATGTCGTGTGGGAGCCCCGACTGCTCCACACTGAGCTGAATAACTGCTAGCTTGCATAATGACTTCAGACTAGGACTCAAGTCTAAGATGTACAGGTCATTGGGTGTGTAGTATGATCCATAGACGTATCCTCCAAAGAGAATGATACGATCTCCCACCATGCAACAGCACATCCCTCTCATCCTATCAGGGCCTTTTCCCTTGGGCTCAAACTTCTTCCAGGTGAGATTTTCTGGGTTGAATTTCCACAGATCATTTATGTTCTGGTTCCTGTTGTTGCCACCAAACATGTACAGCTCTCCATTGTAGCTAAAGACTGAATGACAGCATGGTGGTTCTCTAAGGAGCTGTGCAGAAGGCATGCTCAGCCAGCAGTTGGTCTCTGTTTCAAACACTCTGATGCTGTTGTAGTCTCCATTCCCATCCTCGTCACAGCCCCCAAATACAAACATCTTTGTCCCGATGATGGTGGCAGAGTGAAGGTATGAAACAGGTGGTGGATTTCCTCTGGTGTTAATTAAAGACCAGACCATTATGGTGGTGTCCAACTTGTAGATGTCATTAGTGCATACAGACATCTGGTAGCTGTATCCTCCATGGACATACATGAGCTTCCCAGAGACACAGGCTGAGTGACCAAACCTCCCCTCTGGAACAGTCCCTGGTACCTTGGGCTTCAACCACCTGTGGGTGTCAACATCAAATGCATAAAGAATGTTGCAGGATGGTATACTGAAACCACTAGAGCCCCCCCAGATGTAAATGATATCCTGTATCAGTACAGCTGTGTTGTCCCAGCGCCTGGAGGGAACCTCTCCTTTTCCATTTGTCACTGGGGACAACTTCCTCCAGCGTAAGGACACTGTGTTGAAGATGTGCACATCCATCTTCTTCTTTCGTGTATCATCGTCAATCTGACCAAAGAAGTAAACCTTGGGGCCCACAGGAACAGAAGCATTATAGTATTCTGTTAGTCCTTCCTTCACACATACGGTCCACCTCAACATTTCTCAAACAGACAACAATGCCTCTTCAAGTGTTGTTAAATACAGTTATATTATGTGTTCTGACACTTATATTGGTACACTGGCCTTTAATTACTGATGTCATGATGATGACATCAGTCTAGTCCAATTATGGAGTCCCACCCGGCCTGGCGGAGATGACACTCGACTGAGCACATATCTTATTGCGACCGAAGGTCGCATATACTCTGAAAAACCGTGTCGCTTGAGTGACCTTCCTTCCTTCCGTAACCTTCCTTCTGTACGGGAGTGATGTCAGTGTGATGTCAGCGAGTTGTGACATCACTTCCTGTACGGGGCGGCTACACAAAATGTGGATAACACTATATATGGAGATAGTCCAGTCCATCATGTCATATGGGACTACCGTCATAGACAGTAGCCATTGTCAATGGCTGTCTGTCTGACTGACTGACAACGACGATATGCTATGCTACGGGCATAAACTGCCCCTCTCGTGGCCCTTATATATGCCCCGATGTTATGACGTCACCCTTTGCCCCTCTCTGACTGGCTACGGGCCCGTGGCATAACTCAGTGTTACATCACTGTGACTCAGTCCATTGAGTTGGCCTAACAATGGCTACTGTCTATGACGGTAGTCCCATATGACATGATGAAATGGACTTTCTCCATATATAGTGTTCTCCACATCTCCATGTTTAGGCCAAACAGATTCGCTCAATTTCTCCATGTATAGGTCCAAATGCCCAACATTGAGCTTGACAACGAAATGGAGCGAACCTGTTTGGCCTAAACATGGAGATGTGGTACAGAATGACTCATATATTGGCATAAAAAGTATGTCATGTGACATCACTTCCTCTACAGACAGTCAGACAGACAGCCATTGACTCCGGCCTAACAATGGCTACTTTCTATGATGGTAGTCCATTATGACATGATGGACTGGACTATCTCCATATATAGTGTTCTCCACATCTCCATGTTTAGTCCCTATCGCTCACACCATAGGTGGGGTTGGCGATAGGGCCTTTCTGTGTGGAGTTTGCATGTTCTCCCTGTGTCTCCTAGGGTTGATACCCTCACAAAAACATGAACAAACTCCCCCCAGAATGACAACAACTAGAATCGTCAGAGAAACGCTGTGGTTGGCCAGATAGTCATGTCACCCTGAGGTCGCATTCCACCCTCAGGTGTCTTACTAGTAGTTAGTTAATTCAACATTTTACTTTTACTTACAGGTAAAGTACAAAAGTATTGTCATCAAAACGTACAATACCAAATATAAAAGTCATTTTATGGTATCATTTATCACTTAACATACAAACTGTATGTTGTAATAATAATACAATTCTACTTTTTTTTATATACATCACATTGATTTTAGCTACTTTTGTGATACACTTGAATGACAAAGAGGGGGGTTAATTTTTTTTCCCGAAATCAAGTTAAATTGTTCCGTTTGAATCGATCTAAGGCGGCATTCACACAGGCACGTTTTTTTTGCGATTAAAACGAATCCTGTAACGTATTGTCGGAAAATACACAACGTTTGGGCATGTGTAAAGACGCATCCGTATTCTTTTTCGAATCAAAGAAACGAATGCGAATCCACAAAAAAACAGTGGTTTCGATTCGCTACAGCAAACGCGTCACTGTTGGTGTGAATCCATCCGTCTCAAATACAGGCAATGAAACATTGTGGTATATAGAGCCATGTGTGGGTTAAATCCATAGTTAGATTTAAAAGGTTAATAAATCCCCCTCCAGACCGTCCGCTCACATTAAAGGTCCATGCTGGCCGCCCCCTCCCCTCATTGATTTAATTTCTGATCACCGCTCCCTCGATCACGCATAGTGTATTATTTGTGATGAGTTGCTCACAGTCAGATAAAAGGAAAGTGCCACCGGAGTCACTATTGTATATCATATATAGGCTATAGGCCTAATATCATATAGGCCGATGTGTGGGTCTCTCGCCCTTGCTCGCGCTCACGCCCCCCCCTCTCTCTCTCTCTCTGTGCCAAATCATGTCCAAATGGAGACGCTTTACGGGCGGAGCGCAGAGAGGGAGGGAGCCAGGGAGGGCAAGACGAGGGGCAGAGAGAGAGAGAGAGAGAGAGAGATGTTGACGTTCTCCTCTTCGTAGATATTCATATCTTGCTAAAGTATTTGCTGTCTGGTTTATTGCTGGTAGATTTTGCGAGTCCCTCCGGCCGCCGCTGGTTTTATTTTTTTATCGCCCGTTTCCGACCGCAGATAAATAGGCTAACGCCTGTGCCGCAATTTTGCGGGGGTCCTGCGCTGTTACATCGTGAGTTGAACTTGAATAATTAATAAACACAGGGAGATGGAGGAGGCATTATTATGCAGCTTGGATACATACATGTCCCGTGGACAGACGTGGACTCAGTTATTCCTTGTTTCGGATGACAAAGTGCAGTGTGAGCGCAAACGTATCAATTAAATATGCAAGAATGTGGTAACTTCACCCCTCACGTTCGCACGACTAAACCGAATTAGATTATGAGAATGTGGCCTAAATCCTTTTTTTTTAAACTATTTTTGCGCCGATCCCGAACTAGTTCGGCTTTATTTCGGCCTTTTGATCGGCCGGTGTGCCGATCCCGAACTAGTTCGGCTTTTTATATAAAATTATTTAAACACCCAGAGGCCTTACCGAAGCACTGGGCTAAATTTTCGAGCCAGCCGCCGGCCGCGATTTGTTTACATCGGCCCGCGAGAGCGTCGCACCGCCGATATTTGCCGTCCACTCCAATGCAATCCAGGATCTTTAGAGCTCATTTTCTCTGTTCTATGCCTTTCTATGAGGGGCGCAAGGTTTAATCACGGCTAAATCGCCGAAAATTGGGCTTCTAAAATGAGTGGTAGCCAATAGCTAACTTCAAGCTAACTTCATCCTGTTCATGACACAAAGGAAAGTGTTCAGGCGCGTCATGGCTGCGCACGGCTTGTGCATATACAGCGTATGTCTATGGTGGATTCTCTGGCCATTGGGCGCCCTCATGTGGAGATTCCGTGCACTGGATGAGTTAATTTAAATCGTGACGTGCCTCCTCTCCCCTCCCTCTCCTCCTCCTCCTCCTCCTCCTACTCCCTCTCCTCCTCCTCCTCCTCCTCTCAGATGATGGGGAAGACGGACGGAGACAACTACACCCTGGACGACATGTTCGTGTCGAGCTCGGCGCAGCGGGAGGGCGAGGGCCGTGAGGAGGACAGGATGAGGAGCCGGGCGGTGGCGGAGCACCGGCGGCTGGCCGCCACCATGGACAAGTGTCCTCACTGCTTCAACAGCCAGGAGCTGCAGAAGCACCTCCTAGTGGCCATCGGGAGCAAGGTACACACAGTCATACACAGTCACCGCAGTATTCATTTCAACAGCAAATTTGGATTTAGTTCTAGTCCATAGTAGTCCGGCAGCCTAGGGGCCTTTTTGAAGCGGTGAAAGCCGCTTCCAAGGAGTGGCTTTGTCTGTCCTGTACATGTTTTTTTTTTGAGGATTCCCATAGATTCTCAAGGAGTGGCTTTGTCTGTCCCGTACATGTCCCATTGAGGATTGGTCAAGCTTCACATGACAATTTGGCCCTCCAGACAAAATCATTCATTCATTCAGAATTCATAAAAATATAGAACTAAAGCACATAGAAAGTATAGATCTAGAACACAGAATGTATAGATCTAGAACACAGATTTCATAGCTCTAGAACACATAGAAGGTTTGATATTATTTGGCTAAAGTGTGAAAGTTGGTATATAGTATTTTTTGTGGGTTCGTTTTTAGCCGAAGGAATGTTTTTCATGCAAAACAGATGCTTGCAATGGCTTCAGAATCATGAAAAACTCCTAGTTTGACCCCTCACATGCCACTTAAAACAAATGTATTGTCTCCATCAGCCGAAAGGCATGGGGAGAGAGTATGTTTTCGCCCCTGTCCGTCCATCCTGGACACACATTCCCACTAGGTCAAGGAACAAATTACACAGGGTTTCCTGCAGGAAAAAGTAGGGGAGGTCTCTGGCGCGTGTGCCGACATATTTTAATTAATTAATTAATTTAATTTGTTTAAATTAATTCCCTTATTTTAGACTAATTCTTATTTTTGCCCTTAACATAAGAGGAGAAGTTGACTCTTGTCTCTTGGCAGGGTGCTACAGATCTTAGGCCGGGTGGCCCCCCTGGCCAATAAAGCGCTGCAGGAAACCCTGACTCTTTTCACATTGGCCTGTTATAGCGCCACCAGCAGGTCGACTTTTGCCAAATTAATTTTTGGATCAAAATGCCTCAAATCATGCATGCAGTGTCACCGTTAAAGGAGTAGTTCACCCCCAAAATGTTTTTTTTCCTATTGTTTAGTCACGCCATGGAGACTAGAGTTCAATAATATTTTTTGTTTTTTGTCGCATTCCTAAGACAAAAATTTGATTCGAGTAAATTTACCCCTATTGGAATCAATGGGGGTGAATTTATTGTTATCACATTTTTGTCTTTGGAATGCAACAAAAACCTAAAAATATTATTGAACTCTAGTCTCCATGGCGTGACTAAACAATAGAAAAAAAATCATTTTGGGGGTGAACTACTCCTTTAAAGGCCAAAGAAGACATGGCATCCTTTTCACATTTAGCGCCACCAGGAGGCCACAATAACATAGCTGACCTGGTGGAGACCTGTGCTTGGAAGAGGACTGCTTCTAATTTTGTATATATTTTTCCTGTATAGTAAAGTTAACACGTTGCAAGCCGCGGCAGAACCCTCTGAACAGAGGTAGCGCCGAAGAAATAAGCCATTTATTTACAAACATGTTTTAAAAAAACAAAGCCCACATGATAACAACACGTACTGGAGTGCTCGACACAGCGTACATATTCATCCTGCAGAGGTCGGCGATCTTACTTTGGCGAGGCGGAGGGGAGATCAATTCCATTCGTTTACGTGCGGCGAAGCAGGGAAAGGAGCGATAGAGAAGCGGCGCCCGAACGTGATTGAAACCGCGATCCACGAACAGAGACAAAGACCAGCCATCTTGTTTGAGCTTCTTGCTGAGTTTCAACACTGGGGAGAGGATGAGGCTCCTCCTGGCCAGCCATCCATCCAGAATGTGAGTCAACGGCGTGGCCTGCTGGATATTAGGAGTATCACACCCAGCACCAGAAAATGACTGTCAGAGCATATTAACCCTTTCAGATCGCTCCAAAAAGACACAGAGAAGAATTTCCGATGTTTTTTTTATTTTTTATTATAATTTATATCAAAAGTCCGGGAATAGACGTGTGGCTGATGGGACCCAGTAGGAAGTCCGAGGGAGTACGGCCAGGCTTAGAAGGTGTTAATGGGACCCAAACTTTTACCCCCTATAAAAAAAAATTGCTCAATGCTGACAGGTGATCAGCAGGTGGTTTCATGAATGTATGTATATAGAAAATATTTTATGCCAATAAAAAAAGACTATATACAGGGGTTAAAGTTCTCCGTCCTGGGGACGGATTTCCCTAGGGGCCATTTATGAGATCAATTCAGATTTGCTAAAGAAATAATAAAGGGAGTGGGGGGTGTAGTAGCCATGGCCGCGATGTTAATAACATGTTAATAACATGACCGAAATCTTAAGCATAATACTTGCTAGTAAAGTCAAGTGATCTCCAAATTACAATTCATCCCTCCCAGGGTGAATTATTTTAAAATTGTGACTATGTGTGTGACTATGTGTGAAGATGCGCTGCTCAGATGTGCAACAGGCTGGCCGCTGCCGCTGCCCATGCACCTGCTGTAACTTGACACCATTCACACCAAGTCAAGGTCCAAGCGTTAGCCATAGCCTCAGCTAGCTTAGCTTTTAGCCCTGGTGTGTGGCTGTGTTGTGTGCATGACGTGCAGATGTGCAAGCTCATAATGTGTCACTTCGTGACTCAAAGTACTACGGATTTTAACGGTGAAGTTATGGAATTCGCTCTGTATGGATAGCAGTGTCCAAAATATGAAATCACGGGAATAATGGAAGTCACTGGAGTTTTACACCATGTAAACAGCAGGTACGCTATCTAGCAAAAATACATTTCCGTCTTGGGATTATTTTTTGCTTTAACCCCTGTATATAGCAAATGTCACACATGTGTGTGTGTCTTTTTGAATAAAATGCCACGTCTGTTCCACTGCATCACACAATATTGTTGTTGAGTTTCCCAAGTGTGTGCATCTACCATTGTTTGTGTTCAAGAATTTCTTGTTAACACATTAATTGCCTTTTCAAAATGGCCCCCAAGTTCCTCACTGCCAAGTTCCTACATTTCGTGTGCACGGATCAATTTTTAGTGCACGGATCGTGCACGCCCATGCCTAGATCATGCACCATATGTGTAGTACTTTTTCACAGCTTTCAAACGGATTTTGGAAATCCGTTCAGGCATTCATCATGAGATAAAAGCCTTCAAAGTCTTCAAATGTAAACAAACAAACAAAAAAGATTTTGTTTGTTATGGGGCTAAACATGCAATTTCGCGATTGCGATCGATCATGCCTAATACATTTTAGGCATTTTTGAAGAAAAAAAATAAAAGAAAAAAAATCTTTGAAAAAAAAAAAAAAAATTCTGGGGGTACTGTAATAACTCGGGGAAACTCGGGCCTTGGCAGTCAATGAGTTAAATATGAATGCACATTAAGATTTGTGTGTGTGTCCAGGTGTACCTCAGCCTGCCTGCGGGGGTGTCCATGGCAGAGGGCCACTGTCTCATCTGTCCTCTGCAGCACCACTGCTCTGCCACCGGATTGGACGAGGACGTCTGGACCGAAATGCAGGTTGGCCAATCAGCATGAGACTCCTGTCTCACGCGCGCGCGCGCACACACACACACACACACACACACACACACACACACACACACACACACACACACGCTGTTGCCATCAAGGAACAAGGAATTCTTGTACAAATAATTTCATCGTGTTTTAGGCATTGACTATTGGAACATAAATCAATCTAAATTACATTTCTGTTTGCCTTTTTTAGGCTTTGTAAACGAAAATAGCACCAGGCAGATTTGACAAATAACTTAATTATACTAAAGAAATGACTAAATACTGTAAATAATGTACAAAAAACAAATTTACAAAACAAATAAGGTGGCCAAAACAAGCCATAATATGGAAACTTTCCAAAAATAGAGCCGACAGGCGATATTTGAGCTTGTGGATCTGCAATTTTCTGCAATTGTTCCTCAAATAAATGGAGAAGCAAAATTCTTTCTAGACCAGTGGTTTTTTCGCCAAATTGATATGTATTTTGGCCACTGACCCCCCCGCCACAAATGAAAAGCTTTTATGCCAGGGACCTGCAGAAGAAAAGATTTGTTAAAAATCTAGAATTTTTAGAATTCCCCTCCCCCCGGACTCTACTCAGGGGTGTCAATTGGGTATGGTAAATGGTAAATGCTGCATTTGTATAGTGCATTTATCCAAGGCGTTTACAGAGATTGTGCATTACATTCACCCATTCACACACACATTCGTACACCGATGGCAGAGGAAACCATGCAAGGCACCAACCTGCTCATCGGGAGCAACTAGGGGTTCAGAGTCTTGCTCAAGGACTCTTCGACAAGACAAGAGTCTTCGGGAACCATCCGTGTTCTAATGAATTCTCTACCCCTGAGCCAATGCCGCCCCGTATTGGATACAGGGGGAAAAAATTCAATGTTCTTCTTAAAATAAATGCATCATGCCTGTTGCTAAGGTATGGCACGCGTGCAAGACACCAGTCATGTTGACATACCTTAGCTTTTGCTGAACTGACGGCACAGACTCTACTACTTTGGTCTGATGTATATTTCTCTGTGCTCCCAGCTGTTCCGGCGTGCGCTGGTGCGCGTGTTCGAGGCCCAGGAGATGGACTGTGTGTTCATGGAGACACACATGAACCCACGCAGGAGGCAACACATGGTGCTGGAGTGCATCCCTCTGCCCCGAGAGCTGGGGGACATGGCCCCCATATACTTCAAGGTACTGTGTGTGTGTGTGTGTGTGTGTGTGTGTGTGTGTGTGTGTTTGTGTGTGTGTGTGTGTGTGCGTGTGTGTGCGCGCGTCATCTCCAGGTTCCTAGAGGTCTACCCTACTTCGCGGTGGACTTCGGCCTCCAGGGTGGCTTCGCTCATGTCATTGAGAACGAGCTCCCTCACTACTTTGGGAAGACTCCCTGAATCGCCAAAACAAAATTTTAAAGGGGTGTGGCTAGCGATTCCGGTTCTGAACCAGGCTAGATTAAAACATTTTTGGGGGGAAACTTTAGGAAAAAAAAAAAAAAAAAAAAAAATGGTGAGCATGAGTCGATTTTTGAGTTGAGTTTTTTTTTTTTCACATCCCTAATTTATGCCAATGTTTATTACGGCAAGAAAGTCTAATGTAAAGTGTAAAAATGAATGCAGTCCTATGGCGAACATATTGCTGTTGGTACCAGAACAGCGCAACTAGCGGCCAATCATAGGAACCTTTAGTTCCAGGTTTGCTTCTTGTTGAATTCGAACTACTGGCTCCCTTGGCCATAGTCTCCGAACATCTACAAAACTATGGCACTCAGAGTCTAAGAGGGTTAGTTTCATTCACTAGAGTTGAATGAATGTGGCTCAATGAAATGTTGTGTGTGTACTTGTGTACTTGTATTATAATGCTTGCGACGTGAGGGCCACACATATAGTAGCAAAATGGAGAGCTAGACATTGTGATGAGCATTTCCCAGGTCCTCACAAGAGAAATGGTAGCTTCAGGAAAAGATTCAGGTTGGGGTTTGGTTTAGGATTAGTTTAGATCAGTGTGCTCAACCTTTTCAGGCCGTGACCCCCAAAATAATATTTTTTTTTAACTGGGGACCCCCCCCCCCCCCCCCACCACCACCACCACCCTGACGAGCACTAAGAGTTGAGGCATTACATGTTGTACATCACGGTTCTAATTTCTGCCTCTAATATTTGACATTTTTGGCCCATGTTTAATTTGTCATTTCAGAGGCATTAAAAAGTCCTTGATTTGTCACTTTAGAAATGTGCTATACACTTAAACTTTATGTTGGTTTGTTTAGTGTTGAGTGAGAAAACAACATTGCACATGAAGTTAATCATCTGGAGACCCCCCAAAATAATTTGGGGACCCCCCCCCCCTGACCCACAGGTTGAGAACCACTGATTTAGATGTTAGTCTTAGGGATTATAGATAGACGTGTCCCTGATTTATACTTAGTGCAACACGTTGTGAGCTTGTTGATTGCAACAGCAACATGTGGCGTGCAACTGACTATATCTCCAGCGTTGGGGTTAGAAATGGCAAACAAAGGCAAGAATACCATTCCTAATATAGCAAAACCTAAAGTTTGTGTGTGTGTGTGTGTGTGTGTGTGTGTGTGTGTGTGTGTGTGTGTGTGTGTGTGTGTGTGTGTGTGTGTGTGTGTGTGTGTGTGTGTGTGTGTGTGTGTGTGTGTGTGTGTTTACAGAAAGCCATCTTGGAGAGTGATGAGGAGTGGGCCATGAACAAGAAGCTGGTGGAGCTCTCAAAGAAAGATATCCGCCAAGCTGTGAGTCATCTTTCATCGTTAAATCATTAATCGTTCATTTCTTCTCTTCTCTTCTCTTCTCTTCTCTTCTCTTCTCTTCTCTTCTCTTCTCTTCTCTTCTCTTCTCCTGCACATTCTGAGCTGCCTTCTGATATTGCATTATCGTGTGTAGAGATGGGACAATAAGCGATATTATCGTTTATCGTGATAAAAAAACACCCACGATAATCGTATCGTGGAGATTTAATCTATCGTGAAATCGTCCTCCGTCATGCACTGGGATCAATTCACCTTTTATTTGCCCAGCTGCATATCCGGTGCCATTTAAACTCTCTATTGGTAAAGTATACTTATAATATACATACTTGATACAGTCTTTTTTACACTCTCTACTAAATGTCTTGACGATCTACGAGCGTTTGCGGCGCGTTGTGAGCTTTTAGATGTGCTATTTTTTTGGGGCAAAATGTTCCGCCCCAGGATAATGGATGTTGGAGATATTTTGATTATCGTGATAATATCGTAAATCGCTGTTTCATTGGTCACAATAATCGTGATATGAAATTTTCATATCGTCACATCCCTAAGAGTGTGTGTGTGTGCGTGTGCGTGTGCGTGTGTGTGTCATCTCCAGGTTCCTAGAGGTCTACCCTACTTCGCGGTGGACTTCGGCCTCCAGGGCGGCTTCGCTCATGTCATTGAGAACGAGCACAAGTTCCCTCACTACTTTGGGAAGGTCAGTGCTCTGCTCACACCTTTGACCGTCTCTGTGTGTTTGTGCTTGTTTGTTTGTTTACGCAAGTCAGTGACTTGAATCTTCTGTGTTGAAAGAAGGCGAGAAGTAGGGGTGTAACGATACATTTAACTCATTCGTAGTTTACGGCCGAGGAGCCCGGAGATATTTCTATTTTCTATGTCTTTCACTGCTGGCTTCTCCTACCTGTTAACGCGGCGCTAATCCAGTTCCCATCGTGCGTGATCGGACACAGCTATGCATCGTGTGTTCGCGTATTCCATCAGCTTCTCAACTCCTTTTAGATTTTTTCAATTGATCAATAAGTTCTCCGTCTGTAAGCCGTTTTGTATACAAAGAAAGCTAACAGCTGGATAGAGGCTGGATCCATCCTGCTTCCGGTTTCGGCTTCCGGTTAATAGGTCCGTCTCCATAATGTGTCAGTGTAGAAACCGATCCCGGAGCATTAGTTCCGGCCTATTTTAGTTCCGCTTCGATAAATTATTTCTTTTTAATTAAAGCTTATTAAATCTTCGGGTTCCTCGGGCATGGCAGGGAAGGGGTACAAAGGGGTATTTTTTTGAGTTAATAGCGATAAGATACGCATCACGATATGTGGTAGACGATACTATAGTATACATGGAGGATACGGTTCATGGCGATACGATTCGATTCAAAATTGATATAGTAACTATTTTGCAAAGAAATTAAATATGTGAACATGTGTCTATAATCTATTATTATGGATATAAATAAGTAAACACTGTGATTCTCTAGCAAATACATGGACATTATATTTCAACACATATGGACAAACCTGCACCTTGACATGAACACAGAGATTACACACGATGTACCAAGAGTAGCTATGGAATGGAATTAGTAAAAAAAAAAGTAATTAGACCCCTCTTTTTTATTTTCCCTCCTAAAATTGCTAAATACAACGCAACATACTTAGTTTCCATACAATCGATTATTTGCATTGCAAAACGTTTCGTTATCAATTATCTGCCTTGTAAAACGATACGATACAAAACGGTACGATATTTTGCTTTTGCATATCGATATAGTAGATCATTGCAAATTGAAAGCGATTTTTCGATTCAGTTACTATATCTTTACACCCCTAGCAGGCACGTGCACACATAGACATCAAAGGGGGCTTGAGCCCCTGCCCTTTTATCTGTCTTTAAAACTGCCCTTTTGGGGGCGCCTGATAGCCTGGTGGTCAAGGCACATACCACATATTAGGCTATGATGCCTGCTGGCGTCGCCGGTTCGGTTCCCGATCCGGACGACCTTTGCCGCGTGTCGTTCCCCATCTCTCTCCCCATTTCCTGTCAGTCTACTGTCCTATCAAATAAAGGCATAAAAAGCCCCAAAAACTCATCTTTAAAAAAAAAAAAACCTGCCCTCTCCGGACCAGCAATGCAGTTTTTACCATGGTGAAAGAAATGCAAACGCCCCTCTTTCCATGTCATACCTGAAGGCAGCATTCAAGAGAATTGCCTTGTCCAAACTCTCCTGAACTTGAATGCAGCATCTTATGTTGAAAGAATTGCCCTCTCTTTGTGGAAATCCATGCTGTTACACCACATCTCCAGTATCAACTTGATTATGCTTAGTTCAGTGTGGTTTCACACACCGAAAATAGCCGACCTTCAAGCTCACAACGTGTCGCAGCGCGACGCGTTGTGAGCTTGGAGGTCTGCTATTTTCGGGGCTTCCACCAAAAGGCCGTTTGGGAAGTTTCAGCCCCTGCCTCTCTAACATTAGCCAGTTTAAGCAACGCAACGGCAACGGCAGATGACAACGGTAACCCGAAATGATCCGCGCTCGATAGATAAACCTGCCGTAGCTGCAGCCGTCTCTACTACGGCAGAAGGTCCCTTCCCACGTAGCGCCTACTCCGTCTGCTGCGTGTACGCGTCGCCATGGGAACCAAAGCGTTCAGTGAAAGGGGTGGGAACCCGTCGCCCGCCAAGGCTTTGCTTAACCATTTTGACCGCTACGGCGATTACGTCATAGCAGCCGTAGTCTGCCTGGCGTTGCCGTCCTGAAAATCGTCGAGCTTAACTCATTGACTGCCAAGGCACGAGTTTCACGAGTTATTACAGTACTCCCAGGCTGCCACAGCCCGAGTTTCCCGAGTTGGAAGCCATTTTGAAAAAAAATAAAAAAATAAATATTTTTTTTTTTTTCAAAAAATTTTTTTATAAAAAAATTTCTAAAAATGCCTCAAATGTATTAGGCATGATCGCAATTGCGAAATTGCATGTTTAGCCCCATAACAAACACATCTTTCAAAATGTCAAAAATGGCTGTTTTGTCTGACTTTGAAGGCTTGTATCTCATGAATGCCTAAACGGATTTCCAAGCGGATTTTTTTGTTTGAAAGCTGTTAAAAAGTACTACACATATGGTGCATGATCTAGGCATGGGCGTGCACGATCCGTGCACTAAAAATTGATCCGTGCACTAGAAATTTGGAAGGTGGCAGTGTTTGTTTTGTCTGACTTTGAAGGCTTCTATCTCATGAATGCCTGAACGGATTTCCAAGCGGATTTTTTTGTTTGAAAGCTGTTAAAAAGTACTACAGATATGATGCATATATGGTGCATGGGCGTGCACGATCCGTGCACTAAAAATTGATCCGTGCACTAGAAATCTAGGATAGTGGCAGTCTGGTACTTGGGGGCCATCTTGAAATGGCATTCAATGAGTTAAGGTCGCTATTCTCTGCAAGTCCCTGACCCCTAGCAAGAAGGTAACGTTTGGGTGTCTCTCTCTCCCTTCAGGAGATCGTAGGAGGGATGATGGACCTGGAGCCCCGGCGTTGGAGGAAGCCCATCAGGGAGAACTTTGACGACCAGAGGAAGAAGGTCCTTCAGTTCGCACAGTGGTGGAAACCCTTCGACTGTACCAAGACACATGACTAACTGATCAGTGGTGGAAACCCTTCGACTGTACCAAGACACATGACTAACTGATCAGTGGTGGAAACCATTCGACTGTACCAAGACACATGACTAACTGATCAGTGGTGGAAACCATTCGACTGTACCAAGACACATGACTAACTGATCAGTGGTGGAAACCATTCGACTGTACCAAGACACATGACTAACTGATCACAGTGGTGGAAACCATTCGACTGCACCAAGACACATGACTAACTGATCACACACAGTGGTGGAAACCCTTCGACTGTACCAAGACACATGACTAACTGATCACAGTGGTGGAAACCATTCGACTGTACCAAGACACATGACTAACTGATCAGTGGTGGAAACCATTCGACTGTACCAAGACACATGACTAACTGATCAGTGGTGGAAACCATTCGACTGCACCAAGACACATGACTAACTGATCAGTGGTGGAAACCCTTCGACTGTACCAAGACACATGACTAACTGATCAGTGGTGGAAACCATTCGACTGTACCAAGACACATGACTAACTGATCAGTGGTGGAAACCATTCGACTGTACCAAGACACATGACTAACTGATCAGTGGTGGAAACCATTCGACTGTACCAAGACACATGACTAACTGATCAGTGGTGGAAACCATTCGACTGTACCAAGACACATGACTAACTGATCAGTGGTGGAAACCATTCGACTGTACCAAGACACATGACTAACTGATCAGTGGTGGAAACCATTCGACTGCACCAAGTCACATGACTAACTGATCACAGTGGTGGAAACCATTCGACTGTACCAAGACACATGACTAACTGATCACAGTGGTGGAAACCATTCGACTGCACCAAGTCACATGACTAACTGATCACACACACTCTCTCTCTCTCTCTCTCTCTCTCTCTCTCTCTCTCTCTTCAGGTATAGTCCGGGAATATTTTCAGAATATCTGTGAAAGCTGGGAATAAATTCCTTACGAAACGATTTCTACACCAATGTGTTTGTAAAGGTGTCAAGTGACATATCTAACAAAGATTGAAATTCAACATCCCTTGGAGAATCTGGACCCCACACAACTGTGACTCATAACTAAACCATCGTTTTGGGGGGCTGTTTTTATCCCAAGGAATGTTTTTCGTGCAAAACAAATACTTGCAATGGATTCAGAATAATTAAAAACACCTAGTTAGACCCCTCACATCCCACTTAAAGCATATGTTTTTGGGAGTCATTCCTTCCTTTATAGTATAGTGTATAGTACAGTGAAGTGAAAGAGACCCAAAGTTACCCTAGCTCTCAAAGATTCTCCTATGGATTTTGAATTTCAAACTTTGTTAGATATGTTAGACACCTTTACGAACACATTGGTGAAGAAATTGTTTCGTAAGGAATTTATTCCCAGGTTTTATTAATTAGTTTTATAGCTCTAATCACTGAAGCGTCCATAGTGTAAATATTTTTTCTTTTAATTTTGTGTTCATTTTGTGTTAAAGCCACAGTCCGTAAAGTGTAGATCCTACCCATAGGGCTGGGTAGTATATTGGTATTTTTATATTGATTTCATGATATGAGACCAGATATCGTCCGTAATTTTTTTGGGATATTGTGAAATACACATGTTCAGGTCGCGATACCAAGTGAATTTGGAAGAGATGATGACACAAAGAAATGAGCAGACAAAAGTTGGAACTGTAACACTGTAAGCTGATAAATGGGTACTCTCCTGATTGGCTGAAAATGTGCAGCCTATCTGAACATGTATTTTCAGTTTATTAAAGAGTAGGAGAGACGGCTGGAGACCCTGCTTTTCCTGCGAAAGCTTTCCCCCGTTAACAGAAAACGGAACATTCGAGTATGGAGCCCTGATGGACACCGGTCAACCATAAGGGGTTTAAGTGGTTTAACCCCTCCGTGAACCTCATCTGTCATAATCCATGAACACGTCTATACTTTGTTATTAAAAGATTAATAAAAGGTTTTGTTTGACTGTGCTTGAATGCGTCTTAATATTTACAAACATGTTAACCCATTCAGGCCGGGTACACATTGTAGTGTATGGGAGGGGCTTACAGTACATGTACAGTATGTAGCAACATATTTGTTTTTGTAGGCTAATTTCTGATTTAGGCCTGACTATAGGTTAGGCCTATTAAATATTGAAATATGAAATGCATGGATGGCAAATGCTTTAAAACACCCTTTTCATGTCAAGGACCCCATTTTGATATTCATTAGGCCACGGGCCCTGCGTTTGATATATAAATAATACATATACAGTATGTTTTTTTTGTTTTTTTTTTCAGTATCTGGTTTAGTTTTAGTCATAATTTAGTCACCCGAAAAGCTTTAGTTTTAGTCTAATTTTAGTCAACTAAATCTTTTATTTTTATTTTTTAAGATTTTTTGGGGGGCTTCAGTAGACTAACAGGAAATGGGGGGAGAGACAGGGAGTGACATGCGGCCAAGGTCATCCGGACCCGGAATCGAACCGGCGACGCCACCAGGCATCCATGCCTATGTGGTATGCGCCTGGACCAGTAGGCCAGCGGGCGCCCCCAAGTCGACTAAATCTACAGTTGATTTAGTCAACTGGGATGTATTTTGGCAGGCCTTGATGGCATCGCAATGACTGATTTTACACTTGATTGTGTGCGACGCGTTGTGAGCTTGTAGATCCTCTATTTTCAGCACGCAACACCTGAAGAGCAACCAAACATAAAGTGACTCTCTTCTCCACGAGTCCCTCCCTAACGTTTTAGTCTAGTTTTTATTTTGTTGACGAAATTGTCAATATATTTAGTCTTCGTTTTAGTCATCACAGCTTAGTTTTTATTTAGTTTTCAGTCGGTGAACAAAACGCAGTAGACGAAATCTTTCGTCATAGTTTTAGTCGAGGAAATCAACACTGCTTGTGTTTACACACCAGTGTGTGAACAATGTCATATCCCTACCCATGACGCATGTGGAGGCAGAAGAACCGGCAAACGGAGTTTGTCTGCTTTACCAAACTCGACAGTTGTTCACGTCAGCTTGTCACTGCACAGTTTCTCAGCTCCACTGTTCTCACACATTCTCACAGTTGATCTGTATCTGTGTCTGTTACACATTCATCCTCTCGCTGTCTCTGTGTGCAGGGGCGTCACAAGGGGGGGGGGGGGGGGGGGAGTGGGACTGAGTTACTAGGGCCCAAGTTGGAGGGGCCTTAATTAATGTTATACTTTAGCTATTGAAAAATAGCAGATATACAAGCTCACAGCGCGGCACCGAGTGCCGCGCTGCGAGCTTGTAGATCTGCTATTTTTGAAAAGTCGTGAAAATGTGTGCAAATCTTTGAATATTATGTAACATCTGTAACTCAAGAGAGATGCGGGGTCCGTGGCCAAATACATATCATTTTGGGGGTCCTTCACATGAAGAAGTTTGAGCACCATTGACCTAGAAACATAGGTTTTTCAAAAAAACGAATTTTCATGATTTTTTTCAAAAATAGCAGATCTACAAGCTCACCGTGCCAGATTGCTGACATAGAAATACATTTAAAAAAAAAAAACTTGGAAGGATTCAAAAGACACTTATAGAATCGGGTCAAAATTCAAATTTTCACGATTTTTCAAAAATAGCAATTCTACAAGCTCACAGTGCCATGCTGTGAGCTTGTAGATCTGCTATTTTTCAATAGTCGAAGCACAAAATGACGCGTAATAATGCGTTGCCAGTCTAAATAGATTCGACTATGAAGAACATTCATGGGTCGGCCCGCAGTCAATCCTTGTACCCAGGGCCCAGAATTTGGTGCGACGGCCCTGTCTGTTTGTGTCTCTCGCTCTCTCTCTCTCTGTCTCTCTGCCTCGCTCTCTCTCTCTCTCTCTCTCTCTCTCTCTCTCTCTCTCTCTCTCTCTCTCTCTCTGACTGTATGTAAAGTCCCCAGGGTGCCTCTATGTACTATACTGTGAATGAATCATCCCATCCTTATCAGGGAGGCAGTCTGAGGGACTCCCATAGGAACCAAACCCATACGGTCCTCAGCCAAAGTTAACAATAATGTGTGTGGGATTATCCCTAAATATATCTTTGACGAACGAGCTGTGATAATGGGCCATATAGGCGGTACATTCCGCTAGCTCCTGTAAGCTGCTCGCTTAGAAACGGAAAGGCTTCCGAACAGGGACGTGCCGAGAATGTTTGAGAGGCAGGGGCTGAACCTCCTAAAGGGGCCTTTTGGTGGAAATGTTGAAAATAGCAGACCTCCAAGCTCACGACGCGCCGCGCTGCGACGCGTTGTGAGCTTGGAGGTCGGCTATTTTCGGTGCTTGATACCACACTGATACCATACTGGAGATGTGGCGTAACGGTATTGATTTCTACACAGAGAGGGCAATTCTTTCAACATAAGATGCATGCATTCAGGTTCATGAGAGTTTGGACAAGGCAATTCTCTTGAATGCTGCCTTCAGGTATGGCATGGAAAGAGGGGGCATTTGCATTTCTTTCACCCTAGTGAAAACTGCATTCATGGTTCTGGAAGGGGCGGTTTTTTACAGACGGGTAAAAGGGTAGTGGCTCAAGCCCCCTTTGATGTCTATGTGTGCACGTGCTTGCTTCCGAACATATCAGAACATCAGCAGAAATCCCCCACCCTGTGCATAAAGTGTGCAACTCTCTCCCGATGGATATTCGCCATGCTCCAACACTGGACTCTTTAAAGGCTGCCTTGAAAAGACACCTATTCTCTCAGGCTTATGTTGTTTTGTTTGGTTGTTTGTTTGTAAATGGTCCATGGGTTCATGAAAGGCACTATTTAAATTCAAGCTATTATTACTATTACTACTTGACTACTACAGCATCACTCAAAAGCAGCAGATCTGCAAGCTCGAAACACGGCACAAAGCGACGTGTTTTGAGCTTGTAGATCTGCTACTTTCACTTTCCATGCCAGGCCAAAATGGCCCCAAAGTCCCTGTGCCAGGATTTTGTATGTTTTCTTTACTATGCAATGAAAAAAAAAAAGATTTTTTCCCCCACAGAGACAGACACAGTTGTTGTGATTCAGTGGCAAACATAATTTTGTCAATCAGACAAATGGTTCCAGAGATAGAGCTGAATGAATCAAAAAAAAGTGTCCATCCACTAGAATGAACACACATGAACACACATTTTCTCAATCAGCTAAACGAGGCAGCGAACACACAAACAGAGAAAAGCATCTCTCTGATCTCTGGTCATTTTGACATCTAAAAAAAAAAGAAAAAAAAAAGAAGAAAATCATTTTTTTATTATATACGTCAAAATACGTCATTGGCACTGACGGCTTTTGGCCCATTTACGTCAATCTACCACTGTGGCATGGTAAGAGTTAAAAAAATAATAATCCTGAAAACTGTTTTCGACGTGCGCTTTCCACCCGACAGAGACAATAAAATAAAATAAAAATAGCCATCCCGTCTTTAAAAAAATAAAATAATACGAAATACTTGAACCCCAACAATCTCAATTCTGGGGTGAGGGGATCTACAACGTAGATCTGTTTTTTTGAATAGCCAACATAGACTTATAGACTACAAGCTCAGCGAGCCACTTTGTGCTGCGCTGAAGCTTGTACATCTGCTATTTTTTAGATTTTTTTTTTTTTTTTTTTTTAAACAACATTGAGTGATAAAAGCGTAGAGTTCCAACTGGGGTCCGTCTCACTAAGAATAGGCCTAGAGGCTTTAAGTGGATAATCCCTGATAATGTAGGCTATCATTCTCCTCTTCTAGTCGCTCCCTCGCACAGCCGTATTACGCCACTGCTTTTAGTAAAGCTCACTGCGATTATAAACCAGACATGTTGAGTAAAAATGTCAGCTTAAAGTTAGTTTTTAATATCCTATTAAAATTCAACCACATGAACCCCTATAGCAGTGGTTCTCAAACTTGTTTGTGTCAAGGACCCCCGATTGAAAAAATAAAGTAGTTAAAATACTATATAGTTTTGCTGTGTGGGGACCCCCTGGAACCCCCAGGAGGACCCCCACTTAATTTAATATTATGGCTCCCCATTAGCACTTGCCTAAGCATGGCTATTCTTACTGGGCTCTGTCACACCCAAATACACATGATACACACCACTATACTACAGTAGATTCAGACATTTTGAGAAACAATGCCCTGTAGTGGCATTGGTGCATTGACTGCAGTGAAATTAAAGCCAAATACATCTTTCATATATGGTTTAGTTTGACAAAGTGACAGGCAGTAGAAGACAATGACTTGTTCAGAATTATGTGGTTATATTTAGCCTAAAACCAAAAAAACTATCCTAAAAGACGAAGACTATATTTCTAAGACTAATTCCAAAAGACTAAGACTAAAATATCGTCACTGTCGGAGGGAAACCTCGTATCTCCAAATTTCAAATTTGAACTTTTTTTCGTAAAGCAAAGCCCTGCTTCATCACACAAGACTGTCACACAAAACTAGTGAAAACAGCAGATCTACGATCAGGCGTTGTGCGCTTGTAGATCGGCTATTTTCACTAGTTTTGATCATTTTTAAAATGATAAATACAAAATGAACGGTTTTGGACATACAAGGTTTTCACCCGACAACAACGATATGTAGACTAGACTAAAACAATCTCATAAGACTAAGACAGGACTAAGACTACATGATGTGTTATTCAAAAGACTAAGACAATAAAATTGCTGAAAAAAATGAACACTGATACAGGGAATGTGTTTGTGTCCCAACCTTACATTTGGGGCATGTCCACTGTGACAGTGTTGATGGGGGAGTTATTTATAGCTGGTGACTGCAAGGTTCAAGGCTAATGGACGGTTGAATGGGGTGGAGTGATGTACGGTTATGGACACCTAGACGGCCTGGGGGAACGATTTATGACAGAAAGAGGGACATTTATCCGTCCTTTTATATCTGTCCTTCACCATGCCTTTCTCTCTCTCTCTCTCTCTGTCTTACCCTCTCTCTCTCTCTCTCTCTCTCTCTCTCTCTCTCTCTCTCTCTCTCTCTCTCTCTCTCTCTCTCTGACACACACACACAGGCACAATTTGTCTTTTGTTAATGTGTCATGCTGTCAGTGTCATGTGTACAAAACATTTGCTATGGTCACGTAAAAAAAATGACTGGCATTTTACATTCAGCTGTTGCAATAATTGACTAATCTGTTTACTGTAGCTGTCTGTCTGTCTGTCTGTCTGTCTGTCTGTCTGTCTGTCTGTCTTGTCATAGACATGAGGGATTGAAGCAGAACTTCCTTGATACTCTGGTAAGTACAGAGTGATCCCTCCCCTGCCAAAAATAGACCTTTTTTTTTTCTTTGTGCGTGCGTGCGAGCGCGTGTGTCAGTTACTTGGATGAAAGTAAAAATGAATTATTGTGTAGATCTGTCTGTCTGTCTGTCTGTCTGTCTCCGTGCCAAGGCACCTGGAGCACTGCACACAGTAAACGTCCGAGTGTTGATTTAACCCTGAGAGTGTAGAAACTGGACCCAAAAGGGTGAATCAACGAGTGAACGCGAGGGTTTTCCTGGGCCTCAGTGATCTATGTGTTTGCTGTGAACCTGCCTTATCTCCGCATACATTCCACCAGTTATCACAATGATTAAATGTTACTGGCTTTTAACACGGCTGGTTCTCAACATGCGGGCCGGGGCCACAATAGTCCAGTAATTTTAGGCTAAACCTAAAACAAATTGCAATAGTAGCAAACTCAACTGATTTTGTATCCTCAATATGTCCTTAGTGAGGGAAAAAAAGTCCCAAGGAATCCCACCGGGGCAAAGTTTTGAAAACGACCTACCTACCTTCACTTACTATACACTACACTATAAAGGAAAAAATGACTCCCAAAAAATCTGCTTTAAGTGGGATGTGAGGGGTCAAACTAGGGGTTTTTAATTATTCTGAATCCATTGCAAGCATTTGTTTTGCACGAAAAACATTCCTTAGGCAAGAAATGGACCCTCAAAACGATGTTTTAGTGATTTTCACAGTCTTTTGGGGTCCGTTTTTAGCCCAAGGAATGTTTTTCATGCAAAACAAATGCTTGCAATGGATTCAGAATAATTAAAAACCCCTAGTTTGACCCCTCACATCCCACTTAAAGGAGATTTTTTGGGGAGTCATTTTTTCCTTTATAGTGTAATGCTGTGTCCAGACCGGCGAATTAGCGAAAGCGACGTGAATAAGCGAACCAAAAAGGCGAAGAATTCGCGATTCGCCTTTTTCCATACACACCAAAAAGCGACGCGAATATGCGTATAATATTCGCTTAATTCGCCTAAATACGAGGGGTGATATCTGCCTGTAGCCACAGGAGGAGAAAGGAGAAGAAAGGAGAGAGAGGAGAGAGGAGAACGGACGGGGAAACAAATAAAACAATGGAAACTACATCCTCAAGTGATGATGACCTGGCCGTGGTTGTTAGCCTATTTAAATGGTAAAAAGAAAAAGAAGAATAGAAGTCTTCATCGGCGCACACAACCCATCACATCACAGAAGAGACACTTTCACCGTTCCCCCTCCGCTCCGTTCCTCCACAGACAGGCAGCTCGCAGCAGCAGTGGTGTAAAGTAGTTAAAAGTACATTTACTTGAGTAGCCTGTACTTATAGGTATTTGTACTTGAGTCCAATTCCCAGTGCTTTCCTTCTACTCCACTAAATTTCAGATATTGTATTTAATACCCAGCGATTTATTTTAAAACATTAGTCTTTTTGCTGATAGACTATAAATTAACAATAAAACATACATAAACCATGCTTTTACCAGTAGACATTCAAGTACTTTTTTCCAAGCAGCCACACAGACGAGAGACACGGAAAAGCAATGCAAAGAGAAGGTCCCTCGACCATGCTCTCTCTCTCTCTTTAAGTAGGATAGAGTGAGCTTGATTTAATACAGAGAGAGAGAGGAGTTCACCAGCGAATGTTCGCTAAATTCGACACAAGGGCGAATAAAAAACAGACGCCTTTTCGCTTTTTTAAAATTCGCGTTTGGTGTGGATGCTTCCATTGACTTTATAAGGTTTTAAACAAAAGGCGAATTATACGCTAATTCGCTATTCGCCAATTCGCCGGCGGTGTGTACGAAGCTTTAGTGTATAGTAAGTGAAGGTAGGTAGGTCGTTTTCAAAACTTTGCCCTGATGGGATTCCTTGGGACTTTTTTTCCCTCACTAAGGACACATTGAGGATACAAAATCAGTTGAGTTTGCTACTATTGCAATTTGTTTTAGGTTTTTTCATATAACGACTGAACTACAAGGGTATCTGACAGATACCCTTGCTAAAAACCCCAGGACAAAAATTCACTCATCCTAGACAATTTGCCCTCCTGACCCCCAAACTGTGGAATAAACTCCCTGTCGTACTTAGAACTACAGACTCACTCCATAGCTTTCACCGTGGACTGAAGACCCACCTCTTCAGACTCCACCTAAACCCATAGCACTACTGTAGCACTCCCCTTCCCTCGATGACCACACATGAAGCTAGATAGCATTTTGAGGTTTTAGAAAGGTTTTTTACTGATTAGGTGCGTGGTCTACCTATCTCATTGTTTTTCTAGATTGATATTCCTATGCATTGTTATATTGTTGTTGATGTGCTGTTGCCCACCCATCACCACTTAACACGGCAGCCGAATGGTCGGGCCGTGTTAAGTGGTCAGATGGGTGGTCAGGGGCCGTGTTAAGTGGTCAGATGGGTGGCCGTGTTAAGTGGTCAGATGGGTGGGCCGTGTTAAGTGGTCAGATGGGTGGGCCGCAATTTAAACGCTTTCGGGATTTTCAAGTGGGCCCTGATCCGGAACAGGTTGAGAATCACTGGCTCAAAGGAGCATGAAACCATTATAGGCCAGCGGTGGGGAGTATTCAGATTTTGACTTTTTGACTTTTTTTATTTGAAGGGATATTTCAAACATGTTTGGGGTCATTTTAACGTGTACTTTTGTGAGCACTCCAGACACGTTCTCCTCACACATTAGAGCCATTGGGAAAAGCGGGACAGCTCCCGAACGGCCGGTTCATTCCCGGTCGATCCAGGCCGACCATCAGGAAAAAAATAATAATATGTCGGCCTTCGTTCCATTTTGGGGGCTGGGCGGCCAACAAAGTAAATCGTCACTGTCGGGCAGAAACCTCGTATCTCCAAGTTTCAAAAAAATGTTTTTTTCGCAAAGTAAAGCCCTGCTTCATCATGCAAGGCTGTCGCACAAAAGTAGTGAAAACAGCAGATCTACAAGCACACAACGCCTCAAACCGCGAGGCGTTGTGTGCTCGTAGATCGGCTGTTTTCACTAGTTTAAATCATTTTTGAAATGGTTGGACATACATGGTTTCCACCCGACAACAACGAAATATAACTCATGTAATTGGCCCACTGGCTTGTCAGTTGTCATGATCTGAAATGGCAAATCTTTGAGTAGCAGCAGCACTACAGAGAGAGATCTCTCTCTATAGCGCACAATGAGGGCCTCTCCAACTCTTTTTCCCGGGCTGAATCAGGGGCCCAGCACGTCCCTGTTAGAAGGACACAATTTCAGTCAGTCACCAGAACCAGTGTTTTCAGTGAAACTTACATGGTTATCAGCTCAGTGTCCTTGTGGTTACAGTGTCCGCCCCGAGACTGGGAGGTCAGGTCATACCAAAGACTCTGAAAAAATGCGACCCAATGCCTCCCTGCTTGGCACTCGGACATGGGGTGTAACGATACATTTAATAGTGATACGATACACATCATGATACATGGTTGACGATACGATACATGTGCAATATAGGTTCATTCATGGCGATGCGATACGATTCGATGATTAAAAATCAATATAGTAACTAACAAATACATGGACATTATATTTCATCACATATGGACAAACCCACACCTTGACATGAACACAGAGATTACATTCATTTATCAATAAACCAAGAGTAGCTATATGAAATAGAAAAGTAATTAGACCCCTCTTTTTAATCTTTCTTCTTAAAATTGATAAATACAAGGCACAATTACTTCAGTATCCATACAATGATTATTTGCACATCGTTACACCCCTACTTCTGCCCCTTATGGCTATACTTAACATGGTTAAAATGGAGTTTGTTTTTACAATGGGTTCGTATAAAAAGGGGGCGTACTGGACGTGTCTGATCAAATTAATATCAAATATCTTAATAGCCTCCTGAATCAAGCACAACTGTCTGGGGTCCTCACAAAAGTGTAGACGTTAAAAAAATGACCCCAAACATGTTAGAACGTGAAATGTATTTAAGTAAAAGTATAAACACCACAATGTAGTAATACTGTACTCTATTACACATAAAAGTCTTCAACGTTTCACTCATTGATCGTATATAAAAGAATTGGTATCAAATTACACTGAATGTAACCAAAAGTAAAAGTACAATGCAGAATGCATGTGTGCTCCAGCTGTTATGCTCCTAATAAATGATGACTGTGATGATTAAACGACACCACAAATCCTGTCTCGACTGTGAAGCACTCAAGTCGCTTCCTCCCGCTCTGTCCTGTACTTGGATATCACAGTTTGTTTTTGATTTATTGTAAATGTTCATGTCAGGTACTAATGATTCGATAAGTACAGCGTAAAGCAGCTGTTATTTTGGTCTGGATGGGACCTAAATGGGGGATAATAATACATTACAATCCTTCTATCCTTAGTGTTCCTGATAGCTCAGTCGTCGCTAGAGGAACACTCCAGGTTCAAGGTTACTTTATTTTGGCCCCAGGGAGACGTTTGTCTTGGAGACGAGAACCAGCTGCATCTCATAAACAATGCCGTACCGTACCGTACCTTACCGTACCATACCATACCATACCATACCATACCATACCATACCATACCATACCATACCATACCATACCATACCATACCCGGCATTGACACTAAGGGTTTCCCACCTGCCCCTGGCAGGTAAATAAAACCTTCAGGCTGGTAGAGTTTGCTTTCAGGTTGCCCAACCGGGCCAAGTGCTCATTTGAGAGGGGATGCAACTGTTTATAAACACCACATGAGATATCTGTCTAAACACCTGAACGTGGCCAGAGTGCTCTGTATTCTGGTCTGTGGAATGTAAAATAAGAGCACTGTTTAGCTATAATGTGCTGTTTTTACTGTTGCTACACTTAAAAATATAAAAGTGTGAACCCATAGTCATATTCAATCATAGCTACTGTAGGCCTATGTAGGTATTTGGATACAAATGGAGGTATGACATTTCTTTATCACACAGCCCCAGAAAGTAAAAAAAAAAAGTGTTAAATTGAACAGTAATTCAAATCTTACCTATCATTTTATAATGGACAATTTACTTTGTGGGCAAGTGGGCTTGGGCAAGTAGAACATGACCTGTACTTTCCCGACCGGCAAGTGCCTCTGAGACCTTAGAGTCAACCCCTGCATACCATACCATACCATACCATACCATACCATACCATACCATACCATATACCATACCACATAGGGGTGTAACGATATAGTAACTGAATCGAAAAATTAATTTGCAATGATCTACTATATCAATATGAAAGAGCAAAATATCTTACCGTTTGGCTTTGTATCGTATTGGTATCGTTTTACAATGCAGATAATCGGTATCGAATCGTTTTGCAATGCAAATAATCGATTGTATGGACTAAGTATTTGTGCCTTGTATTTAGCAATTTTAAGAGGGAAAATGAAAAAGAGGCGTCTAATTACTTTTCCATTCCATATACTGTAGCTACAGCAAGGTGCGGGTTTGTCTATATGTGTTGAAATATAATGTCCATGTATTTGCTAGAGAATCAGTGTTTACTTATTTATATCCATATTCCATACTAATAGACTTTCCCCTTAAAAAAACTTCACCATTGACACGTTTCACACAGATTTCATTGCTTTGCTAAATAGTTACTATATACGATGCCATGCAATGCAATATAATGCAATGCAATACCAAAACACGGTGACACATGGATGTTGGGTGTTGTACACACTTAACATCATTCACAGTCATTTAGGCCTACTGTACCTAACAGCATAATCACTATAATGTATCACCGCAGCCAACGACATACAGTATAGTGCACAAGATCACCACCTTAGCTCCACCTCAAAACTACCTTCTAAAGCCTCGAACAGAGTCGGGTCCGCGGTGGAAGGCTATCCACCGCGGTGTAGTCTTTTTGAGTCATAAAACTACAACGTTAACGCGCAAAAAGACTACACCGCACTACACCGCGGACCCGACTCTGATCGAGGCTTAACCCCCCTCAGGAAGGAGTCAATTGAGGAGTGTGATTGACAGAGGGACAAATCAGTGCTTCAAAGTTGTATAGTGCCACGCAGGGACTAATAGGGCGCTATCTTCCCCTACTATTTTGGAAAAAAAAAAAAAAAAGAAATTGGTTTTCAAAACAGTAAAAAAGAAGATTAGGCATAATGGGTAATGGGCTGCCCATATATCTCCTATCGAGAGGTTGTGACTAAATAACAATTGTTGTTTTTATCCCATTACGTATTATAGATGAACTATTAAGTGCCGCGCTGTGAGCTTGTAGATCTGCTATTTCTTTTTAATCGCGAACATTTGTGCAAGTCTTTCAATATTTTGATCCGATTCTATAAATGTCTACTAAATCCTTCTAATGTTTCTATGTCAGTGATGCTCAGACTTTGTCATGTCAAGGACCCCCTAAATGATATGTATTTGGCCACGGACCCCCATCTCAAAATATTTAGTTCCAGGGACCCCAGAAAGCAAAATTTTAGTTACAAATGTTCACTTTAAAAATACATACGTATATTCAAAGATTTGCACAAATTATCACGACTTTTCAAAAATAGCAGATCTACAAGCTCGCAGCGCTGTGAGCTTGTATATCTGCTATTTTTCAATAGTTAAAGTATGAAATAAATCCAGGTCGAAATGGGTCAAGGTTTCCACCCCACAGCGTATGATACACAAATGGTTAATAGCAGTGATGGCAGAAGTACTCACATGTTTTACTTATGTAAAAGTATCAATACTGCAATGTAGAAATACTTATTTCTCCCTCATTCAAAATGTAAAAGTACAAAAGTATCTGCATCAAAATAGACTTGATGCACAGAGGTGGTGCCATAGTTTTGTACTAGAAGTTTTTGCTCTCTCTCTTCCCTTAGCTTCCTGTCCCTGGACACTCTGTGATCTAAATAAAGAACGTCTTTATTTAGATCATTTTTAACCACTAAACCACTTAAATCCTGTGTCAGGAATCATCAAGAGGGGTTTATTTGTCTCTCACTCATTCAGAGAGGAGCAGTAGTGCAATGTTGGTGGGATGTGCTCGGCAGAGACTGTGCTCACTAGTAAGACGCCCTAGGGCGACAAGCGAGGTCGCGCCATGTCTTGGCCATCTGGCCAGTGATGTATATCGGACCAGTTACCCATATATGGAGACTCCTGGTACCCATATATGGAGATCCATGTAATGTATATGGAGATATGCTGTGAGAGCCCAAACATGTCTACTCAGTTATTCATTATATGAAAGTCCTATGATGTCTACGACATCTGACATCATACATACAATCCCTTTTATGCCCATACATGGAGATCCCTGTCTGTAGAACCAGCCACACAGATATGGGCTGTCTTGGCCATCTGTCTTGGCCATATATGGATTATGTTAGTGTGGTATGTGGCCTCAATATATGGGCATTCCCATATGAAGGTTAGATATGGGCTTTCCCATATGAAGGTTAGATATGGGCTTAATATTGATGACATTGACAACAGGGAACTCCATGTATGGGCATAAATGTGATTCTGTTAGTGTGGTTCCCCTGACATCACAGTGATGTCAGAGCATGATGTCAGAGCTGCAAACCCATAGACCGTAAAAGTGTACACGTCCAGACAGACAGACAGACAGACAGACAGACAGACAGACAGACAGACAGACAGACAGAGTCAGCATGTGTCGATTCATATACTAAACTGCGAACTTCGTCGCAATTATACTGGATTCATCCAAAGTGTTCCCAGATTAATTTCTAATACGGTTAATAGGTCTGTCTTTCTATTTTTCTGATTGGTAGAATTAACATCAAAATTAATATATTCATTTTCGAGAACAAAGACAATTTTTGTATGGTTTAAGTTGAAATAATGGGTGCGTTCAGAAATGCGCACTCAACGCACTGGTGTGCCATGTTGTCGTTCATTTATTCAGTGCACTTGGTGCGTTGTCGTTCGGAAATCCAGTGCGCGTCGCACTGGTGTGTTGAGTGCACGTACTGACCAACCCTACTCAGAAGATGGGGTTTGACGGTGTGGTGGTGTGGTGCGGTGTTCTGATTGGTTGGTTTTCATGGCCGTGTCTCGAATGCTTCTCAGCTGTGAACAATGGAGGAAATGACCGCAAAATACAGCACTTGCAGCTTAATTGGTCGTTTGGGCTTGATAGTTTCACACACATCAACATGTAAATTAACAGCAGGTATGCCAATGTTGTGAATTAGACCTACATCTCCTAATAGCAACGTTACGTTAGCATACTCAGCAACTGCTGCTTTTCAGAAAGTTTACCTTCAGAGTTCAGAGTGAAAAAGCACACAGCTGCCTCTTAAAACTGGTCGTTCGTAAACAAGCCACACTGAACGCACTCTCCAACGCCACGCCCACTGCACTCACTACACTGAGCACACAATGAATGGATGCCCCAGGCTCCACTTGTACCCCACCACGATAGGGTGGGATACACTGTCCTAAGAGGCTATGGTGTTACTGTTGGCAGCTCAATTAAAGGACAACTTTGTTTTTTACAACAAGGGTTCATATTTTAGATTAATTAAAGAATATAAAAGATGCACGTTAAAATGTTTTAATTTACTCCTTTCTATTGTTTTAGATATTTTAATTATTTAGATTTCAGTGGCTGGGGGCATGCGTATGTCTTTTTACACAGAATAAGCCCATTCCCAACATGCACCACAATCTTTCATGGGCAGATGTGACTTCTGGGGTTAACCCTAACCCTGTAAATAGCAATATAGAAATTGCAGGCTTATTGTGTCTAAAAATACATATTTAGCCACTTGTTCACACGCCCCCATGCGTACGCATGCACCCATATTGTTTAGCACGCTAAACGAGCTAAAACGATAGAACGAAGTAAATGAAAACATTTTAACTCTCACTTTCTCTTTTCTCTAATTACAATCTAAAATATGAACCCTTGTTGTAAAAAAACAAAGTTGTCCTTTAACCCATTTAGAACGGGTAACACATTATAGTGTATCATTATTTGATGCTTTAACTATTGCCGCGCTGTGAGCTTGTAGATCTGCTATTTTTTAAAAATTGTGAAAATTTAAATTTTGACCCGAATCTATAAGTGTCTTTTGAATCCTTGTAAGGTTTTTTGAAAAACCTGTGTTTCTATGTCAGCAATCTGGCCAGCCATCGTCAAAAGAAAAGGTCCTTTTCACTTAACTGGAGCTCAGTTAGTCTGTTCTTGAGAGACTACTATGTCAGTGGTTCTCAAACCTTTTCATGTGAAGGACCCCCAAACTGATATTTATTTGGCCACGGACCCCCCATCTCAAAATATCTAGTTCCATGGACCACCCAGAAGCAAAATTTGAGTTACAAACGTTTGCTTTAAAAATACATATATTCAAATATTTGCACACATTTTCACAAAAATAGCAGATCTACAAGCTTGCGCGCTGTGAGCTTGTAGATCTGCTGTTTTTCAATAGTTAAAGCATTCAATAATTCTAGGCCTAAATTTAATAACATTGATGTTTTACTTCACAGCAGACAAATCCGCACGGAGAGCCACTGAGTCAGGCTCCTCGGGGTTATCGTTTCCTTCTTGACACGCCTTAAAAACCTCAAAAGAAAACGCATGTACTCCTATAGTTAAACATATGATTGTTGTCTGGTATGAGGTTGAAAAACATCTGGGAGAAGCTTCCTTCCTCTCCTGTTTTCACCCCATATTTGGGGAAATACTCACTTCTCTAGCTAGGACTCTAGTGGCCACATCAAGGATGTTTCTTTGATTCCATAATGGGACATGTAATCATTGGAGGAGCTTGTCATCAGTGGTGTAATGGTGATTCTGTTTTTCGAGAGAACGGCAGGCTATTTTGGACATTGCTCTTGTCTGTACTGTACTGTATGTCCTTATGTACTGTACGTAATCCTGTTTTGTTGCTTTGTGTTGTGTCAAATGTGTGTAGGACTATATCTCTGCTGTCGGGCCGAAACCTCTTAACTCCAAAATGTTCATTTTCGGGAAAATGAGCTCAAGTGAAGTTAGGAGGTTTTAGCCGAAGGGCTTTTTAATACTTTTCATTGGTTCAATATTATTCCGTCCCACTCCTCCTGCCCAACACTCCCAGCGAACAGGTTCCACCCCAACCCGTATAGATTACATGCATGACAATTATCACCCTCCCCGGGCCGGCTTACCTCCCCCGAACACAGACCTATTGTGTTCGTATAGACCAGTGGTTCTCAACCTTTTCAGGCCGTGACCCCCAAAATAATCATATTTTAACTGGGGACCCCCCCCACCCTACAAGCACTAAGAGTTGAGCCATTACATGTTGTATGACACGGTTCTATTGTGAGGCGTTGTGAACTAGGTCTGCCTCTAATATTCGACAATTTGACCAATATTTAATTTGTTGTTTTAGAGGTATTAAAAAGTCTTTAAATTGTCACTTCAGAAATGTGCAGATACCCTCTATATACTTAAACTTTACGCTGGTTTGTTTACTGTTGAGTGAGAAAACAATGTTGCACATTAAGTTAATCATCTGGGGACCCCCCAAAATAATTTGGCGACCACCCTGGGGGTCCCGACCCACAGATTGAGAACCACTGATATAGACAACGGACAATGCCTGATGCACCAAGGCGGATTCAAACACCCGGCCTCCGCGGTGGAGGGCAAGTACCATACCGCTGAGCCCAGGGGCGTCAATTGGGTATGGCAGGGGTATGCAGCTGCCATACCCTGGGTCCAGGAGGGAAAACAAAAGTTACTTAATTTAAACATAAATCCATGAATGTCTCTTTGTCTATCTGTACTGGTTATTATGTTGTTAAATTACAGTAAAATAACTACAAATGCAACTTTTAACAAAAATGGTCACTTTAACGTATTATATTCTCCACACTTTTATTTTCACCATTTTGACAGAATAGTATATTCCCAGGTTCCGCAGGTCAGCTGCACAGGTGCAATGCATTATTGTTAATTGTGGCACGTTTACTAACATGCCAAGTTTGGCTGCACTTGAACAACCGTTCCAGGCTGCCATATCCAGCCCAAGAATCTGTAGAAAACGGAGGGAAAAAATAAAATGTACTTGTACAAAATAAATGTATCATGCCTGTTGCTAAGGTATGGCAACATGACTGGTGTCTTTTGCAAGACACCAGTCATGTTTAGCTTTTTTCTGAACCTGAAATAGAAAGACTGTACAGTGTAAAGTCATTTTGAATTCCTCGACATAGAACAACATTAGACCAGGAAGTGGCCTCTCCAGTCCTTCTCATAGCGTGATTGTGCTACGCTAACAGATAGAGCTATATCGCCATGTGTGTTGCTGCTAGGCTCTAATTGGCCGTCAGCCAGGACGCGGCATTGTGTCTGCCTGTAAGCTTATCTTCACAGGAACATTATCTATATTCCACTGTGGTGTCCGCTTTATTAAATGTCCACAATATCACTGATGGATGGCAGCCTGATTACTAAAGACATACGGACAGATAAGCTAAAAGTGACTGCACGTGCGTGCGTGCGCGCGTGCGTACAGGGGCGTCACAAGGGGAGGGAAAGTGGGACTGAGTTACTAGGGCCCAAGGTGGAGGGGCCTTAATTTTTTTATGCTTTAACTATTGAAAAATAGCAGATCACAGCTTGGTACAAGCTCACAGCGCGAGTTCCGCGCTGCGAGCTTGTAGATCTGCTATTTTTGAAAAGGCGTGAAAATGTGTGCAAATCTTTGAATATATGTATTTTTTAAGCGAACATTTGTAACTCAAAACTAAATATTTTGAGATGCGGGTCCGTGGCCAAATACATTAGTTAGAGTTTTATTTATTTATTTATTTTAATAGCACATCTACAAGCTCGCAGAGCGGCACTCGGTGCCGCGCTGTGAGCTTGTATATCTGCTATTTTTCAATAGTTAAAGCACAAAATAATGCGTAATAATGCGTTCCCAGTCTAAATGAGTTAAACCCCTCATGAAGAACATTCATGGGGGCCCCGCAGTGAATACTTGTACCCAGGGCCCAGAATTTGGTGTGTGTGTGTGTGTGTGTGTGTGTGTGTGTGTGTGTGTGTGTGTGTGTGTGTGTGTGTGTGTGTGTGTGTGTGTGTGTGTGTGTGTGTGTGTGTGTGTGTGTGTGTGTGTGTGTGTGTGTGTCTTGGGGTGTGAGAGAGAGAGTGTGAAGGAGAAAGACACATTGTCTGCAGTCAATTAAGGTCAGGCCACGCTGCTCCAGAAAGCCAACTGAATTAGAAGTCACCTCCAGGAAATTAGTGCGTGCATGTCTGCGTGCGTGTGTGCCAGTGTTGTTTTTGACAGCAAATTTTGATTTAGTTTTAGTCATAGTCTTTTGAATAAAATGTCTTTTAGTTTTAGTCATAATTTAGTCATCTGAAATGTTTTAGTTTTAGTATAATTTTAGTTGACTAGATATCATAAGAAAGAGTTTCAGCGACTAAATCTACAGTTGATTTAGTCAACTAAAATGTATTTTGGCAGGCCTTGATGGCATCGTAATGGCTGATTTTACACTTGGTTGTGTGCTGAAAATAGCAGATCTACAAGCTCACAACGCGTCGCGCCGCGTTGTGAGCTTGTAGATCTGCTATTTTCATCACGCAACACCTGATAGCAAGGCTAACATGACTCTGTTTTCTATGAAGGGTGCTTACGGGCGCCCCGGCGCACCCTAAAAAAAAACATTGTACAGACACGTCTGCAGCACCCGTGGGAAACTTGCGGGAAAGGTGTTTGCTTCTAAAATCCTCCTTACGATGGCCATTCGTATGAGGTGTGCATTCAACCGTCATCACAGCCATTTGGTTCCATTGTACGAGACGACCTGTTTCCTGAAAGCCCTCGTTGCTCTTGATTGACAGGTGCCTGCGCAGACTGCGAAGAACGATTTTGGTCTCTACGACCATGCCTGAGCTTACGAGCACTCAAAATCGCTTTGGGAAACGCAGCCATTGTCTTTCTGACCATTTCTCTTTGCACCAGTTGTCCTGACAACTAGAGCTGCAATTATCAATTTTCCTGTATTGTTGTGAAATTATATTATTATTCTATACATGACTTTTTTTTTCGATGAATCAAATACTTTTTTTTATGTATTTGTTTTCTCATCAACGAAATTCCGTCATTGAATTTTGATAATAGACTATCATAGTCAGATTAGGCTATACTTAAGGCATGTTTTGTAACGCGTTGCACAAAAACACGTCTACAGGCTCAAACCATGTTACGATGCGACACGTTGTGACCAGATTAGATTGCTATTTTCTGTATTTTTTTATTTAAAATCTATATATTATAATCGTCTCAATTGTTCATTTCAATTAACTGTTGTGCTGATGACAACATGAGCACATTGAAGGTCTGTAAAGCTACAGCTATGAAAGAGCAGTGATTGTTTTTTTTGTTTTTTTGATTTTTGCTTTTATGCCTTTATCGATTGGACAGTAGACTGACAGGAAATGGGGAGAGACGTGCAGCAAGGGTCGTCGTGAACGTCGAACCCGCGACACGCCGTCATGCATCAGAGCCTATGTGGTATGCGCCTGGACCGCTAGGCCAGCAGGCACCCCGAGCAGAGATTGTTATAATTCCTTGTGTGAATCACGTTTATATCACCATCACCAGGTCAATTAAAGCTTTCTATTTGAAATGTGAGCGTCGGCTGTGCGTGTCCTATAGGCCTATGACAAGACATGGAATGAAATGAAAATGTTCGTTGATATTACGGCTATACAAGTTGACAGTCAAATGTAGGTCTACATACAACTGACAAGTAATGACATATGACGTGTACATGTACTACACACACACACACACATCTACTGTAGGGCCTATATGTGAGCTCTCAGGGAAGAGAGAGAGAGAGAAATACATTGGTATATTATTCTTAAGGCCGGGACTTTAACTGATTAATTGCGATTAATTAATTACAGAAAATTAACGTGATTAAAAAAAATACGCAGTTCAATAGCACTTAGTTTTTGCACCACAGAACCTTCAGTTTCGGGCATACCGATCATATCGATGCACCAACCAAGAAGAGACAACAAACGCAAAGGGAGAAGTAGCCGATCAGAGCGCTTTGCTTGGCCCAGTGGATGCGAAATTTAGATTTAAAAAACTCACTCGTTGATTCACTCGTACAACAAAATGTGTTTTACTTGAACAAAAAAAGCTTCTCGGGTCAAATATTAATCTGCGATTAAAATGTGATTCATTAATTACAAAGCCTAATTAATTTGATAAAAAAATTGAAGCGTATCCCAGCCCTAGTGAAAATACATAACAGGACACAAGTGACATAAATGACTTAAAAATGTAGAGACAAATGGGTGATACATTCACAACAACAGGAGTGTGTGTGTGTGTGTGTGTGTGTGTGTGTGTGTGTGTGTGTGTGTGTGTGTGTGTGTGTGTGTGCGTGCGTGTGCGTGTGCGTGTGTGTGTGTGTGCGTGCGTGCGTGCGGAGAATCACTGAGTTATGATTAGATAATTGATGAATCCAGAGCAGATGGGGTGTGCGACTATTGTGTTAGTGTCCAGGGATATGTAATGTATTATTACATTTGTCCAATGAGTAATGTTTGTTTCCCTTTGATTCCCAGATCATGAGGATAGTTTTCCTGGCGACAGTTGTAGGGCCACAAGGAGTAGTAGTCTGTTGTGTTCACTGTTTTGATCAATGTTTGATAGTGGTATCTGAACCCATATCGTCGTTGTCGGGTGGAAACCTTGTATGTCCAAAACCATTCGTTTTGCATTTATCATTTTAAAAATGATTTAAACTAGTGAAAACAGCAGATCTACGCGAGGCGTTGTGTGCTTGTAGATGTGCTGTTTTCACTACTGTTGTGCGACGGCCTTGTATTATGAAGCAGGGCTTTACTTTGCGAAAGAACATACAAATTTGAAACTTGGAGATACGAGATTTACACTCGACAACGGCGTTATGCTTTCCAAACACTAGCTCGTGACCCAAAAGACAAATTAGACATTTGCGTGGGAAACTTGTGAAAATAGCAGATCTGCAAGCTTCTATTTTCACTACTTTTCTGCTATTTCAAAGCTAACCCTTTTGTTTCATTTATTCATTTGCGGAAATTGTTGGATTTTTAAATATATATATGGAATACTTTTGAAGAAATATTGGAATTGTTTTTAATTGCTGAAAAGCTTAGATTTTTTTTATTTTTTATCTTTTGAAATAATTGAATATATATCTCTGCTGCTCTCTGCTATCCGAAACCTCTTAATTCCAAAATGTTCATTTTCGGGAAAATGAGCTCAAGTGGAGTTAGGAGGTTTTGACCGAAGCACTTTTTACTACTTTTCATTGGTTCAATATTATTTTAACCAACACTCAGCTGTAAAGGGTGTTCAATAGCCCTGATTTATGCCAAAAACCTCAAAAATGGAGTTAAGAGGTTTTGGCCAGACAGTGACGAATATATTTTTTATAGGAAATGAGACACAAAAGGGGGATATTTACTCGCAACCAATAAAGATTGGTCTGCGACCCAAACATGGCCCCGAGTCCCCGACGCGTGATTATGGATCCCACTGGGAAAGATGAATAACCACGCCCAGACTCATTTTTGAAGCTTGTGATTGGCTGAACCGGATGTAGGGAACCGTGGCAGAGGTGCACCAAAACCTAAACCTATACTTAACCCTAACTCTAACTCTAACCCTAACCTTAACCTGTCCTTAACCCTAACCCTAACCTAAAAAAAGAACTAACGCTGGTGATGCTAACCTGGTGAAATGCTAACCTGCCGACGCTGGTTAAAACGAGCGCTATATACCGTTTCCATCCATCTTCTCCAGTGGGATCCATAATAAGGCGTCCCCGACCTACAGTATGTGCGCTGTTTGGGAAACAGTGCCTTGACTGCAGTGACGTCCCGATAAAAATCCCCCCAAACATTTGTTATGTTCAAATCCAGCACGCTCGCTCAGCAACTCTACATGTCTGCGATGTCAAGACGACGCTGCGCTGGGCTAATTGTTTTCCAGAGATTTATTTTGGCATTTGATGCTCTTATTCCAGACAGAGACAGTGAGCAGACAGGGGATGACATGCACTACAGAGCCTCTGGTCAGATTCCAGCCGGGGCCAGCGACTGCTAAACAAGATTTCCGACAGACTAAATGGCAAATAAATGTGTTTTGCATTCCAGATAGCCCTTGCAAGTGCAACAACGCTGAGATGTCGGGTTTGGGAGATTATGTGCAAATGCAACTCAATCTACAATTTAAACGCAGTTTAGGACGGGGGTTTTCAAAGTGGGTGACGGGGCACCCTGGGGTGCCGCGACGGTAGTCCAGGGGTGCCACGAGATCATTTGATAATATTTGGAATTCATTTGGACACTTGAAAAAATATTTAGTATCATTTTAAACTTGAAGTACTCAGTTATTTTCAGTCAGTTCTAACCAAAATGGCTATTATCTCAACGTTTTCCTCGCAACATAATCACTAAAATATCATTACTGTCAGGCAGAAACCTCTGTCGCACAAAACTAGACAGCCAATCTACAAGCACACAACGCCTCGCGATTGTGCTTGTAGATCTGCTGTTTTCACTAGTTTAGTATATTTTATAGATGATAAATACAAAATGAACGGTTTTGGACATACAAGGTTTCCACCCGACAACGACGATATGCTATAAATACCAGTAAGACTCCCTAATCGGGAGATAAGCGACCGTTGGTCGCTTATCTCCACAATCTGTCGGTAGATAATGCCGGTCTTATATAAGGGTCATTTGTGTACGGTGCGATGTCATACTGATGTCAGCAGTGTGATGTCATACTGATGTCAGCAGCTATGTCTCTATATGGAGTTATATGTTGTTCGTGTCCAAATATGGGGCTTGTGAGGTCAGACTTAGTGAGATTCGTCGGTTATCTCCATATATGGAGGGATGTGTTGGTTATCTCCATATCTGGAGATTCAACCTTCAACGTGTAACTATGGCTACCTAACACCTAGCCACATGACGTGAAGGTGAGTGAGGGTCTTTGTAACAGCCACCCCCAGATTTCCCGTGGAAATCTGTACAATATCGAGAAGGCCCGAACGGAAACTCTTAGTCAACTGGCCACCCCATCAAAGAGTAAAGGGACATCAAGGCCTCTCTCTTGTCAATGGGCTGGTGTCGGCCACCCCGTACGGGTTCTAGTCTGAGGTGATAGCTTGCCACCCCGTTAGTAGGCAGGGGTCCCGACAAGCCAAGGGGTCGATTGCACCAGCTTCCTCCTGCCGCGAAGGGTGCCAGCATGACTCACACCATCCTTCCTAGACGATTTTGACATCTTGTTACTAATCTGTCGGTAGATAATGCCGGTCTTATATAAGGGTCATTTGTGTACGGTGTGATGTCATACTGATGTCAGCAGTGTGATGTCATACTGATGCGGAGATATGAGCAGGGCAAAGGTGTGACGTGTGACGTGTGACCGACGGACGGACGGACGGCCGGTGGAGGTTTTGATACTAAACTGCGACCTGACGGTCGCAATAAGGTGCTGGGAGTGAAAATTATAATGTAGGGGTGCCTCAGATTAAAACTATATTTATGGGGTGCCCTGAGACAAAAAAGTTTGGGAACCCCTGGTTTAGGACACGGTCCGTGTTTGTGCCCCCTTTCACTCAGCATTTATAAGACTAGAATCTAAACAACCTTTATCTGTATCCATTGAATTCAATTTAATATAGCTTATAGGCTAAGTTCTTGAGCGCCGGCTGGGAGAGCTCATGAACAAAAAATAATTCTGAACGATAGAGACCGTTGTTGTATAATCACTCCAGGAATATAAAAGAAGACACATCACAGGTATTTTTACAATCACTTGCTTTTCGATGTGCACAGTACATAATGTTATTGAGGCAGCTAAACTGCGGTGGCGGCAGTTTCTGTCTCAGAGCTATCGCGAGATTTGGATTCCAGACAGGGAATGGTGGAGAGTCTCCTGATACTAGCTAGTTCAGAAACGTAATTTGTGCTCTTTAGATGCCTCTATGATGTTATACAGCGTACACACCGAAAAGCAACACAACAGAAAACAATGTGTGACATGTCTTCTTAAATTTAGCACTGAATCACTGGTCAGGGGCCCACATCGGCACGAATTTAGCGCAGCAATCTCAGCAGCCCCCCAGACAGCCATCTGTCACTTTCTCTTTTTTTTTGGGCCAGTCCTTTGGTGCCCTGCGATACACCCCCTAAAGCATGTACAGATTAAGCCGGGCCTGGGCACAGCTTTCTTCATTATATATAGCTAGCGCCTTGCCCAGAAAGACCCGACAATTCATGGGTTTCATTTGTAGTCCTACACCAGCCATGTTGAGGACCAACACAGGTGTTCTGATCGGCATAGAATATTAGTTCCATGCCAATCAAACACATTGAAACACCTTTGTTGGTCCTCAACATGGCCGTTTAGGACTATACAAACAGTGGTGTGTTCTAGACTTTTTGGGGGGGGGCATACGATCCGCGGCTATTCGTGTGGCCAGGGCAGACGCCAGTGCATAATGCCCATCAAATACGCTACTTTGAAAGGTTCACGAGGGCAGACGCTATTCACATATATATTTTTTTCGACCGCAGACGCCGTATACGTGCGTTACAGGTAGGACTACAAATGCAACCCAGCCTGGCGGAGATATGCCCTCCGAGGTTTTTTTAAGTAGGCCTATGAAATCTTCTGCTTTGATGTTTCGATAGTCTGCCACGCTATGACACATCATAATAATAAATGAGAGAGAGAGAGAGAGAGAGAGAGAGAGAGAGAGAGAGAGAGAGAGAGAGAGAGAGAGAGAGAGAGAGAGAGAGAGAGAGAGAGAACACGCGCAGAGGCGTCAATTGGGTATGGCAAGCTATGGCAGCTGCCATACCTTGGCTACAGGGGAAAATAATAAAATGTACTGTAATCGTGCCTGTTGCTAAGGTATGGCAACATGACTGGTGTCTCGCGCGTGCGTGCAAGACACCATGTCATGTTGCCATACCTTAGCTTTTTCTGAACTGACACCACTGAGAGAGAGAGAGAGAGAGAGAGAGAGAGTGTCTCTCTCATGCGTGCTGCATGCATGCGTGCATGCGTGTGTGTGCCTGCGTGCGTGCGTGCCTGTGTTTGTGTGTGTGTGAGAGAGAGAGTCAGTCAGTGAGTGTGCAGGCAGCTCCCCTCACAGTAGCCTACAGCAGGCTGAAGTCAGTCAGTCAGTCAGTCGGTGGACGGACGCCGCGTGGAGAACAACACACAGCGACGCGTAGTGCGCCTCTCTCCCCGCATGCATGCGTTCATACCCCGGGCAGTGCGGGCAACCGGAGCCGCCGTCACCTCACCTCGTCTCACCACTGTGGCACTGACACACCTCTACTCCTCTGTGGAACCTCCTCTCCTCGACGCGGACTGACTGTCGTCGGTCATGCGTGACACAGAAACACGCATTCTGGTGACATTACGGTGACAGCCAAGAGGAGTGCACTGTTACTGTAGAAGATGCTGGAAACATGAGGAGTTGTTGGAGGACAGAGCAGCGGAGGAGAAGCCGCCGCCGCCGCCGCAGAGGAGCTGCTGTAGTGTCTGACCTGAGGGAGCAGAAGACATGACATTCTGCTTCAGACAAGCAGCCTACGTGGTGGAATATGTTTTGTTTTCTTCAACAAAACGTTGAAGCCTATTAAATAGCATGGCGTGTTTATAGCTCTGCGAATTATAACCGCGTTGTCGGTTTTTTTATTTTTATTTTGGGAGTAAAACGGCATCATTTAAAGGCAGCGCACCTTGACAGACTGCATGCGTCTGAAAATGCTCCTACACGCGCCGCGGCTCGCCCGTATCACGGACCACCGTTTATGAAACATTTATTTTCATTTATTTTTGTATTTTGTATTTTATTTTTGTTTTGTTTTTCGGACGGTGCAGCTCGGCGTCGGTTGGGAATAATAACTAGCTGTCATTGCACGAAAAATGCGTGCGTGCCATTAGTGTAGTCTCTCTCTCTCTCTCTCTCTCCCTCTCCCTCTCTCTCCCTGCAAGCCTATCCTCCCCATCCATACCCCTCCATACCACCACCACCCCCTCCATAATAATTTCTGATGTGTGGACCCGACGTGGCCCGCTCTAAAGGACCGGCGTCTCCATCACCACCACCATCACCACCACCACCACCATCATCATCATGTCCTCCTCCTCGCGCAAGATCTCCTCAGAGTCCTTCAGCAGCTCCGTGGGCTCGGACTGCGGACTAGAGTCCCCTGGTATCACCGGTAGCGCCACCAACACCACCACCGGTGCTGGGGGAGAACCTCTGACGGAGGAGAAGAACCCTCGCTCCGGAGGAGGCTGTCCCTTCTCCTCGTTCTCCTTCAACACCTCCAACACCTCCTCATCCTCCTCTTCCCAGTTATGGAACGGCAGGAGCCCGGCCGCCGCCACAGCCTCCTCCTCGGCCGGGGACAGGAGGCAGCTCCCCTCGGGAGGAGAGGAGCAGCAGCAGCAGCAGGGGACGCGGGGGTCCGCGGCCGCCGCGTCGTCGGGAGGCAGCGTCAACAAGCGGACCACCCGATCACGGAGGAGGGTGAACCTGGACTCGCTGGGGGAGAGCCTGAAGAGACTCACCTCACCCACGGTCAGTAGTTTTTTTTTTTTTGGCGAGAGTTCCTTTTTTTTTACCACTTAAAGCAGGGGTCTTCAACGTTTTCAGGCCAAGGAGGACCCCTTAGTTGAGAGAGAGAGATTGAAGCAGGGACCCCCACAACCTGTTCATTAAGTTTCATCGTTTGACAGCACAATCATCAGTGTATTTTGGATTCGTGTCAGTTTGTGTTTTCAGATATTTAACCACTTGAACCGTCAATGCTTTATTTTTATTATTTTTGTCTAAAGTTCTCAGAATGTGGATGCTAGGGTTCAAGTGGTTAATATAAAAAAAGGGGAAAAAAAGTTTCTATCACATAAAGATTTGGAGGACCCCCTGTAGTAACTCTGAGGACCCCCTAGGGGTCCCAGAGACCCCCTGTTGAAGACCCCTGACTTAAACACCAGCATCCTCATTGTGGGAAAGGCTTTCGCAGAAAATAGCAGAATGACAAGTTCACAACGCGAAAGCTTTCCCCACAATAACAGAAAACGGAGAAGACACTAGTATAGAGCCCTGAGGGACTCTGCTCACCCATATGGGGTTTAAGGGTAGATAAAAAGGGTCTACGAAGCAACCAGCAGCCAAACTCTATCGTAAATGTGTTGTTTCAATAACATTCACAGACTTTCCATCCACCCCAAAATAGCAAGATCTTATTTGAAAATATAAGATCTACAAGCTCACCATTTTACGTTATTTTCAAATAGCTGATGTGCATATGTAACTGAGGTGATCCGAACCTCCCCACCCGGGTCTGTACCCGGGTCTCCCACGCGAAAGTCCAATATCTTAACCACTAGACCAAAGAGACATCGCTTTCGTCCGGGGGAGATACTAGACATTTTGAGGCTTCAAGGCTGGGGCTGCGACTCTCTCCATCACACATATAGGGGTATTAAAGGAGTAGTTCACCCCCAAAATTGCTTTTTTTTATCTATTACTCACCCCGTTGAGACTTGAGTTCAATAAAATGTTTTTGTTTTTGCCGCATTCCGAAGCCGATAATTTGATTATAATAAATGTACCTCCATTGAATCCGGATGGAGACCCAAATGCATTTTGGTTCCCATCCGGAATCAATGGGCCTACAAAGAGTCTCCTCAAATGATTGGCTTCGGAATGCGACAAAAACTACGAAATATTATTGAACTCGAGTCTCCATGGGGTGAGTAATAATAGATAGAAACAAAAAGTTATTTTGGGGGTAAACTACTCCTTTAAGTGGTTCAACTGAAGCAAATCCCAAATAAACAACTACAAGTTTAGTAGAAAAAAAAAGCCCCAAAATCTGCAGCCCGCAGCTTCCAATATTTTAGAAGGAAAACAAGCCCAAAGCCAAGCATACTTGGCAACACTGCCCTGGCCTAAGTTACATCCTTTAATGGCTCAAAGGTTATCCTTAATGTGGCACGTTATAACTCAAACACTTTCATGTCAAGGACCCCCAAATTGATATGTAGTTGGCCGGGGGAATCTGAAGCCTCTGTAAAGGTTTTGTGTCAGGGACAGGGACATGCACTTATTAGAGGAGATTTATGTTGTTAAGAATCTTAGAGAGATATGAGAAGACACAATTGGAACTAGAACAAAGTACATTTGAAGCTTGTAAATCGTCACTGTCGGGCAGAAACCTCGTATCTCCCAAGTTTCAAATTTGTGCATTATTTTCGCAAAGTAAAGCACTGCTTCATCACACAAGGCCGTCGCACAAACGTAGTGAAAACAGCTGATCTACAAGCACACAACGCCTCGCGGCGCGAGGCGTTGTGTGCTTGTAGATCGGCTGTTTTCACTAGTTTAAATCATTTTAAAAATGATAAATACAACACAAACGAAAATGAAAATGTTTGTTCTGTTGACTAGATGAGCTGGAGAGACATGGATACTCTGGTTACTGAATAAACACTCTATATAGCAATGATTACTAGGGATGGGTATCGTTCACCTTTTAATCGATACGATACCTTTTTCGATACCTGGGAATCGATACGATACCTTTTTCGATACCATTTTAGATACTTTTTATTTATTATTATTATTATAATTATTATTTGCCTTTTTCTATGGGCTATTTTATAGATGTTGGATCATTATCATAATAATACACATTATAGGCTATTCTCTGCTATTTTCACAGTAACGAGTGTAGCCTACTAAAGCAGTCATTAAACTCTCAGTAGCCCAACTGTTACAGATGCGACCGGCAAGGGGTGCATTCAAAAGTATCGAAACAAGGTATCGTTCGTTTTGACGTGAACCGATACAGATAGTATCGACGTCATTGAATCGATACCATTAAAAGTATCGCTGACGATACCCAACCCTAATGATTACTGTCAGAATATAGAGCTTCAACGTTTTAACCAGAGAACTTTTAAATCACTTATGTCAGTGTTTGTCAGTGTGTCAGTGTGCTCGCGTTGTGAGCTTGGAGGTCGGCTATTTTCGGTGCGTGATACCACACCGAACTAAGCATAATCAAGTACAAATACTGGAGATGTGGTGTAACGGCATGGATTTCTACACAGAGAGGGCAATTATTTCAACATAAGCATGCGTTCAAGTTCAGGAGGGTTTGGTCGAGTCAATTCTCTTGAATGCTGCCTTCAGGTATGGCATGGAAAGCAGGCATTTGCATTAACTGCATTCATGGTCTGGAGAGGGAACTTTTTACAGACGGATAAAAGGGCAGGGGCTCAAGCCCCCTTTGTTGTCTATGTGTGCACGTTCCTGCTGCACGTAGCAGGGGTGGCACCTGTCAGCACTGTCTCCTCACTGGCAGGTGAGTCAGTAGGATACAATAGCAGCGACAACAACACACGGTTTAGGCAGGAACATTCACGTCAAGAAGATTTAACCATTTATTGCATAAATGTTACAGTTAATAATAATTACAGTTAATACAGTTAATCTTGGCATTTGAAGGGCTCCGCGTTTGGAGATGTTCCATGAATTTTGTGCAAGCTTTTCTGAGCATGCTAGGCAAAACCAGGGAACGCAAAGCAATACCACCCCATAGGGATATAATAGCAATACAGTGATATGTAACTTAGTCAAAATCACATTCATTGAGCTTAACATTGACATGTAACTTAGTCAAAATCACAGTATTGAGCTTAACATTGACATGAAACTTAGTCAAAATCACAGTATTTGAGCTTAACAACATTGACATGTAACTTAATCAGACAATCACAAGTATTTGAGCTTAGCCAGACTGATCGTGCAAAGGTGGAGGCTGGGGTGGAGGAGGCAGCCAGCAGCGAATGATTCCGAAGCTTCGGAAAACCAAGCATTGGTAGAGAAAGCAAGCTCTATTTAAAGGAGCCTTCCCTACTGATTGAGAGCTTTGATTGGAGTATGGCAGTCATGCGACATAATGACCTGCAGATATGTTTATGAGGTATGGGAACAGAGCTGACTGACATCTGACTACAGCTGGGCAGCAACTTGACTCCCATGTCCTGCATAAACTAACGCTGAAGCCTCATTAATATGTGTGGGGACATAGTAGCGTCATGTCCAGGGGGGGTACTTGTGCATCACGTGACATATACGCGTCATGTCCGGGGAAGGGGGTTATATACTTGGATATCTAGCTAGCTCACGCTACAGAAACCTTGGCCACATGGCCGCGGTATGTGACTTGTCCTATAGCACACAATTATGAAAAGAAGAGAGGGCCAGTCGGATGGAGTTAGCTGGTTTGGCAGAAAGTGTGGAGTTAAGCATGTTTTACTACTTTCCATTTGTTCAATATTATTTTAACCAACACTCAGATGTAAAGGGTGTTCAATAGCCCTGATTTATGCCAAAGAAAAAATCAAAAACCTCAATAATGGAGTTAAGAGGTTTTGGCCGTGACGATATGCAAATGTAGGTTGCTACTAGTGTCCTCAAAACATAGACACAACCAGTTGGCTTAATTGTCTCTGTCAGGGCAGTGTGACACACACACACACGTGCTGTTGATTACACCTAATTCTCTCTCTCGCACACTCGCGCACGCACACACACGCACACACACACACACACACACACACACGCACACACACACACACACACACACACACACACACACGCACACACACACACACACACGCACGCAGACACCGCGTGTACGCCATGATGACAGAGAGAATAGAGCATGTTCTGACCACAAAACAACACACACCACCACACAAACAGTCTAGCAGTTTAACTCTCTCTTTCTCAATGTTTGTCTCCCTTGCGCTCTTTCTCCTTCTCTTTCCGTCTCTCTCTGTCCCTCTCTCTCTCGCTCTTTCTCTCTCTCTCTCTGTGTGTGTGTGTGTGTGTGTGTGTGTGTGTGTGTGTGTGTGTGTGTGTGTGTGTGTGTGTGTGTGTGTGTGTGTGTGTGCGTGCGTGTGTGTGTTTTGGTTGTCGTGCATATGGTGCAAATGAGTTCGAATTACACTAATCCGTTTTTTTGGGACGGGCCAGGCAAAACTGACTGTAATTTAATGTTGTCTGAAGAAAATAGTACATCTTTGTGTACAGTATATTTAATCACCAAATGTGCCATTTCCTTTTCTCCCTTTCAAGCTAGGCCTTGAATCATTCCCATCGGCCCATGCTGATACTTAGTTCTGCGTAATGTTGCAAAGAGTCTTGTTGCTGCCAAACCTTGACATTGAAGTCACTCCAGACTTTAAGACGCACGCACGCACGCACACACACACACACACACACACACACAAACTTTACCGGCTTTTGCAATACAGAGAAATGTCACAATTAATGTTTAACAGAGGGTTTGTATCGTTAAGAAATCAAGTTGTTTGCGACCATAGGTCGCATTTACTACCAAAACCTCCACAGGCTGTCTGTGAGTGAGTGAGTCCGTCACACTTTTGCCCTGCTCATATCTCCACAACCGTTGCCCCCATCCATGCCAAATTTTGCACACACACTCCTTGACTGCCAAACTACAACCTCCAAGGACCCCCGGAGCCCCAGGTGTAAAAAATGACCAAATGTGCTCACATGTCACACGTCACACTTTTTCCCTGCTCATATCTCCGCAACCGTTGACCTGATCCATGCCACATTTTGCACACACACTCCTTGCCTGCCAAACTACAACCTCCAAGGACCCCCCGAGCCCCAGGGACCCCCAGCTCCCTGGGGGACCCCCAAGTGTAAAAAATTACCAAATGTGCAAAAATGACCAAATGACCACCCCAACGGGGCTGCTCACGGGAAATTCCCGGGGACCACCCACTCCTCGTGTTCCAGAACGGATGCAAAAGTGGTGACGCCCCCAGTGGAGGACCCCCTCCACTGCAGCTCACATAAAATGCCGATAAGCGACCTATGGTCGCTTATCTCCCGATTAGGGAGTCTTACTGGTAGTCTTTCAGGCAGCACTGTGTGTTTGGTTGTAGAGATGCCAGGGTTTCATTTGCATTCATTATATACTCTTCCTCCGCCCACTCCAGTTGAATTATAACCATTCTTTTATGTTTTAACTATTGAAAAATACCAGATCTACAAGCTCGCAGAGCGCTGCGAGCTTGTAGGTCTGCTATTTTTGAAAAATTGTGAACATTTGCCCAAGTCTTTGAATGTTTTGACCCGATTCTATAAATGTCTTATAAATTCTTCTAAATCAGTTAACTTTTTCATGTCAATGGACAGTTTACAGTTTACAGTTTAGGCATTTAGCAGACGCTTTTAATCCAAAGCGACTTACAATAAGCAGATACAAAACATCACAAGATAATATGTCAGTACATCAACAGCAATATAACAAGTGCAAAAGGATATCTATCTAGAAAAAAAACACAATAAAATCAAAGTTCTAAAAAAAACTAAATACAAATGCTAACTATCTTCATGTATGGTCATTGATTTTCTGTAGTGCTAAGGGTTTAGGTGGAGTCTGAAGAGGTGGTTCTTCAGTCCACGGCGAAAGCTAGCGAGTGAGTCCGTTGTTCTAAGTGCGACAGGGAGTTTATTCCATAACTTAGGGGCCAGGAGGGCAATATTACATGGACCCCCAATATTACATGTATTTGATCGCGGAGCCCCACCTCAAAATATATTGTTCCAGGGACCCCCAGAAGCAGAGATTTGAGATTTCAAAAATGGCAGATCTACAAGCTCACAGTGTGGCACTCGATGCCGCGCTGTGAGCTTGTAGATCTGCCATTTTTGAGCGGTGGAGCCGCTCCTCTGAGGGGCTATGTCCGTATCATGGCAATACCTCTGCTGACCACACACACACACACACATGCACGTTAACACATGGGAAGCCAAGGTTTCTAACATTTCTAGCTGTTGCTGCTGCCGTCGTTCACTTACGCTTTAATTTTGAAGAGCCTCGGAAGCTTTGTGCGTGTGCACGTGAGTGTCCACTGACGATTGAGGAGGATAATCCATTTGTTTACAAACGCTCGCCAAACTAAAATCCAAACCGGGGCCGACCATCGCGGTAAAGTGTCGCCGTGAAAACAGCCAGATCTCTGCTTCCCTGGCGTTCTTTGCACCTTATTCATAGATAAAGCTGTTTTTATGTTTCAGCCTAGAATCGAAGTCTATGAAGCCTAGACCATCCATTTTGTTTCTGTGCGAGCCACGTTATGACATATGGACCAGGGTCTTTCACAGACAACACAACATGTGCGCAGCAGCACGCTTCACAGTTAACCCTTTGTCTCGTACCTGAACGAGACAACTCCTTTTGGCACAGCGACCTCCAGTGGCCTTATCTCGTTACTGAACGAGTTTGGCCCCTTGGGTGTTAAGGGAGGTGCGCTGATCGCATGCATGAGACCGACTGGCGGTACACATTTAATTTGAATGAAGTTCGTCTTGGGGAAATCTCGCTTTTGCGAACGCCCATCATTTCGACCGGAGGGTTAAGGTTAGGGTGAGCGTTAGAGTCGGGTGTCGAAAAGATGAGATGTAGTAACAGCGACACACTCCCTAGTCAACCAACATTATTCAAATCTTGTGCGGGTGTGAGCTCTTGAAGCCAATGAAAGCTGCACTGCTCTGCGTGTAGGTATGGCTGTGGGGAATAACAGGGAAGTGATCCGACAAGAGTGACTGTCAATCAACAACAGCCTCGCGGACTGGAGGCGCACATAATTGCGTTCCTTTCTATGCGCTTAGACTGTGTGCGTTTTTCCTGGGTATGAACAGGGGTTAAATGGCTTAACTGTTGGCTTTTTGCGAGTGTTTTCTCTTTTATCTGAAAATTATACACTGGGTCTTACAGAGACAACTATAGTGCTGTTACTCAGCCAGTCCAGTCCAGACCCATGGCTGTGTGCCAGACAAACTTTTACCAAACGGAATCAATACATTTCACTGTCAGCTCAACCTCATTGTAACTAAGATATAATTGATTGAAATTCTGAATTTCTAATGCCAGAGGGGGTACGCAGGGCCTAAGTAATACATTGACAGATTGACCTGAGTCAGCAGACATTCATTCAGATCAGAATGGCCTTTGAGCCTCTGTCAGACTCTGAACTAAAAGGTGATCTAGAAGCAGCAGCAGAAGTGTAGAGAGGGAATCAGAGATCTAATGAATGAAGAATACAATAAGATACGACACAATAAGGAAACTCTTTTGTCTCAGGTCACCCCATAAATATTGTTTTAATCCGAGGCACCCCTACATAATAATTTTCACTCCCAGCACCTTATATTTATAGCATATCATCATTGTCGGGTGGAAACCGTGTATGTCCAAAACCGTTGTATTTATCATCTATAAAATGTACTAAACTAGTGAAAACAGCAGATCTACAAGATGTACTAAACTATCTATAAAATATACTAAACTAGTGAAAACAGCAGATCTACAAGCACACAATGCCTCGCGATGGGAGGCGTTGTGTGCTTGTAGATCTGCTGTTTTCACTAGTTTTGTGCGACAGAGGTTTCTGCCTGACAGTGAGGATATTTTAGTGATTATGTTGCGAGGAAAACGTTGAGATAACAGCCATTTTGGTTAGAACTGACTGAAAATAACGTAGTACTTCAAGTTTAAAATGATACTAAATAATTTTTTCAAGTGTCCAAATAAATTCCAAATATTATCAAATGATCTCGCAGCACCCCTGGACTGCAGTTGCGGCACCCCAGGGTGCCCCGTGACGTCACCCACTTTGAAAACCCCTGTCCCCAACCCAGTATGAGCTGGCCTATATGCAGTATTATGTATTTCACGTTTGTCAGACCACAGAACATGTCCACTGAAGGGAGTGAAATCATTATCATTAAGTCCAGCATAGACACCTTGGCTGAAGAATTGTGCCATCGGTGACACTGATGACCTCACTGAAACTCACCTGAGTGTGTCATCAGGTATGGTGTTTATCCCCGCCCAGAAAAAAAAGCCCCAAATAGGGCATTTCCTGTTCACAGGCTCTTTAAAGGAGCAGCCCTGTTGAGAGCATGAGATATGATTGGAGCATAGAACGGCGTGGCTGATTTGGTTAACAATCAGCAGAGCTGTGATTGGTGTGTAGAAATGCTTGGCTGATTGCAAACAATCAGTAGACTGACAGCTGATTACAGCCAAGGGGCGTTAATTGGGTATGGCAAGGGTATGTAGCTGCCATACCCTGGGTCCAGAGGGTAAAATAAAAGTTACTTTTAAATATAAATCCATGAATGTCTCTTTGTCTATCTGCGCTGGTTATTATGTTGTTAACTCACTTAGCGCCGATCGACTCCTAAATCGACATTGTTATTATGGACGTCCCTGCCGATCGACTCTCAGATCGACTTTTATATAAAAGCAATTTTTTAGCAATTTTTTCGATGTATTAGCGGCGCAAACGGTTTCCCCTACCTTGTACTGGCTGTGACGATAGACCGTGGAAAAAAAGTATAAGCTGATGACGTCCATGGTATTCAGTCCTTGTCTGTGTAAGATGGCAGCTCCCAGCCGTTAGCCTGCTAACATACTAACAACATCCATAACGCTGCTTCAGTAGGTCGGATTTTCATTCCGATTTTTTTTGTGTGGCGTCTGCATCCAACCATTTGCCCGGACGATAGGTCAATGTGAACGATCTGCCACGAATCGTTTAGATCCACGCGATTGTGTACTCCGGTGTGCCGCCATTTTAAAACCCATAGAGGAGGGGCTGTTTACAAAGCTTCATACAGAGACCTGTTATGTTTACAGTGTTACAATGGCGCACTCTAGTGGTGTTTTTGGGGATAGTTTATCATCTCTCTGTTCAGACTCGTACAATTGATCACATTAAAATATTAATATTTCCTGGCATTATTAGCGCACATCCATATTTTAAGTTGGCTGGGAATGGGTTGTTAAATTACAGTAAAATAACTACAAATGCAAAATTTAACAAAATGGTCACTTTAACAAGGTATTATGATTATATTCTCCAGACTTGTATTCTCCCCAGCTTGACAAAATGATATATTCCCAGGTTCCGCAGGTCAGCTGCACAGGTGCAATGCATTATTGTTAATGGTGGCACGTTTAGTAACCAGAGATTCCGTTAGCCGGTATTTACCGGCCATTGGCCGGTTAAATGTTTAATTGGCCGGTAATTATAAAGTCCACCGGCCACCGTTGCCGGCTGGGAAAATGCCTCTTAGGCTATTTTATCATTTAATCTTATTATTCACATAATTATTTCAAGCTCACAACAAGTCAGCAACGCGTGGCGCTGTGAGCTTGTATGTCTGCTATTTTAGATACGCAGGACGGCCATACGGAGAAGCACACATCACGTTTCACCACTGACAATTCCAGCAGCTTGTCCAAATCAGCGCTATACAGCGTGGGTTTAGTGTTATGATCCGAACAGAACTGGGGTTCTTCCGAGGTAATCTAGACCAAGCTGGACCCAGTAGACGATAATAAAAAAGGGACCCGAACTCTGTGGAATCACATGGATTATACAAGCACGCAAATGACTTTCTGATCGCATGGATGTGATGCCACTGTACGGTGGTCAAAGCAACAGACTAACAGAGGCAAGTCAACCTTCCTCCTTGCGCCATCATAACATAACATTAAAAAAACAAAACAAAGGTTGTATGTTTGCATATTAAGGTTTAATGAGACGTGAAGCCAAAATCATATATTAACTTATTAATTTGTAGGACACTGTGTGGCAGGGCACGCAAACGGTTCGCTTGAGTTGCGTCCACTTTAACCTATTCACTTCTTTTTTGGCAAGCGATCTAGGCCTACATAAGTAGATAGTTAGACTATTATTTCGTTAACTCAGGAACATATTGCAATTGCATCTGTAATACAGAGGAGCCCAGCGCTATAATTATCAGTTGGGTGCACCATGCACACGCACATACAGTATCTCATCTGCAAACACGTATGTGACGTTCATTATAATATGGCCGATAAATTAATTGATTGGCCGGTAAAATATAATCCTGCCGGCCAACGTGGCCGGCCCCAAAAATGCCTAGCGGAAACCCTGTTAGTAACATGCCAAGTTTAGCTGCACTGGAACAAACATTACAGGCTGCCATATCCAGCCCAAGAAACCTTAGAAACCTGTGTAAAAAACTGAAAAAAAATTTTTTTTTTTTCTTCAGACATTGTGAAATAGCATGTAGATCTGCTATTTTCACAATAGAACCGTGTTATACAAAATGTATTGCCTCTTTTCCATAAGGACTCCCATCTTTGCCATACCCTAGCTTTTGCTGAACTGACGCTACTGATTACAGCCAAGGTGTGTATAGAGGGTATGTGCACGCATAAAGTGAATGGCAAATCGAGTTTAACGTTGTTTAATGTCGTTTAACAAAATCAGATAGGACCTTTCTGTTAGGATGTGTGGGCTGTCAAGGCCAGAAAGTCTTTTTTTTTGCTATTCAGTAGGCTTTCCCGCATAACCTCTGGGTACGATGATGATGTCAGGCGCATACCCTCTATATGACTCCTGTACCCAACGCCATGCTTAGTTTATGTCAAACCATCAAATGGCACGAAAAAGAGAAGAAAAATAAAACACCAATTGTGAAGTGAGCAGCAGCTTTTTATGAGTTAATTTCATTAAGCGCCCGTGAAGCTTGGCCAATGAGCCAAGTGTGCGGGACATACAATAGGGCATTCACGAATAATGATTTTTAGTATTCGAATTATCTTTTCAAGCAAGTGAAATTTTGGTGCGCTGGTACAGGGGCTGCACCACGACTCAGCGTGTCACGTATGCCTTGATGTGTTACAAATGTTTGTATATATGTTTTGAATACATGACTGCTGTGTCGTAAGACAAATTTCAGTGTGAACTGACAATAAAGTACTATATCATATCATATCATATCAATTATTCCACCTCAAAGTATTCGAATAGTTGAATATTCGACAGGACTGGCCAAACTGTCAAATATTAAGTAAGCAAGAGGCAAAATTGTGAAAATAGCCGATCTACATGCTGCGAGGCGTTGTGAGCATGTAGATCTGCTTATCTGTTTATCTGTGGAACCGAGTCACATTAATACCTACAATTCCAAGTGCTTGTCAGGGTGGGGGTCCGCAGTTCAAATATGTTTATTTTTGGGGTCACGGCCTAAAAAGGTTTTAGAAGCCCTGGTATAGAACATTAACAAATTCATCCACCAGGGGCATTGACAACTCATTTTTATGACTTCCTATCTAGTCAAGCTTTATAAACTATATATTTTTTAAAGAGAAAACGATAAAAAAATAAAAAAGCGAGTATTCGACTTCGGTGAACAACGTTGAATAGTGACTTTGATATTCGAATATTCGAATATTTGGTGAATGCCGCAGAATTCCGCAGAATCAGGATTGTTCTCCGCGGAATCAAGACTTTTTCTCAGCGGATTCCTGGGGGGAGTATTATGTGGTGCAAAAACTAAGTGCGATTAAAATGCGTAAAAGTTTGTAATTGAATTCAAAATGAATCAGTTAATGTCCCAGCCCTAATACGCACAATCGCACATACATACATACACTCAATAACACACACACATAGCAGCTATTATGCTGTGAGGATTTGTGGTGTGAGATGGTGGCGGTTGTTACAGCTGGTGACACACATTGAATAGTAGCCTCTTGTTGGACAGAGTGGTCATGATGGGGTTAAACATAAAGGGTGGGGGGGGGGGGGGATTCTTGTCTTGTAGACTCCTCTTTATTTTCTCTAACCGTGGTGGCCTACCTTCCTGCTGTGGTGGCAGACCTTCGTAAAAAAGCGATAAAATGACTGTTGGTTTATGTCTGTGAGGAGAATCATCAAACAGGAGGGGAGAAGAGGAGGGGAGAGGAGAAAAATAAAAGTATGCACGCACGCACGCACGCACGCACGCACGCACGCACGCACGCACGCACGCACGCACACACACACACACACACACACACAGGGAGGTTTGGACAGACAGAGAAGCTGGAGAAAGTCAGGGACATGGTTCACAATGTGAACCACATAATATAATCCATATCATGGACACGACACATTGCACTGTGTCCATGTATGTATGGGCTGTTTACTATTGACTTTAATGGATACAGGACACATTGCACTGTGTCCATGTATGTATGGGCTGTTTACTATTGACTTTAATGGATACAGGACACATTGTACTGTGTCCATGTATGGGCTGTTTACTATTGACTTTAATGGATACAGGACACATTGTGCTGTGTCCATGTATGGGCTGTTTACTATTGACTTTAATGGATACAGGACACATTGTACTGTGCCCATGTATGGGGTGTTTACTATTGACTTTAATGTATACAGGACACATTGCACTGTGTCCATGTATGGGCTGTTTACTATTGACTTTAATGTATACAGGACACATTGTACTGTGCCCATGTATGGGGTGTTTACTATTGACTTTAATGTATACAGGACACATTGCACTGTGTCCATGTATGGGCTGTTTACTATTGACTTTAATGTATACAGGACACATTGTACTGTGCCCATGTATGGGGTGTTTACTATTGACTTTAATGTATACAGGACACATTGTACTGTGCCCATGTATGGGGTGTTTACTATTGACTTTAATGTATACAGGACACATTGTACTGTGCCCATGTATGGGGTGTTTACTATTGACTTTAATGGATACAGGACACATTGTACTGTGTCCATGTATGGGCTGTTTACTATTGACTTTAATGGATACAGGACACATTGTACTGTGTCCATGTATGGGCTGTTTACTATTGACTTTAATGGACACAGGACACATTGTACTGACCATGTATGGGCTGTTTACTATTGACTTTAATGCATACAGGACACATTGTACTGTGTCCATGTATGGGCTGTTTACTATTGACTTTAATGGCTACAGGACACATTGTACTGTGTCCATGTATGGGCTGTTTACTATTGACTTTAATGGATACAGGACACATTGTACACTCCATGTATGGGCTGTTTACTATTGACTTTAATGGATATACAGGACACATTGTACTGTCCATGTTTGTATGCGGTGTGAAGTGAACTGCTATTGACTCTATTATTCACTTTGACATGACATTCTGTTCTCCTATGCAATGTGCCCCATATGGCCTCTGTCAGACACAAACCCTGTATCCATATTTCAACTTTTTAATGTTTATTTTCTGCACACATTAGCGTAGGGCGACCATTAAAGGGACTACACCATGAATTTACTTTTTTTTCCCTTCTATTTTTATGTCTTTTTTGGTGTCCCACCAGCACTTCTATCCTCACAAAGTCCTATTTCTGACCATTGCGTCTTTCTCAGTTTATGGGCAGATCTATGTAAGCAGGTCTCAGAACGGGCTGTCTGATTTTAAGGGACCTACTGCTACTAGTCTGGGATCACTTCACTTTTCGGGGCTGTAACCGGTCTGGAGCGGAAACCACAACACGTCATGTCGTAGTACTCAAAAGACTACAATTTGCCGGAAAGATCAAACCGGATTCAGTTTTAACCCAAAATATTCCCCTGCGCTCAAGGACTTACTTTCAGGGCCTACCTTATAAACTCCTTGATGCGGAGTAGTTTTGCTTTTGAAAAAATCGTTTGGTATATGCATCTTTTAGTCCAACTGTTAGCGACTGGCAAGACTACACTAGGCTACGCAAGCATTTTAATAGGGATTGGGGAAACAAACGGAGGGAACCAAATCAAAGCGACGCCACTTCTTCTAGTGGTTTCCGCGCTTTAGGCGGAAACCAAACAGCCTGTTGTGAACGAACACCAGGCTTTCCCCCAGAAAGCCTGGTAGGCGAGATTAACTGCTACTGCTGTGCTGAGTGGGGGTTTGGAAGGGGTGGGCAGGCTTGAGAAGGAGGCAGGAGGAGCTGGGAGAGGGTTGGGGAGGGGTGGGCAGGCCTGCTGAGCAGGAGGTGGGGAGGAGTGTGGGGCCAAAACTGGCTCAATAGCACAGTCCTCCCACTGGTGGTACTGTAGCTGAAAATGCTCTGAGAGCCAGGCAGAAATGACAGGGGCTCTGTATTCAGGAGTGGTAATTTAGCTTCAAACCTTTTGAAAAATGTTCTTGGGACATAAACAATATTATATTAATTATTTTTAAATGCATAGTGTAGAACCTTTTTTTTTAAAGCAATGCACACGTTCACCGTGCACACGCACGCCCATTCTCGTGGCATTAATGCGCTCATTCAAAGATTTGCACAATTTAGCTGGGGACCCCTTGGAAACCCTCCTGGGGGGACCCCACTTTGGCCCTGTACCATTTTTGTCAAATATATCGGCTGGGCTTTTCAGTACATATAAATAATCTGCACTTGAATGTCAGTATCCCACCTGCACCTGATCTGACTGACTATTCATGTGTGTGTGTGTGTGTGTGTGTGTGTGTGTGTGTGTGTGTGTGTGTGTGTGTGTGTGTGTGTGTGTGTGTGTGTGTGTGTGTGCGCGCGCGTGTTCACGTGTTCATGAAAGTCTTTGTGTGTGTCACGAGTGCGTGCATGATGTGCGTATGTCCGTGTGTGAGAGTGTAATATTCAGCTGTCCATGACTGTAACAATGCAGACTGATGATGATGACGATGGTGGTGTGTGTGTGTGTGTGTGTGTGTGTGTGTGTGTGTGTGTGTGTGTGTGTGTGTGTGTGCGCGCGCGTCTGTGTGTCTGTCCTGGCTGCTGTCGTGGGTTGAAACCTGATAACTTTGCCTGTGTGTGTGTGTGTGTGTGTGTGTGTGTGTGTGTGTGTGTGTGTGTGTGTGCGTACGTGCGTGTGTGTGAGTGATGACGTTGGTGAATGAATAGCTCAGTAAAAGGACACATAAAGGTGAATGTCGTGAGAAACGCATGCACGCATACGCGCTCGCACACACACGCACGCACACACACACACACGCACGCACACACGCACACACACACACACACACACACACACACACACACACACACACACACACACACACACAGTCACACACACACACACACACACAAACAGAAGGAGATTAGAGGGGTGTCAGGGAGTTAAAACATGACTTTCCTTTAAACGAAAGTGTGTGTGTGCGTGCGTGCGTGTGTGTGTGTGCGTGCGTGCGTGCGTGCGTGCGTGCGTGCGTGTGGAGGGGTACTGTCCCTCTCTCTTGGCTCACGCCCCCCCTTCCCTCCCCCCCCCCCCCCCCCCCCAAACAGAAGCTTGTGAAAAGTCATCACAGCCTCCCGCTGTTGCTAGGCGACCGCTGCAAACATGTTTGAAGTGCGGTCCACTCTCTTGGCTCCAAAGACACGTTGCATTATTTTTAACCTTTTTTAACAAGCACTACTCCACGTATTCCTCTAGCCAGCCATGTTGCTGACGTCATAGATTATATAAACAATGCAAAAAAAAAGAAAGAAAAAAGAACAGTCAGGCCCCTCGTTTGTACATTTATTGAAGTACTGTAGAATTTATCCCCCCCGAACAGACCCGATATGCTGCACCTGGGAGGCAAATATTGTAGTTTTTTTTTACTCCACTACAATTATTTGAAAACTTAAAGGAGCTATAGTCAACTTTTTCATTGTAGGGCCGACACTTTGTTTACAGTCTAGAATGTAAACAAAGTGTGGGTCTGACAATGGCCAAAATGATTATTTTATCATTATTTTACATACATGAAGCTTATTTTTTTATAAAATATTTTCGAAACATTATTTTTATTTTAGCATCCGTTTTTCAAGAAAAAGTTGACTATAGCTCCTTTAAGTAAGAAGATACTTTGGAGATTTAGATTATTATTATAAAAAACACATTAACTAATTAAGCAGTACTAGTAAGACGCCTCAGGGCGACAAGCGACGCGCCACAGTTATGTGGACAGCAGGGATGTGGACATCACAGTTCTCCATATATGGGCATAAAAGGGATTATGTTATTGTGACATCACAGTGAAGCCAGAGTGTGATGTCAGAGCGGCAAACCCATTCTGGTAGAGTGGTTTAGGGCGAGGTCGCGCCACAGTGATGTGGACATCAGGGATCTCCATATATGGGCAAAAAAGGGATTTGTTCCCCTGGCATCACAGGGATCTCCATATCTCCATACATGGGCATAAAAGGGATTTATAGACTTTGTCTATTTAAAGAAAGGCAAGCAACGTGACACATTGTAGTAGTGAGCTTGTATGTCATTATAGGCAAAATGCTTGTAGAAATTATTGTAAAGGATTTCTGTACAAGTAGGACTGGCCTGGGCAATTAACCGAAACTATATCAAAACTGATGTTTCGAACCCATAACCGACTTATAATCGAAATATATTTTTGATCATATTTTTGTTTGTTATATGTCAAGAAATCAACTAAAAAATAGACTAAATCGATGTGTCTGATTAACCACTTGAACCTCACAGCACGTTACGATGCAACACGTTGCGAGCTTGTAGATCTGCTTTTGTCACTATAAAAAGAAAATCATTCATTCATTTTAATCAAGGCATATTGATATTGAAGTCATATGCCCTAGGCACAGCAGATATCAGTTTGGTGTTTGATATCAGTTTCAATTGCAGTACTTTTAGTTTTTCAGCAAGCCTTGATTTATGAAAGATTTAGTTAGCTTAGCATTGCATGTTTATAATTAAATTATTAATTGTAATTGGGTTACAAAAATTGTGGGATAAAAAAATTTTATCCCACGATTTTTGTAACCCATTTTCACCTAGTGTCAATTGCCTATGTAATCCTGGGCTCTGCTCTCCCTCTGCCGCGCCTGGGGAGACAACAGACTGACCTCATGCTTCCTTCAGTGCATGAAGAGTCCAAGTTGCTTCTTTTCACCTGACAGTGGAGATTTCCCTGGTTTGGACGTAGCGCGTGGAAGGGACACGTTATTCCAACCAGTTCCTTTCCCCTCCATCAGGCGCCCCGGGTGGCCAGGGGGAGGCATTATAGAAACCTGGATTACTGCATGTTTTTGTGAGGGTATCTACCCTAGGAGACATGTTTTAGTTTCCTTTTCTTTTCTTTTGTTTAGTTTAGTTTATTTTTCATGTTTTATTTAAAAATCATTCTTTTCTGTCTTCTTGGCCTACAGGGAGTGTTTGTGCAATGTTTGACACCGATCGGTCCAACAGTACCGGAGATTAGCTGCTCACACGCACGCACGCACGCACGCACGCACGCACGCACGCACGCACGCACGCACGCACGCACGCACGCACGCACGCACGCACGCACGCACGCACACACACACACACACACACACACACACACACACACACACACACACACACACACACACACACACACACACACACCGCAGTGGGCAGGGACCTCAGATTGCCCCGTCCAGCTGGTGCAGTGTGCTGTGGACTTTGTGTTGCTACTCTCTCACGTTGGTACTGATTTATAATGAATCACACACTCTCTGGATTACACTGTCATCAACAATGAGACACGCACGCACACACACACACACACACACACACACACACACACACACACACACACACACACACACACACGCACAACCTAACTATAGGCTACTTGTTTACTGCTTCCATTCCTCTCCCCTCTCCTGCTCTAGAAATAGTTTGCAAATTTATATTAAATGAATGTTTAAATAGCAATTGTGCATGTTAAAGTGTGAAGATTGTGAAACTTGGACGATGCATAGCCTATAGATAGCTGCGCTGCGGCCACCCGCTTCGGTGGCCGCGTCCGCGTTCGCCGTTCGATTCGTCTTGGCCTAAATATTTGCCTGGCTCCAGCACATAGACCCGCCCACTCTCTGATCGGACTGGTTCAGCGCAGAATCTGAAATCAGGCTACCTAAATATACAAAGAAATGACTGACCTATTGACGACTTTATACTTAAAAAAGAACATTGATAGATAGTGGAAATAGCCGATCTACAAGCTCACAACGCGTCGCGATGAGCTTGTAGATCTGCTATTTTCAAGACTTTTTGTAAGTGTTTGAAACTATATGAACATTTTTCAACGTGGAAACGTTTATGACGATCATGCAAAATAATTGCGATTAGACAATTATGTAATAATTGTGACAGGCCTAGTGGGAACCACTAAATCAGAGACATCAAAATGTCTCTTTTGGGCGTGGAACTAAAATGTGTGGGAACCCCAGACATTGAGAGAAAGACAGTCTCTGTCATCACGGGTTGTAGTTAGGTAAAAAAATGTCAGTTCCGTGACCACCAGAGCAAAGGCTGTCAAACATTTTCCCGGCCATTTAAAAAAAGACAGCCCGGCCAAATGTGTTTAATAACCCTCCTAGATGACAAATCCATTGAGAAACGGACCTTTGCTTCCACGGTCACGGAACTGCCATTTTTGACTCTACTATTGGGCTTCTGCCTTTCATCTAGTTGGTTTCCTTGTGGCTATATCTACTGTGGCACACTGTGCACCGAGGCATGGTGCTTTGTGGCTACAGTTTGTAGCTACATGGAAATAAAGAATGCTATTGATGGGGAAACACTGGCTGTTGTCTGTGCAACAGCTGAGCCTGTGTGTTTGTGTGTTTGGGTCAAACAGTCAAAAGTTCATGGCCGATGTTTTAACCCACTTTCTGTGGTTGTTGTGGTTTCTCAGTCAGTCAGTATTATACAGGATTCCCACAGTCATGAAATTCCTGGAAATATTTTGGAAATTAGAAAAATATTTTTCCAGTACTGGAAAAGGTTTGGAATTGATCAAGGGTCCTGGAAGGTCCTGGAAAAAATAGCTACAGTATGCATTGATTTTGGTTATTGATTTTGTTTACTGCCACCATAAATCGACTTTGAGAGGGTTCACAGTTTTCGTACCTTTTGACGTGGGCATGTGCATGTCTATCGTGCACGATCCGCATGCACGCCACGGCCTGTTCGCAGCCTGCACGCTTTATTTTTGCCACACTGCCTGTCTTTGGGCATTGGCACATAGGAGTAAGTGACTCGTTATTGCGCTGATTTATTGTTATATAGTCCTGGAAATTGGGTTAAATATTCTGGAAAGGTTTTGGAAAAGTTTTGGGAATGCATTGGTAAAAATGTGTGGGAATCCTGATATATTTATTTATTACATGGCTTGATTCAGATTGGTCAATCCCTGAATTCATCGGTCTGTAATTTTGGAATAATAACCGCTGAACTCAACAGACCACTGTCTAATCATGTCTCATGCTGTATCTGTCGTGTCGCGAGCCTCTTCTTTCAAACGCACTGAACGCATGCACCTTGCATAAATGAATGGACAACTTTCATTACCGTATGCAATGGAGTCCTTCGTTTTGTCATTACTTTGTTCACATTTTGTTGTCATTTTATTCATTTATTTATTAAGTAGCCAATAGATAGAGAAATAAACCCCTTTAATGGTGATGAAAATGTTCCCTTGCTTAACACTTTGCTAGCCGAAATAGAATGGCTTGTTGTAGATTAGCCGTGAAATTTCTATTATTATATAATGATCTGAACCGCATTCATTTTACCAGACATTCAGCGCTATATCACGTGGTCTTCATCCCCCATTACCATAACGCGATCCCTGTTGTATACTCACCACAGTTCCCAGTGAAATTCTTCAATCTGCATTGGCTTAGAGTGGGGGTTTCGGCCGACGCATCTTATCCCCGTGCGTTTCACGTGCGCGATCCGTTCACGTAAATGTCGGCTCAAATAATCCACGTATGACTCAAGAGTAGATATGAGCATTTTCGCTCGCATAGCCCCCAGCACTCCTGCTATACTAGCACTAACGTATAAACAGAAAATGGACGGCTGCTGGGAAGCCTCTGCAAGGAATGGACATGACGTCACTTCTGCTTCATGTCAGACGAGCCATGCGCTATCGATGGACGAGTGGTGACTAGGGAAGGTTAGACGATCGCCGATTTTCGGATAAAAATCATTTATTTCGTTTTTAATGACCCAGTACGGTAAAAGACGGCGCGGCTGAGACTCCTTGCTCAGATGTCCGGTATATTCCGGTTTTAATATTAAGGGGCTCCCCGTGGCTTGCAAAGTGTTAATTAACATGACCTCTCTCACTGTGGCATCTAGAACTGAACCTCTAATCTACACCCCCTTCCCAATCGTTTGCCTTTCTTTTGTTATTGTCTTTTTTCTTAGTGTCTTTGAGTAGCTTTTTTGATACACTCGGACTGTAAGACCTGCAAAAAATACTCTCCCGCAATTTTGAACACGTCTTTCTCTCAAGTGTATGAAAACAAGGAGGTAAACTAGTCTCTAAACTGCCTCCTCCTGGCCAGCCAGGGCGCCTGATGGAGGGGAAAGGAACTGGTTGGAATAACGTGTTCCTTCCACGCGCTACTTCCAGCCCGGGAAACTTCCCCCATCAGGTGAAAAGAAGCAACTTGGACTCCTCATGCATAGAAGGAAGCATGAGGTCAGTCTGTTGTCTCCCCAGGTTGGCAGAGGGAGAGCAGAGCAGAGACATTAGATAATTGACACCGGGTGAAAAATGGGTTACAAAATCTTGGGATAAAAAAGAAAAAAAAAGAAAAGTGTCTGAAGACATTAAAACGTTCTTCATAGTTTTTTTTTACAGATAGAATAAAATAAAAACATATCATACGATGGTGTTGCATGGGGTGAAAACAGCCACTCTCAAGTTTGGAAATCCTCTGTCCACAACAACATGCCCAAAATAGGGGCACCAGGTTGCGAGCGGTTCAATGAGATGGCCTTATTGTTGCATAATAAGCATATTGATTGAGTTCTTTTTGAAGCAGAAATGTCATGGCTCATTGCAGAGCGGCTTGCATTACTCAGCCTCTTATGAAGTGCTGCTTGAATTCATTTCCAATCAAAACACCTGAGCCTCTGCTACGGAGCCACACACACGCACGCGCGCGCGATGAGCGCGGATACAATAAAACCAGTGGTTCTCAAAGTGGGGTACAGGTGCCCCTATAGGGGCCAGGGGGTCCCTAGCAAAATGATTGATAGTTAGGAACCAAATGGACCTTTACGGGTCTGTAACTCAGAGAGAAATGGAACCAAATGGACCCTTATTGTTCTGTAACCCAGAGAATGTACAAATGGAACCAATTGGACCCTTACGCGCACACGTGCGCACGCACACACGCGCGCACGCACGCACGCACACGCACACACATGCTGTATTGTATTGTATACTCTGTATTGCTACGCGACAGACACATAATCCATTTTCCGTGGGTTTCTTCTTTCCTATCTTGCAGACACAGACTGTTCAGCAGGCTCTGCAGAGAACGCTGGAACTGTACAGACGGCAAGACACGCGGTAAGAACCTGTCTGTCTGTCTGTCTGTCTGTCTGTCTGTCTGTCTGTCTGCCTGCCTGCCTGCCTGCCTGCCTGCCTGTCTGTCTGTCTGTCTGTCTGTCTGTCTGTCTGTCTGTCTGTCTGCCTGCCTGCCTGCCTGCCTGCCTGCCTGTCTGTCTGTCTGTCTGCCTGCCTGCCTGCCTGCCTGTCTGTCTGTCTGTCTGCCTCTTCCTCTCTTTGGCACTTCTACACTTGGCTCTATCATATCGTTGTTTTCGGGTAAAAACCTTGTACGTCCAAAACCGTTCGTTTTGTATTTATAATCTAAAAAATGATTTAAACTAGTGAAAACAGCCGATCTACAAGCACACAACGCCTTGCACCGCGAGGCGTTGTGTGCTTGTAGATCTGCTGTTTTCACTATTTTTGTGCGACGGCCTTGTATGATGAAGCAGGGCTTTACTTGGTGAAAGAACGTACAAACTTGAAACTTGGAGATACGAGGTTTCTGCCCGACAGTGACGATATACAACATGTCTACTTCTCTGCCTACTGTATTGTCTTTGTGTCTCTCTCTGTCACACACTCACACACACACACACGCATGCACGCACGCGCACATGCACGCACGCGCACATGCACGCACGCACACACACGCACTGCTCTCATTGCGTGTAGAGGGTTCAGTCAGGGACATTCTACCATACATTAGTACAACAATCTGGGACATTGGATTGTACTAGCTGCAATCCAACAGCTCCCTCCTCCGCTCCAGGCCCGTGCACACACATTTTGGGGGGTCTTATGTTAATGTTTATTTATGTTCATGTACAGTATACTGCATCACGGTGGTTTTCAACCCTTTTCATATCAAGGTCCATTATTTATTCGGCATCTGAGCCACAGACCTAGCCTGACACTCAGCCTGAATTGACATTTCGTTTCACTCCATTATTCAGTCTGAAGTTGCTTCCACCCAGGGCGATTTCTGGGATGGGCGTTGCCAAAGAGGCAGTCTTCTGCGATTGGTTCACCGTCTGACCAACACAACAGTAGCAAAGCAGTGTTGTTATGTGTGGCTGGCTAGTGGCTAGCCTGTTGCTTGCTAGTGCTACTTGCTAACCAAAGAAACAGGCAGAATAGGAGCGCTACGAACTAGGAATCAAACACAACATAACATGCCTGCTACTGGTGTTTCACAGCGAGATCGATACGATCGCATATTACTGCGACGGGCGACGCGATGCGCGGTACGGTACGGCGGCGGCGCTTGTTTACTTGGAAACGCACATGAGTTCTGGGGAAATCCCCACCCACGCTGATCACAAGACGCTGATTCACGACACTGATTCGCCGTACGGCAGGGGTAAAAATGTGCAAGTATTTTTCAAACAAGCTGTCTGAGCTTTTATCAATGGTTAACTTTCTCCAGCCGTGCTCTGGACTGTCGGGGAGGGGAGGGACAGCACTCTAACTTAACGCGGACAGTTTAGTGTAGGCAGATGGGCGGGCGCGGTGAGTCTCTCCGTGAGTCTCCGGCCAACAGCATGTGTTCTCCTCCCCCCTCCCCCCTCTGCTCAGCGCAGAGAACGCTGCTGCGTCATGACGTCGACACATTCGGTGCGACGCTCTCTGCACTCTGATTGGTTAGGGAAATTCTACACATCCTCCAACAGTGATCATAACGCGATCGCCCATGCTTCTTTTTCTTCCGATCGCCAAAAGAAGTCTGGGTTTCCGAGGCTAGAGGGACAGCAGCAGCTTCACACGGTGGTGTCGGCTCAGAACGAAACAACAAGCCATGGCTAAAATACTCAAATTGTATATATCCCACTAAAACCATTGAAAATACTATACAGTCCGAATAGTGAGAGAGAACCAGGAAACAGACAGTCACTGAGCTTCTTTCTCTCTGGTCAGAAACGCAAGTACAGTGAAACCACGCCCCCCTTGATACAAATCTATATAAAACAAATGTTAATATTAATTAGATAAGCCACCTCACGCCGAACTAATGGTACGCAGTGAGCAAATAATGTAATGAGTGGCGCCAAATATTTATTTTCTACTCAGAAACTGGAAGTATAGGCCTACATAGAAATAGCTACAGAGACAGCAGAAAGCTCTGAATCCACAAGCATAAGGGCAAATTGAACCATCATTGCTCCCAATCACAAGTGACTCATTTATATAATATATATTTATAGAAAAGTGATTTTGGGTTTCATGACTCTTTAACTGTTTTATTTAAATGTAAAAAATTAAGAAATTTGAAAATTCTCATATTATAGGCTGAACAAATATTATTGTATTATGAACACATTTATCAGGCTCACTCTCAGCTAATCTTGCATGTGTGCGTGTGTGTGTGTGTGTGTGTGTGTGTGTGTGTGTGTGTGTGTGTGTGTGTGTGTGTGTGTGTGTGTGTGTGTGTGTGTGTGTGTGTGTGTGTGTGTACACCCCCACCTGTTCACTTAGATCAGGCAACTCAGGGATGCTGACAGAACCCTTGCTAAAAACCCCAGGGCAAAAATCCACTCGTCCGAGACAGTTTGCCCTCCTGGCCCCCAAGTTGTGGAATAAACTCCCTGTCGCACTTAGAGTAACGGACTCACTCGCTAGCTTTCACCGTGGACTGAAGACTCACCTATTCAGACTCCACCTAAACCCTTAGCACTACTGAAAAAAATCAATGACCATACGTGAAGCTAGTTAGCATTTGTTTTTAGGTTTCTTAGAAACCTTTTTTTTTTCTTTACGGATTATATATTTTTTCTAGATAGATATTCATTTGCATTTGTTATATTGCTGTTGATGTACTGACATTTAATCTTGTTAATTATTGTGATGTTTTATCTGCTTATTGTAAATCACTTTGGATTAACACATGGGCTGCTCAGGTTTTTAACATTTCTAGCTGTTGCTGCTGCCGCCGTTCACTCACGCTTTATTTTGAAGAGCCTCGGAAGCTTCGTGCGTGTGCACGTGGGTGTCCACTGACGATTGAGGAAGATAATCCCTTTGTTTACAAACGCTCGCGAAACTAAAATCCAAACGGGAGCCGACCATCGCGGTATAGTGTCGCCGTGAAAACAATCAGATCTCTGCTTCCCTGGCGTTCTTTTCACCTCATTCAGAGATAAAGCCCCTTTTATGTTTCAGAGTAGAATGGAAATCAATGCAACCAGCCTCCGCCATTTTCTCTCTCCCTCTCTCTCTCTCTCTGCTACAGGGTGACGTATGGACTCGGGTCATTCAGAGGGCAGGCAGCTGCACGTACAGTTAACCCTTCGTTGTCTCGTTCAGGGACGAGTTTGGCGTGGTGACACCTAGTGGCCTTAACTCGTTACTGAACAAGTTTGGCTCCTTGGGTGTTAAAAGCGTCTGCTAAATGCCTAAACTGTAAACTTTAAACTGTGTGTGTGTGTGTGTGTGTGTGTGTGTGTGTGTGTGTGTGTGTGTGTGTGTGTGTGTGTGTGTGTGTGTGTGTGTGTGTGTGTGTGTGTGTGTGTGTGTGTGTGTGTCATGCTTGGTGCAGGTGTCAGGGAGACACTGAGGAGAAACGTACGATGGACAAATGCCCGTTTCTACACAACTCTGGCTCTGAAGAGGACATCTCAGCCATGCTGCAGTACATGGCTACCGTACTGGGTCAGTGTGTGTGTGTGTGTGTGTGTGTGTGTGTGTGTGTGTGTGTGTGTGTGTGTGTGTGTGTGTGTGTGTGTGTGTGTGTGTGTGTGTGTGTGTGTGTGTGTGTGCGTGCGTGCGTGTGTGTGTGTGTGTGTAGGGCTGTCACAATTATTACATAATCGTCTAATCGTGTTTATTTGACATAATCGTGATTATTTTTCATAATCGTTTCCATGTTGAAAAATTTTCATATATTTTTAAGAAAGTCAAAAATGGTGGAAATAGCAGATCTACAAGCTCACAACGCGTCGCATCGCGCCGCGTTGTAAGCTTGTCGATCGGCTATTTCCACTATCAATGTTCTTTTTGAAGTATAAAGTTGTCAAATATGTCTGTAATTTCATTGTATATTTAAGGTTATGTGTCATATCTGCCATGTGCAACTTCAAAGCCTACAAGCCAAACAGAAATGTAATTGTCAAGGACAAAAACACAATTAAATCGTTAATTATTTGAGAGAAAATTAATCGTCATGTAAAATGTCATAATCGTGACAGCCCTGTCTGTGTGTGTGTGTGTGTGTGTGTGTGTGTGTGTGTGTGTGTGTGTGTGTGTGTGTGTGTGTGTGTGTGTAGGGCTGTCACAAATATTACATAATCGTCTAATCGTGTTTATTTGACATAATCATGATTATTTTTCATAATCGTCATAATCGTTTCTATGTTGAAAAATGTTCATATATTTTTAAGAAAGTCAAAAATAGTGGAAATAGCAGATCTACAACCTCACAACGCGTCGCATCGCGACGCGTTGTGAGCTTGTCGATCGGCTATATCCACTATCAATGTTCTTTTTTAAGTATAAAGTTGTCAAATATGTCAGTAATTTCATTGTATATTTAAGGTTATGTGTCATATCTGCCATGTGCAACTTCAAAGCCTACAAGCCAAACAGAAATGTAATTGTCAAGGACAAAAACACAATTAAATCGTTAATTATTTGAGAAAATTAATCGTCATGTAAAATGTCATAATCGTGACAGCCCTGTGTGTGTGTGTGTGTGTGTGTGTGCGCGTGTGTGTGTGTGTGTGTGTGTGTGTGTGTGTGTGCGTGCGTGCGCGTGCCTGTGTGTGTTTTGCATTGGACTACTCTTGTTACATTGATTATAATCTCAATGTCTCCCTTGAGGCGCATAATTGACATTTTTGTGGTTTGTGGTGTGTTGCGCTGCCAATATCATAGACTTTGACAATTTCTTTACTTTGCACTTCAGATAATTTCATTTCCTATACGTTTACCAATAGGAAAAATAGGAAAAATAGGAGCATAAGTTGGCATGTAGAGTCATGATTCAAACTAATCTGATTCTGGATACAGGTGTCTCTGTCAGATGAGCTCATTTGGGGATGACACTAGGGATGAAATGATCACTGTCCTATTGTCTTATCCCATTTAGGCCTAGAATTCTTATATTCTTTTATATTTCTCTGCTATTGAAAAATAGCAGATATACAAGCTCACCGAGTGCCGCGCTGCAAGCTATTTTTGAAAAGTTGTGAAAATGTGTGCAAATCTTTGAATATATGTATTTTTAAAGCTAACATTTGTAACTCTAATTTTGCTTCTGGGGGGGTCCCTGGAACTATTTTGAGATGGGTGTCCGTGGCCAAATACATATCATTTTGGGGGTCCTTTACATGAAAAGGTTTGAGCACGACTGACATAGAAACATGGGTTTTTCAAAAAACCTTAGAAGGATTTAGAAGACACTTATAGAATCGGGTAAAAACATAGCAGATCTACAAGCTCGCAGCGCAGCACCGCTGCGCTGTGAGTTGTATATCTTCTTTGTTTTAATAGTTAAAGCATAAAATAATGCGTTCCTTGTCTCCATGGGTTAAAGTGCTGAAAACATTCCATTTCATTCTCTACAACTATCTTTAACGTGGTGTGCGTGCGTGTGGTATTGGACTCCTGCCGGGCGAGCAATGTCAATCGTAACGCTCGTTTGATTAATCAAACTACAGAGGTAATCAGTGCTCAGTCTGCAGCTAAGTGGCCTCTTGATCAAGTGCTCTGCCGCTGCTATAGAGGATCGATAAAGAATGAAATACTGATGGTTTCACTGGGAGATTCAATCACAGATAAATGTCTACTGCATAAGGTCTGTCTCCCTTTCAACCTCGGGAAAACAACCCTGAAATGGCAGGTTGTAGTAGTAGCCCAGAAATACAACAAAAGCCATACATTTTTTTTTTCTGATAATAGAGCAAAAATAGAACAATGTTTTTCTATCAATTACTCACCTCGTGATGAGGTCTCAAATTCACGGGTAATTTCGTCGCATTCCTCCATGGAGAGCGAACAATGCAACTAATTTTGATAAATTGAAAGTTAATTAACTCTTAAACTGCTCCGGACGTTCCCGTTCGCCCCATTTTTCACGGCGGCGCGATGCCAATAGTACGTTCTTTGGCTCGTTCTTTTGTACCTTGGTTTGATGTCTGTAAACTGATGAGGGGTCGCGCGGGTGTGTACCGTAGAGACAGCTCCCGTAAAAGTGCTCTCAAAAACCCACTGGACGTTAGCATCAATGGAGTAACAAAACACTTTTTGTTATTTTCTCTGGGTCTATTGCTCTGTAGTGATTGAGCGGCCTTGACGGACGGCAGCCTACCGCGGACATTTCACATTAATTCTTGCATGAGGCTGCCCTCTACTGCTAGTATAGCCAAAGTACACCTATTTAAGGAGAAAAGAAAATAATAATGATAAAAAAAAATGAATACATCTTTGTCTATAACATCGCAAAGGTAAGGTGCTTTTGCTGGCACAAAACCCAATAAATAAATAACAACATCTGGCAGTAAAACTGTTAATTGTTGTCATTCATTTAAAAGGGGGGACCAGGATTAAAAAACAAAAAAGGAAACAAAAAAACTGTGTATAAAACCTCAACACAACTCTCACAGGATAATCCAAGGGTCATGTGCGGTATCTAGTCGTATGTTTAACACTGCGTTCTCACTCAAACTTTGCAACGTTGCAAAAAATGAAAAGTCAGATATAGCTTATGCCTTCCGTTCAGACGACAACTGCATTTTCGGGGGTTGAAAACGTAACGAAGTGAGACCGTACTTTTGGGTGGAAAAGTTGACAACAGTTGACAACGTGTGATGTCACGGCTCGCATTCCGGCTCGCAGCCACGTTACCATGGTGAATGGTAAACAAGGAAGTAGAATCGTCTATCCGTGCGTCACCGCCACCTAGCAAAATTACATGGACACATTTCATGGAACATTTCATGATCTGATGCGGCTTCATATGAGCGCTGGATAAAAAGCATAATGCAACGGCGATGTCGCGGGATCTCGCCGTGTGTGTGCGTGTGTGTGTGTGTGTGTGCGTGTGTGCGTGCGTGCGTGCGTGTGTGTGTGTGTGTGTGCGTGTGTGCGTGCGTGCGTGCGTGTGTAAGGGTATACTGTATAGCTCTGTTGTCGGGCAGAAATCTCTTTTCTCCATATTTGAACATATTTCAAACATGTATGCCCTACTCTACAGTGTCACACAAAAAGAGCAGATATACAAGCTTGACATGTGGCGCGAAGCGATGCGTTTCGAGCATGTAGATCTGCTACTTTTGCTGTCTTTGAATTTTAATCCTGAATAGTAACAGTTCTGTTTGGATGCGTGCGTGTATACGTTTCTATGTATCATGTGTACACACTGCGTGCGTGTGCGTGTGCGTGTGCGTGTGTGTGTGCGTGTGTGTGTGTGTGTGTGTGTGTGTGTGTGTGTGGGCGCGCGCATGCAAGTGTACGTTGATGATTAATAGCGATATGCCTTTTGTTTCTGGCCGCGCTCATGTTTTGGTTGAAGAATGATTATGCTTACACTATGAGTGTTATTTCTACTATGTGTGCGCAAGCACACACACACACACACACACACACACACACACACACACACACAGTGAGTTATTCCCCGGGTCTCATATAATAAATCATAGAGACCTCTAATGAAGTGGGGAGTTATCATGTCTCAGCTTGAGTAAACACTCACACGCACCCACGCGCACACACACACACACACACACACACACACACACACACACACACACACACACGCACACGCACACGTGGTGAGTCATTCCTCAGCCTCCTGCCCCGGCCGGCAGAATCCTGATTGTTAATTTAACTACTCATAAACAGTACGTAGTAGAGTACGGAGTACCCCAGGGCTCTGTACGAGGACCTATACAGTACGTAGTAGAGTACGGAGTACCCCAGGGCTCTGTATGAGGACCTATACAGTACGTAGTAGAGTACGGAGTACCCCAGGGCTCTGTACGAGGACCTATACAGTACGTAATAGAGTACGGAGTACCCCAGGGCTCTGTACGAGGACCTATACAGTACGTAGTAGAGTACGGAGTACCCCAGGGCTCTGTACGAGGACCTATACAGTACGTAGTAGAGTACGGAGTACCCCAGGGCTCTGTACGAGGACCTATACAGTACGTAGTAGAGTACGGAGTACCCCAGGGCTCTGTACGAGGACCTATACAGTACGTAGTAGAGTACGGAGTACCCCAGGGCTCTGTATGAGGACCTAAACAGTACGTAGTAGAGTATGGAGTACCCCAGGGCTCTGTACGAGGACCTATACAGTACGTAGTAGAGTACGGAGTACCCCAGGGCTCTGTATGAGGACCTATACAGTACGTAGTAGAGTACGGAGTACCCCAGGGCTCTGTATGAGGACCTATACAGTACGTAGTAGAGTACGGAGTACCCCAGGGCTCTGTATGAGGGCTGGTAGTATGTCATGCTACACAAAATCTCTCCTGAAAATAGCCGATCTACATGCTCACAACGCCTCGAAATGCGAGGCGTTGTGAGCATGTAGATCGGCTATTTTCACAATTTCTGCCTCTATATATTTGACAAATTGGACAACGTTTAATTTGTCATTTTAGAGGTATTAAAAAGTCCTTAAATTGGCACTTTAGAAATGTGAAGATACCCTCTATATACTTCAACTTTATGTTGGTTTGTTGAGTGAGAAAACGATGTTGCACATTAAGTTAATCATCTGGGGACCCCTCAAAATAATTGGGGGGTCGAGTGTGATGTGATGACGTCATCAAACGATAAAGTTGACTTCAACTCAACTTTTTACCCGTAATTGCCGGACTATAAGCCGCGGCTTTTGTCCCATGTTTTGAACCCTGCGGCTTATACAAAGGTGAGGCTTATATATAGATTTTTACAGCTAACGGCCAGTTAGTTAGTTCTACAGTGGTCTTTAACAAGGATTTATATATAGATTTTTACAGCTAACGGCCACCAGGGGCACTCTAGCAGGAAGCAGGAAGGACACCTGCGGCTTATAGTCGGGTGCGGCTTATATATGTAAACATTTGTTTTTTGTTCTAAATTTAGCTGGTGCGGCTTATATTCAGGTGTGGCTTATAGTCCAGCAATTACGGTAAGTCGAATCGACTTGCAAAAAGCACAAGTCGGTAAGCATTTACTATGGATTGGCGTTGACACCGGGGTCACGGCCACACGCGTGTGAATGTGTAGACTAATGAATGACCATGTGAATGTGTAGACTAATGAATGACTGTGTGAATGTGTAGACTAATGAATGACCGTGTGAATGTGTAGACTAATGAATGACCGTGTGAATGTGTAGACTAATGAATGACCGTGTGAATGTGTAGACTAATGAATGACAGTGTGAATGTGTAGACTAATGAATGACCATGTGAATGTGTAGACTAATGAATGACAGTGTGAATGTGTAGACTAATGAATGACCATGTGAATGTGTAGACTAATGAATGACTGTGTGAATGTGTAGTCTAATGAATGACCGTGTGAATGTGTAGACTAATGACCGTGTGAATGTGTAGACTAATGAATGAACGTGTGAATGTGTAGACTAATGAATGACCGTGTGAATGTGTAGACTAATGAATGACCATGTGAATGTGTAGACTAATGAATGAACGTGTGAATGTGTAGACTAATGAATGACCGTGTGAATGTGTAGACTAATGAATGACCATGTGAATGTGTAGACTAATGAATGAACGTGTGAATGTGTAGACTAATGAATGACCGTGTGAATGTGTAGACTAATGAATGACCGTGTGAATGTGTAGACTAATGAATGACCGTGTGAATGTGTAGACTAATGAATGACCGTGTGAATGTGTAGACTAATGAATGACCGTGTGAATGTGTAGACTAATGAATGACCGTGTGAATGTGTAGACTAATGAATGAACGTGTGAATGTGTAGACTAATGAATGACCGTGTGAATGTGTAGACTAATGAATGACCGTGTGAATGTGTAGACTAATGAATGAACGTGTGAATGTGTAGACTAATGAATGACCGTGTGAATGTGTAGACTAATGAATGACCGTGTGAATGTGTAGACTAATGAATGACCGTGTGAATGTGTAGACTAATGAATGAACGTGTGAATGTGTAGACTAATGAATGACCGTGTGAATGTGTAGACTAATGAATGAACGTGTGAATGTGTAGACTAATGAATGACCGTGTGAATGTGTAGACTAATGAATGACCGTGTGAATGTGTAGACTAATGAATGACCGTGTGAATGTGTAGACTAATGAATGACTGTGTGAATGTGTAGACTAATGAATGACCGTGTGAATGTGTAGACTAATGAATGACCGTGTGAATGTGTAGACTAATGAATGACCGTGTGAATGTGTAGACTAATGAATGACCGTGTGAATGTGTAGACTAATGAATGACCGTGTGAATGTGTAGACTAATGAATGACTGTGTGAATGTGTAGACTAATGAATGACCGTGTGAATGTGTAGACTAATGAATGAACGTGTGAATGTGTAGACTAATGAATGACTGTGTGAATGTGTAGACTAATGAATGAACGTGTGAATGTGTAGACTAATGAATGACCGTGTGAATGTGTAGACTAATGAATGAACGTGTGAATGTGTAGACTAATGAATGAACGTGTGAATGTGTAGACTAATGAATGAACGTGTGAATGTGTAGACTAATGAATGAACGTGTGAATGTGTAGACTAATGAATGAACGTGTGAATGTGTAGACTAATGAATGACCGTGTGAATGTGTACACTAATGAATGACTGTGTGAATGTGTAGACTAATGAATGAACGTGTGAATGTGTAGACTAATGAATGAACGTGTGAATGTGTAGACTAATGAATGACCGTGGCCTGCCGAGGCTGCATTCCTTGGTTATCTGAGGTGAACGTGACGCACCAGGAAATCAATCTGGTGGCTGCGGTTTATCGCCGTTGGTCACATCATGAACGCTCATTAATTAATTAAAACTAATGACAGATGGATGGTCAACCACTCGCGCACTCCTTTGCTGTGTGTGTGTGTGTGTGTGTGTGTGTGCGTGTGCGCGTGTGTGCGTGTGCGCGTGCACGTCCGTTTGTTTGTCTGCAGCAGATCCCCCTGTCTCCCATACAGGGTTTAAAAGTGCAGCTATAGATAAGTGCACTGTCACCTTCACTCTACAAGGCTACAGAGTCTATCATCCACAGTGCGACACATTGTGAGCGTGTCGATCTGCTATTTTCTTCGAAAGCCTTCCCCACAATAAGGATGCTTTTTTTTTCACAATAAGGATGAAAGAGGGAGATCGGGAGTGACAAGCAGCAAAGGTTGTGTAAGCAGCAAAGCCTCGCAATGGGGCATTGTGTGCTTGTAGATCTGCTGTTTTCACTAGTTTAGTACATTTTAACGGTTTGGGACATACAAAATTTCCACCCGACAACAACGATATGCTATAAATATAAGGTGCTGGGAGTGAAAATTATAATGTAGGGGTGCCTCGGATAAAAAAAAAATATTCATGGGGTGCCCTGAGACAAAAAAGTTTGGGAACCCCTGCTGTAGAGAAACCAATGGGTGTTGATGCTGCTTTGTTTTCTCTCTCCTCTATGGTTGAAGGAGAACGAACTGCAATTCCCAGAAGTCAGTTCCAAATGAAACCCAAACAAACACAGATGGTCGGAGCTGCGGGGCTCTGTCCTAGTCTGCAGGTGGACATACCAGACTCCACGAGCGTTGCCAGGTCCGCTTATTATAAGCCACTTTGAGCTGCTTCTTCTGTAGAGTCTCTTGTAAATATTGGTAGTTACGGTTTTTCTGTAGAGCCGCTTGTAAATATGTGTAGCCTACTTGTGTTTTTTCTGTATAGTCGCTTGTAAATATTGGTAGTTGCGGGTTCAGGCCAAGGACCCCTTTAGCTGAGAGAGAGATGAAGCAGGGACACTCAATACATATTGTATAAAAATGTGTTGCAGATAAAAAGAAAATCATTGATTTCTTTGACAGTTAGACTTGTTTGACAGCACTGTCGTCATGTTGGAGTACAGTAATGTGTATTTTCAGACATTTAACCACTTGAACCGTCAAATACTGCTCTTCTTTTTCCTCTACAAACCTCTTTGCCAAAAATAGCCGATCTACAAGCTTACAACGCCTCACAGCGCCTGGCGTTTATAAGCTTTTTGGCTAATGTTCCACTCAGAATAGGGATGCTAGGGTTCAAATGATTAATGTAAAAAACATGATCCTATTACACAAAGATTTGGTGCCCCCCCCCCCCCCCCCCCCACCCCACCCTGTAGTAACACTGAGGACCCCCTGGGGGTCCCAGACCCTCTGTTGAGGACCCCTGGTGTAGTTGCACTTAAAGCACACTGGTTTAAAATTATTTAAACCAGTGGTTCTCAAACATTTTCATGTCATGGACCCCCAAAATAATATGCATTTGTCCCTAACCCCCATCTGAAAATGTGCCTGTGAGCCTCGTACCAGATTTGTGTTTTTAGAATGTTCTATATAACAACACAAAGAAATCTTCCACAATTTATTTCAAGATTTTTTTTTAAAGGTGATACACCATGAAATTTCACTTTTCCTATTTTAAAACCTTTTTTTGGGGTCCCACTAGCACCTTCTATCCTCACAAAGTCCCATTTCTGACCGTTGTGTCTTTCTCTGGTTTTGAGAAGGCATTCTCAAAACCAAAACATTTTTTTTTTTTCAAAAAGATTCTTTTTTTTTTTGGGGGGGGGGGGGGGGGGGGGTGGCGCAGTTCAGGCCAAAGGTGGTACTGCAGCCCACCAGTGTTGGCAGGCTATAGCATTTCACCAGGTTAGCATTCACCAGTGTCGGCAGGCTAGCATTTCAACAGGTTAGCATTCACCAGTCTTGGCAGGTTAGCATTTCACCAGGTTAGCATTCACCAGTGTCGGCAGGTTAGCATTTCACCAGGTTAGCATTCAACAGTGTAAATTTTACTGAGGTTAGGGTTAGGGTTAAGGTTAGGTTTATTTAGGTGGTCGGGTCGGGAAATAATGGGAGGTCGGAACAATGGGAGGTCGGAACAATGGGAGGTCGGAACAATGGGATGTGGTATCGGTACTCACAGTATCGGTACTCACCCCGATACCGGCCTATTTTGCTGTACTCGTACTCGACCGATATTGCCATTTTGTTTCATAAATATGTTGGTAACAACATATAAGTCCTAAGACACAGTTTTGTGTGTGTTAGTTCAACTAATGAACAGTGTTTTCACCTTCTCTCACTCTAGGCATGAGAACATAATTATTTAAAGCATTTTATTTTGGAGCGCCACACTCTATTTAAGCACTTGTACAGAAACCTAACTTACAGTATCGGTATTCGGTATCGGCAAGTACTCAAATTAAGTACTCGTACTTGTACTTGGTCAGCAAAAAAGTGGTATCGGGACATCCCTAGTCGGAACTATGACATGGCACCTATAAGAGTCACTTCTTTTGGGCCAGTTTTCCTAGACGTGTTTGCTTATTTCTCACACAGAATCTGCCAACACTGCAGTCCCCTAGCAGGTCAGAAATGTTTTCTAACAGGAGGAGCACTTATTCACTGTCATGTAACCTGTACCCACAGTGCACTGCTGTGTCTCTGCCAAGCAGAACGCCTAATGTATACTCTGTTGTACAACATGCACATGTGCTGGGACGTGCAGAGAATGTTAGAGAGGCAGGGACTGACATTTCTAAAAGGGCCTTTTGGTGAAAGTATTGACAATAGCTGACCTCCAAGCTCACAACGCGTCGCAGCGAGCTTGGAGGTCGGCTATTTTAAGTACTTGATACCACACTGAACTAGACATAAAAAAGGCAATACTGGAGATGTGGCGTACATGAATTTCTACACAGTGAGGGCAGTTCTTTCAACATAAGATGCTGCATTCAAGTTCAGGAGAGTTTGGACAAGGCAATTATCTTGAATGCTGCCTTCAGGTATGGCATGGAAAGAGGGGCATTTGCATTTCTTTCACCATAGTGAAAACTGCATTCATGGTCTGGAGAGGGCACTTTTTACAGACATGGATAAAAGGGCAGCTAGGTGCTCAAGCCCCCTTTGATGTCTCTGTGTGCACGTGCCTGCATGTGTGAGCGAGTGAGTGAGTGAGTGAGCGAGCGAGCGAGTGCAGAGACCAATCAAACAAAAAAGAAAAAAAGAAAAAAAAAAAAAATTGAAATAGCCTAGAAGCTCATAATCTCTCAAGAACATTGTGTAGAGGGCGCTGTTTTTCCCTTTTCTTTGACGATGGCTAGCCAGATTGACAAGCTCACAACACGTCGCATCTCAACACAACGCGTTGTGAGCTTGTAAAACATCTATTTTCACTACTTTTGTGTGACACTCTTGTACGATGAAGAAGGGCTTTAATTTATGCAAAAAAAACAACAAAAAAAAACGCTAAAATGTGAATCAGGGACTGACAGCGACAAATATGGATACTCTGACTGTCACACATGACTGCACTAATACCGTTTATGTCCTTTATTTTTTTGTTGTGGACATAGAATAAATGACTCGAGTGTGTGTGTGTGTGTGTGTGTGTGTGTGTGTGTGTGTGTGTGTGTGTGTGTGTGTGTGTGTTTGTGGCGTCTACCCCGGGGCACAAATCCACAGGACAAAAATCCACTAGTCGTAGACAATTCGCCTCCCTGTCGCACTTAGAACAGCAGACTCACTCCCAGGGAGCTTCCGCCATGGTCTGAAAACTCTCTTCAGACTCCACCTGTAGCACGTGCACTTGCTTACCCTAAATGACCAGACATGAAAAGTAGATAATTTTTTTTGGTTTGGTTTTATATAATTTTTTTATTGATTAGGTGCTGGTCTAACTACGTTATTATATATTTTTTTCTAGATTGATATTGCTATGCATTTAATGTACTGATGTTGTTGTATTGACGTATTACCTTGCCTATTGTATTGATGTATTATCTGCTTATTGTAAGTCACTCTGGATTAAGAGTGTCTGCTAAATGCCTAAAACTGCATGATTAAAACGCATTGGATTTGGTGTGCAAGGCTGTGCGGAATCCACAATGCGGATCCGAAAAGGAGTCATGAAAGGAGTCAATGAGTTTTTACCGCATGCGACAAGACGCACAAATCGAACTGGGTTCGATCGGGAAAAAACGCACTGCCGCAGCCACCTAACACATGGCAAATTCGGAGCCGGTGTGCATGAGGTCATAGAGAATCAAAGTTTTCTTTAAAAAAAAATGAAATTGTCAGTTTTTTCCAGGCGAAAAAACGCGTCAGTGTGCAAAGCCCTTAACTGTAACTGTCTCCTCAACAGGAGTGCCGTTCGGCGAGCTGCGCGGGCGCTTCGGTGAGGAGTTCTTCGGCCTCTGCTTCGAGGAGAACGAGCGCGTGCTGCGCGCCGTGGGCGCCAACCTCCGCGACTTCTTCAACGGCTTCGATGCCATCCTGGAGCACATCCGCACGTCCACGGGCCGCCGCGTCTCCGCCGAGAGCCCCTCCTTCCAGTGTGAGGACCCCCGCGAGGAGGGCCGGTGGGGGGCCGGGGGAGAGGAGAGGCGGGGGGAGGAGACACAGTCGGCGGCGCCACGGGTGCTGCTGCTCAACTGCTTCAACCCCGCCCCCGTGGTGGCGCTGGTCATGCCCGGGCTGATCCGGGCCGTCGCCCGCCGCATCTTCCACTCCCAGGTGAGCAGTGGTTGTAAAGTAAAAAAGATTGTTCATTCACTCCAGAGCAGGGGTTCTCAACCTTTTCAGGCTGCGACCTAGCCTGACACTCAGCCTGATTTGACATTTTGTGTCACTCCATTATTCAGTCTGAAAGTGCTTCCCTCCAGAGCTGTTTCTGGGATGGGCGTTGCCAAAGAGGCAGTTTTCTGCGATTGGTTCACCGTCTGACCAACACAACAGTAGCAAAGCAGATGACGTAGTGTTGTTATGTGTGGCTGGCGCTTAATTTGGAATTGCACATGAGTTCTGGGCGGAGCCGTTTGATTATTGTCCACGACATTGCAAGCGGCGCGAAGGCCAGCGGACCTTGGTCCTGCTCTTCGCGCCCGAGCGCCGCAGGCGCGAGTGCTCGCGTTACGAAGCCGTGGTGAATGCAATCGTTAAGCCCACGATAAACGCATTCTATTCACCTCGCACCTCCGTGCGGTCCAAGCGGACAAAAAGGAGCGCTCCCTAGCGCCAGTTCAGCCAATCAAAAGCTTCCATGGGCGGGGTTTGCCCAGAACTCATGTGCAATTCCAAATAACGTGTGGCTGGCTAGTGGCTAGCCTGTTGCTTGCTAGTGCTACTTGCTAACCAAAGAAACAGCAGGAATAGGAGCACAACGAATTAGTAATCAAACACAACATAACATGTCTGCTACTGATGTTTCATAGCGAGATCGATACGATGGCATTTTACCGCATTTTACCGCAACGCGATGTGTGCGGTCCAGTTCAGCGGCGGCGAATTGCACATGAGTTCTGGGAAAACCCCACCCAAGACACTGATTCACTACGCTGATTCGCCGTACGGATTTCCAAACGAGGAAAACCTCTTCAGTGAGAGCAACACCAGACTCCCTGAATCACCAAAACAAAATTTTAAAGGTTGTGGCTAGAGATTCAGGGTCTGAACCAGGCTAGTTGCGACCCCCAAAATAATCATATTTTAACTGGGGACCCCCCACCCTGACGAGCACTAAGACTTGAGGCATTACATTTTGTACCACACGGTTCTATTGTGAAGATAGCCAATCTACATGCTCACAACGCCTCGCAACAGACCGACCGCAATAACCATATTTGAACTGGGGACCCCCCCACCCTGAAGAGCACTAAGAGTTGAGGCTTTACATTTTGTATAACACGGTTCTATTAACGCGAGGCGTTGTGAGCATGTAGATCGGCTATTTTCACAATGTCTGCTTCTAATGTTTGACAATTTGGCCAATGTTTAATTTGTCATTTTAGAAATGTGCAGATACCCTCTATACACTTACACTTTATGTAGGTTTGCATACTGTTGAGTGAGAAAACAATGTTGCACATTAAGTTCATCTACTGGGGACCCCCTAAAATAATGAACCACTTAAGCCATATGTCAATGTTGGCCATTTTGAAAATAGCCGATCTACAAGCTCACAATGCGCCTGTGAGCTTGTAGATCTGCTATTTTCAAATGATGTTTGTACATTTGAAAACTTGAAATGGGACATTCTGCATTAATGAGTACTTTTACTTTTAGTACTTTAAGTACATTTTGATGCCAATCCCTTTGTTCGTAAGTACATTGTGAATTACAGACTTTTACTTGTAACAGAGTATTTCTACTGTATATTGCAGTGTTGATACTTTTAATTAACCATTTAAACCCCATATGGTTGAGCGGAGACCCTCAGGGCTCTAGACTAGTGTCATTTTGTATTTTTGTTATTGAGGGGAAAGCTTTCATGGGAAAATAGAAGTTCGACAAGCTCACAACGCGACGCGCCGCGTTGTGAGCTTGTCAAAGTCTATTTTCCGCAAAAGCTTTCCCCACAATATGGATGCTAGTGTTTAAGTGGTCATGTAAAAAAGTACTTTTTCCCCCACTGCCCAGGTGGAGGTGGAGGAAGTCCCGCCCGCCGCGTCGCCCCCGCCGCCCAGCGAGGGAGAACACCCGACGGGAGAAGAAGAACACTCCTCCTCCTCCTCCTCTGCCCCCATGACTCCTCCTCCTTCCCCGTGCCCCGCCTCCTCGCCGTGCACCTCCTCCTCGGCCCCCCTCGTCTGCGCCTCCTTCCTCGTCCGGGAGACCTCGCCGCCCCCGCCTCCGCCCGCCCACGTGCGGCCGCCCCCGGCGCACTCGGCGGACCCCACGGACCTGCGCGTGGGCCTGGCCACCTTCTGCCGGGCCTTCCCCTTCCACGTGGTGCTGGGGCCCCGCATGGAGGTGCTGCAGGTGGGCGAGGGCCTGCGCAAGCAGGCGCGCCTGGAGCCGCCGTACTGCCGCGCGCTGGACTTCCGGGACGGCTTCGAGATCGTCTCGCCCCGCGTCGAGCCCTCCTTCCGGGCCATCCTGCTGAGGCTCGCCTCGCCGTTCACCATCCGCACCAGGCCCGAGGCCACGCCGCAGGGCCCCAAGGAGAAGGTAAGGGTCAGCTATATCTATTTATTACCCGGCTTGGTTGAATGCTTGATTCATTTTTTTTACTTCTATAATTTTTATCCCACGATTTTGCAACCCATTTTCACCCAGTGCCAATTGCCTATGTAATCCTGGGCTCTGCTCTCCCTCTGCTGCGCCTGGGGAGACAACGGACTGACCTCATGCTTCCTTCAGTGCATGAGTAGTCCAAGTTGTTTCTTATCACCTGACAGGGGGGGATGTCCCCGGGATGGACGTAGCGCGTGGAAGGAACACGTTATTCCAACCAGTTCCTTTCCCCTCCATCAGGCGCCCCGGCTGGCCAGGGGGAGGCATTATTGAGACCAGGATTACTGCATGTTTTTGTGAGGGTATCAACCCTAGGAGACACAGGGAGAACATGCAAACTCCACATAGAAAGGCCCTATCGCCAACCCCACCTAGGATGTGTGCGCTGATGACACGGAGGGAGAAACACGCCCCCAGCACCCACAGCGTCCCCCGGCGGGAATCGAATGAATGCTTGATTCTGATTGGTCAAGCTCTGAAATAAGCTCTGAATTATAGCAGCTCCGCTCCATAACAGACCGCTGCCTAATCAACGGCTCAAAACACCTGCTGCATTCAGGCTGCACTGTGTGAATTTAGTGCCGTATCCAACATGACAGCCATGTAAACAAACGTTGCTCTCAAGAATGTTTTTAAAAATAGTTTAAGCGAGATATACAGTAGACGACGCAGTATCAGAAAATGGATTCTATTCACTTCCTTGTTTTCCAGGGTGACCCGTGTTGCGCTGGGGGGACGCCCAGCGCAACACTTGTGGAACACTTTCAGCAGTCTGTAAACATGGAAATACTTTGTTTTGTTTTTAGTTTTGAGTCAAATTATTAATTTAATTTAGTAGCCGGGTATTTAGTAGCTGTGGGTATTGTTATTCCTGGACAACGACCGCGGAGCCAGCCGTTATCCCTTAAAGCTATACTGTGTAAGTTGCTAAACTAGTGGTCAGTAGCGGTATTGCTTTTTTCGGCCGCTTTTCGCCTGGAGTCGTCGCGGACCACCACCGCGGACCAAACCACCGCGACCGATACGAATCCGTGGAGGGGTAGAACGTAATTTTCTGGCCAGGATTTGGGGATTAAGAGGTTAAGAATCCTTCACCATCGTAAACACTGTAGCTGAGGGAGGCTACTTCCTGAAGAGACGGCAGATACGCTGTGACCGGTAGTGTATCATGTGTGTATGATCCGCGATGTGATTGGCCAACGTATACACAACGTATATGGATGATGCAGACGACGTAATTTTGCCGGGAAATCCCGCCCCTGTCACGGCTAAGTAGAAAACATGTAAAGAAAAGGCTTTAGAAGCTGAAAATAACGGAGTGGGTGTTCTAAAACTTTAGCGATTTAACAGACAATTTTAAGATTTGTTTTATTAAAAAAAGTTACATGGTATAACTTTAAGTATACAGTGTTACCGCTGCTGTCTGGAAAAAACCTTGGATCTCCACGTTTCAACTTTTGATGTAAACAAATGCCCTACTTTGTCATAAGGGTGGCGCACAAAAGTAGCGAAAATAGCATATCTGCGCGATGCGACACGTAGTGAGCTTGTACATCTGCTATTGTCAGATTTTATTTGTATCACGGTTTTGGACATACAAGGTTTCCAGCCGACAGCAACGATATGGGGCGCTCTCTAGCCGAGTGGTTCTTTCTGCTGAGCCTCGCGAGCAGGGGCGTCAATTGGGTATGGCAGGGGTATGCAGCTGCCATACCCTGGGTCCAGGGGGGAAGATAAAAGTTACTTTCAAATATAAATCCATGAATGTCTCTTTGTCTATCTGCGCTGGTTATTAAGTTGTTAAATTACAGTAAAATAACTACAAATGCAAAATTTTACAAAATGGTCACTTTAACAAGGTATTATAATTACCTATTCTTCCCAGCTTGACAGGATGGTATATTCCCAGCTGATTCCCAGGTTCTGCAGGTCATTGTTAATTGTGGCACGTTTACTAACATGCCAAGTTTAGCTGCACTTCTTGAACAACCGTTCCAGGCTGCCATATCCAGCCCAAGAAACAAAACTAAAATCAGACATTGTGAACATAGCCGATCTACATGTAGATCTGCTATTTTCACAATAGAACCATGTTATACAAAATGTAATGCCTCTTTTCCATGAGGAAACCCATCTTTGCCATACCCTAGCTTTTGCTGAACTGACGCCACTGAGAGAGAGAGTCAAAGCCTCGCTGTCTGTGCACCTGCACTGTCAGAGAAAGAACAGGGGAGAGACATGCAGCAAAAGGTCCGCACAAACTGGGACCGGGAACTGGCTGTGGTGGGCATTAGAGCACCCTGGCCACCAGGGACGTGCTGGGCCTCTGATTCAGCCCGGGAAAAAGAGTTGGAGAGGCCCTCATTGCGCCTATAGAGAGATCTCTCTCCATAGCGCTGCTGCTGCTACTCAAAGATTTGCCATTTCAGATCATGACAAGTGACAAGTCAGTGGGCCAATTATTGTACATGAGTAAAATTTCCATGTCCAAAACCGTTTGTTTTGTATTTATTATTTAAAACTTATTTAAACTAGTGAAAACAGCCGATCTACAAGCACAGTTGTGTGCCGATCTACAAGCACAGTTGTGTGCTTGTAGTGCTACTTTTGCTATTTTTGAATTTGAATCTTGAAACGGTATACAGTAAGTTTTGGACACCAGTAAGAATCTTCCTAATCGGGAGATAAGCGACAGTCAGGTCACATACACAAACGTTAGAAGGCAAAGGTAGCCAATCAGGAGGGAATATGGGAAATGGGACAGATCCATGTTGATGACATGACTTTAGAGATACTTTGCGTGATTTTAGGGCAAAATCTGTAGGAGCAGTGTCCAAAAATGTGTTTTGCAAGAATCACCCTCATGGTTGCGCTTGAAGAGGGTCCATGTGAGAAATGAAGGTGGAGGGTGTGGTTTGGCGGCCAAGGAGTGTGTTTAGTTTGGCATGGATAAGGGCAACGGTGGTGGAGATATGAGTAGGGCAAAAGTGTTACGTGACGTGTGACGGACAGACTGACAGCCGGTGGAGGTTTTGATAGTAACTGCGACCTGACAGTCGCAATAATGGTTTCCACCCGGCAGAGACGATATATTAATTGTTGGGAAAGTGTCCAGACCGCTGCTGTCCAGCTGAACAAAGTGGTTTTGCCTGAATGGTTTCCGTTTGCTGGCCATCTGATGGCCAACATGTTAGCATTTCCTTCTGTCACTTGCGTTCCATACGAGTGGAATGTGTGAGAATCCATGGAAACATCTGTGGACTATTAGCCTCGCAAGCCATCCCGAGTTACGTCATCACCAATGTGCTTCCTTTCTCGGTCTGGTGTCCCTCCCATAGAGTCTCTTTATGAGAATTTAGGTTCTCAATTTCCAATCAAAAGGCTGCATTTTGAGCGAACCCGCCTCACACCGCTCCTGATTGGTCGAGCGGCTGCTACAGCTCTCGCATTTTGTAAACAAACATGGCGGACCCCATGTCCGATGCGAGTTCACAAATCGCAAATAAAAGCTGCATTAAGCGAAGTTTTATCTGAAATCAACGGCATCTCGTAACTTAAAAACGAACAACAGTTTGCACCTTTGGAATTTCTGTCTGGAAAAGACGTATTTGATGTTCTCCCGACGATGTTTTGATGCGCTGATGACTACTGAATGGACCTGTCAGTCAAAGGGAGTAACTACGTCATCGCGTAATGCATCGTCTATGGAGAACTCCCAGACTCAGTCTGGCTGTTGCGAGGCTAGTGGACTATAGCAGTAGAACCAGACTCCGCTTCGCTTGTTGCCATAACTATGTATGTTGTGTCAAAATTACGAGTGAACTGCGTTACTATGAATGCTTAAATCCAACCCGAAGGTCTCCAATTTGACTAAACACTCCATGAATCTCCCTAATAAAAAAATCCACTTCTGTATGACATCCAACTGTGTGCGTGGACTGGGGAAGATATTTAGTATGCGGGGTTGCACTTGCAAGCTCGTGTGCGAGTCATTTCACACACAAAATATTTGCCCACGCTCTGAAATCACTTCTTGCGTGCCGTGTTTATGTTTCCAAATATTTCTGTGTAAAAAAAAAATAGGGCTGCGGATCTTTAACTTCGCTTACAACGGAGGACGCCCAAATTACAGCTGACAGCCTCGCTCTTTCATCTCGTAGTTATTGTGACATTTCACATCCATGGAAATAATGGCACCGAGCCAAAGCACGAAAAATAAAATAATAATTCTGTAGAGCTATCCAAATGTAGCTCACTCCTGTTGTTCGTTGCAACTGCAACCCCCGGAGAGGCAAACATACTAACAGGAAATACCAAAGAGAAGTCAAGACTGTCATGCATTCACATGAATTCACACCAATTGTCACAGTATTACAGTACCACACACACACACACACACACACACACACACACGCACACCGAGTGCCGTGCTGTGAGCTTGTAGAAGTTTGTCAGTGGTGCTCAAACTTTTTCATGTGAAGGACCCCCAAAATTATATGTATTTGGCCACGGACCCCCACCTCAAAATATTTAGTTCCAGGGACCCCTCAGAAGCAAAATTTTAGTTACAAATGTTCGCTTAAAAAATACACATACTCAAAGATTTGCACACATTTTTTCAAAAATAGCATTTTTTTCTACAAGCTTGCGGCTCGGCATATAAAATAACGAAGGCCCCTCCACCTTGGGCCCTAGTAACTCACTTACTTTTTACTGCTTTGCAATGCAAGAGGCACGCCGATGGCTTTCATTTGTCACAGACAGGTGAAGACAGGTTAATCGCGGACTCAGCCCGTTTAAGTTTGTCTCGTTATTAAGAAATCAACTCTTTTCAGTTGGCTACGTGTGTTTGAAATGGGTTTCATCGTCATGCATGAAACAAAGCCAACATAAATACTGGTGGTACGCAGAGGAATCTCCCCAAAATATAATATATAAAATATATAATAGGCTATACTCTAGATAGAAATACTATGACCTATATCATGGAAAAAGGTTTTGCCAGTGCCGTATTTATGTTGGCTTTGTGTCTGTGATGCGTCCACGTGATGCGTCCACGAACGGATCACAACAAGCTAAATGGTGGTAACATACCTGTACTAAGAAACAGCAGAGATAACATGCTGCAATCATGGCTCAAAACTGGAACTACAAGTGTGGATCAAGAGGAGAATATTTTGACCAGCAGCAGGTAGAAACTGAAGTGGTCTTGGACCACAGAACAGCACTTGCTCCAGGAGGGCCAGTGAAATCGTACCCAGGCCGCTCCCAGCACCCATTGGTGCCAAACAATAAGCCAGCAGCTAATATGACGTGGAAACTGAGGGTGTGTTCGGAAATGCGCACCGAGTGTGTGGTCAGTGCAGTGAGTGCAGTAGGCGTTGGCATTGTAGAGTGCATTCAGTGTGGCTTATTTACGAATGACCAGTTAAAGAGGTGGTGCCATAGTTTTGTACTTTTTCTGTTTTTCATGTGTCTAGGAGGTTGAAAGTACTTCATGTTTTTTTGAGAAATTATGTATTCTCTTAGTATTTGTTTGTTTTCTCTTGGAGGCTGCCACCTTGTGGTCAAAAGTGTCAGTTAAAAAACACAGATACTAAGTATGTCACAGTATCAACTCCTCCCCTATTTACCATTCACCCAACACTGTGGGGTGTGGCTATATCAGCTGGGTCACCACCCACCATGACATCCATGCATACTTAATGAACTGGGGGTGTGGCCACATAAAAACCCAATTTCAACTCTTTCTGTATACTTTTTGGGAAAAAAATCTTCCTCCTGGTATAATCATAATACCTGATAAGATAATCATGTTTTAGAGAGGGGGGGGGGGAATCATGGCACCACCTCATTAAGAGGCAGGCTCAGGCAGTTGTGCGCTGTTTCAGCCGGAAACCTTTCTGAAAAGCAGCAGTTGCTAACGCAACGTTGCTATTGAAAGGTAATTTAATTCATAACGTTGGCCTATACCTGCTGTTAGTTTACACCTTGATGCGTGTAACAATAAAGCCCAAAGGACAAATAAAGCTGCAAATGGTGCATTTTGTTATCACTTCCTGCGCTATTGTTCACTGCTGAGAAGCGCATGACACGGCCATGAAAACCAACCAATCAAAACACCGCACTGACGCACCACACCACCAAACCCCATCTTCTAGGGGGTAGAAGATGAGTAGGGTCGGTCAGTGCGTGCACTCAGCACACCCGGTGCGCAGCGCACTGGATTTCCGAACGACAACGCACCAAGTGCACCGAATAAACGAACAACAAAATGGCACACCGGTGCATTGAGTGTGCATTTCCGAACGCACCCCCAGATTCAACTGGAGTGGATCGGGGGAGGAGCCTACAGACAGTGGTATGTAATGAATCATTCATGCGTGATGATGAAACCCATTTCAGACACACGCAGCCAACTGAAAAGAGTTGATTTGTTAATAATGAGACAAACCGAATCAGGCCAAGTCCGTGATTAACCTCTTCTCCTGTCTGTGACAAATGAAAGCCATCAGCATGCTTCGCGCATTGCAAAGTAACAAGCAGTCAAAAGTTCAACTTCTCACAGCTCCCTTGCGCATTGCACAGTTATTGCAGTCAGTTAAGTTACATTTATCACAAGCACCTATAGTATTATATATATCAAATATTATATACCAACTACTAATTGAAGCAAGAATGGCACCAGAATGGTAGTAATGCAAATGATGGACAGAGTCATTGAGTGTGAGATTGCAGTAGGCACGAACAGGGGTGAAACAATCCTCCTCCCAAAAATACCTCACAACAATGACGTTGTTGAGCTTCCCTTCACCTTGACGGCCGGGCTACGCCAAGCCTTTTTGCGCGCGTTAGTGCGTATACGGGGCGTGCACGCGTATGCGTGTTTTGGAAACATCCAATGTATATCAATTCAGACGGCTACGCCAGGCGTACGGATAGCGCGAACCACGGATACGCATTCCCTAAAAATAGGATCGGTTCTATTTGTTACGCACACGTATGCGTTTTGTACACAGACTATCTGGTCTCCCGCACATACATGTACACTCCCTCCTTGGTGTAGCGCACAGACAGTGCACGTGTGCGTGCACGTTTCCTGGTGTAGCCCGGCCGTCATTAGACGACAGTTCCCTGTCCGCTTAGCTTTCTCTGTTACCATCAATAAGGGTCAGTGCCAAGAGAATGAACGAGTTGGCATCTACTTGACTCAACCTGTGTTCATTCATTCCCTATTTGCATTGTTCCCTTAGTATGCCGGTCCCCGACCTAGACCGTTATTGTTATATTATATTTTTGGGGACAGACCATGCTGTCTCTACTCTCTGTGCAGTATTTTGGAAGGTTCTTTGCTTTCATTTTGATCAGGATGGGTAAATGCAGAGGACAGTGAGCCAAGCCGAGTCATGTAGCCCATAGGGAAGGAGCCTATATATTGTCATTGTCGGGTGAAAACCTTGTATGTCCAGAAAGGTTCGTTTTGCATTTATCATTTTAATAATGTAGTAGATCTGCTAGATTTGCTTATTTTTCCATTTGCTTTTTCCAGCGCCGCTGGGGTCCGTGGGGGTCCGTGGTGGGCCCCGGTGTTGGGTCGGCCACCAGGGACCCCCTGGGTGCTGGTCCCTGCCTACTTGTGTGTACTTGTGTGTTGTTTGGGGTAGTTTTGTGTACTTTTGTGTATACTTTTGGGTAGTTTGGGGTAGTTTTGTGTACTTTGGGGTAGTTTTGTGTACTTTTGTGTACTTTTGGGTATACTTTTGTGTACTTTTGGGTAGTTTGGGGTAGTTTTGTGTACTTTTGGGTTGTTTTGTGTACTTTTGGGTATACTTTTGGGTACTTTGGGGTAGGGTTTTTCGATTAATCGATTTTTAATCGAAACCCGGGTTTTTTCCTTTGGACGATTTAAAAAAAGAAGAAATCGTAAAATCGATTTTCACTTTAATTAGGGTATTTCTTACTCATTGGAGCCTTGCACGGGGCAAAAAGTACACAGCCCGGTCCTCCTAAAGCAAGACGACAAGGTCTGACACCAAATTAATACCTACTTTCTCTCTGATGTGTCATTTCTTTGATGCGCGTGCAGCGCAAGTCAAACGGGGCAGAGCTCACCACAGCACTGCATGCGCTCACTCGCGCTGGTACAGTAGCCTACATGCAGGCAGCAAACAGAACAAAAAGCTGCTGAGCTGGTACACTTAGGTCTACTTGTTGTTGTAGTTTGAAAGAAGCTTATTAATTCTGTGTTACCCATCCACTGTCTGTCTGTAGTCTACTCCTACTGTCCCTGTCACTGTGTTAATTTTGTGTCGGGAAGCGAAGCGCTTCGCCTCCGTGCATGAGCAGTGCAGGGGCGGCCTTAGCTATTTTTTCACCCGTTTCACCAGCCTCCAAGAGCTGGCTTGTTTTGGCTGTTTTGTCACTCACTATTGATAATGAAACACTAAGGACGCTAAGTTAACTTCTGTATGTGATTGTTGCGCAACTAAAGTTATTATTATTATTAATAATTATTGTTTTATTGCATTTTGCTAAAAAATAAATAAATAAAATTAAACAATAATGAAAAAAAAAAAATAATTTCCTTGCATTTTTTGAATGAAAACAAAATAGTTGAAACAATGTATTATTCTTTTAATAAAAAATCGAAATCGAAATCGAAATCGAAAATCGAGATTTCAGAGAAAATAATCGAGATTTTATTTTTTGGCCATATCGAACAACCCTACTTTGGGGTATACTTTTGGGTAGTTTTGTGTACTTTTGTATTATTTTGTGTACTTTTGGGTAGTTTGGTGCAATTAGTAGGACCCATTTAAACTAGTGAAAACAGCCGATCTGCTGTTTTCACTACTTTTGTGCGACGGCCTTGTATGATGAAGCAGGGCTTTACTTTACGAAAGAACGTACACATTTAAAACTTGGAGATATATTAGCCATAAAACAGAACTACAGAATGTAGGAATACTTCTGCATACAAAAACATCATGTCCTAGTATGAGCGAACAGCGACGGCGATCAACGCATGTTCGGCCATTTTTACCCAACAACAAGGAACGCGATGAGACTCGAGAAGTTTGAGCAAACATTAATTTATTGGAAACATATGGACTAACACATGCCGACGAGTGGACAGGACGGTAGCAGAGTGTTTCGACAATGCGGTGAACACCTTATATATTGATGTGTACATGTTTTGAGCCGGAAATGGACGTTAGGGCTCAACCAGCAAGAGGGTTCTGACTCCCCTTTATAACTCTTGTAGAGAGTAAAGCTCTTTGCACACAGGACAATTGCGTTTTTTTCCCGTTTGCTGCATGAATAAAACGCATTGGATTTGGTGTGCAATGCTGTGCGGAATCGGTGATGCGGATCCCAAAAGGAGTCATAAAAGGAGTGATGAGTTTTTTTTACCGCATGCGACAAGACGCACAAATCGAACTGGGTTCGATCGAGAGAAAAAACGCATGGCCGCAGCCACTCGTCGCATTGCTAATTCGGATCCGGTGTGCATGAGGTCGTAGAGAATCATTGTTTTCTTTAAAAAAAATGAAATTGTCCGTTTTATCCGTGCGGATAAACGCGCCTGTGTGCAAAGGGCTTAAACGTCCCAATTTAAACTACCTCTACTAGAGTTATGATTTATGGCTAGATATATATACTGTATATACAGTATACTGTATCTCCTATTTCTGTAGCGTGAGGCAGCTTGATGCGCAGCACACAAGTTTGTGTCACAGTTGGAGGTGGTTCAATGTATTAACCACTGGCTGACTCAGACAGAACACACACGCACGCACACATGCGCGCACACTTCGTACACACTTCATACACCGAATTCCACTGTGCATACTTTGTATAAACGAGACACGGTTTGTTATGTTTGCTTCCTCTTTCTGTAGAATCAGGCTTTTCTCGGCCGAGTGCAAGAAAGAGAGAAGAGAACAAGGAGTTAAGATCAGTAAGATCAGTAAGATCAGCCAGGAAGAAATGGTTTGACATTTTCAGCAGAAAGGGCAGCAAGAGAAGATGACAGGCCGACCCAAAGAGGTCACGCACACCCCCCCCCCCCCCCCCCCCACGGTGCACTGCGCTTACACACGTACATGCCCCGCGCGGGGTTGTGTGTGTACTGTGTGTGTGTGTGTGTGTGCGTGTGTGTGTGTGTGTGTGTGTGTGTGTGTGTGTGTGTGTGTGTGTGTGTGTGTGTGTGTGTGTGTGTGTGTGTGTGTGTGTGTGTGTGCGCCTATATGGCCTGTGGTGACACCCACTCAATGGTGGAAAGTAACCTGTGTTGTAAAGTAACTAAGTACATTTACTTAAGTGCTGTACTTAACTCATTCACTGCTTTTTCAAAATGGCCCCCGAGTTCCTCACTGCCACGTTCCTAAATTTCTAGTGCACGGATCAATTTTTAGTGCACGCCCATGCCTAGATCATGCACTTTCAAACAAAAAAATCTGCTTGGAAATCCGTTCAGGCATTCATGAGATAGAAGCCTTCAAAGACAAACAAAACAAACAAACATGGCTGCCATTTTGAAAGATGTGTTTGTTATGGGGCTAAACATGCAATTTCGCGATTGCGATCATGCCTAATACATTTTAGGCATTTTTGGAATTGTTTTGGAAGATTCTTTAAAAAATATATATACTTTTACTTAGTCCCTTCCTTTCCCTATGCCCCAGAGGGAAGGCATTATATTGTTGTGTTCTCGGAAGCACAGTTTTCAAGCTTAATTAGCCTGTAGTTTTATTAACATTTGCTCATCAATGGATGCTTTGTTGCAGGCACTGGCCGGGACTGAGATTAGCATGTGTGCGCGTGTGTGTGTGCGCGTCTGTGTGTGTGTGTGTGTGTGTGTGTGTGTGCGTGCGTGTGTGCGCGTGTGCGTGCGCGTGTGCGTGTGTGTGTGTATTAGGGGTTGGAGTTATGGCTGATTTATACTTATAGTTTCACGCCGGTGTTGCAAAAAGAACAAGCATAGTAATACGAACTTCTCTGTGTGCATGTGCGTGTGTAGGTCTGCACCTGTGCATGTGTGCGTGGCTGCGTGCGTGCGTGCGTGCGTGCGTGCGTGCGTGCGTGCGTGCGTGATTATAGTACAAAGACAATGTTGACATCGGCGCCACTTGTAAATGTTCTCTTTGTCCCCCCTACAGTATTGTACAACACACAGAGGGAGAGAGACGCAGTGAGAGAGCAGGGGAGAACAATAGACGGAGAAATGGAATGAACGAGTGTGTGTGTGTGTGTGTGTGTGTGTGTGTGTGTGTGTGTGTGTGTGTGTGAGAGAGAGAGAGAGAGGGAGAGAGAGAGAGAGAGAGAGAGAGAAATAGTGGAGAGCAGCTTTATAGTCTGAATGGTGAAATGACAAAGCTCTGTGAGATGACTAAATTACAGTGGGTAACCTGTGGGTCGGGGTCCAGTTGTCCAGACCATTGGCAAAACACAAAGACTGTACTGCTAACATAACATTGATGTAAAACAATATGCCATGGTATTTCTTCTTTTTGAAACAAATAGTTTTCCTTGTGATACTAATAGCCTATATAAGAATATATTATATTAACCTCCACCGGCTGTCTGTCTGTCTGTCTGTCTGTCTGTCTGTCTGTCTGTCTGTCTGTCTGTCTGTCCGTCAGTCTGTCCGTCACACATCAAGTCACACTTTTGCCCTACTCATATCTTCGCCATCGTTGCCCCTATCCATGCCAGACTTTGCACACTTTCTGTAGGCTTTTCTCTTCACAGATGAGTAAGCCTGGCTACACAAGGTTAGGGTCTAAGTGGTTATTAAGAAGTGTTGTACTGTTCCTGAGCATAGTTTAGACCAGGGGTCTTCAACAGGGGGTCCGGGACCCCTAGGGGGTCTTCAGATTTACTACAGGGGGTCCTCCAAATCTTTGTGTGATAGAAACCTTTTTCTCCTTTTTTATATTAACCACTTGAACCCTAGCATCCATATATTCTGAGAAATATAGCTGAAAACACAAATTGACATGAATTCAAAATACACTGATGATTGTGCTGTCAAACAATGAAACTATATGGAATCTATGAAAATCATCTCTTTCTCAGCTCTTCCTTGGCCTGAAAACAGCTAGACACCTCTAATGCTAATGGTTTCATTTGACAAAGGTGCTATTAGTCAGGGAAAATTAGTAGAATAACTGTCACATCTGGGAATAAATTCCTTACCAAACAATTTCTTCACCAATGTGTCTATATCTAACAAAGATTGAAATTCAACATCCCTAGCAAAATGTTTGACAGCTGGGGTAATTCTGGGTCTCATTCACTTACTATACACTGTACTATAAGGGAAAAAATCACTCCCAAAAATATGCTTTAAATGGGATGTGAGGGGTCTAACTAGGTGTTTTTAATTATTCTGAATCCATTGCAAGCATTTGTTTTGCGCGAAAAACATTCCTTGGGCCAAAAATGGACCCCATACACCTTGTGAAAAGTGATGACTCATCACTAAACCATAGTTTTTTTGCGTCTGATTTTGGCCCACGGAATGTTTTTCGTGCAAAACAAATGCTTGCAATGGATTCAGAATAATTAAAAACACCTAGTTAGACCCCTAACATGCTACTTAAAGCATATTTTTGGAAGTGATTTTTTTTCCCTTATAGTACAGTGTATAGTAAGTGAATGAGACCCAGAATCACCCTAGCTGTCAAATATTTTGCTAGGGATGTTGAATTTCAATCTTTGTTAGATATGTTACTAGACACCTTTACGAACACATTGGTGAAGAAATTGTTTGGTAAGGAATTTATTCCCAGGGTTTTATTAAAATTCCCTGACTATATAAGTAGCAACAGCAACAGTTCCCCCATGATTACAAGCCAAAAAACAAGCGCTCTTTACCACCATTCATGTTTAGTATGCTGTGTATCCTCTATTTGTTTCTTTCTTATCTATCTCTGCCTCTCTCTTCTTCTCTCTCCCACGTTTTATTGAATCCCACGGCCTTTCATCTATTATTACTCCTCTCATCTCCGCGCCGGTCGGGTGGCAAAAGGCCTGTCGACTTGATTCTGTGAAATTCCGTTATCTGTTAAGATCACAAGTGTGGCGAAATAAAAATCAAAGTGTGCACGGGCGTTACAGCCAAACAGCGCTGAAATAAATCGTGCTCAGTGATGTTTGGAGGATGAGGCGGTACAAAAAAATAAAAAATAAAATGCTGTGTCAGAACACAGAGCAGGGTCTTCAATGTTTTCAGGCCAAGGACCCCTTAGTTGAGAGAGAGAGATGAAGCAGGGACCCCCACAACCTGTTCATAGTTTCATTGTTTGACAGCACAATCATCAGTGTATTTTGGATTCATGTCAATTTGTGTTTTCTGATATTTAACCACTTGAACCATCAATAATTAATACACTTGACCTTTCACTCTATACTTAGGCCGAAAATAGCCGATCTACAAGCTCACAACGCCTCGCGCTGTGAGGCGTTGTGAGCTTGTAGATCCGCTATTGTCGGCTAAAGGTCTCAGAATATGGACACTTAGGGTTCAGGTTGTTAATATAAAAATGATTGGAAGATTTGGAGGACCCCCTGTAGTAACTCTGAGGACCCCCTGGGGGTCCCGGACCCCCTGTTGAAGACCCCTGACACAGAGGGTTACCGAAGGGTTACCAGTTCGATCCCGGGCTCCCCCAGAGTTGGTGTCGAAGAGTCCTTGAGCAAGACCCTGAACCCCGGACCTAGTTGCTCACGATGAGCAGGTCGGTGCTTTGCATGGTTTCCTCCGCCATCGGTGCAGGAATGCGTGTGTGAATGGGTGAATGTAATGCACAATCGCCTTAGATAAAGGTAGTGCTACATAAATGCACCATTTACCATTGCCTTTATACACACTAAAACATTTGTCTATTTAACTATGACAAATTGGACGCGGACTGAGCCATTATTGTAGTGTGCACTCATGAGTTCATGCATGGACGCACAGGGGCCTTCTGAAAGCAAGTGCATTAATTATTAGGAGAGCTACATGGGTCTATAAATGCATTGTGCAATGCGCTAATATTTAAAAGAAAACATACTTTTGAGTACTTAAGTATTTTTTTTTTTACTTGTAGAAGAGTTGTGTGCTAAACGTTACGCTGGGCAAGAACTGCTACTGTAAGGGCCTAAGTGGAACTACGGGACGTACCGACCAAGGATGTTATGTGACGCTATATGGCGCTGTCAGCTGTCACCCGCTCGCCTTTAGCCCAAATATCACCCTCCCCGTCCGGCTTCCCTCTCCGTTGAAAGCCAATTATATTTGTGTAGAGTAGACACTCGACAAAGACTTTTGGTGGTGGGCATGCCTGTATGTCTGTCACCTCGATAACCCACTTTGTCTTGAAGCTCCGGTCGTTGCCTACAAACAAAGAGTTCACCACTGTGCCACCCGAGTGCCCGATGCCTTCCTCGTTAAGCGAGGGTTGAAACTAAGGTCTCAGAGGCACTTGCCCGTCGGGCAAGTACAGGTCATGTTCTACTTGCCCTCGGGTCATGGCCACTTGCCCGTCTTTTTTAGCATAATGTGAGCTTGTAGAATAGCGGTTTTCAAGGGAGCTCATGTCGCAGCAAGAGAGTTTGTTCAGTGTGTGTGTGTGTGTGTGTGTGTGTGTGTGTGTGTGTGTGTGTGTGTGGGGGGGGGGGGGGGGGGGGGGAGAGGTAGAGAGCGAGCGAGAGAGAGACAGACAGACGGAACACTCTAGTCTATAGCCCCGTTCAGCGTTCAAGTAGGCTAAAGAAACATATCTTTTATTATGTAACTCAAAATGGGCACTTGCCCGGTCGGGCAACCTGGTAGCAAACTTCACCTGCCTGCAGACCACTTTATTTACCTGCCCCCGGGCCGTCGGGCAAGTGTTAGCGTCAATCCCTGTTAAGGTAACAAAAACAAGTGTTTCTCTCCCCAATACATAGTGGGGGGGGGAAACAATATAAAATGCGCTGAAAGCATAGACTGTAAAAAATATATGGACAAAGCAAAGCCATTGGTTTCTATGCAGCGCAAATGACACATTTTGGGTCCTTGGCATGGGTGTTGCCATCATAGATTGTAAAGGCACCAGAGGATGCTATTGGCTGCCAACGGTCACGTGCAACCGCAAGGATACTTGGGAGAATGTGGTCGGAGCCTCCCGAAATACAGCACATGAAGAAGAACACAGCCGGCTGGTATCAGCTTAGTTGGCCACGCCCCCCGCAACTTTATCATCAATTTTAACACAAATGGGACCGTATTTTCACAAAATGCATATCATGGTGATTGAAAGGCATTTTTTTTTACTAGCGATAGGAACCATAAAGTATTTATGAAAATGTTAATTAAGGTTAGAAAAATAAAGGGGAAAATGAATGGGGTCCAATGGAGAACAATTCTTTTTGCGATCGGCAGAGGGGGGAAACAGCGCAACTAGTGGCCAACCATAGGAAGTTTTAGTTCCGTATCGGAGTCATTTTAAATCGGCGGAACTATGCCTCTGGCTGAAAGACAGCTTCCAGGGGAAGCACAGCACATAGAACGGAACTCCTTTGTGTCGTGGTTCGTTACCAGGCCTTTTGGCCCATGTTGTTGCAGGTTATGACAAGCAGGGACGTGCTGGCCATTGGGAAAAGCGGGACAACTCCCGAACGGCCGGTTCATTCCCGGACGGTCCAGGCCGGCCATTAGGAAAAAAATTAAAATAAAATCCATTTTGGGGGCTGGGCGGCCAACAAAGTAAATCCTCACTGTCGGGCAGAAACCTTGTATCTTCAAATGTATGTATTTCAAATGTATAATTTTTTTTCGCAAAGCAAAGCCCTGCTTCATCATTTAAGGCTGTTGCACAAAAGTAGTGAAAACAGCAGATCTACAAGCACACAACAGATCGGCTGTTTTCACTAGTTTAAATCATTTTTAAAATGGTTTTGGACATACAAGGTTTCCGCCCGACAACGACGAAATATAACTCATGTAATTGGCCCACTGGCTTGTCACTTGTCATGATCTGAAATGGCAAATCTTTGAGTAGCAGCAGCGCTATAGAGAGAGATCTCTCTCTCTATAGCGCGCAATGAGGGCCTCTCCAACTCTTTTTCCCGGGCTGAATCAGGGGCCCAGCACGTCCCTGATGACAAGCGTGGGAACGAGGTTAGGCAGAACGTCCAACATTGAACAGTGTTTTTTGTGTTGTCAGCGTCACACGGCCGACAGCTGCCACACTTCCATTTTGAGTCGTGTCCAGGGGTCAGGGACGTGCACAGAATGTTAGAGAGGCAGGGGCTGACATTTCTAAAAGGGCCTTTTGTTGAAAATATCGAAAATAGCAGACCTCCAAGCTATTTTCGGTGCTTGATAATACCACACTGAACCAAGCATAGTCAAGTGAATACTGGAGATGTGGCGTAACGGCACTGATTTCTACACAGAGAGGGCAATTCTTTCAACATAAGATGCTGCATTCAAGTTCAGGAGAGTTTGGACAAGGCAATTCTCTTGAATGCTGCATTCAGGTATGGCATGGAAAGGGGGTGGGGGGGGCATTTGCATTTCTTTCACCATAGGAAAAGCTGCATTCATGGTCTGTAGAGGGCACTTTTTACGGACGGATGAAAAGGGCAGGGGCTCAAGCCCCCTTTGATGTCTATGTGTGCACGTGCCTGGTGTCCAGGGGTCATTTATGG